>NC_140487.1:2500-717500 GCF_964271855.1 Acomys minous | reverse complement strand
CTACAAAGCGAGTCTAGGACAGCCAAGGCTACACAGAGCGACCCTGTCTTGAAAAAAATAAAAAAAGAAAAACCAATAATTAACTATTGAATCTGGTTATATGTGTTGTCCTAGTTTGGGCTGTCACCTCAAAATGCTACTATCTAGTTCCAGAACATTCTTTATCCCAAAAGCAAACCCCCAAATCATTAATCACATACTCCCTTCCCCATTTTTCTTGCTCCAGGCTCTTGGACAGACACCACATGCTTTCCATGCCTTTGGATATCCCACACCCTACCTTCTGAATGGACTGTTTTTAGTTCCTATGTTTCCAAGGTATATCCGCAATGGTTATGTATCAGTATTTCATTCCTTTTAGCTGCTAAATAATATTCTACCATGGATGTATCACATCCGTTTATTTGTTTCCAGTAGAAGAGCCTTTGGTTTCTTTCCACGCTGGCTATTTTGAAGAGCACTGCTGTGAGCACTCGTGCATCAGCTTGTGAGCGGGTGCATGCCCTCAGTTGCTGCTCCAGGTGTAGCTAGACGTCAAGTTTACCTTGAGCAACTGTCTAATTACCCTCCACAGCAGCCCCACCACTTTGCATCCCCCACCAGCAACACTGAAGGGCTCCTTTCTGCGTCCTCACCAACACTTGTTTTTTTCCCTTTTCAGAAATTATTACTGTCACTCTAGGGCCTACAGAGTCTGGCCCCGTGTGGGCCTTGGTTTATATTTCATGACTGCCTAGTGGCACTTAACAGCTCCTCATGTGCCTTTTCGACGCTTTTATGTCTCCTTAATAGAAATATTCTTTATAAGTCCTTGTCCTTTTTACTTTTTAATTTAATTTTATTTTTTTAACATTTGGGCAGCCTTGCTGTGTAGTCCTGGCTGCTCTGGAATTCACTTTGTAGGCCAAACTGGCCTCAGACTCACAGAGATCCACCTGCCTCTGCCTCCCGAGTGCTGGCATTAAAGGCCCAGTGTGCCCAGTGGATCCATGCTGACTTTTAATTGGGTTTCCTTGTTTGAGAGTTCTTGTAAGAGTTCCTTACACTCTTGGGTCTGCAGGGCAGCTCAGCAGCTAAGAGTGTTTTTTTGTTTTGTTTTTTGAGCGAGGATCTATGTTTTGTTCCCAACCACACACGGTGGCTCCAGTACCAGAGGGCCTGAGATTTGTCATATATATGACTTGCAAATTTTTGCTCCCAAAATGTAAGCTATTTTCACTTTCTTCATAGTATCTTTCGAGCCAAAGAAGTTTTTAATGTCAAAAAAAGCTCAATTTTTCTACTTTACCCCTTGATAAATGTTGTTTAAGACAGCATTGTGAAATCTAAGGTCATGAAGATTTTCTCTTGTGTTTTCTTTTGCAGTTTCATGATTTTTCTTGGTCTTAAGCTTGGTCTTTGAGTCATATCTCTATCTCGGTTACCGTTATATTTTATTTCTTTCATGGTCAACTACCAAATTTACTTATCTTTAGAATTCTTTTCAAATATGTAGCAGCAGCTAAATGTATCTCAAATACAAAGAAAGAAAAAGTATTTATATTATAAAAAAACATGAATCTAAATTTTCACTTTCATTATGTCCTTTTCCAATTTATTCAAATCCTCCCAAAATGGAATTTAGAGTAGTTAGGGTAGTGACCACATTGTTTTGGGCGGTGATATTTATGGGAAAATATTTTACCATTTTTAAGTTTTAGATTGAAAAACTAGCCGACGCATATCAATGAGATGACATGCGTTGAGCTAAATTTTGTGTGCTCCGAGGTAAAGATAAATATCATGCATTTGCACATGGGTAGTCACCTCCTTTGGGACCCTTGGTCAAAGAGACAGGTCATCCTGCTCCTCACTGAGTCACCTGATCACCAACACCTATGATCAGCTGCCCCATTTATATGAGCATGTTTCTGGAGACTTGGTTCTGTGTGGTTGGTCTATATGTCTGTACTTACACACTGTAGTTATTATTCTTGATAGGGATTTCATGGAATCTGCAGATGTGTTTGGGAAGTATTGATAATATTGTCTTCAAGCTAATGGACATATGAGCATCCACCTGATAGCTCTTGATATTTTTTCATCACAAAAGGATGTTGGTTCTTTACCAACTATGATCGTATGAAGTTTTCCCTTCATTCTCTCATAATACATTAATGTAATGTATATAACTTGGCTTCCATATGTTGAACCACCCTAAAATTCTTGCAACAAAACCTCTTGTTCTTTTTAATATGCTGCCAGAAGCCCCTCCCTGGTATTTTGTTGATGATTTCTACATCTATATTTGCAAGAGACAATGGTGCTCAGTTTTCTTTTCTCGCTCTACGATTGCCTGGCTTTGTATCAGGACAACCCTGAGTTTATAGGTTTGCAAGTGTTCACGTCCAAACTTAATAGAATTCACTAGTAAAGCTATCTAGTCCGGGGCTTTTACCTTTTGAAAACTTGATTACTGGTTCAGTTTCTGTATTTGCAATGAGTTTATTCAGATTTTCATTTCTTGACTTCAGTGTTGATAGTTTGTGTGTTTCTAGGAATGTGTCTCCTTAGAGTACGATCTCTAATTTGCTCTAATAAGCCATTCAGGTACACCTGCTGAGAGCAATGTTCTTATTTTCCCTTCTGATCTCAGTGACTTAGAGCTTTATTATTTTTTTTTGCTAGTCAGTCTAGCTAGAAGTTTGTTAATATTTTCAAACAACTTCTGGTCTCATTGCTTCCCTTTGTTGGTTTCCTATCTTCTATTTTGCTTATTTATGCTCTAGCTTTTAAACAATTCATCCATTATTTTATTCTCTCTCTCTCTCTCTCTGTGTGTGTGTATTTGTGTGTGTGTGTGTGTGTGTGTGTGTGTGTGTGTGTACCTGACTGTATGTACATGCACAACATGTGTGCAGGAGCCCATGGAAGCCGGAAGAGGTTGTCGGCTTCCCCCAGAACTGCAGTTCCTTTGGGTTGTGAGTCACCCACCATGTGGTCCTGGGAACTAAACCTTGGTCCTCTGAAAGAGCAGCAAGTGCTCTTAACCATCGAGCCACCTCTCTAGCCCTTACTTCCCCCTCTAATAATCTTAGTCGCACCCCCTCCCTGTCTCCTCTTTCCTCTCCTCCTGATTTCCAGTCTGGAGGGTTGAGCCAGGCCCTGTGCATGTCAAGCAAACACAGAATCACTGAGTTACATCCCCAAGTCTCTTTTCGACCTTACGTATTTTTTATTTTGAGGTGAGGTCTCACCAAGTTATGAAGGCTAGCCTTGAACTAGCTCTCCCTCCCAGGCGGGCCTTGGACTTATGACCTCCTGGCTTAGCCTCTCCAGTAGCTGGGGTTGCCCTCAGACCCAGCAAAGACTTTCCTTTGTCTTGCAGCGCAGGTGTCTACTACTGCTTTCTAGATTTTGGCATGCTGCACTAAACTCTCACTATTTCAAGGTACTTTAAACTTTTGCATTTCCATTGTGATCTGTCCTTTGATATTATGATGGTCCCCTTTGACCCTGTGATGGCTGACCTTGGTTGCCAATCAACTAAAACCCCAAGTGGATGAGCACAACCCTGGGGGATTTTCTTGATGGGATCACTTGAGGTGGGGAGACCCACCCTACATCTGGGCAGCACTTTCTGGTAGCAGCCCACCTAAGAAGGTGTGAGGAAGGAAGCATTTGCCCTTTGCCTGTTTCACTCTCCTTGGCAAGTTCATCTAACCTGCTGCTGAGGCATTTCCTTCCCTGGCAGTAGAACCCACTTCTTCAGGAATCCAGTGTAGCCTGGAGACCAGCCGTGCTCTGGGAGTTTCCAGGACTCCAGCACCAGATTGGGGCTGCTGAGACACCCAGCTTCGTGGACCGAGCAAGGATCGGATTCTTGGCCTTTCCACAGGGAGGCCGTTGTTGGACTATTCAGACCACAGTCGTACTAATAACCCCCCTTTCGATATATATATATATATATATATATATATATATATATATATAAATGTACATTATATATATGTACATTAAACATACGTCCATGTTCGTTCTATCAGTTTTGTCCCTCCAGAGAATGGTGGCGAACACAGGCTCCATTGGTGTTGCGGAGTCTTTCCCAGAACTATGGACTTCATCGGATCAGGCCTTTGTTTTCACTTTGGCAAGTGGTGCTATCCGTATGGCGTGTTCGGTGGGCCGAACAGCACGTCCATCATGGAGTCAGTTGTGCTAAGGTCTGGGGTTTGTTGCACAACCTTCGGCTCAGTCTCGTCACTGAACATAATTTAAACGATCATCATCTTGTTTCTAGGGGGTACACTTTGCGCTCCTCAAGTCTTCCTCCGCCGTTTGAAGTTGGACTCCTGCGCTGTCTGAAGTGGTCTCACTCACTGCTTAAACATGGCCGAGCGCGTCCTTCCTGCTCTGCTCTCATCATGTCAGAAGCCGCTGTTCCTGCCAGCCAGCATGGTTCGGATCTTGTTTCCCAGTGAGCTGGGCAGTTATTACTGAAAATCATGTTGTTGTTTTGGAATATTACCTGTGCAGATTGGTGCCTCTTGTTCGTTTGTTCCTTGGGGCTAGAGGAGGGACACCCCCAACATGGAGTAATCGTAAAGCCTTTCAAATCATACACTCACGCCAGCTCAGCTCTAAGCACATGGAAGCACAGCCTTCCTGGAAGGGTTAGAGAGACCCTTTGTTGTGGTGGTAACTCACCCAGTCTAAGGATGAGATGAAGCATTCACCATTTTCCCTACGGGAGCACCTTCTCCCTCTGAGAAGGCACTGGCCTGGAGCTTTACTCTTGTCTCCCTACATATGGCCGTAAACCCTGGGCTTCAGCACTGTGGACTGGCAGCGCTGAAGGTAAGTGCGCCAGGTGAACCCACCCCCCACCACTGCCCCATTTGCAGGCATATTCATGTAATTATTTACTTTTTTCAAGCCACACCGGGCCACACCACAGCCCTATCGTTTCACCTTATTTCTGGTTTACTTCCTGCCAACTTAGCTATACATTTTTCAAAGAAAAGACCTTGGTCTGGCGAGAGGGCTCTGTAGGTAAAGGCTTTGGCTGCCCAGGCCTGGTGACTTCAGTTTGATCTCCAAAACCTATAGAAGAGAGAACCAACTCCACAGAGGTTTTCTTCCGGCCTCCACACTTGCAAAGTAGCAGTTCCACATCCTTCCCCTCTCTCTCTCTCTCTCTCTCTCTCTCTCTCTCTCTCACACACACACACACACACACACACCTCATACATAAGCAAACAGTAAAGAAAATTAATTGAATTTAAACAACAAAACCTACAAAGCCATATGGTGGCACACAGCTGCATTCCTACACAGAGGCTGAAGACAGCCTCACCTACAAGTGATCATGTTTCAGGATACGGAAACCTAAAGGAGGGAAAACAAAGCCAAAGTGTGTGTGTGTGTGTGTGTGTGTGTGTGTGTGTGTGTGTGTGCATGTGTGCGTGCACATGAGCGTGTGTGTGTGTGTGTGTGTGTGTGTGTGTGCATGTGTGCGTGCACATGAGCATGTGTGCGTGTGTACACAATAGGGAATAACTTTGGGATCCGGGTCCTCTCTGCTTTCTTGCAATCCTGTCTAGAATTGATCCGTCTATGAACCACAGAGCCTTCCTGTTGGCCTCACGCTGTCTTGTAGCTCTGTCTGCTTTCTTTCTGCCGCCATGGACCTCTGTCTTCATGGCTTGGAGCTTTTCACTTCGCTGTTTTCTCTCTCTCTGCAATTCTGCCATTCGTATTAGATATTCATTGGTGTTAACAAGAACTGGTCTGCTTTTAACAATCGCTTTTAAATTATGAAGGAGAAAAGGCTTGTCAGCCATTGGAGTTTAATGCCAAAGTGTTTAAGTGAGACTTTCACTCTGCAGAGCAGGGGCTGGACTGAGGGGTGGCTGTCGGAGCTGGGCTTGGAGGGAGAGTACAGGACGGCCCCTTCCACTTGTGCCTCGGCCACCTCCTGGCCTAGAGCTCAGGATGACATGAGAATCCTTTTCCTTTACAGATTCACTTGACTTTCCAGAGTTGTAAGTCTAATTTTATTTCTTGCTTTGTCTTTGTGGTTTTGCTTGTTTGTTTTGCTTGGAGGCAGGGTCTTGTAGGTAGCCCCAGCTGGCCCCAAAGACAGGTCCCTTGTGATTCAGTCTCCTGAGTGTAGGGTTGTCAGGCGTGCACTGCCATCCCTGACTTCCCTAGAAGGACCAACCGGCATGGTAAAGATGGGGGGCAACTGTGAGGGATGCCCGGTTCCAACCGGTCGGTTCCATCGGTGTGACCGGGCTTCTTCCACGCCCCTCTGTTCACTTCCCCTTCTGAGAGGGTTTGCTCTCCCTGAGGTTGGATTGGCAGCCCTGTGCCCTTTGATTTAGGCTTGGCCACAGGAAACGTAGTGTTCGACTTCTCTATTACCTGATCACTCCAGGCTGATTTTTTTTTTCCAATTTGTTCCAAGCCTGGGCAGAAAAGAAGAGTGCTATTTATTGGATTCCTTCAATCTCCTTTTGAAGATGTCTGGGATGCCAATGTCATACTGAGTGCCAAAGCAAACTTAACAAGTGAAGGGACCTTTGGACTAGTCCCTTCCAGCTGCTTTAAAAAAGAAGACTTTGCAGGAGGGAGGGAGGAATGGAAGGATACAAGGGATGAGATAACAATTGAGATGTAATCTGAATAAATTAATTTGAAAAATCAACCTAAATAAAATAAAATAAAATAATTAAAAAAAAAAAAAAAAGAGTTTGAGCAGCACAGTGGCCCGGGCCTTTCATGCCAGCACTCAAGAGGCAGAAACAGGCTGATGCCTGAGTTCGAGGCCAGCCTGGGCTAGGTTATTCAGGGCTGAGGAGGAGGAGGAAGATGAGGAAGCTTTGCTAAGAATCAGGCATCACAAGTGTTCATCAAAATTGTGTTCCCAAAAGCTGGGTGCAGTCACTGGCACCTGTAATCCCAGAACTTGGGGAGGCAGAGGCAGATGGATCTCTGTGAGTTCGAGGCCAGCCTGATCTACAAAGAGAATCCAGGATAGCAAGGGCTACTGGGGCGGGGGGGGAGGAGCGGAAACCTGTCTCAAAAACCAAAATACAAAAACAAAAAAATGTCTCCACATAGCCACTTATTCATGAGCCTCATAAATGGAAGATCTGAGATTGCTCTCATGGGAATTTTATTATTGGTTGAAGGTCCCCGGTGCAGGCACAGTTGGGTGCACTGATGGGCTCCTGAGAGCAGATATGACTCTTGCTGGGTTCAAGCCATTATAACCGTTCCTTCCTATAGAGCCGCCTGCGAGTAAGGTGGCTGGTGTTCAAAGCGGGGAGGGGTTTTCAGGTCCTGCAGTCAAGTTTTGACAAACCCCTCCTTGCAAGATTTACTCCCGCTCCCTCCCAAGGCTGCATCAAAGCATGCCCTATAACATGGGACCCTCCTGGGGGCTCAAAGCTACTGTTGGGTCGGGCTGCCGAGTCAACCCTCCGTTAGAATGACACGTTTTCATAGTTCTAGGAGTTACTGTCATAAGGTCGTTTCTCCCAGCAAAGGCCCACAATGAGGCCCGCAGGACCTCTGCCAAAGCACAGACAGCTAAGGAGTACACTCTGCCTCAGCGCCAAGATAAGCAAGCGCAAGATGCTCGGCTTCAGGGGTCTCGGGCCCAGGACGAATCGTGAGTGGTGGAAGCCTGAGAGAGAGGGGACTTGGGAATTAGGCATGAAGGAAAATGCGAGGTGAGGCTTTTAGAGCACAGAGAGGGCGTTGAAGAAGTCTTGACAGGTGCCCCAATGATTTTTGAGGACCCTACAGGGAGACACAGACTCAAGGTCCCTGAGGTTGGTGCGGCTCCCGCAGTGCTCATGCTAACCACGAGGGGGCGCGCGAGCTCAGTATCTGTGGAGCCCTGGGCACCTGAGGACCAGAGACAGGGGCTCCCACCCTAGATGGTCCCCAGCAAACCACATCCTTCAGAGGAGTGCATTTTTACCTCGGAAGCAGGTTCTCATCAATTGGACGAATGGCATATATAACCACTTGTATGGAGAAAATGGAGATCTACCTGACACGGCCTATCGCATTAACATACCCAAACAGTCACACATACTAAAGGAAGCCTGTGGGAGAGGTCAATGCATACCAGAAGGGTTTTTGGATGTCCAACGAGAAAGAAGGGAATGAGGGGGGTCACGGTGGTGGTGGGGACAGTGATCAGCCGGCCGACTGCCCCTGGATAACATCGAGGATGTGGCCGGCTCCGAGGACTTTTCTCCCCCGAGGAAGCTGTGGGCATTAGAAAAGCCGCTCTGAGGAGGCAGCACGTTCTGGACCGTGACCAGTACCCTGCGTTACCACCAGAGCCTGAGTCTTCAAGGAGCATGGCCATATGACCCATCTAGTACCCAGGGCCTGGGCTCAGTGCATGCTCACTGCGGCTGTTGTAGTTAGGCTGACAGCAAGTCAGCCCCACCCACTGTCCCAGATGAGGTCCTTGAAGTGACCTCTCTCTACCTCCCACCCGAGTCTAGTCACAGGGCCTGTCACCGTAGGTTTCACAGTTCTTCCCCTCACTCCCAGATGGTGCCAGCACGTGACCGGCACCCAGAAAGGCTTCACGGTTGACTCCAGGACCCACAGCTGACTCCCTCCAGCAAGAGCAGGAAGCACTCTTAACCCCTGAGCCGTCACTCCAGCTTCCAGGTGACTATTATACGAGGTTCTGATTTTTCAATTGGCGGTGACAGTGACTGGCAGCCCCTGTGGTGGGTCTGCGTTGCCTCTTGGAGAGGCGTACATGATTTAGGCCCAAACTTGAGACATCGATGAATATCAAGCCGAACTCTGCGTACTTTCGACTGCTTAAGCAAATATTTGTCGGTCAACTAGTATGTATGTTCCTGGCATACTTCTAAATGCCATGGCTGAAAATTCCTGGCTCATTTGCCTTTCTCTTTGCCCTGTATGCCCTATGCAGCTTTATTACTTCTGGGACCTGTTCAAATGACTGCTCTCTCCCTCCCTTCCCCTGCCCCCCGACCCCCTGCTGCCACTGCAATCCTTGTCCCTTTATTTCGCATCATTATTATTGCCTGCCGTATGGATGTGTTTACTGAACACACTTCCCCAGCAAGATACACTCGTCATAAGAGCAGGGGTGGTGACTTATTGAAAGATCTGCTCTGCACTGATGACCCCCAGGGTGCCAACTAGAGATGATTAAAAAAAAAAAAAAGCAGCAAGGACTAAGGTGGGTATACTCATCAGACAAACCATTTAAATGTCCCACTAAAAATACAAAACAAAAACAAAATAACAAAAAAAAAAAAAGAGGAGGAGGAGGAATTCTTTCTAGCCTTCGCCGAGCAATGAGCATCTCTCGGGACAACCGGCACAAGCGTGGCAAAACCGGGGCCAAGAGAACGCCTTACCCCAAGAAGTAGAAGTACTTGCCGGCCTGGCCTGCTGCCCACACTAAGATTGGCCCTCGCGGCACGTACACAGTCTGAGGCGGCAGTTAGAAGTACCATGCCCCGAGATCGGATGTGGGGACCTTTTCCTGGGGCTTCGAGTGCTGTACTCCCAAAACAAGGATCACTGATGTTGCTACAATGCATCCAATAACGAGCTTGTCCACACCAGGATCCTGGTGAAGAACTGCATGGTGCTTATTGACAGCACCACACACTGACAGTGGGAAGCCCCACTGTGCACTGACCCTGGGCCGCAAGCAAGAAAGGGGCCAAGCTGACTCCCGAGGAGGAAGAGATATTAAAAAAAAAAAAGAAAAAGAAAGAAAGAAAGAAAGATCAAAGAAAATTCAGAAGAAAAACTATGAGAGGAAAAAGAACGCCAAAGTCAGCAGTCTTCTGGAGGAGCGGCCCAGCAGGGCAAGCCTCTTGCCTGTATTGCCTCAAGACCAGGCCAGTGTGGCAGAGCAGACGGCTAAGTGCTGGAGCACAAGGAGCTGGGGTTCTATCTGAGGAAGATCAAAGCCTGGAGAGGCAAATAAACCATTCCTGGCTCATGGGGGAGGGGGAGAAGGAGGGATTCTTATACTAAGAAAGAGAATAAAAATCTGTCATCTAATCAAATTCTTACAGATGACATTCAAATTATATGAAACAGAGGGCTGGAGAGACAGTGGCTCAACAGTGAAGAGCACTGGCTGCTCTTTAAGAGAACTTGGGGTTCAGCTTCCGGCGCCACATGGCAGCTCACTGTGTCCATAATCCTATTTCCAGGGAACGTGGTGCCATCTTTGGACCTCTGCAGGTACCTGGCATGCGCAAAGACATGGTATGCTTATATACACATAATTTCGAAAAGTTTTACGAAACAAATACTTTAAAATAAGTATGTTTAAGGTACTCAACTTGATAACAGAAGGAGCAATTTTTGTAAAGTTCAGAAATATGACATTCAACCAGGAGCAAACTAGAGATAACCTTAGCAATGCAAAAGCATTGGAAAATCTGATCTAAAGATCAATTGAAAAGTTACTATTGAGTTTGAAGTTAGTAGGAAAAAATTAGCCTAGACCATATCTCATAAAAATCAATAATTAAAAAGGGCTAATTAAGAAAAATGAATGACTTTAAAAAGTTTCACTACCTTAACGCCAGAACAGAGAAATAGTATTTGGAAGATAAAGCCAAAGATTTCTCAGACTGAAAAAGGTGTGACTTCTTCCTCATGAGGGGTGTATTAAAGGTATCATGCAAAGTAAATAAAAATAAGTCTACCTGTGCAAATGCCACAGGACGTATAAGATGCCTAGACAACTGGGAAAATCGGTACAGAGAAAAGATAAACAACACTTAAGGGCTCATCCATCAGTCTGCCAGCCCACATCCCTGAAGCCACAATACCTGCCAGAAGACAATGGAAGCGTAGCTTAAAAACCCCTGCGTTTACATGCCACTAAATTATCATTCAGGAACAAGGACAAAATAAAGATATTTTAAGACACACAGAGACCGAGAGGATTTACCTCCCACAGATGTCATTACAAGAGAAAGTCATTCACCAAGAAGAGAAATGGGCCTGGAAGGAAGTCGTGGGATGCAACAAACAGCAGTGAGCATAGACACAGACAAAACGTTAGGGGATTTATTAGCCTCCAACTTCAGAGAGGTTTTGTGACTAAAGGAAGGTAAAATAAAAGCTCAAAAGAGACAGTGAAAACATAGGTAGTGTTTGTTTGCTGAGTAAACCAAACCAGTGCTCATAAGGCAATAGAAACGTTATTATTATTTTTTTTTTTGGCAGTGCCAAGATAATTTGTAGTTAAGAACATGTATTAAAAATGTAAAGGTTGGGCCTGGAGAGATGGCTCAGAGGCTAAAGGCACTGGCTGCTCTTCCAGAGGTCCTGAGTTCAATTCCTAGCGACCACATGGTGGGTCACAACCATCTGTAATGAGACCTGGTGCCCTCTTCTGGAGTGGGGCTGTACACGTGGGCAGAGTACTGTATATACATAATAAATAAATCTTTTTTAAAAATGTAAAAGTTGAAGATGGGGTGATGGCTTGGTTGGTAAAGCACCTGCCACAGAAGTGTGGGGACTTTTGATCCCCAGAACCCACACAGACCTGGGTGCAGTAGTGCACAGAGGACAAGTGCACACAACACCCACAAGCAACCAAAAACTAAAGGTCCATGGTTGAAAGAGAAGGCATACGGTCTTTATATTCCAAGGCAGAGGAAGAAATGTGGAAAACTTTTGATCAACCCAACAGGAAGCAGGCTAGGAAAAAATGAAGCAAAAAAGGCTCAGGGATACAAGTAGCTATGTAAGGTGGAAGTAAAGTAAATATATTGATCATTAATACTAACTGATTGGATTTACTTAATGTATTGGTCATCAATACTAAACCGATCAGATTTGCTTAGCTGTTTTTTTTAAACCCAGGACTATTCTATTTATAAATACACTAAAAGAAAACCATAAAGTAAGAGAAAAAAACAAAACAAAACAACAACAGGGAAAAGAGGTATCACAAAATACTAACCAAATGCAGTTGATACGAGTCAATTTCAATTAGTCCTTGTAGTAGTCAAAGGAACAATATACAAAGATTTAAATTCCACATCTTGCGTATAAAAACACAGCTGTAATTACTAGAAGCAGTTGACGGTCATGTTAGGAGATTGCTTGTCATGTGCAATGGGTCATTTTGTTTTGGTCAGTTCTTGGCTCACAAGTCCCTCCCCAGGGCACACCACTAAACTCAGTAGGTCAGCAGATCCTCACACCAGAGAGGCCTGATTCCTGTCCTAGGGGGAAGAAAGCTGTCCAGAGGCCTCCGAGCAGGCCAGCCTTGCTGCCTCTCCCCACCGTCTGCAACAGTCATGTCTGTGAAAACACTAAAGGCCTGGGTTCAGGAGCTTCCAGAAGGATGTGTGTGTGTGTGTGTGTGTGTGTGTGTGTGTGTGTGTGTGTGCGCGCACGCGCCCGCACGTGCGCGTGGAAGCTCTGAGCCCTCTCCTAATACCTCATCCCGTGCATGTCTTCATCTGGCGTGTCCTTTATAATATTTGTTTCAGTAAACCGATAAACTTTTCTCTGAGTGTCATGAACCTCTCATGCAAATTAGTGTAACTCAAGGCTGACACCATGAGAATCCTGACTTACAGGCAGTTGATGGGGAAAATATGGTTTGAAAAAAAAAAAACCAGCCCTAGGCTTGTGCTTCCCGTATGAAGCTAAGGTCGGGGAGGGTTCTCTGAGACTGAGGCCCTGATGTGAGGCTACAACACTTTCTCTAGGTAGATCCTGTCAGAACTGAGCGGCTGTTCAGAGGACAACCCCCTGGTGTCTATTGAAGGGTTGTTTGCTTAGTATGTGGCAGAACCCCTCCTGCCTCCTGTGTCAGAAGTGATCTGTTCTGTGAGTGTACAGAAGGAGACAAGGAGTTTACGTCCGCTTTCCCTTCTGTGTCTTGAGAATAATAGCTCAAGTCAACAAGTTGACAGGGGACCCAAGGGATATATTTAGAAGTCTGAACAAAACAGGGGATGTGTGCTCCTTTGAAAATCATAAGAATTATTTTTGATTGACACCTTGCAGTTTCATTTTGTTTAGAGTTTGCACCACTGAAGCTGGACGCACATCTACAAAGACAAAGAAAACCAAAGAGGAGCTAACAGTGATGGTGTTTTAGAAGCTGGGAAGGAGACCGGCAGGAAGCTACTGGCTTGGCAGATGGAGAACTCCATATCCAAACAGACAGTGATTGGGTGGGATGCCCTCCCCTGCCACAGCATCCTCAGAAGGCCAAAGAACAGGCAGGACTAGCTGCTTCTGTGGTGGGACCGACTGGACTGGTAGCTAGGAAGCAGCGAGCACCTCACCCTACTCTGGCAGAAGTCTGGACTAAGAGAAAGCAGCTGTGAGGGTGTAAAGGTTACAGCCATTGAGAAGCGTCTTAAGCTAACGCACATGTCACAGGTGCTAAAACCGGTTGGTCTTCATCCCCACTTCCCAAGAAGAAAGAGCAGCTACGAATGTGGGTGTGACGAGGCCTGGAGACCCGGCACTTGGAAGGTGGGTGCAAGAGGATCAGGACTCAAAGTCATCTTCGGCTCTACAATGCGTTTGAGGCTAGCCTGGGCTCTATGAGACAGTGCCTCAAACATACAAACAAGAAAAGAGAAAGATCGTCTGCTTGCAGTGGGGTATACCAAACAGTCTATTTATGCTCACACCATCTCACCTCCTGCCCCCACCCCCTCCACCCAACCCACACGGCACACACCTGTGCAGCTTCCAGTCTGAGCCATGAGCTGACAACTAATGACCATGAACATCTGAAGAAAAGACCCTACCACACACCAAAACTGTGTGAAATACACGAGTGCACGTGCATGCACACACAGAGAGAGAGAGAGAGAGAGAGAGAGAGAGAGAGAGAGAGAGAGAGAGAGGAGGGAGGGAGGGAGGGAGGGAGAAATAATAAAAAAACAAACTTTTAAAACAGGTAAAAAAAATAATATTTTAAAAATTGAACTATTATATACACTGCAGGCACATGGTTTACCGCTGAGCTACAGGCACAGCTGAGTACTCCTGAGCTCAGAGCAGGGTGCACTTCTGTTTCTCACCGACAGGTGGAGCAGATCCAATGCCGGCGCACACTCTGGAGTTCGGTGCCATGGGAACTAAGAGAGGGGTGGGGAGAGGGTGGGGGATGGGGAGGGGGCGAGGAAGGACATCAGAAAGGCATCAAGGAATGCCGGGAGCTGTGAGTTGTTCTGCTTCTACTCAGCTCCCCTTTGAGAGAGACACTGACTCTGTAGCTGCTAAATCTCAGGAGCTCTGGTTCAGGGGCTCCTGGGAGTCAAATTAGAAGCTCTGTCCTTGGGAGAAGCTGAGGAAAATGACAGTGCGGGACCCTTCGCTCTGCAAGTTCCCAGTGTCCATATATTTTAATTTTTTAAAAATGTGTATTACGTTTTACTCATTTGTGGATGGATGCATATGTGTGTAGGTGTACACATGCCACAGAATGTGTGTGGAAGCCACAGGACAACTTTGGGGAGCCCGTTCTCTTCCTCTACACTGTGGGGGCCCCTGGGGATCTATCTCAGGTAGGCAGGCTTGACAGCAAGCATCTTTACCGTATGAGCCATCCACCGGCCCACGCATTTTAACCCCAGGGAAGTTGTTTGTGGCTAGGGCTGAGGTTTCTGGGTACTGGGACTCTCCACCACGAATCTCATCCACCTGATGCTGTGGCCCAGAGCTAACCGAGATCAGTGATTACGGAGGGCTGGCTTCCGCACTGCCTGACAGAAACAGAGAATCGGCACAGACACTCCAAAAGAAAAACAGCATGCTGGGTTTCAGAGGCCTGTCAGAAGCATGAACATCAGAACAGACGGAGCACAATTTCTAATTAGCCTCATAAACACAGATAAAAAAGATATTATTAATAAGAAGCAAAAACATGAAAACAAAAAGATCCAAGCAGCAATGCAGCGCTGGCTGTGAACATGTCCTGGTTGGAAATAAAATATTAGATATGAAAAACATAGCTGTTGAAATAAACAAGACAGAGCTGTGGTCTAGGTCAGTGGTAGGCCATTTGCCTAGCATGCAACAGGTGTTGATTTTGAGTCCCAGGGCTACAAAAATGAACCAATAGGATAATTACAAGCTAAAGAGTTAATTGGAGGGTCAGATGAGGAAATTCTTAAAAAGAAATGAAAATGCAAGGAATGGGGGGCCCTAAGAGAGATGGAAGACAGGAAACCTAGGCCACACCCAGGGAGGAGGGAATTGGGGTTCACTTTCTGAGAGGTACTGAAAAACATGTGGTGGGTCTATCCTCTGCACTGACAGTAGAACTTTCTTTTCTTTCCTGACCTCTACGTAGCCTTGGCTAGCCTTCAAACTTTCTATGTAGGCCAGGCTAGCCTCAACTCACAGAGATCTGTCTGCCTCTGCCTCCCAAGTGCTGGGATCAAAGTGTGCGACACCCATGGCCAGCCCTAGAATTTTCTTGATGTATCCTGCCTGGGACAAATGAATAACAATGTCTAGCCTCAATTTTAGAAAATTCTTAGCTGTTATCTCTTCAGTTCTTTGCTCTTTTTCTCCTCTGAGACTATTATTAAACATAAACCAAACTATGCCATTCCTAGTTTCTATGTCTTACTTTGTGCTGAAATATTGCTATTGCCTTCTATTTCATTAATTCTCTCTAAACCCTGTGCATTTGTGTGTTGCTTTGTTTGTTTGTTTGTTTTGAGACAGGTTTTCCTCTGTGTAACCTTGACTATCTGGAGCTGGAGTTCAAGGCCAGGCTGACATTGAACTCACAGAAATCCACCTGCATCTACCTCCCAAGTGCCAGGATTAAAGGTGTGGGTCACCACCCCTGGGCTATGGTTTGTTTGTTTGTTTGTTTGTTTTATTTATTTGTTTGTTTTTCGAGACAGGGTTTCTTTGTGTAGCCTTGGCTGTCCTAGATTCACTTTGTAGACCAGGCTGGCCTCGAACTCACAGCACTCTGCCTGCCTCTGCCTCCCAAGTGCTGGGATTAAAGGCGTGAACCACCACGCCTGGCTTGTTTTTTCTCTTTTTGAATAAGGCCTTGCAGTAGGCCAGTCTGGCCTTGAACTGTGGCCATCCTGCCTCAGCCTTTCAAATGCTAGAGTTACAAGCATGCATCACTATACCTGGAAAACTGACTCTTTAGTTGTGACTTACTGGGTACTCACCACTTCCTTTTTTACTTTAACTCTATTTTTACATTTATAGACCGTATATGGGTTTTAAAAATATTTTTATATATGTGTATCCGTGTGTGGGTATGTTCACATGAGCGCCCACAGAGACCTGAAGAGCGTGTCCCTTGGAGTTACAGGCAGATGTGAGTCACCTAGGGTGGGTGCTGGGAACTGAACCCAGGCCCTCTCCAAGAACAGCAGATGCTCTTAACCACAGTGCCATCCTCACAACCCCCAGAAGATCTGCATGCTGATACATGTTTGTTGGGGCTTCCTGGCCGCTTCCGCAAGTCTTTCAGTGCCCGCTCACTTCTGGGACGGAAACTTTCTTTTTTTGCTTGCTCCCTATAAGGTTATGTTATGCTTAACTCTGACGATGCCTCTATCTACCGTCCTTGAGGGCCTGTCTCTGTTGCTAGCTAGCTCCCCTGGCTCCCTCAGTGAGTTGTTTCCTAATGGTTTTGGTGATTGATGGGTGTGAGTTCCTGTTGGTAGCTGTTATCTGTGGAAGTATCTGGCTGTTATTAGAAAGACTTTGTTCAAAAAAAGACCCCTCCTCCATTTTCAAGGTGTCAGATTTTATGCTAACCTGAATGCCTGATCTCTGTGGTACCTGTCTCCTTGGTGCTGCCTTAAAGCTTAGTTGTTGTTTTGTTTGTTGGTTTTTAAGATTTATTTTTATCTTTAAGTGTGTGTGTATGTGTGTGTGTGTGTGTGTGTGTGTGTGTGTGTGTTTGAGTGCAGGTGTCCTCAGAGGCCAGAGGGTTGGACTTACAGCTCTGTGTGAGCTGTAAGGACGTGGGTGCTAGGAACCAAATCCAGGTCCTCTGCAAGAGCAGAAAGTGCTCTCAGCCACCGTACCATCTCTCCGGTCCATCGAAGGCTCAGCCTGCAAAGTTTGCCCCGCTGCATTTGTGAGTGTGGACATTTACATACAAGGCAAGAGCATCCCAGTGGTGTGGTTATGACTTCTTCGGTGTCAGCACACTTGGTCCCTCAGAGGTTTCATTTACTTGCTGCCATTGCAGATGTGCAAGCAGAAACATGTTTCCCGCAGGTTAGACATGAGCATGGCAAGACTTGTCAGTGTGGCTTAGCAGCTACTTCCAGAAGCGGAAGAACCGAGAGTCCTCGGTGGAAGAAATACGCCCTCGTAGGAGAATCTAGCAAGGTTTCTGGGAGACGTTAAGAAAACCAATGTACACAGCCAGTGATTATCAGTTAGAAAACATCAGAAAAAAAAACATTCATTGTGGCAATGGACATTAAGGTACCTGGGACTAAATCTAACATAACCTCCAAAGCTTTTTTTTTTTAATGCAGCAAAAATCACAAGACACTGAAGGATATAGGAGATCTGGATAAACAGGTGTTTTAAATGCCCATGGGACGTATTCCTGGGTTGGAAGATACTGTCATAAGAAAAAAGTCAACTCATCTCAATTTAATCTACAAATTTAAAGCAATACAAATAAAAATTCCCTCCAAATATTTGCAGAACTTGGCTTTCTTATTCTAATATTAATATTGGAAGAGCAGGAAGGCAGGGAAACAGTGGCGAAGCTTCGGAGGCAGAATGGGGCTTTCCCTGCCAAGGAAGAAGATGCATTACTCTGCTTTTAGGGAAGGGACAGAAAAGTAGCCTGTGGAGTAAAATAGGCTTCTGCCTGGGAAATAAGCCCACTCAACTTGGAAACTTGGTGTCTGAGAGAGGCTGCATTACATTCATGGGGGGGGGGGGGAGAAAGACTGCTTAATAAATGATGCTGAGCCAAATTGTTTCTTCTATGGGGTAATAAATCTCCATAGAGACCACATCGAATTTTGCATGGATTAAATATGAAAAGCCAAACTTTCCGTTTCCTAGAAGACGAGAAAAACACAAAACAAAACAAACTTTTGTGATCTCAAGTTGGAAGGAGAAGAATTTTTGAAGCAGAATACAAAACTTCCCAGTTCTAAAAAAATAAATAACAAAGTTGCCATCCTTTAAAATCAAGAACTGTCATGCCCAACTACCAGATGCACAGCATTCGCAAAGCCCTCACCCAGTTCACTCTGCAGCACTGCAAAAAAAAAAAAAAGAAAGAAAAGAAAAGAAAAAAAAGTGCAACAAAAGACAATATCAAGTTTGTAACATTTACTATTTCTTTATTCCTTTATTTACCTATTGTTTTGTGGGCAGGTGCACAGGCCACAGCACCTGGGAGTGGAGGTCAGAGACAACTTGTAGGAGATGCTTCTCTCTTTCTACCATGTGGGTCCTGGGCCTCCAACTCAGGTCTTCAAGCTTGGCAGCAAGTGTATATTTACTGGCTGAACCAGCTCCCTAGCCCTAAAGACACTATAAATACAGTAAAAGACAAGACACAAACTAGTGGGAAAAAATGCAGCACTGTGTATTGGCATCTATAATATACTGAACAGTTTACCAAACAAAACTTTTAAATGACACAGTTAGAAAAAAAAATTTTTAATGTTGCAAATGGACTTTGGCAGAAAGGAAATCTCTAGTGGCCGGTTAACCAACTGAAAAAGTGCTCGACTTCAATAGTAATAAATAAAAACCACGTGTTACGTACCCACCAAAATACCATTGCTGAGCATTAGGCATTTAACACTAATAAGTGTTTGCACTTTTAGAAGCAGAAGACTGTAAAAATCGGTATTTTTAAAGACCGATTTGACAAAATCTAGCAGAACCATGCGCCTGACCCCCAGCCATTCTTTTCACTGCCGCAGTCCATGGAGAAGGTGCCATACGCACAGAGACCCCGCACAGGATGCTCTCAGTCCACGGAGAAGGTGTCATACGCACAGAGACCCCGCACAGGATGCTCTCAGTCCACGGAGAAGGTGCCATACGCACAGAGACCCCACACAGGAATGCTCGCCATTACCCTAGCACTGCTTGCAATAACGAACAGCCAGCATCACAGGAGGATGGATAAATCATGGTAGATCCAGATGAAAGGATACAGTGGAGCTTTCAGAGTGAATGAACAATGGCCCCGTATATCAACGTAGACGTCTGACTCCACAGCGCCTGAAGAATGTATGCTGTGCGGTGCCATTTATAAAAAGTTTCAAGCCATGCAAATGGCTCTTTATATTGTTTATGGCTGTGATTACTATACGTATAAAACATGGATGGGAAGCAAACACAACAGAATGTTAAAAATTGATAATGCCGATAAAGCGGGTGCATGGGGTGTTTTATTATATTATTCTTCTTACTTGTCCCGAGTTTTTTTTTTTTTTTGAAGTATTTCATTTAAAGAAAGCACCCTAAAGCTATGCGGAAAATGGAATAAAAGGGAGAAATACCTATGGGTGGCTTTTGCAGTAGAGTGTACAAGTGGTGGGTGCTGTAGGAGGGAGATTCAGTGTGTAAGTTCCCTTTTGTTACTGCGACGGAGTACCTGAGGCAGAGTAGTCTTGCAAAGAGAAGAGGTCTGTTTAGACACAGTCTTGGAGGCTGTCAGTCAAACAGCGTGATGCAGACCCTGGGAAGGTTCAAGTCCCTCAGAGGCACCGCCTCACGGTGGGTAGCGAAGGCAGGGGCACGCATAAAGGAGGCAGGAGGCAGGGGAAGTCGTTGGGGATTTAGCTCATTTTTATAACACTCTTTCGGGAAGCCAGGGGTTCCACGATTCTTAATCACTTCTAAGGGCTACAGCTTGCTCGCTCCCAAAGATGTGCCCACGTGTGTGTGTGTGTGTGTGTGTGTGTGTGTGTGTGTGTGTGTGTGAACACTCAAACAGCTGCTGCAGGGAAAGTTTGGTCCTGTAGGTATCAGTTTCTTGCTACTTTATCTTGATGTTGTCTTATACAACTCCATAAATAAGAAAGCTAAGTTAAAAAGTCTCAGCATATGGCCATTTCAAGTATCCTCATCCTGGAGGAGAGCCTGGAAATCAGCCTGATGGCTTTGTTGGTTCTTTGTTGACAGTTATACTGCTGTCAACCCCATGTTGACAGCTGGTCAATCCCATGCAAAGACAGCACAGTGGAAAGCCATGTCCCTCCAGGAAGGCTGAATAAACTCACCACAGGGCCTCCTTGGCGTGCGTGATCCCTTAGGCCTTTGAGAAGCTGGTGCCTGGACACCTCCTATGACCCAGAAGCAAAACAAGGGTGTTCTTTTAAAGTGCAATGAGGGGCTTGGAGAGATGGCTCAGTGGTTAAGGGTGCTGCCTGCTCTTCCAGAGGTCCTGAGTTCAATTCCCAGCAACCACATGGTGGTTCACAACCATCTATAATGAGATCTGGTTCCCTCTCCTGGTGTGCAGGTGCACATGCAGGCAGAACACTGTTTACATCATAATAAATAATAAATCTTTTTAAAAAATGAAGTGCAATGAAAAGTTAAGAACCTTTAAAGCAAATGCCTAGAGGCTGAGCACAATCGCAGCCCAGCTGCCCCTTCCGTTCCTCAAGTCTCGTGGGCCCTGAGACCAGGCCTCTCTCCTCACTTAGCAGTCGTGAGCGGTGAATGGCAACATTAGTACCAACATGTGTCAAACTCGAGAAAGAAAAAGAGAGGCCCTGAATGATGTGTACAGCACTGGGTGGATTACGTAAAGGAAAGGTGTGAATTAAAGCCATACATTTCCTGTCGATACATTACATACATAATTTTTTTGGAGGGTAGGGGACAAGGTCTCATGTAGCTAAGACTGGCCTAGAACTTTTTTTTTTTAAAAGATCTATTTATTATTTATACAGTATTCAGCCTGCATGTGTGCCTGCAGGCCAGAAGAGGGCACCAGATCTCATTATAGATGGTTGTGAGCCACCTTGTAAATGCTGGGGATTGAACTCAGGACCTTTGAAAGAACAGCCAGAGTGTTCTTAACCGCTGAGCCATCTCTCCAGCCCTGGCCTTGAACTCTTAATCTTACTGCTTTAACCTCCCAAGTGCTGGGTCTACAACGGCGCAGTTCTACACCTTTTTGTACCATAATTAAAAGGTTTTGCTTTAACAGGTCTTACTGTGTATTCCTGGCTAGCCTGGATCTCACTATGTAATGTAGACTAGGCTGGCCTCAGACTCAGAGAGATCCACCTACCTCTGCCTCCCAAGTGTTAGGGGAAGAAAGGATGTGCCACCGTCAATAGTTTATCTTTTAAGAGGGCAATTTTGATGCTTTCCTTTCTAGAGTTACCAGTGAAATGGAAGATGGGTCCCAAAGCTGATCACAGGGGAAAGGTCCTTCCTCCGTGGCCTCCAAGGCTGTTAATCCTTGTTACCTAACAGGTTTATTTATTATGGGCTAGCTGTTGAGGCAAGGGATGAGGTACTATGTAGTGCATACATTTTTCATGTATAAACATAAGATATAAAGCAGAAAAAAGAAGAAGAGGAAGAATGCCAATATGTCGATTGGAGGTGATTTCTTGGGTATAAAAAATATAGATAATGTCGTTGTTCTGTCTGTGTGCTCTTGGTGGTAAGGTTTTAATTTGAAGTCCCCTTTCCCAGCCTGCCATTCCGGGAGATATGAGATCAAATGAGGCACCACCTATCCTGAGGACTATCGGAGACCCCGTAACTATTTGCTGATCTCAGAAAAGGTAAATGGGGGTAGGGACCTGGTGACAACTGCTCTAGGAAAAAAAAATCTCGCTGCGAAGTGGAGCAGATGCTAGTCTCTTGCTGCGCTGGACAGGGTCACGTGGAAGGCTGAGGGCAGCGTAGGGGTGGGGTCGACCACTGCCAAGAAGCCACGCTTTTGAATAAGTCCTGCTTGAGGTCTAATCTCAGGCATATCTTACAGCGCTCGAGCACCCGTTTTTCTCTTCTGTATGGTATAGGGAACAATGTTCACCTCGAGGAGGCATCAGTAGCCACGGAACCAGACCTGGTATCAGTTGGTCCTCCAGGCACTGGCCTCCTCCACCACCACATTAAAAATTCAAGATGCTATCTTCCTTTCCTGGGATGTGGGGAGTATAGGGATGTGGGGGGTGGGGAAGGGTAGCGCTGAGAGGGGACAGATATGTTGCACAAAGATGGGTCGCTCTGGCAGGTGCTCACTGGGACAGGCTAACTGGAAGGGTGACAGTAGAAGCCAGTGCCTGTGTTCTGGTGGTGGCACCATGTCAGGATAGGTGGACCCCAGCCCCGCATCTGCACCCCCCCCACCCCGCCCTGCCTAAATACTCCTCAACATCCACTGGATGCTGGGGCTTCAAATAACCCTCCTCACAAAGAGATGGCCTTTCTGGGGCTATCTCTGAGCACTTTCCAGAGCCTCATCTTTTCTCAGGAAACTGCCCCCTCAGGAGCCCCTTTCTCCCTCCTCCTTTATCTCATAATAACACTTGATGGCTCATTAACTCCAGAACATAAATCAACCTAATACTAGTTGCCTCTCTGGGGACGCTTAGGCCTCCAACCCACCCAGCGCAGCGAAGGGAAGATGGGCTGAACTTCAGCCGAGGAGACAAGAAAGGCAGATGTCGGTGCAGCAGGTGTGTCCCTGGTCTGTAGCAGAGGCGCTTTTCTCCAAAGACCTGATACACCAGGCACTGAAAACAAATGCTTATTTTAACAAAGTTCAATGTGTTTATTGCAGGGATTATCTGGACCTTTCAATTCTATGCACTGTGCAAATCTGACTTAACTGAGAACTGTAGACAGCTTACTAAACTTGCTAGACCATAGGCTCTTGTTCTGGGAAAACTGGCAAGTCTATCCTGAATTGGGAGTCTAAGGAATGCCATTCCTGCTACTGGATTCTGGATGAGCAGGCTGTGTGTGTGTGTGTGTGTGTGTGTGTACACACACATATGTTTGTGGAGGTCAGAGGTTTGTGGAACTTGGTTCTTTGCTTCCAGCCTATGGACCCTGGGGATCAAGATCAGGTCATCAGGTTTGGTGGCAAGCGCCTTTACCTGCAGAGCCACCTCGTATGTGTCCTAGTTGATGAAACTTTTGGAGATAATTGTGGACTCACATTCATTTGTAAGAAATGTTACATAGAAAATTCCTGTACCCTTCATCTTCTTTTCCCCATGGTAAAACTATGGTTACACTGTTACAACCAGGCTGTGGTGGCACTGGTGGTGGTGGTGGCAGCAGCAGTGACAGCAGTATTGTTGGTGGTGGTGGCGGTGGTGGTGGCCATAGCAGTGGCCATGGCGGTGGTGGCGGTGGCGGTGGTGAGTGCAGATGTGAATCCAGCCTCCTGCTCCCGCTCCCACACCTTACCAGTGATGGACGGACCCCGCAGTAATGTAAGCCAAAATAAACACTTTCCCTTTAAATTCACCTCTGTCACAGAGTGTATCACAGCAACAAGAGGGGAACTAATACACATGGGTTCACGTGGACGCTATGATCAAGATGCAGAGCACTCCAGCCCAAGTGTGATCTTTGCAAGAAACAGAAGCCTGCCCCTGGGTGGCTAAGGCCACTGCCACACTGGGATGCCACAGGACAGTGGGGGCTAGCTGGGAGTTTTAGAACCGAGCTAATGCAGCCACTTCCCCACACAGCCTGAGGAGTTACCATGACCTGGTTGGAGCTGGAGCTGGAACATGGGGGATGGAGTGCTGAGGTGCTGAATTAGAGGGGACTCCTTGTCCTGTCTGCAGTGAGGCTTTGCTGGCTCTCCTTTGCCTAAGGAAATAGTCTGCCACTGACGCAGGCAGAAGAATGGCCAGAGGTCATCTGCCTGAGGCATTATCACGTACCCTGGAAACAACAGGCTCTAGGGGGAAAAATCCAGGTGTGGGGACATCCTACTGGCATCCTCCAGGCCTTTCTAGACACAGATAGAAGTAGAGTGATCAGTCAGATTTCTTACCAGAGACCAGCTCCTTTCCAGCCATCCCCTCATAACAAATGGCACCATTGCGGTCACCTCCACCTCCACTCGGGCCCAGTCCCACACCTTGTTCATCAGCACTGCCTGGGATCCAGCCCCACGGCTCTGGTGAGCCACACACCAGCCTTCGACACCTGACAGAGTTCTTGCAACCCCACCTCCCACCCCCCACCCCCGCCCCTGTAACCGCTCCCAAGGCCTGAGGGCTATGAATCAAGACTTCAGTACAGAGTCCTACCCAGCATGGCCTGTGGGCCAAACCAGCTGCTGCCTGGTTTTGTATAAGTCACACAAATTTAAAAAAAAAATTACACACACACACACACACACACACACACACACACACACGAGGAAAAGCAGAAGAATAACACTTTATGACATCAAATATTATGGGATTTGGATTTGTATCATCCATAAGTGGAATTTTATCAGCTGCAGCCACAGTCATCCCTTACGTATTGACTGAATCTGCTTCCACACAGATGAGTGGTTGCAGCAGAGACCTTGGGACTTGCAAAGCCTGTAACACTTTCCTGCTGTGCCTTTGCAGCTAGGCTTTGCTGACTCATGGTCCACATTCTCCCAAGATGGCCTCCTCTCCTCCCAGAGTCCCCAAGCCTTCCTCAGTTCCAACTATAGATCCAGCCCAACTCTCAGACCACCTCTTCTCACTTTACGTCACTTCCATGCGCCTGCCTGCCTGCCCCTGCTGTCCTGGCAGTAGGTCCCTTTTTTCTTCCCACCCCACTAACAGAGTAGCAAACCCTTTCCCTCCCAGGCTTCTGCATGGCTGCTTGTCTGTCTAGAACGTTCTGCTCTATGCATAGCCGGCACCTTTTGATGCAGGTACAATAGTGAGCCTCCACTGTCAACTCGACCGAATTTAGACTCACCCAAGAGACTGGTGAGGTACATACCAGGTGTGCCTATGAGTGTGTTTCCTGAGCGCGTCAACTGAGGAAGGAACACTTAGCCTACATGTGGGCAGGAGCCCCTCCCCAACCCCCCAAGATGAAGTAAACTGAGAGAGCAGGCAGGCGGAGCACCAGCATAACCTGCCTCACCATCGGCCCTATTTCCCTGATGTGAACCATCCTGCTATGCCTTGCCTGCCATGATGGACTGAGCCCTGCGGTGGCGGAGCCAGGAGCGGAAATGAACACTTTTCACTTCTTTTTTTTTAACCTTGATTTTTAAAATTATTCATATTACATCTCAATTGTTAGCCTATCCCTTGTATCCTCCTATTCCTCCCTCCCTCCCGCTTCCCCCCTACTCCCCTCCCCTATGTCTGCACTTCTCACTGCTTTACATTGGTCTGAGGTACTGTGGCCAAGCAGTGCAAAAGCAGACCAGGCTCTGCTCAAACGCTGTCTCTGTAAAGAGGTCACCTACTTCATCTCTTCCGACTTATTCCACCTCATCTCCATTTATTTTCTTCACCACACTGAGGTTGGTTTTGTTGTTGTTGTTGCTTTATCTATGCTTGCCCTCCCCGGTGTCTAACGTAGTGTCTGTGACACTCAACCACACATATACTAAATGCTCAGTGAACGTTTGTGAATGAATGAGCGAGCACTTCTTTTGCACCAAGAGTCATGTGTCCCTTTTGACAGCAGGGTGACTTCTGCCTCCTAGGTCAGCACAGGCCCTGTGAATTCCTTCCCAGTGTTATTTTTTCGCCTTGGTCTCCTTGATGCTACTAATCGCTGAGCTTTTCCGAAGATGCTGTCTGCCTTGAGACTGTTTTGACAGGACCATGAAGACAGCTGGTCCTTAGCGAGTTTAGAGAAGACTTACCTCCCTCTCCCAGCAGGTGAAGGGCTCCTCCTTCAAGTGTCCAGGGCACCGATCTAGTAAATAGATCAGGGGTGTCAGCATCCAAGTTTTGTGATTGGTATAAATATAAAAAACTTTAAGGAAACACCTTCGGCTAATAGACACAGACTGCAGCTCTCAGGCAGTAAGGCTGATGTGGAAATACACAAGAAAGTCCCCAAGTAACAATGCTTGAAAACAACACAGGGGGGCTGGAGAGATGGCTCAGTGGTTAAGAGAGCTGCCTGCTCTTCCACAGGTCCTGAGTTCAATCCCCAGCAACCACATGGTGGCTCACAACCATCTATAATGTAATCTGATACACTCTTCTGCAGATAAAGCACTCATATGCAATAAATAAAATAAATAAATCTTAAAAAAAAAAAAAAAAGAAAAAAAAAAAAAGAAAACAACACAGGGTTGTTCCTGCCAGAGTTGTCAACATGGGGGCCTCTCAGGCATCCAGGATGGTGGAACACAGGTCATCTCGAATGTTGCTGGTGGCTATGGCAGAGAGAGAAGGTGGGGAGAGAGGGAGGGAGGAAGGGAGGGAGGGAGAGAGAGAGAGAGAGAGAGAGAGAGAGAGAGAGAGAGAGAGAGAGAGAGAGAGACTTGGCCATCAGCAGACCAGAGAAGGCTTCTGCAAACCACCCAGACTCATCACATGAGCTCAGTCCCAGGTCATAGAAACGGGGGAGCAATCTGTTCCTGAGCCTAGAAGGGGCTGTGAGTAGCAGTTACAATGTGAAGACACCCGTATAGGTGGGCAGTGAGGGGCGGGATAGGAGAGGAGAGCACTAGGAAGATGAGAGCTGAGAAAGGAAGGGCCCCTGTAGGCTGGTAGAGGCACAGCAGGACCAGCGGCTCCGGCCTTGTTTACCTGAGCTCTGAGCTGCGGGTCCCATGTTTATGGCTGTGGTGTTTGAAAAGCTTAACACGCTTTATTCACAGCTTTTCAGACACTCCTTACCCTTACAGCATCAACGGCGCCTTGTGAATGGTAAGTCAGCAATCCTCCTCAGGTGCAATTATGCTGCAGGCTCCCGCTTCAGCGAGCAGAGCCACCCCCCCACCCCCACCCCCTGGGACACGCCTAGGCAAGGTGTGAACATGGAAACAAATGTGGATCCTCACAGCCTGTCATGCATTGCAAGCAGTAAAGACTGTGATCAGTAAAAAGAATTCAGGTTTCTACTCTGGGGTTGCCCTAAGATGTGTTTCCAGCCTTCCTGATGGCCAGTGCTGTCTTCCTTTGAAATGGTGTGCCACCACATTTATCATGACAGAAATGTCCTCTGTGTGCCACACGTGAGTCCCAGGCTCTGAAAATGTAGCCAATGCCATGAGGGCAGAAATATTTTTATTTGTGTGTGTGGCGTGTGTGTGTGTGTGTGTGTGTGTGTGTGTGTGTGTGTGTGTGTGCGCGCGCGCGTGTGCATGTGTACGGACACACACACACATACACGTGCGTGGGTGCATGCATACATGTGCACATGCTCGCACTGTTGCTAAGGATAAAACCCTGGTCCTCATGAATGCTAAGCAAGCTCTTTATCAGTGACCACCTCCTCCCCCCTTTATCTGACCCTTAAATGATTTAAGCTTAGGTAGCCATGAGCAGTTAGTGGATATAACAGTGGAAAGTACAGTTTTGGAGTGAAAGAAAGGACAAATCATAGCTTTGTTTGTACTTAGCTATCTTAGCCACACAAAAAAAGATCTTTCTTTAACCCATGTAGAAAGAGTAATATAAATGCTGGTTATGGTGTGTTTGACCCAGCACCCGCTTTGAGGCCCTTTGTACTGCCTCACTCAGAGCCTGCTAGGCGGGGAAGGCATTGACACTGCCCTCTGCGCAAACATGGCCTCTGGTTGTTTAGCTCACAGAAGGCCACAACACAGGATAGTTTGTCACAGTGGACATGCCACAGGAGCAGGGTGACGTGGTGACACCTGTGAAGCTGTTCCCTGGAGACTTTGGGACATCAGCCAGTCAGCGTTGAGAAGGGGCAAATGGGAGGAAGGCACTCCATTGAGAGAGCTGGATTCCTCTGCAAATCGGTAACTCACCATCCATAGCCTTCAACAATCAGTCCAATCCAACGAGCTGTTCCCTTTAAAGGAAACGGAGAGTTGTCTGGTTTCAGACGTTCCTCAGACCTTGTGTGTGGCAGGCAGGGCGGAGCTGCCACACCCTGCCCTGTTCCCTGAACTCCCCAGCTCAGAGGTGGGGCGTACCCTATGCCAGAGGCTCTTCATGATATAATCCAGACATTTTGGTTGCCCCACCCACCCTTTCGTATCTCTCCTTCTCCTCTTCTCCTCCCTCTCTCTTCTTTCTCTATCTCCCTCCCCCTACATGGCGGCTGAGAGCGGCTTCCAACAAACCTGCATTTATAAACCGTAATAACTTCATCTTGCAATTAGCTCATTTGATGTTTCAATCAAGAGTCTTCTTTTTTTCTTTCTGTGTTTCAGAAGAAGTCGAAAGCCAAGGATGTAGTATGGTGGCCCAGTTCTGGTCATGCATAAGGCCTCAAACCCTACACGCAACAAATTAAATCAGGGTTGTGGAGGGGGCTAAGCTGGTGAAGTGTGTGCTACAAACACATCAGGATCCACGTTAAAACAAAACAAACAAAAGCTTCGCATGGTGAGATATGCTTTGAATCCCAGCACCGCTGGGGAGGTAGACACAGGAAAACTCTTAGGGCTTGCTGGTCACCCAGTCTTATTTACTTAACAGGTTCCAGGCCAGGTAAGAAACCCTGTCTCAAAAAAAAAAAAAAAAAAAAAAGGATGGTCCTTGAGAAACAACAGTTAAGGGTTAGTCCTCTAGTCTTTACACACACACACACACACACACACACACACACACACACACACAGACTCATACCTGCACAAGAGGTTAAAACAGACCCCTTCCAATTCAAGGCAGCTCACCCCTGCACTATGACTTTCAGATACTCTTCCATGTGGAAGCTGTGCACTGCAGCCTTGTCGCAGCATCCTTGGCGTCTACCCACTAGGACCAGAAACAAGCCGTACCCACCCACTGCTAGTCAAGATAACCTCAAATGCCACCCCCACCCCCGCAGATGTTGCTGAACATGCCCAGGGGAGTGGGAGCAGGAAGGGAGACCCTCCCTCCGGCGCCCCCCCCATGTGATCCTCCTCCCTGAGAAGCAGTTGTGTAACTGAGTCCCAAGTCCACCTCCTCTGGCCTCCGCAGGAGGAGAAGACAAAAGCAGCAGTTTATTCCTAGCAACATCACAGTTCTCCCTCCTTCTCTCCTCCATCCTAAATAAAGATGGCTTTTTTAGTCTCATTCCTAGACTCTGATTCACAGATATTGATGGAGACATCTAAAGAGACTAGAACCATTTGGCTGGGAGCAACTGTGTTCCCTTAACTTACCTATTTATAGAGATGTTATGGGGGAGGGCAGACACAGCTGAGCAACCCGCAACCCTGGAAACTTCCTGACCGAGGAAGTGCCTGTAGTGGAAAGAGCCCCTGGGCTTCAGAACCAAGCTAAGCCAGCCTGCTTCCCTGTACACTGGTACACTGACTTAGTCAGACCTGGTAGGCCAGCAAACTGCTAACTTACCAAATGAGGTGAGGGGGTTTGTCTCTCCTCACCCGAGTATTCTGCCTTTTCAGGGATCTTTGCATTTGGTCTCTGTCAGGGACACACTGAGCATAATAAAAAAATGTCATTTCCTCAAATACACATGTTTGTCAGTATTTTCCATATATCCATCCAGTGTTTTTACATTTGTTGTATTTTATTTGTGTGCGTGTGCATGTGCGTGTGCGTGTGCGTGTGCGTGTGCGTGTGTGTGTGTGTGTGTGTGTGTGTGTGTGTGTGTGTTTGGCAGGTAGCCAGAAGCCTCAGATCCCTGGGACCTGGAGTTGCAGGTGGTTAGGAGCTGATTGACGTGGTGCTGAAAACCAAACTAAGGCCCTTGCCAAGAGCGCTGGCCCAGCTCTTCGGCCTTCTACCTAGTTTCCTTTTCTTTCTTTTCTTTTTTCTTTTTTGTTTGTTTGTTTGTTCGTTTTTTTCAAGACAGGGTATTCCTGTGTAGCCTTGGCTGTCCTGAATACTCTTGTAGACCAGGGTGGCCTCGAACTCACAGAGATCCATCTGCCTCTGCCTCCCCAGAGTGCTGGGATTATAGGTGTGCGCCACCACGCCTGGCCTACCTAGTTTCTTGAATCAGAAACCAGAGTGTCATCCTTGAATTCACACCCACCTCCCTTCACCATCTCCCCTCACGAAACAGTCAGTAATTTATGGATTGAATGCTAGATTTATTATTACCCTCCTCCTCCTCCTCCTCCTCCTCCTCTTCCTCTTCCTCCAGCCATTTTGCATTTTGGAAATAGATATGCTTAACCCACCTGCACCCTATCACCTTAGTTATGAAGATTATGCTACTTACTGCTAAGCCAATGTTCACCAGACCTTGCTTATTGAAAATGCCAAACTTAAGTTGCTGTGAGTTCAAGGCCAGCCTGGTCTACAAGGCGAGTCCGGGACAGCCAGGGCTACACGGAGAAACCCTATCTGGAAAAAAGAAGGTGCCAAAATTATGGTGACAACGGAGCCTGATTTATAATGAGTCCTCGCTGAAAGCATCCCACTCCACATTTGTCCTCCCATTCTGTCTACCAGGCCCAGAATAAATGTCCCTTGTCCTATGTTCTCTCGATACCAGCTCCCGGCAGATCTTTTTAAAGTCCGCTGCCCACATATGTGAGAGTTCACTGTACACCAGGCTACACTTTGTGGCTACAAAGACAATCTGCTGTGTATCTGCCTTCCAGAAGCTTGCAAGGGAGATAAGCTCACAAGCAACTGTTAATGTCTCACTACAGTGGAGTGAGTGAGGCTTGAGGTGACGTGTAGGTACTACAAAGAGACATCTAATAGTCCGTGTGGGTTAGTGGTGAAGTGATGTGTGGCTGGGTTCGGGAAGCTTGAGTAGGAGGTGACTGTCAAGGGGACAGGAGGGGGACAGGCCAGGCATTGTGGAGAAGAAACCAGCAAGTAAGGAGCAGTTGGGCAGAGCCGGTCAAGCTGCTAAGGGGCGTGGCCAACAGCAGCGTCTAGAGAGGGAGGCAGACGCTATTCCTGGAAGATATTGGGTACTGGGCTAAGATTCTCCCCTCCCCCCACCTGCCTCCTCCTCATGGACCATGTCTGCCCTCACTAAGCCCCTACATTTGCCTTGCGTCTCCTCTAGGTTGCCCCAAGCATTCCCTCAGAAACTCACATCAGCGTTCCATACTCCTATGCATAGGGAGGGATTACACAGGTGTGTGCGACAGAAGCCAGAGATCTCAGGGCCGCCTTGGAATCAGACCTTATAATCCATTACTCTGCAGTCAGGTTTCCAGCTCAATTTATTTAAAAATAAAGTTTTCCCTCAGTGGAACTCCATGATTCAAATTCATCATTTAAGGAAATGAGGTGGTGGGGGGGGGGGAAGGGGGGGAAGGGGGGGAAGGGGACTATTAGTTCTTCCCTGACAACTGACGCCTGGTATTTGAATTCCTCCTCTCTTTCACAGAAACAGGTTCCACTTCGATCACAAGGGGTATCATAGAAGCTCTAGCAGATACAAGCCTGCTATGTCTTCGGCAAAAGAGTATAAATAAACAATGAGAGTAGCTGTAGGAACCTTCTCAAGAGACCCTGGATCTGCCTTTTTTTTTTCCAGAGTCTCATGTATGCTAGACAATGTAAGCAAAGATAGCCTTGAATGGTTGATCCTCCTGCCTCTGTCAAACTATGGGAATACAGGTGTATGGCACCATATATCATGTGTGCAGGGGACGAGATCAACCTCGGGTCATCATGGATAATTCACAGGTACTCTGTCAATGGAACAACGCCTTCAGCCCTGTTTAGCCATTTCTCTCCTTTCCTTTCTCCATTTCTGGATGCTGGACCCCAAGTACCAGGATGTAATTCCATGAGACTACAGATGGCAGGAGCTTGGACCGCCACAGCCTTTGTGGGACCAAGAACACCATAACATTCATGAACTGCTTACATCTGCACTTTGTTGTTGTTGATTTGTTTTTTTTTGTTGTTGTTGTTGTTTTTGTTTTCAAAACAGGTTTCTCTGTATAGCCCTGGTTGTCCTGGAACTCACCCTGTAGACCAGGCTGGCCTGGAACTCAGAGATTCCTTTGCCTCTGCCTCCAGAGTGCCAGAATCAAAGGCGTGTGCACCACCACCGCCCAGCTGCCATCCTTTAAATGGTAGAGAAATAAACGGATTATGTTTAAGCTGCTGATACACAGTTGAATAGAATCCCAGCCAACACAGGTGCTATCCTTAGTCTCCTGGTCCTGAAAGCTCATTAATGCTCTTTCCTCCACCTGTCTAAGGTCTTACATCCACTCAGGCACTAAAATCCCAGTTACCTTTCCTTTGTGCTTCCTCTCAAACACTTCCTTTTTTTTTTTTCCCCAATTTCTCCAGTCCCTTTTAGCTTCCTTCCTCTCACTCCAGACTGCACCCCCCAGACTGCTGGAATAGCATTGTGTCATCATGTTGTTCCTCACCCTCAAACCCCCAAACATGGGCTTCACTTATGCTTAACAGGACGATTTCATAAGTCCTCACCTGGACACGTTAGTTTCTCCTTCCTCTGATAACTGTCACCAATACTCAAGTCCCCAGTATACAGGCCATTTTCTCTGAACTTTTATACCTGTGCTTTCTGCTGAAGTCCTCAGCCCTGGCTATATATTAGGACCATCTGGGAAGTCATTTAACAGGATCAATGCCTAATGCCTCAGTACAAAAGCATTATTTCATGGCACCACAAACGGCCCTGGAAGATGCCGGTAGTATTACTGCCACCATTCTACAGGAGAGGAAGGAAGACACAGGAAGTTCAGGGCATCCTTCCTGGCCAGTGAGTCGGGAGCCAGATTCCAACAGTGAAGGTTTCTCTCCTTTCCAAGTCTCGACTCCTTGAACTATATTGCAAATTACAAATAATTTCCAATAGTGTGGTACAAAACCGCCAACAAATCACTAAGTACAAGTGAAATATTAAATGCTATCAATCCCCGGGCCTCACCCCAAACTGATGAATGTGTAATTTTCTGGGAATCATGATCTGAATAGATTCTCATTCACTTTAAGTTGAGCAAAATTAGCTCCCAGGGACTCTGATGAGAAGCCAGGTCGAGAACTGCTTTACCAAGACGTTCCCACCCTGTTCCTCCCGTTCCCTTAGCCCCTTTGTGTCCTTGCCTTTGGGGGTTCGGTCCATACCATCCCCCTGCAGACCTGACCTACTTTTCCCAGCCTGCCTAAGCCTTCCCTCTCCCAAACGCAGGTGGCACAACTTGTCCACCCCAGCTAAGCTGGCACCCACCCCACTCCTCGGTTTGGACCCAGCTCCTCTTGGCTTTATACCTCTGGATCCTTGGCAGACTCTGCACATTTCATCACTAGCTGTTCAGCTACCTCCACCTCCGCTCCGAACGGCAACAAGCGCAGTCGCCCCACTATCAGAAAGCGAGGCTACAGCTCAGGGTCTTGCCAAGTGGTGTTCTTGAGTCAGCGGGTCACCCTAAGCAGCCCTGAAGCTCGGAGAATGTGGCTATTGGACAGGGGCTCCCGAGGAGTGAAACGTGGGGTGGGGGGCGGAGAGGGGCCTGGATATGAGCTGGGCTTCCAGGATCTCAGGTGTAGACATGAGAGTCACAAAAATAAGGATGGAGATGATGACATCCGGTTGGACCGGTGCGCAGATAGACACTAAAAGCAAAACCTGAACAGAGCCTGGGATGATATGATTTGGTAGTGGTGGTCAAGGACCAGGAAGTGAGGAAGAAGCAATTTAAGCAGAGGTGGCATTGGGCCAACTGAGGCTGCTAAAGATCAAAGGAAAGAGTGGAGCGTCTCCTGGAGGGATGGGAAGAACCCGGGAGCCATGACACCCCTCCATACGAGGCTGTCAGACAGCGGAGGATGAGAGTTTGTGTCTTGGTTACATTTCTATTGCCATGACAAAAGCCCATGACCAAGGCAATTTGTAAAAGAACATGTTTAATTTAGGGCCCAAGGTTCCAGAGGCTTGGAGTCTATAGCCAACCCGGTGAGGCACACGGCAGCAGGCAAGCATGCTGCTGGAGCAGTAGCCAAGGTGCACACCTTGATCCATTGAGCACGAGGCAGAGAGAGCTAGCTGAGAGAGGTGTGAGGCTTTTAAAATATCAAAGCCAAACTGCATGGCGGTGGTGGTCAAGGTGGTCCCAGCACTCAGAGGCAGAGGCAAGCATATCTCTGAGTCTGAGGCCAGCCTGGTCTGTAGAGTGAGTTCTAGGACAGGCAGAGAAACCATCTCTAAAAACCAAAATGAATGAATGAATGAATGAATGAATGAATGAAACTATGAAGCATCCTTCCCTCCCAGTGACACACCTCCTCCAACAAGGCCACACCTCCTAATCCTTCCTAAATAGTTCTACCATCTGTGGACCGAGCATTCAAATACATGAGCCTGTGGGGGCCTTGTCATTGGCGCCACCACTCTGCACATGGAGGGCTGGTTGGGAGCAAGCGGCCTATGGTTATTGAGAGCCAGCTAACTATTTCAAATCTCAAGAGAGTCGATGACTGTGTCACCTGCAGTCCTGTAGCTCTGAACCAATCACCACCAAAGCTGAGGCTGTCAGTAGGTCTCTCCACCTCTGCAGATGGGTCAAAGAGTCTGGAGTTTTGGGTGGAGGGGACCAGTCATCCCTTATCCTGATTCAGGCCGTGCTGGGAGGAGAAGCCAGTTCTCATCCCAGATCAGGGCCTTTTTCTTCTTGACTCTATGCTTATGTTACTCACTTTGCCTTTGCAGGTCCAAAAACTAGGCCTCAGGATGGCAGATCTCTGTGAGTTTGGGGGCAGCTTGTGCTACACAGTGAGTTCCAGGCTATATGGGAAGACACAGTGAGACCTTTCCTCAAAACCAGAAACAAAACAAAAGCAAAGTCCTAAGAACAAGGCCTGGGAGCAAGGCTGAGGCGAGCAGGAGGTGTCCTTTCCCTGGCTTCCCTGCTTCCCACAGAAAGCCCCAGGACTTGTGGGGGAGCTTGTGTCCCCCCAGCTCTTACTTGAGTTATTCTGACTCTTTCTTTCATGCGAATGTGAACTGAGCTCATCAGAGAAAAGCAGTAGGAGTGAGTTGACCCAGAAGCAAATACTCCAAATAGTGTTCTGATCTGAAATCTTTCTGCTTCTGCAGCCATGGATCCAACCCAGTCAGTGACTAGCAGCCTCTATATTCCAAAGCACCTCTTAGGTGTCCCCAGTGCATTTTAATGCCCGCCATGTGTGCACACACGCCCAGAATCTTAACTTCCTAATCCCTGCCTTCCTTATCCTCCAACCAGCCCAGTTACCTGGGAAGGCCTGACTGAGGCCCTTTGACCTAGGCCTCTAAAATGTCAGGAGAGGCCCTAGTAGTGCTCCAGAGGCAAAGTGAGGTGTGGAAATCCTCCATCCTCACCTTGGAGGCTCAGAAGTGTTAAAGTAGAAGACCCATTAGGCCTCTAGAGACTTGCAGCGGAAACTAAGACAGTCTTGGGGCAATGTGGCCAGGAGACACTCGGCAAAAGAAAGAACTCGTCACAGGCCCGTGTGTGGGACAGGTAGCAGCTGCCCCCAGACACTGCTGTGGGCCTGTGTGGGAGCAGTCTTGTCTGTGACTGTAAACACTGGCTTTCCCACAAAACAACTCACTGGTCAGACTGTGGGCCGCTTCCTTTTTTACCTTTACATCATCTATACTCACAGCCAGACACTCTATGCAGTCTCCCTCAGGTGGAGGGAAAGTGGGGAAGACGCTGTCCTGGAACAACCCTTCTGGGGGACCGGGGGGCCTGAGACGCATCTGTGATGGTCTCTCCCAGCACTGGGCTGCAGAGGTTTCATCAGTGTAACAAACCCCTGGGTCTGATTAGGGCCCCAGACCTTAGCCCAACTGACTCCATGATGGAAGTGACATTTAGGCTGTACAACTCAGCACACAGTACCACTTACCACAAGTAAAACAAAGGCCTACAACCATCAAAGGTCATAGTTCCAGCAGAAAAATCTCTAAATGTGCAAATGTGCTCGCCTTGCTTTTTGGCTCTCATAGGTTTTTTGTTGTTGTTGTTGTTTTGTTTTGTTTTGGGGTTTTTGTTTTTGGTTTTTTGTTTGTTTGTTTGTTTTTTGGGTTTTTTTTTTTTTTTTTTTTTTTTTTTTTTTTTTTTTTGCTTCTGGCTAATTGTTCTTGCTAACTGAAGCATATTGATCCAGAACATGCTTGTTGTGCTTAAAAGCCCACCCTGAGAAAGGCTCAGTGCTACACTGGGGTCCTGAACACCCAGTGGAGCCACTGGCTAACAAAGACCTCCTATTGGCTTACAACACAGTGATCGAGGGGTCTTCTCTGGTGGAAGCCCACAGCAATCAGCAGCACCACTGGCTTTATTAGGTGATGTGGTGTGCACAGATGGGGTGTCTCTCGTGCAAAGCTCAGGTAGGCAGCCATTGCCTGAGCACTCACTGTGTGCCTGCTGGGGTAGCTAAACCACATAGAATGTGAGGAGGTGTAAATCAGGGCCACAGTGAAGTCACTGAATTGGACCCTTTCATGGCCAGAAGGAAAGGTTTACTGGGGATCAAACTGCCAAGGCTATCTTCATGGGGGGGGGGGGCAGAGAGAAGCAGCATGGCAGAAAAGCACATGGATTTTATATGAGAGAGGGCAGGGCAGGGTCTTTGAGCTGATGCAGGCTGTTTGGATTGGCCAGGAACTAGATGCCCTTGCCCAAGGTAGGTGACCTGCTAAAGGTCATCACCTTTTCTGGTGAACAGAAGCCCACCCTTAGGTGTCAGTTTACCCAATAACAATCCTCTGTTTACCTGGCCAAAATCCTTCTGTTAGGACATTTTCACCAGCAATGCCACTTGCCAGGCGGGGGTGGGGGTGAGGCAGGGGTGGGGGTGAGGCAGGTGTGGGGGTGAGACAGGGGCAGGGGTAAGGCAGGGGTGGGGGTGAGGCGGGGTGGGGGTGAGGCAGGGGTGGGGGTGAGGTGGGGGCAGGGGTAAGGCAGGGGTGGGGGTGAGGCAGGAGGTGGGGGTGAGGCAGGGGTGGGGGTGAGGCAGGAGGTGGGGGTGAGGCAGGGGTGGGGGTGAGGTGGGGGCAGGGGTGAGGCAGGGGTGGGGGTGAGGCAGGAGGTGGGGGTGAGGCAGGGGTGGGGGTGAGGTGGGGGCAGGGGTGAGGCAGGGGGTGGGGGTGAGGCAGGAGGTGGGGGTGAGGCAGGGGTGGGGTGAGGCAGGAGGTAGGGGTGAGGCAGGGGTGGGGGTGAGGCAGGGGCAGGGGTGAGGCAGGGGTGGGGGTGAGGCAGGGGGTGGGGTTGAGGCAGGGGGTGGGGGTGAGGTGGCAGGCTTTGGACCTAACAGGTAAGACCTCTGAGATTTACTGAGAAAGCTGCGCTCCTTCCTCAGAGAATGGCCGTTCAAATGATGAAAAGCAGGAGCTCCTTGCGGGTGGTCAGAGATGAATAGCATGAAGTCCTGGAACCATGGAGGCTGATCGGAGGCCTGCACCTAGGAGCCCAGGTTTGTTCTGCATTTGGGGGGCAGGTATATGGAAATAGACATTCAAAAGAGGGACTACTAGTCTCTGCTCACAAACACATGGTGGCTGTTGTGCCAGGCCCTGTGCCAGAAGGAGAAAACAGGAGGGGAGTACCACATGTGGCCTGCAGTGGTCCAGGTGGGGAGCTGGGCAGGCAGATGAAGGCCACAGCTTAATGGGGCAGAAGTGCTGGTAAGGGAAGGGCGGTGCATAGATGTCCACACTACGTAGGCTTGGTCCAAGTCCTGCTGGAAAATAAACATGAAGGGCAGGAGAAAGCCAGATCGCCATATACAAGCACCACCACCACCAGCACACACAACCATACACAACCACCACACCACCACCACCACCAGCACACACAACCACACACAACCACCACCACCACCACCACCAGCACCAGCACCAGCACACACAACCATCCCACCCCCATACACCACCACCACCAGCACACACAACCACACACCACCACCACCACCACCACCAGCACCACCACCACCAGCACACACAACCATCCCACCCCCATACACCACCACCACCAGCACACACAACCACCCCACCCCCATACACCACTACCACCAGCACACACAACCACACACAACCACCACCAGCAGCAGCACACACAACCACACACAATCACCACCACCACCACCACACACCACCAGCACACACAACCACCACCAGCAGCAGCATACACAACCACACACAACCACCACCACCACCACACCATCACCACCACCAGTAGCACACACAACCACACACAACCACCCACCACCACCACACACAACCACCACCACCACCACACACAACCACCACCACCACACCATCACCACCACCACCAGCAGCAGCACACACAACCACACACAACCACCACCACCTCACCATCACCACCACCACCAGCAGCAGCACACACAACCACCACTACCACTTGGCTGAACTTGACTCTGAAACCGTTAGAACTGTTTTTGCTGGGGCGAGGGCATGCAGACAGAGGCTGCTGGGTACTATGGAAGAGAGCCTACAGTATCATCTTTGGAGGAGACAGGGAGGTGGGGAAGGTAGGTTCACTCATAGCTGAGAGACTTGGTCATTGGGAAGGAGGAGGAAGAAGGCGCACCCTTTCTTCAGCACATTCTTGTATCTTCCCCTGCGTTTGCAATCCAGCCCTGTGGTTTGCAGGTTAATATTTACTTCCGACTTCACTGGCTTAGAGTCACCCAGGAAATACACTGCTGGGTGTGACTTGAGGGCATTTTCAGAGAGGTTTATTGGAGCCGTAAGACACACCCTGAGTATGACTGGCACTACCCATGAAATGGGTTGCAGACAGAATAAAAAGTGGGGGAAACCCTGGAGACCCCTCCATGGTTTAAGAGCACTGGCTGCTCCTCTCGAGGACCAGGGTTCAATTCCCAGCAACCACACGACAGCTCACAATTGTCTGTAACTCCAGTCCCAGGGGCATTCATTGCACCAGGCATGCACATAGTGTTTCTTTCTGTGAATGCAGGCAAAATTCCCATACACATAAAAAGAAAAATCTTAAGCCAGGCAGGGGTGGCACACGCCTTTAATCCCAGCACTTGGGAGGCAGAGGCAGGCAGACTGCTGTGAGTTCAAGGCCAGCCTGGTCTGTCTACAAAGTGAGTCCAGGACAGAGAAACCTTGTCTCGAAAAACAAAACAAAAACAAAAACAAAAAAAAAAGAAAGAAAGAAAGAAAGAAAGAAAGAAAAAAAAGAAAAAGAAAAAAGGTAGTAAAGACAGTAGTCAGTAGTGCATCGGCCACCATCACCATCTGCTTCCTGACTTGTGACCCCTCCCATTGCCGTATTTCCTACAGGACTACATTTCTTCAAACTGACCCCTCCTTTCCTACATTGCTTTTGTCAGAGCAATGAAAAAGGTAACTAAAACAAGGAGACTCATGGCCTCATTTCACAGTCAAGGGCACCCTGGCTCAGGGACATGAAAGGGACATGAAAAGATGGTCTCACAGCTCCCCAGGGATCAGACCAGGCCTGTCTATTCCAAATCCTGTTCCTTCTCTGGTTCCTAACTCATAGGGACAGGAAGGCCTTCTCTGTGGCTAATAAGGAGCTGAGGCCAAGAGGAAGCTACCTGGACACAGGTGATATGTGCAAGTCCAGAGGGAGAGGTGGGCTCTGGACTCAGGGACAGGCAGACAGGAGCCGTGGGGCACAAGATGCACACTTCTCCTCGGGTAAGTGTGAGCAGGGGTGAGGCAACAGTGGAAGGAAACAGAGACCTAAGGATGCTCTTTGCTAGGGCTCCCGAGAGGCCCCCCTGAGAAAGGGGAATGCCCCGTCCTACTCCCCACCTATTTCCATCTGCAGGACCACCAGCAGCAAACCCCAAGGGATTTGCAAGCTGGCCTTTTGCTCCAGCAGAGCTCTCTGGGTTCAGCTCGCGATCTCTTGGCGGACAGCCCTAGGCTAGGCGTGCTATTTTGTTCTGGTGGAGCTAGACTAAATCAAGGGCTCAGACTGGGGGGTGCAGACGCTAAGAACCTGTGAGGTCAGGGGCTCCCTCTTAGACAACCTGCTCTGCCGCTCCCCAGCTTCCTTCTTGCCTGCCGCAGAAGTGGAGTCTGAAGGAAGTAACCCTCAGAGGAGTGAGTCGCTTTTTGGCCCGAAGGATTCCGGAATTTACAACAGCTACTGTGTTTCCAGACTTTCCCAAATCATTCGACCTTCTAAAAGGAGGAGCCCTCTTTGACCACATGCCCGTGTAGCTCAGCCCTATCCCTCGCCCAAGGGTAGAGCGAACCTCAGGCGGTAGGATGGATCTCTGCAGGGTGGCCTTGCTTCTTGGAGGAATACCTCGTGCTCTGGCTCCAGAGGTGCACTGGACCCTAGCGGGGAAGCAAAGTGGGCCGAACAGCCTGAGCTGCGGAGTAGTGGGTGTTAGGAGGAAGCTAGTCTTTTAATCCCGTTAGAACGTTAAATCCTGACTCGAACCTATCCGGGACACTTAGACTCTGACACACACCACAGCAGGTCCATGAAAGAGCCTGAACGCGGACCCGCCCACCCGAGGGTAGATAGATGCAGATGTGGCTCGCACACGTGTGTGTGTGTGTGTGTGTGTGTGTGTGTGTGTGTGTGTGTGTGTGCAAGGCGAGAGTCTCGTCGTCCCCCGCACTCTCTCTTTCTCTCTGGGATTCTATAATTTGCCTTCCTTTGTTCTCAAAATAGTACGTGAGCGCTGCTGGCGCTGCTCTCGGGAGGGGTGGGGGCTGCTGCGCGCTCACTTGCGCGCAGAGTTAGCTGCAGGGTTACAAACAGTCTCTCCTGCTCCCCCGGCCTGAATTAATGTGTTACTATTTTGGGCGAGCCAGTGTTTCCAGGGGAAACCTAATGACGCAATGACGTCAATGCAGGTCAGCAGCAGACTCTCCAGGAGGGCGGGCGGGCTCCCGGCTTTCAGGCTCCGCGCAGTCTGCGGGCGGGAAGGTGCCGGCGAGGTGGTGAGGGCGGCGGGTGCGGGGGCGCAGCCGCCCTGGCCAAATCCTGAGACCGGAGGACAACCCCCTCCCAGCGCTCTCACACGGGCAACTTCCCGCTGCCCTGGACGGAGTTTCTCCGTTGCTCACGGACATCCAGGAGGCGGTGTGGAGGGCAAGCAGGGTAACCCCCACTCTTAACCCACATCTGTCCAAGGGGAGCCCGAGGAGTCAGCAGGTCCGGACTCGCTGAGGAGGCTCCACGCGGGGCCTCCCACGCACAGGTACGCGCTGGTCCTCTGGGTGTCTTCAGTTTGGGAGGGAGGCACACTTCCGTCCACTCTCCTCTACTAGCCTGGCACCGTAAATGGGCGTTTAGGGAAGGAAGAGGGGTGTCTTAAGAGCTACTCTTATGCTTATCGCACCCCCTCTTTGTGGGCCTAAGAGCTGATTGCTCCACTTCAGCTTTTCCCTGGTTCCAGGCTAGAATTAGGGCTCCCTTACTGGTTGTGCCTCTCTTGGGGTCACCCTCTGAGGCCCAGACACAAAGCAGGAGGGACGTCCAGGCCACACGGGCCAAGGTGATGTTAGTCTGGAGAGGTACATGGGTGGCCTGGTGGGAACCAGTGCTGGTGTTTAGAGAAGGTGAGCAGGACTGCTTGGGTGCGTTTGATGCGTCCATACACTGTATGTGGACCAACTCCCGGGGGGGGGGTGTCTATGTGCAAATGTGTCTGTGCCACCCGTGTACATGGGAATGCCTGGCGTATCCTTCCTTGCTATGCCTTCGTGACATCTTCCCTGAGTGCTGGAGCTTTTTCCCTGCTGGTCCCCGACTGTTGGCCTAGATTGCACCTTACTCCCAGGGGGACCCTGGCCCGCTTTCCCCAAGCTGACCACAGCTTCAGATTGCTGCATACTTCTCAACCTGCTTTCTTGCCCCAACACGCTCATGTACTTTCTTTGAGGATAAGTAGAAGAGGGAATCCCCTTCTACCCGCCCCCTCTGACTTGTGGCGGAAGGAAGCACAGCATCCTCTGGGCTCCTCCTTTTAGGCCGGGGCTCTCCGGTTTCAGCACCTCGCCGTGGACAGCTCCAGGCCAGCACCTCTTTGCGTAGCCTTTGCCTCTTTCCTTGCCAACTCTGGGATTCAGGCCTGGCAGTGAGCGAAGGCCCTGGCCCCAGCCTACTACTCCTGACCTGGGCATTGTCGGCTTCTATCTAGCTCCAGAACCCAACTCTAGGTCCTTCTCCCAACCTCTCAACATACACACCATACAGGAGTCTTAGGTCAGACAGCTAGGAGCCCCCTCTCTGTGGTAAGCTCTCCTTTCTCACTTAAATCAGTTAAGTGAATACAGCGAGATTTCCACTTCCTAAAAGGCAAGCCTTCTGAAGGCAGAAGGATGGGGATGGGAGGGGAGTCCTCAAGACACGCCCTCCCCACTCTCGCATCCCCCTTTTGTCTCTCTTCCCACTCGAGCTTGGGTCTGAAGTCACCACTCCCTTCCAGTGTCCAGAGGGTTTAGCTGATGCCATGTTTAGGAGGTCTGTGTGGAATAATATTTGAGGAGTTTCTTGTAAGAGTATGCCCTGGGCTTCCCAGGAAGTCTCCAGGGAGAATGTGTGTGTGTGTGTGTGTGTGTGTGTGTGTGTGTGTGACAGAGTTCTATGCAATTCACACATACTAGGTTGTGACCACTCAGCAAATGGGACAGCAGCACACACTTGTTCCAGCACAAGTGGACCCTGGTAAAGCAACTGCCCGAGGCTCACTGCGTTCCTGGGTTTCATGACCAGTAAGGTCCTAGACACACTTCAGTCCCTTCTCCTCAGGAATCTCCTCGTCATCCCAGCTCCTCCAGGAAGAGCTAAAAGGGCCCTGCGGGACACCCCAGTCAGCCCAGGGACTGGCAGAAGAAAGCAGGGGGAAGAAGTCAGCTCTTGGCATTCTGTCCCACCTTGTCCCAGAAGCCTGAGCTTCAGACAGTCCTCTTCATTAGACAGCCTCTCCGGGCAGGAAAGATTAACCCAACATTGTCAGATCTGACCCAGGGCAGATCCAGGTGTTGTCTTTGTACTGCCAAGGCCAGCAGTGCCCAATGAGGTCTGGCCTTGGGGCACTGGACACCCCTCCTCAGACGCTCTAGGGCCTGGAGGGGCCATGCACACTGTCAGCAGGAAATGGCCTTTCCTCTGAAACACGCATTGTTCTGTTTGCTGCTAAGCTACCAGGGGAGAGGCAAGGGAAAGCCCCCTGGCTGGGGAAGAGGAAAGGGCTGGAAGCCATCCTAGTCCAGTGGCTCTTTCGTCTCACAGCTCAGCCCCTGTGAAATCTTCAGTGTTTCCTCGGGTTCTGGGGGGTACAGGGGGAATTGCTGTTCTCCAAAGTGAGTTCATTTCACGACAGAAAAGCTATGTGTGACCAGGTTAAAGAGGTGGCAGTGTGGACACACATGCAAACAGTAAGATGTGCCTTCCACTAAAGGTCAACGAACCTCCCCGCCCCTCCCCCAGGCTTTTAGCCGAAACTAACTCTTCCAGGAGTGCTAACCTCCTGTCGTGTGCCTAGGCCCGTTTCTGGCCATTTGTCAGGTTTCGCTAGCTCCCTAGCTTCCTCCCTCCATGTTCAGCTGGGCAACATCTGTCTAGGGCCTCAAGGGAAGAGTGGCCATGGTCAGACAGGTACAGGAAGTGTGACCTGTGATGCTCTGGCTTCTCTGGCTATTCAGAGCAGGGACCTCAGGGGAGGAGCCAGGGAAGGTGGCTGGCCTTGTGCTTGAAGCTAGCACATAGTGTTAGACTGGGTGGCTGAGAGACTCCTACGGCTCTTCTTGCCTGACCATGGGCATCACAAACCAGAGCAGCTGCTGGTCCTCATTGCCAGGTGCCCGACAGGAAGCTGAACTGATGGAACGTTAGTCCCAGCACAGGCCTCAGAGGTTCCCTTTCAGCCCCATGCTGACTGATTGAGCTGGTCCTCCAGATGAACCTCTGGTTCTCCATCTGCATGAGGGGGATTGAGTGATGGCGCCCACAGCTTGGGAGCTGGCTTGTCCTGAGGGTGCCTGACCAACATTGTATTAACACTTGAGATCTGGCTGGAAGAGCTCACTGCTTTGTTCCCCAAAGATGCTTGGGATCCTGAGAGGCTGGAGCATCCTGGAGCTCAAGGAAGGCTGACCCAGGTCAGGTGGTAACTTTTCAGCTGCCTGATGAGGATCTCTTTTCACCAGGGTCTCGACTTCTCTTGGTAGGGAGAAGCTTGGGCCCCATCAATCAGAAACTGTAGTCTAACCTCTCCCTGGGTCAGAGAGCATCCATGGAGGCATATAGAAGAAACAGCTGGCTCCAGGTTGGCCAAAGCCACACAAACCCAACCCTGGCCCTATCTGGAATCCCCTAGCTTCCTAAATAATGGATGGGGTAAGGACCTGCACACCAAAGTGGCAGTTCGTTCTTGGGGCCAAGAAGCTTGGCGTTTTCTCACCTGAAGGACTGCATACAAACCTCCTGACCAACACACTGTATTCCAGCTAGATCCCTGAGCCCAAGGGGACTGAGCCAAGGTCTTCCTTGTCTACTTCTCTGTGAGGAGCCTCTCATAAAGCACACGTGTCCTGTGTGGCCAGCCTTTTGATTCTGCACCTGCAGTTCCGAGGCCTCCCTTAGCCACTCTAAGGGCGAAGCTGACTGTGAGAGCTTCATTTCAGCATAGAGAAGTAGTGCTTACACACAATGCTTTGGCTTCCCCCAGAGTGGTGGCTCTCAACCTGTGGGCTACATTCCTTTACGGGGTAGAACAACCCCTCCCTTCACAGGGGTCACCTAAGACCATCGAAAACCACAGATATTTATAGTAAGATTCACGACAATAGCAAAATTAGAGTTATACAGTAGCATCAAAAACTAATTTTGTGGTTGGGGTTCACCACAACATGGCAGCATTAGGAAGGCTGAGAACCACTGCCCCAGAGGTTTCAAGTTCAGGGCTGACACCCAACACTGGAAGAGTAGTTGTGAGACTCACTTGGCCCCAGATCTCCTGCCTATACAACCCTGGGCTAGCCATTTCATTCCCAGAGTGAAATAGGTGGAGCATTTATCAATGCCTTTCATGGGGCCATCAAATGATGCCTTATGATGAAGACTAGTATGTTATAATCACATATGTTTGGCAGTAGTGTCTTAGTCAAATATTCATAGCCTGGGGTTGAAATATGGTGTGTTCCATCCAGGGCCACATGAGGAGTGCACTCAGGACTACATCGGGGCCGAATAAACTAAAAGGGTTTGTGAGAGTCATGCTGTGTGGTAGCGATGAGTGTCTATAGGAGGACTTGGTGGACATGTTCAGATCACTTCATGCACTGGTGGAGAGGCAAGACTCTTGGACTGAGAATCAGGTAGCCGGCTACTGGCCTGGCTATGAGGAGACCTGGCGAGGTGGGGAACATTTCTTGCAGGGTGAGACACATCTGGAGAAAACAAGGAAACTCACTGTTGTTAGTATTCTCTGGCGCTTAGATGTCAAGGTGGTTCTTGAAATCTTCAGCTCTCGAATACAATGCTGTGTTCATTCTCCTCCTCATGATATCTCTGCAAGAGGGTCACATTTCTTATGAGGAATCTGAGGCTAAGTATAAGACTTGATCACCCAGATCGAGCTCTGGCTTAGGTCTCCTGACAGAGGTGTATACTCTCTCTGTAATGTCTGCAGAGAGGCATTCCCAAAGCAGGCCCAGTGAGAAACAGTCTCCAGATGTCCCAGAATCCTCTGCAGCTTTTCTTTGGTTGAAGTTGGGGTGCCATGGTAGAAAACCTAAAGCAGTTTTGACACCTCTGGTCCAAATCGTAGAGCTGGTGAGCTGATTTACATTTTAAGGCACCAAAATTTCTTTTCTTTCTTTTTTTTTTTAAAGATTTATTTATTTTTACATATATGGGTGTTCTGTCCTCATGCACACTAGAAGAGGGAGTCAGATCCTACTACAGATGGTTGTGAGCCACCATGTAGTTGCTGGGAATTGAACTCATGACCTCTGGAAGAACAGATAGCGATCTTAACCACTGAGCCATCTCTCCAGCCCCAACACCAACATTTCAACTGCGATGGTCAGGGTGGATTCAAGAGCTTGGTCCTGGGTCCTGGGACCTGGGACCTGGGTCCCAGCCATCCTCAGTCTCTCCCCTGAAGTGTGGCTTCGGGCAGACATATTCTTCTCTGGCAGTAACTGAGGGAGGACGGATGAGCATGGAGGCTCCTCTAGTTCGATGGTGTTATGAATCTTTAAGAACTTCGTTCTGTGGGATAAAAAAAATCCCCATCTAAGCCAGGCATAGTGGTGCACGTTTGTAATCCCAGCACTCAGGGAGGCAGACGGCAGACGGATCTCTGTAAGTTCGAGGCCAGTCTGGTCTACAAGGCGAGTCCAGGACAGCCAAGGTTATACATAGGAACCCTATCTCAAAGAACCAAAACGAACCAACCAAACCAAACCAAACCAAACCAACCCCCCCCCCAGAAAAAATCATCCCAATCTATAGAGAAAGTGGGTTCCTGTACAAGTGTGCTCCTGTTGGGTCCTACCGACCCAGTCTTTTGTGGAGAATAAATGGTGACATAGTGGATGTGTGAGTCAAGACCTTCCCAGCCTCGTCTGCCTCAGGGAAGTGACGGGACATGGCTGGCCAAGGTTAGGTCCAGAAATTCCTCCGGGGACAAAAAAGTACATGTCATTATTATTTTTTTTTTCATCTTGGCTCCAGACTCCTGAAGATTTGACCTCTAACTCAGCTCAGTCAACAGGCCCCTTCTAGGCCTTTCTCCATGACCCTGAGCACTTGCTGTGCCTTTTAGTTGGCTGCTTTCCTTCCTATAGGATTTAACAACAACAACAACAACAACAACAACAACAACAACAAAGCAACAACAAAGACTGCTAAAGCTTTAATTGCAGAGAAACCTAATCTTAGAAGAAAAAAGGTCTCAAAAGCCCCTGTGAACAGGCCCTATACTATAATCTGTCCACCCTGGAATCGGCCATCTTTCCCATCCCCACCGGGTCCTTGGCCCCTTTACCTTGAGGTTCAGGGTTTCTACTGCCTATGGGCAGCATGAGTGTGTTAACAAAGCAAAAAAATAACGGTGACAGCTGCAGAGGAAGCCGAGGTTGGAGCTCATGCATCTGGGAGCCATAAGCCAAGTTTAAAGCAAAGGCCTCTGTGTTTGCTTTGTGATCTACCTTCTCATGAGCGAGGCTGTGGTGCGCGAGGATGTGGAAGACCTGCAGGCTCACTATCAGTGTCAGGTGGCTGTGCGGCACCATGTGCTACCAGCAGCGGATGAACCCTAGCTCTGTGTAGGGCTGAGCAGCCCACCGTGTGTGTAGCCTCCAGGCTCCAGGCCAGCCTGCTTTCAAGGACTCGTGTTTGATTCTGCTTCTCAGTCTGAAGCAAATCCATGTCCTCCTGACTCCCCCTTCGGTGGCCTGGCTGCTAATAAACCATCTGCTTCCTGGCTGATCTTCTAGCCGTGTGCTCATAATGGCGAGGAAGTTCTCCCGTAGGCAGTCAGCCTGGCTGGCTGAACTCAAGGGGTCACAACTTATTAGTGAGGTGAAGACAGGCCCTGTGTAGACTCTTCCACATGCCAACAGGGTCTTGAGGACTTTCCAGAAAAATCAGCTCAAATTAAGGTAGAGCAGGAAGGATGTGTGGTTGTTTAATGTCCACGTTGGAGTGAGTTGAAATCGTCTTTTCTATGGTTATATAGCACTTAACAGGAAAGTGGAGGCTCAAGATTGACATCACACCCACACTTTCTTCTGCACTGGTGTTCCCCAATGTTTGTGACCTTTCCTTGGAAGCACAGCCCGAAGACAAGGCTTCCACCCCCCTGGGGGACATTGGAAAATTCACCTGGGGAGCTCTCGAGATGCTCAGACCCACCCCAAAGACCCTGGTTTAACTACTGTGGGTGTGGTCCAGGCATTAACAGTGATTTAATTAGAGCTCCTCGGGCAATTCTAATGAGCACCCAGGACTTAGGGTCCTCCGCCACTGAAAGATAACCTGGGGCAGAGCCTTCCAGACCACACACCTGGACATTCACTTTCAACTCCCTCCTCTAGATGTTCTAATTAATTGATTAATTAAGTTTTGGTCTTGTGTTTCTTGAGGCAGGGTATCTCTGGCTGGCTTCAAATTTGCTATGTAGCTAAGAACTCCTGATCGTCCTGCCTGCACCTTGTGAGTGCTGGGGCTAACACAAGCCTACCAGGTGCTACCACAAGCAGTTTTATTCAGTACTAGGGAGTCGAACTCAGGGCTTTATGCAAGCACTTTACCAGGTGAGCTTTCTTCCCCAGCCTGATCTCATCAGTAAAACGTTTAGGACTTTAGAAAGCTCTTCAGGTGACCGACCGACCTTATTCAGCAAGGTTTGAGAGCATCAGCCTGGGATGGGACCTTGCTCCCTCTAAGGGTGATCAGCAAGCCAGCAACATCAAGAGGCCCCAGCAGCCTGCTGGAAATGCAGACTTTCAGGCCCCACCTCAGTCTGCTGAATTAGCATTACAGTTTAGTGAGACTTCCATGTAACTTCTATACGCCTTAAAAATTGGCATAATGAGCTTTTTGCTTGGTGTGGCTGATGTAGGTCTTTAATCCCAGCTCTTGGTGGGCAGAAGCAGAGGGTTTCTGTGAGTTTGAAGCTAGCTTGGCCAGAGCTATACAGTGAGACTGTGCCTCAAAATAGATGGATAGATAGATAGATAGATAGATATTAATTAATGAAAAAGGCCTATGATAGAAAAAAAAACAGATAAGGGCTTCCCCTCCCCCCTTATTCTCTCTCTCTCTCCCTCTCCCTCTCTCTCTCTCTCTCTCTCTCTCTCTCTCTCTCTCTCTCAATCCCTCTGGTGACTCATCAGTCTGGTCACTCTGATGATAACCTTTGAGCACTTCTACATGATGGTGCCATTCTGGGCATCACTTATTCAAAGAGGAATGGGTGAAGGGGCCACATAGATGTGGATTATAACACAGAGGTGAAGCTAGTGCCTGCAGAAGCACGAGAGGAATCCAGGGATCCAGGGGAGCACAGGAATGTGCCCTTCTCTGTCCTGGGAGCAGAGGAACCCTGCAGGGATGACTTCATGTGAGAGGGGCAGGACAGGCTGGTAGACGGTGTTCTAGACCCTTCAGAGGAATCATGGCTTTAGCTGTGGACAATGAAAATTAATGGAAGTTTCTGGCAAGAAAAAGGGAGAACAATGTGAGTCTTTTGTTCTCCAAGGTGAAAAAAAATACAGAAAAGTAAACGAAGGCCCAGGGAGGAAGTGGGCAGTAAGGTGCTAGAAAAGACAGGGGAGCGTGATGGGAGACCCCCTGGATTTAGGAGCAGGTAGCATCTCTGGTCTAAGTATCAGAAGCTGAGTAAGACTTGCAGTAGTTCACACACGCGTGGAGGTTCAGTGAGATAAAGGCATGTGAAGCTGAGGCCGGCTGCGCAGCCAGTTGTGTGGAACCATAACCAAGGAAGGAAGTGGATGTGGATCTGAGAGCCCGCAGTGTCCAGGGGCTGCTGAAACCATGGGAGTGAGGAGCCCAGTTTAAAGACATAGAAAGGAGGACCCACAGCACACAGAACTTCACTGTACACAGAGAGAGGGAGAGTGGGGGAGGGGGAGAGGGAGAGAGGGAGGAAAGGGGGAGAGGAAGGGAAGGGGGAGAGGGAGGGAAGGGGGAGAGGGAGGGAAGGGGGAAAGGGAGGGAGAGGGAGGGAGAGGGGGAGGGAAGGGGGAAAGGGAGGGAGAGGGAGGGAGAGGGGGAGGGGGAGGGAGAGGGAGAGGGGGAGGGGGAGGGAGAGGGAGGGAGAGGGGGAGGGGGAGGGAGAGGGAGGGGGAGAGGGAGAAAAGGGGGAAAGGGAGGGAGAGGGAGGGAGAGGGGGAGGGAGAGGGAGGGAGAGGGGGAGGGGGAGGGGGAGGGAGAGGGAGGGGGAGAGGGAGGGAAGGGGGAAAGGGAGGGAGAGGGAGGGAGAGGGGGAGGGGGAGGGGGAGAGGGAAAGGGAGAGAGAGGATTGGAGCATGGAGGAAGGAGCCAGCAAAGACTGCATGAGAGAATGGGTCAGAAAATGAAAACAAAACCAGAGACTCTAGGTGGGTACAGAGAGCATAATTCAGGAATCAAATGCTACAAAGCATCTAAGTGAGAGATGAAGGCTGGAAACAGGAGCTAATGCTTAGGCCATTAGTGACCCATATAGTAGAGAGAGAGAGCAGATTGCATCAGTAGAAGCTGCTAAGAGAGAAGATGCAAGTGCAGATGTTACTTCAGGGTGGATGGGAAGAGGAAACAATGGACCAGTTGTTTCCAAGAGAGGTAAGACACAGAGGACTTCGTTTCCTGTTTGGGTTAGAGGAAATGAGCAGGTTTCTGAGGATGAGTCAAAAAAAAAAAAAGGCCAAGAATGAGGAGGCAGAGAAGGGAAGTGCTAGTCATGCTGAGAGCAGAGTTTATCTGTGAGAGGAGGAGTGTTAAAGTGGTACTCACTGTTATCTCCTGTATCCCTTGGGGAGAGGCTTGCTCATCTTCTGCCAATCAAGAGAACAGTGGGCTAAGGCTCCTGGGAGCCGGATGGAGGAGTGAGTCAGCCGGGCTGTCTGCTGTGGCCCCCCAACAGCCTGCAGCACGTTACATTGTTTCCAGGCACAGAGGTTCAGGAAAGGTGACTGGTTTCCTTCAGGTTTGGGCAATGGCCAGGGAGAAGCAAGAAGGGAGGACATTGAGGAGCCGGAGGAGAGCACCACTCACACATGGGTGCCGTGGCATTCGTCTGATGAAGGTCAAAGGCAGGGGCAGTCACAGCCTATCCGTGAGCCTTCCTCATGAAGGAAGAGTAATGGGACTTACTGGCCCCTTGGCTGTGTGTAAGGAGCTGTTTGGAGAAAGGGAAGTCCTTCAGGTTCCTGGAACTACAACTGCTGCTCTGTTCCAGACTTCAGGTGGCCCTAGGGACAGGAGATCTCTGCTCTTACCTCTGGTGTTTGCTCTTTCAGCCTTTGGAAGACTCTCGGGGTCTCAGGCTTGGAGGGAGCCTTAGTACTCACTTAGTGCAGGGCGCCTCAAGCAGCAGTAAGCCCTGGAGGAATTCTGAAGTGATTAGAGGCGCACAATTGGCATTTAGGAGGAGGAGGAGGAGGAGGAGGAGGAGGAGGAGGAGGAGGAGACCAGGCATGTCTGGCTGTGTACAGTGTACAAAACAGGCTTGCACAAACAGCCTTGATGGGCCCCTCATCTGCCAGAGCTTTTATTTCCCCAAGCAGTAAAACAGTTCACAACAATCTGTGAGCGGAATTTACACATTTACACCCTTGAGCCCTCTAGAATCACTTCTGTATATAAGTTAAGAAGAGATTATACTTTTTACAAGCCGAAATGTATGCTTTGTCATTGTGAGTTGTAATCTAAGTCGATTTAATTTTAGGTATCAATTAGGGAGTTAAATTGATTTTTTTCCCCTCTAATTTCTTATTTCTTGAAAGTGGACTTTTCTGTTATTTAATTTTAGGATAGTGAAGAACTATTATCAGAGGTTTGCTATAGAAGAGGATGTTCAGTTCTGGCAAGAGAGAGGACCTAGCCCCAATCGGTCAACCAGAGCTGAATTCCCTCCGCAGCAACTCTTCTTGCTGTCTGCTTAAACAGCTCCGGAGTGGGGATTCATTACCTGCCTAGGGCTGTAACCAGGGAACCGCATAGGAAGAACAGAACTGTCGCTCAGGGTCTTCTGTCTTGACACTCCTGGGTGTGTCAAGGCTACACATCAAGGGACAATTCTCCTACAGGAGATTTTCCTGCTACTTGGCGGATGTCGCTAGCTCCACATACTTCCACCTGTCCACCCAACACTTCTGTCCAGACAGAGCCTTTCTCTCTGTGACATGATTCCGGTGCCCCTTCTTCTGCAGACCAGTCTTCTGTACTAAGCAGGAAGGATTTGGAGAAACCAGGTAGTTTAGCTCACAGTGGGTAGTTTATAGACTCTGGACTAACTTTTGCCATCCACTGCACAGTGCACCAAGTGTACTCTGGGAGTACAGAGGCATCCTTTATCCCCCAGGAGCTTAGCTGGGAGTGAAAGCCCATAAGATGACAGGTTAACACACACACACACACACACACACACACACATACACCACTGACTCCTTGCCCTCTTCAGACTGTTCTAGAATTATAGGCATGGGGGGGGGGGAGGGCGGGGTGTGTACCATGGAATTATGAAGAAAGGCCAGGCACAGAGGGAAGCTCCTGTTAAATTCTACAAGCCTAAAAGCAGGGGGTGGTATTACACAGCTACGTAGAAGAGAACGGAGGCATTAGCTTGGCGTGCCCAGCGAAGGAGTGGGGGAAGGAAAAAGAAAGGATTCTCTTCTTTTTGGAGATTCCCCCCGCCCCCAAGAGGTGGTCTGCAAAGGGCATGGGGTGGGAGAAGCACCAATGGGAGCTGCGGTCAAAACACAGGGGTTGCTTGACAGGCCACAGCCTTGTTTAATCAAACTGTTCTTAACCAGAGTTCTATCTTTCAGTAGGGGGCTAGAAGTTTCCTTCTGGGACACCTCCAGGCCCCTAAATATGACAAACGGCTGTCAACCAAATAGATCTACTGAGAAAAACCTCACATACACATACATCTCTCAAATAACCAATGTCTAATTCTTACATATATAAGTATATGTGTCCATGCCTGAGTGTGTGTGTGTGTGTGTGTGTGTGTGTGTGTGTGTGTGAACCATATGTGTGCAAATGTCCTCAGAGATCAGAGGAGGGCATTGAGTCTCCTGGAACTGGAGTTGGAGGCAGCAGTGAGCTGCCATATGGATGCCAGGAACCTACCCCTGGTCTTCTGCAAGAGCACTAGGTACTTTGTTTGTTTTGTTTTTTGAGACGAGGTTTCTCTGTGTAGCCTTAGCTGTCCTGGACTCGCTTTGTAGACCAGGCTGGCCTCGAACTCACAGTGATCCGCCTGCCTCTGCCTCCCGAGTGCTGGAATTAAAAGCATGCGCCACCACCGCCCGGCTTAGTAGGTACTCTTAACCATTGAGCCATCTCTCCCTTACAACGTCTTATTTTTACGTATATGAATAGATGCGGCCCCATAGGCTCTAACCCCAGGGGTAGCCTTCAACAAGGCTGAAGCTGAAGGAGAGAAAGAGAAAAGGAAGACCCAGAGGAAACAGAAATAATGTGAAGTACAGAAAGACCTAAAAACAAAGCATGCAAGGCTCACATTCAGATCCACAGGGGCAGCAGTGAAAGGGAGAACTCCAAGGAGGGAAATACTTTTGGAAATGAAAACATTTTTAAGTGGCTGCCAAAAGAAAATGTGCAGTAAAATTGAAGGAGAGGGAAGTAGCTTTCCCAGAAAGCAGAGCTGTAAAAATCCAATAGGATTGCAGACTTCAGCTAAGGAGAAGCCCCAGGAAGCAGGCTAACAAGACGTATGGAAAAGATACCATAGACGAAGGGAGAATCAATCGGGGAGGTTCATACTGGACTAATAGGCATCCCAGAAAGAGACAACAGGGAAAATTGAGAAGAAATGATCAAATAAATAATAGAGGAAAATTCTCAAGCCTGAAGCTTGAGGGCCTGTAAAGTGCCTGCTGAGTCGATCCAGCGAAAAAAGAACATCTATCTGCAGCGGTGTGTGCCGGCCTCAAATTCCAGAGACAAAGAAAAAAAAAGCTCAGAGAAAATATATAAAATTCCAATACACATTAAAATGCCATGAGAAGTTTTCTTGGCTCCAGAATGCGAGAAGAGCAGGCCTTTATAATTTAGAGACAACGAATCTGAGTTCAGCAGCCACAGAAATGACCATGAAGCCTTGGGGTAGAGCAAAGGCATTTTTCAGCTATGTAAGGACCCACTGGTCTACTTAAGAAAGTTATTACCAACACTCTCACAGTGGGCCTGGAGCACAGGTCTGTCATTTCAGCTGCTCTGGAGGTTGAGACAGGAGGGCAAGTTAAAGATTTGTCTGGGGTGCATAGTGAGTTCTAGGCCAGCCCAGGAAATTTAGTGTGAGCCTGTCTCAAAGACACACACACACACACACACACACACACACACACACAAAGTGAAAAGAGGACCAAACTTTAGCTCAGCTGTGGAGGTCTTGCCTTCTGTGTGGAGGAGAAGACTAAATCGAAAATGGCAGATAGAAGTTTCCAGAACCGGTGCCTCCACCTTGGAGAGCATCTGAGAGAGGTCCCAGGGCCACTTCAGCTTGACAGCTGAGGCACATGCTGAGGAGCTGCCACCTAATTTGAAGGCGTAGGACAGAGGGGTTATGACAGGGACTGTCCGGAATAAAAGGGATTCTCTGAGAAATACAGGAGGGATCAGACCAGCTGCTTAAAGGAGGTCATGGTAAAAGTATGGGGAAGTCACTGAAAAATTCCAAAGCTCTGCAAACACAAACATTCATTCCTGTTAGAAATACAGGGCCGTTAGAGAGCGCTTCTGGTCCTGGGTGAGGCAGGCTTTAGATCAGCAACAGCTGTCGCTCTAAGTGGAGATTGTTTATTCTAAGTCCTTTTTTAAAAATTTATCTTTATTTCATGTGCATTTGCTTGATATATGTCTGTGCGATATATGCTACAGATAAGGGTGTTGAATGCCCTGAAGCAGGAGTTACAGACAGCCGTGAGCTGCCATGTGGGTGCTGGGAATTGAACTAGGGTCCTCTGGAAGAGCAGCCAGTGCTCTTAACTGCTGAATCATATCTTCAGCCCTTATTTTAATCTAATGGGTGTCTGGATCTGTCTAGTCAACCGACACAGCAGAGATGGTCTTAAAACCACTTGCAGACACATGAGGAATTTTTTAAATTTAATTAATTTATTCAGATTACAACTCAACTGTTATCCTTCCTGTTCTTCCCTCCCTCCCGCTTTCCCCTTATTCCCTCCCCTTGGTCTATGATTGCAGGGGACCTTCTCCCCGACTCTATGGTCACAGCCTATCAAGTCTCATCTTGGTAGCCTGCTTATTCTTTCTTTGAGTGATACCAGGCCTCACCACCAAGAGGAGGAGGTCCAATATGGGGCACCAGAATTCATGTCAGAGTCAGTCCCCGCTCTCCACACAACTGTAGAGAATGTCCTGTGCATTGGCTAGATCAGAGTAGGGGCTCGACCACATGAGAAAATTTAAATGTAAATTAGTTAGTGGCTGGAGAGGTGACTCAATGGTTAAGAGCACTAACTATTTTTCCAGAGGGCCAGGGTTCAATTCCCAGCACCCACATGGCAGCTCACAGCTGCCTAAAACTTCAGTCCTAGAAGATCCAACACTCTTTTCCGGCCTCTGTGGGCAAAAATAAAAGCAACCTAAGAATTTTTAAGAATGTTAAATTAGTTAAATGTGTGGCTCACCAGGGGCTCTGCTAATGGGCTGCATGGCTGCCCATGCAAGATGCTGTAGGCCTCGGCAGTGTGGTGACAGCAGGGAGGTGGGGCCAGCTCCTCTAAGTGGTCATTGAGAAGGTAAAAAAAGATGTATTTTTAATTCCATAAATGTGTGTGTGTGTGTGTGTGTGTGTGTGTGTGTGTGTGTGTTCATTTGTGTCCCAGAAAAATTATGATTAGGTAGAACAGAACTATAGCAATTATAAATTTCACCATGGTAGTAATGGGGAGCCACCAATGAGGCGTTGCTGTTGTTGCTGTTGTTGTTTGTTTGTTTGTTTGTTTGAGGCAGGGTCTCACTGTGTAGCCCTGGCTGTCCTGGAACTCACTATGAAGACCAGGCTGGCCTTGCACTCACAGAGATCCTCTTGTTTTGCTTCCTAAGTGGGGAAGATTAAAGGTGTGCACCACCATGCCCAGCTCAACAGTGAGTTTTAAGAAGAAAGGTGACGAGGGTTGAATTTTCTGTTTGGAAAAATGCCTTGGCCACAGTAAATCTGGAAGCTGGTTCTAAACGGCTCTGGAATGCAGAAGGAAAAATCTTTTTGGTCTCTGCACCAGTCAGGCATAGATCATGGCCAGGTGGGGGGTTGTAAGAAGCACATTTAAGCAAACACTTGAAAGCAAATGTGTGTGGCAGGACAGGTGTCAGACGGGGTGGCCTGGGAAGAGGGAGGGTGCTTGTCTGGAGAGGTCTGGAGAAGGTGACCCTCAGCGATGTCAGTGGGTGGGACGAATGGGTCATGGCCTGCAGGGGGGTGGGGGGAGGCAGGACTGACGCCCTAGGCCAGGAAGCCACCACCAATGGGGGCAGCTGAGGCGAGGGCCCAAAGAGCTTCCCATGGGCAAAGAATCTGGACCGGGGACAAAAAGTAAATCTGGATTTTTACCATTTAAAAAGCAAGTTCAGCCAGAAACAGTGGTGCACATCTAAACCCCAGGAGGCAGAGGTAGGGAGGCACCTGAGTCAGGCACCTGAGTTGCACTGAGTGACCTTGTCTCAGAATGAAATGAATAAAACAGGCAGACTGAGTGCTGCATGTAAAACTGAGCATCTTTTCATGACTCACCAGCCACTTTCATTTCTTCTACTGTGAAATACCTCTCTTGCGTTTGTATTATTTTTCCATTTCTATTATTTATTTCAAACCAGACTCATCAGCTAGCTAATGATAAAACTGTGGACGGATTCCCACCAGAGTAAGGCGCAGTTAGATGAAGTAGTAATTAAAGCAGTTAAATAAGAAGGGGAAATGGAGCGCCAAATTACAGAACAGGAAGCAAAATTGTATCTTTAGTGTTAAATGACTTGATTGCATAAGTCGGAAATCCAAGAAAGTGACAGGAAAAAAACTGCAGCTAGTAAGAGTCCTATGAGATTGGTGATGTGAAAATTAACAGCATCCCTCAAACAACAACAAGTTTAACGTGACAATGGAAGGGGAAAAGTGACTGCGATAGCCATAAAGACATTCGGATCGTGTGAAGAATTCACAACGCCACCGAGGATCACAATAGAAGGAGCCACAAAATAGAAATAAAAGTCTCACTCTTCACTTGGAAATTGCTTATACAAAGTATTACAATGATGTTCATTCTCTTTAAATCATGCCTGATATTTAATTAACTAGATATCTTTTACTCCTGGAATCTGACAAGTTTATTCTTAAGTGTTTGTGGAAAAAATTAAACACTCATAGATACCCAGGAAAGTCTCCTCAGTCACCTCAGAAGAGACCAGCTCTGCTCTTTGTGAAAACATAATTAAGGTAAAGAAGTCCTGAAAACATTTTGTCAGAGCAGCAGAGCAGATGAAGCGCTCAGATGAGAATCAGGTTAACACAGGAAGTGAGCATCTCCTGAAATGGCACCTCAGCAGAGAGGTAAGGCAGGCTGTGCAGCACTTAAGGCTACAACAGCTGGGGGCTCCTCCGTCAATCTTTACATCAAAGAGGGGGAAATGTTTAAAAGTTAAAAGTGAAGTCACAAAAGTACTAGAAGAAAACATGGAACACTTTGTATATACTTGATATATGTATATATATATGTGTGAAATATATACATATACATATGTATATATGTGTGTATATATATGTGTGTATATATATACTCTTTATACACACATGTGTGTATTATGTGTATGTGTGTATATATATATACACACATACACATATACTCTTTTGATTATTTTTTGAAGCAGGATCTCACTCTGTAGCCAGGGCTGGATTTGAGCTGGTGGTAGTCCTCCTGTCCTCCTGCCTTAGCATCCCAAGTGCTAGCATCACACATGGGCCACCATACCTAGTGTGCTCTTTCATTTATATATGAGATATCCTTATATGTGTATGACTAGCTACATAATAATAGCATGTGTGGGTTGCTAGGTAACTCAGCAGGTAAAGGCACCTGTTGCCAAGTCCGACAACCTGAGTTTGTGCTCTGGGAGGAAAGACCCAATTCCTTTATTATTCTCTGACCTCCGTAGTCAACTTCCTGTGTCACAAATGAAAGAAAAAATCTTTTGTCTTTCTGAGTCTGGCTTCTTTTAATATGATCATCTCCAGTTGTCATTTTATTACAAGGATGTGAGCTCATTCTTCTTTAAGGCTGAAATAAATTCCACGGTGTCTCTGGCCACGCTGACCGTAGCCACTGTGTCTCTAGGCCACACTGACCATATCCACTGTGTCTCTAGGCCACGCTGACCGTATCCACTGTGTCTCTAGGCCACACTGACCATATCCATTGTGTCTCTAGGCCACACTGACCATATCCATTGTGTCTCTAGGCCACGCTGACCGTATCCACTGTGTCTCTAGGCCACACTGACCATATCCATTGTGTCTCTAGGCCACGCTGACCGTATCCACTGTGTCTCTAGGCCACGCTGACCGTATCCACTGTGTCTCTAGGCCACACTGACCGTATCCATTGTGTCTCTAGGCCACACTGACCATATCCATTGTGTCTCTAGGCCACGCTGACCGTATCCACTGTGTCTCTAGGCCACACTGACTGTATCCACTGTGTCTCTAGGCCACGCTGACCGTATCCACTGTGTCTCTAGGCCACGCTGACCGTATCCATTGTGTCTCTAGGCCACGCTGACCGTATCCACTGTGTCTCTAGGCCACGCTGACCGTATCCATTGTGTCTCTAGGCCACGCTGACCGTATCCATTGTGTCTCTAGGCCACGCTGACCGTATCCACTGTGTCTCTAGGCCACACTGACCGTATCCATTGTGTCTCTAGGCCACGCTGACCGTATCCACTGTGTCTCTAGGCCACGCTGACTGTATCCACTGTGTCTCTAGGCCACACTGACCATATCCATTGTGTCTCTAGGCCACGCTGACCGTATCCACTGTGTCTCTAGGCCACGCTGACCGTATCCACTGTGTCTCTAGGCCACGCTGACCGTATCCACTGTGTCTCTAGGCCACGCTGACCGTATCCACTGTGTCTCTAGGCCACGCTGACCGTATCCACTGTGTCTCTAGGCCACGCTGACCGTATCCACTGTGTCTCTAGGCCACACTGACCGTAGCCACTGTGTCTCTAGGCCACGCTGACCGTATCCACTGTGTCTCTGGCCACGCGACCGTATCCACTGTGTCTCTAGGCCACGCTGACCGTATCCACTGTGTCTCTAGGCCACGCTGACCGTATCCACTGTGGCTCTAGGCCACGCTGACCGTATCCACTGTGTCTCTAGGCCACGCTGACCGTATCCACTGTGTCTCTAGGCCACGCTGACCGTATCCACTGTGTCTCTAGGCCACGCTGACCGTATCCACTGTGTCTCTGGCCACGCGACCGTATCCACTGTGTCTCTGGCCACGCTGACCATATCCACTGTGTCTCTAGGCCACGCTGACCATATCCACTGTGTCTCTAGGCCACGCTGACCGTATCCACTGTGGCTCTAGGCCACACTGACCGTATCCACTGTGTCTCTAGGCCACGCTGACCGTATCCTTTGCTCTGCTTTTGGATATTTAAGTTAGTTCTAGAACTTGGGTATTGTGAACAGGCTGCAATAAACTGGTGAGCAAGTGACTCATGAAACACTGACATGACGTCCTCTGGGTGAAAACCCAGGGACGCCTGGGTCATACGGAAGATGCAGACTGACTTCCCGGTGGCTGGCCTAGTCTACATTTCTGGCCAGCAGTACACATCCTCATCAGCATCTGTTGTTATTTATTTTCTAAGTGACTGCCTTTCTTACTAGGGTGAGATGGAATTTCACTGTGGTTTTGCTTTGCGTTTCTCTGATGGCTGGTGAGGTTGACCACTTTCTCACGTGTTCATTGGCCATTTGTGCTTCATCTTTTGAGAGCTTCCTGTTCATTTCACTAGCCCGTTTATTGATTGGGTTCTTTGATTTCTTTTTGAAAACATGTTAAACATACAGTACATTGTCATTAAGTATATTCAAAATATTTTACACTAATTATCAGAACATTTTTTATCCTGTATCTGGATACAAATATTTTGTCAAATGAGTGATTTTCTTATATTTTCTGTTATTTTTTATGAGTTGTCCTTTAACTATTGATAGCTCATTTTGATACTTTTTTTTTTTTTTGAGGCAAGGTTTCATGTATCCTAGAATGGGCTCAAGCACAGTATGTACCCAAGGCTGGCCTTGAACTCCTGATCCTCTTGTTTTTCTACCTCTCAAGTGCTGGGATTAAAGGTATGCAACACCATTCCTGGATTGTTTGGTTTCTTGCTGATTAGGGTTTTTTTTCTTTCTTAATATAGTCTAGATATTGAACAGAATAGAAAACCTAGATATAAACCCATACAGCTATGACCACCCGGTTTTTGGCTAAGATGCCAAAATACACATTGGAGAGTTTTGTGTGTTTGTTTTTCAAAGACAACAGCCTCTTCAACAGATATGCTGGGGGAAATGGATACTGACATGTACAGAATGAAGCTCGATCCCTATCTATCTATCTATCAATCATCCATCCATCTATCTATCTATCATCCATCTATCTATCTATCAATCATCCATCCATCTATCTATCTATCATCCATCTATCTATCTATCAATCATCCATCTATCTATCTATCATCCATCTATCTATCTATCAATCATCCATCTATCTATCTATCATCTATCTATCTATCAATCATCTATCTATCTACTATCCATCTATCTATCTTTCTGTGAAAAAATTCATTCCAAAAAAAAAAAAAAAAACACAACCTCAGCATAAGACCTGAAGACTTGGGTCTGGAGAGACAGTTCTGCAGTTGAGAGCACCTGCTGCCCTTGCAGAGGGCCTGGGCTCAGTTCCTGTCGCCCACATGACAGCTCACAACTGCCTGCAGTTCCAGTCAGAGATTCTGATGTCTTCTTCTGGCACTGCGTACACACAGGATAGACAGGTGCACATACAGGCAAAACACCGTACACACAAAACAAAAATAAATAAATGTCCTTTTTAAAGGCCTAAAATTCCTAGAGGAAAAATCAAGGGAAGTGTTTCAAGATATAGTTACAGTGGCTGGAGAGAAGGCTCACAGGTTAAGAGTACTAGTTGCTCTTCCAGAAGTCCCAAGTTCAATTCCCAGCAACCACGTGGTGGCTCACAACCATCTATAATGAGATCTGGTGCCCTCTTCTGGCATGCAAGCAGACCTGTAGACAGAGGACTGTATACATAATAAATAAATAAATTAAAAAAAAAAAAAAAAGGATGGCAGGCATAGTGGCACATGCCTTTAATCCCAGCACTCGGGAGGCAGAAACAGGCAGATCGCTGTGAGTTCGAGGCCAGCCTAGTCTACAAAGTGAGTCCAGGACAGCCAAGGCTACACAGAGAAACCCTGTCTCAGGAAAAAAAAAAAAAAAAAGCTAAAGGTCTGTAGGAAGTTGTTGGGCTAGAGATGCAGCCAAGTGCGGAGCACCTGCCTAGTAAGTACGAGGCCCTGATCCCTGGCCCCGGCCCCACACCATATTTTAAGGATATTTATCTTGTGTCATGTTGGGAATATTTTCCTAGCTAGGATTCTGATCTGTATGATATGTAAAGTTTCAAGTACCTATAGTGAAGGCTGAAGAGTGATACAAAGTCTCACATTTCCACCACCCAGTGTCAACCATTCTTAGCAGTCGGTTTTGTTTAAGCTCTGCTCCCCAGAACCCTCCCCCCCCATTATTTTGAAGCAAATCCCAGGTGTCATATCAACTTTTTCCCGCAAATGTCTTTTTTTTTCCCCCTGAAAACATTTCCGCTGTGCGGTGTCTTTGACACAGAGAAAGGATTTGTACTGCAGTAAATCAAATCAGAAGCGCAGTCTTCCTGTTAACCAAGCCCCACTTCCTCAACAGCGCGTTCGGTCCCCCTCCAACTCCAAAGGCCAATTGGATTTTCTGGCCTGCTCCTTTGATCCGGTTTCTTTGACACTGAGACCTCACTGCGGCAATTACTATGGGCTTAAGATATATACGTTTTCATATTTGATGTGACAAGCGTGCCAGGCTCCCATTCAGCCTTTTTCCCTCAGAGTTTTATGAATCCCCTCTCTGATCCTTGTCCAGATAACGACAGGTTCCTTAAATACGACTCTATTCAAAACTCAGTTGAGGCGCTGATTGGCGCGACGGAGTGTGTAGGCGAGCCAGGGGAACCCGGACGCTTTTACAACACGGACCCTTCCTGACTTAAAACAAGGCCTGGCTCCCGACTGACTCCGTTTATTACAGCAATGGCGAGCTTTTCCTTCGGAGAAGCAGCACACTGGTTGGCATTCTTCCCTGACCCTGTGGTTGTTTGTTTACTCGTCATGGTGTGGTGGCCCTACCATCAGCGCCCAGCACATGAGCTGTGCCCCAAGCTGTCCCCTCCTGAAGTGTTATATTTTGTTTGGTATCCAGAGTGCAAGTTTATGTTTTCCCATTATGACTGCTAGCTGGTTGTTGCTAATAAAATTTTTCAATATTTCCTTTGAAACCATCTACAGTTTTCCAACTCAACAATTGGCATAATTTTCACTTGATCTTCAAGTTTCAATGGAGACAATCAGATTTTTAACTCTCCCTGGTGAATAACGATATTGCTTTTTCTTTCTCTTTACTGATCCTATTGACTAGAACTTCCAAATAAAGCCACGCTTTGTGATCTCTTCAATCAAGGACACTCTGTGCGTTACAGGGCAGCACTGCTCAGTCTTTTTGGGTTTTAGAGTTGCAAGCATTCTAGGAGCACATTTTCTGTACACACCAGGAATCTTTAAAATATGCCTACCCTTCAGCTCAGGTCAAGTTTTAAAAAATTGTTTTTTATGTGTGTAGAGCATACGTATGTACTTCTATCACAGAACAGATAACATATTTAATAACAAATATGCTCCACTCCCATTTAGATCCATTCTTTATCTGGCTTTAACTTATGCTTGGATTTCTAGAGATGGACTTTCTCAAGTGTCTTGGGATTGTCTCAAATGACCATAGCATTTGCATCCACTCCTGAGGTGGATTCAGTGTATCTCCTGACACTCAGAGACTTCACATGCTGGGAACGAGCTGCGTGTGGGTTGTTAATTTCTGTTACTCTCCTGTTGCCTTCTGATGGTGACGTTTTATTTTATTTTATTTTTTGTTCCAATTAACGTTTGCATATGAAACAACCGGTTACTGTTGCCAAAATCTTAGCTGAGAAAGTGAGGAGAGAGAGAGAGAGAGGGAGGGAGAGGGAGAAAGAGAGAGAGAGAGAGAGAGAGAGAGAGCACAGAGGGAGAGAGAGAGAGTGCAGAGGGAGAGGGCAAGAACTTGGGGAAATGAAAGAAAGGCGTGTCAAGGGAACCAGCATTTGACAACAGGGCAGAGGAAGAGGAGCAGCCCATGACGTGAGTCTCAGAGACAGCTAGTACAGTGACAGGGACTAGACCCACAGGGTCCAGGAAGATGCTGGGGTTGGAGACTTCAGTGGCCACCAGGGTCAAAGTTGCCTCCCAGTTTGGAGGAAAATTACAGGCAAGTCACAGTTGGAAGTGGCTCAGAGAAGTGAGGCCACTAGGGCTTATTGTAAGATAATGAGGCCCTCCTGAGGTTAAAGAGCACAATTTTACTTTTATTATTATTATTATTATTATTATTATTATTATTATTATTATTATTATTTTTAGAGAGGGTGTTTGTCTGTTTTTAGCTCAGGCTGGTCTTGAACCTGTTATATGGCTGAGGATGACCTTGAACTTATGATCTTCTGGCCTGTGTTTCCTGAGTACTAGAATTATAGGTGTGCACCAGTGTGCGTGTACATGCAGTGCTAGGGGCTTCATGCATGCCAGATAGGTACTATTAGAACTGAGCTACATCTCCAGGCCGGATACCATGCTTTTTTGTTTGTTCCTTTGGTGGATTGGTGTGTTGAATTGTTGTTTCTACAGTGCTTGGGACTGTTTGGTGTGGCGGCAGGTGCTGTACCACTGAGCCACATCCATCCTTAGCCTTTCATTGTTTGTTGGTTGTGTTTCGGTTTCTGGTTTTCTTTTTTTGTGTGCCTCTGGAACTCACTCTGCAGACAAGGCTGGCCTAGAACATGCGGTGACTCTCCAGCTTTGCTCTCAGATATGCTGGGATTTTAGGCACATGCTGCTTTGAGCCCAAACACAAGGCCACATTTTTTGTTTGCATCATTTTGCAAGCTTGTGTTTTACACACACATATATATGTATATGTACACATATACATATATATATTCTGATTAAGTTCTGAAAGTAGAAAGGAACTGATAGACTGAGGTGGGTGAGGGTTTTGATGGGTGAGTGTGGACAACAGACGCCGAGGCCAGGTAGGCACGCAGGTTTCACACACTGACAAAGAGCAGCAGGGACACGAACGACATGCAGACCTCTCCCAAAGAGGCTATCATATTCTGTCTTTGTTTTATATTTCTGCCTTGAGGCAAAAGTTTCCATTTTTTGCCCTGTCACAAAATAAATAGAGTGTACCCTGGCTTCGGCTAGATCACTTATGTAAGGAGCTTCACGCGCTGACACTTCTTGACAGCTACAAAAAGTTGATGGAGTTGGGAGGTTCCTTTGGTACACCAGGAAGTGTGCCAGAGGAGAGGAGCTGCCATTGGCTGCAGGAGCCCTTGCTTGCTCTTGGGAAGCTTGGGGGCACTGAGAAGACACATGAGAGGGTGGCTCAGTGCCCTTGTTTTAATCACTTCCTCCAAGCGAGCAAGCGAGCAAGCAAGCGTTACCTCTGTTGCCTTTTCCCTCTCCACAGCGTGTGCACAGAGGGTCCGTGCTAGCCTCATTTTCTTCTGCCGCTGCAGGCAATCTTTCTGCCTCCTTCTCCTTGATTAGAAACTTCTAGATAAAATGTTCTCCAAGGGTGTCAGTGCTGTCTTCTCTGTGCCCTTCCTCAAGCCCTGCTGGAGCCTGACCTCCTTGGACTGCTCTTGCGGGGTCCAGTGCAGGACCCCTCAGGTAGCCCTCCCCCCGTCCTTCTCCCCACCCCAAGACCTCAGTTTCATCCTCCTCTCTTCCTCTCCCAACTTCCCTTGCTCTCCCTTTGGCTTCCCTCTCTTTTCCTTCCCATGTCCTATCCTCTTCCTCTTCCTCCGTCTTGCTCTACCCGGCCCCCATTACTTTCATCTAACCCTCCCAGCTGGTTACCAGGCAGATTTGCCCTCTGGCCCCTCCTACTCCAGTGCTTCCTTGAACTCAGCTCCTCAGACACACACCCCCACACCCCACAACCTTAATTCAAATGCTCTGAGAACCCCCACTCTCTCAGCATCTTAGCCAGACTCACCCCCCCCTCCAGTCATCTCCAAATGCAAATTTAGCAAGTTTTCTGGCCCTCAAGCTGGCTTCTTCTTGTGCTTTCTCTTGAACCAAAGCTCTGCTCCCCCAGGAGGCCTCCCTATTGTATGCTATACCCCACCCAAGCTGCCTAACTATCTCACCCCTGAACTGTGCTTTTCTTCTCTTGTGGGAGGGGCAGCAAGCCCCAGTGATCTTCCTGTCTCTGCCCTTACAGCTTTGAGGTTACGGGCACCACTATATCAGTATTTATACGGGTCCCGAAGATTTTAACTCAAGTCTTCATGTGTATATAGCACTCACTCTCTTTTATGCGGTGAGCCGTCTCCCTGGTACAGTTTGTGTTGCTTTTGATTGGCGCGTAGTTGAACATGCTTGTGGATGCTGGGTGATTTTTTTTTTTTTTTTGATGTATGTATACATTGTGTAACGATCAGATCAGGGCAGTTAGCACATCCATCATTCCCAATATGTATCCTTTGTTGTTATATTTCAAAGTAGCTGGGACTGGGGGTTTGAATGATTGTGGTGCTTCCCTGGTCCTTTTTAATAGTTACACATCATTACCTAAAAATAATCACAAAGCTATTTTTTCCCCTCATGACAAATAATCTATGCTCATGGTAGAAAATTTGAGGAACAGAGTTAAATACAGAAGAAACAATAGGAACCATCATGGTTTCTCCAGCCAGGGGTAAAATGCGGTTAACAGGAACACAGCCATGCTGTCTTTCAAAAACATAAATCTGGGCTGGAGAGATGGCTCAGCCGCTAAAGGCTAGGCTCACAATCAAAAAACATAAATCTGAAAGCTTAGCTCACAACATCTACTTAAGCTGTTTGATAACTTGATTTTTAAGTTTTTAATAATAAACACATCTATCTACTTCAGTAAGTACCTAAATGTCTTATTCTAAAGGTAGGAGTGATTTATGTTTTGGATAAAAACTTTTAAGCCAATCAGAGAAGAGGAACTTGGAAGACTTGGCCTTCCAGAAATCCCCAAGTGCTTTAGGGCTGCCCTGCCTGTGACAGCACGGCACAGGGTGGGGACAGACAGGAGAGGGGAACTGGCTTCATGCGAACTTGACCCTTGGCGAGGAGGGGGTACTGCTGATTCAGATGGAACCCTGCGATAAATGGGGTGGAACTGGTTCTCCATGGAGGGTGAGTGACCCTGCTGCCACAGCTCCCACATCCAACATTGCGCTTAAAAGGCAAAACTAGGCAAAGTTTAGAAGATAACAGAGTGTATGAACTTGGACAGGAAAGATACTCTAAGCCAGAAACACACACAGAACAACCATGTTAAAAACAAAGGCCTGTGCTGGACGTGGTGGCTCACACCTTTAATCCCAGCACCCAAGAGGCAGGGGCAGGGGCAGGAAGAGCTCTGTGAATTTGAAGCCAGATTGGTCTATGTAGCAAGTTTCAGGACAGCTGGAACTATATAGTGAGTCCTTGTCTCGAGAAAAACAAAAACAAAACCAAAAAAAAAAAAAAAAAAAAGAAACCTCTGCTCATAAAATGAATCACAGCCAGGCAGTGGTGGCACACGCCTTTAATCCCAGCACTTGGGAAGCAGAGGCAGGTGGATCGCTGTGAGTTCGAGGCCAGCCTGGTCTACAAAGAGAGTCCAGGACAGTCAAGGCTACACAGAGAATCCCTGTCTTGAAAAACAACAACAACAACAACAACAAAATAAATAAATTAATTAAAAAAAACAAATAAAATGAATTGCAAGAAGAAGGAAAAACTAAGCCACACACGGGAAGAAAATGTCAACAACCCATTAAGTCAATGAAGGCCAAGTGGAGTTCGTAGCAAAAGGCCTTCTAAAAATAAAATTCAAAAGGAATACTGGTCAAGAGACGTGGAAGATTCTAGTCATCTCACCCATCTCTCTTCTCACGAGCTTATGTCCAACGACAGACACAGACAATACCAGGCCTCAGATATAAGCAAGCCGTAGGCCCATCCTACCGACACACACCTGTCATTCCAGCACTTGGGAGGCGGGGGGTGGGGGGGGTGGGGGGGGTGGGGGTGGGGGGGTGGGGGTGGCCAAGTTTTAGACAAGATCAGCCTACAGAGGATGACCCTATCTCAAAAATGGGGGATAAAAGCCCATCATGAAGTGATTTAGCAAAACCAGATTGAGAAACACACACATAAAGCCTGGTAAAGGTCAGAGAGTCCTGAGAGGGTACTAGGGTGTCTGTGGAACCCTTGTTGAGAAACTGAGAACTGAGCGAAACCCAGGGCCGAGAGAAAAGCGGGAAGAACAGCAGAGGGCCTGGGGTGTCATGTGAGTCTGAGGAACACTAAGCAGGCCGGTGGGGGCAGAGCCGCATGGCCACCAGGAACTTGCAGGAGCAGAGGGGCTCTGGGGCTAATTAGAAAGATGACAGCAGTCCAGCTACCAAGGGCACACCACGGGACAGGGCTGAGAGGAAAGATCCATTTGCCCTCCTCACCTGGGCATAGCGCCCTCCCTGTATGAGGTCACCACACTTTTCCCACAAGGGGCTAGGCGGCCTAGAGTGCGGCAGCCATCCAGTCTCCCTGCCCAACTGCATCTTGCTTGATCAGTACTGCTTGGATAGTCTATGCTCTTCGTGTTTTTAATCCAGACTCCTTGGTTTTGCTCTGCCATGGTATAGTCTGTGCACAAGACAGTCCACTTGTCCAGTCTGATATGTTTAGTGTTGGTGTGCTCACACATAAACCCGGTCGCACTGGCCGTACAGTTTTACTCCGACTTGTCCTAGTTTGCTTCTCTGTTGCTGTGATAAAACACGGACCAAAGCCAGCCTGGGAGGAAGCAGTTTATTTGGCTTGCAGCTTATAAACCATCAAGGGAAGCCAGGGCCCAAGCTCCGGCAGGAAGTGAGGCAGTGCTGTGGAGGAGTGCTGCTTACTGGCTTGCTTCCAGACTCACGTTCAGCTACCTTCCTTATGCATCCCAGGACCACTGGCTCAGGGATGGCATCACTCACACCAACCAACAATCAAGACAAACGTCCCCAACGGACACGCATCCCAGGACCACTGGCTCAGGGATGGCATCACTCATACCAACCAACAATCAAGACAAACGTCCCCAACGGACACGGACACGTGCCAATCTGACGCAAGCACTTGCTCCATTGAAGTCCCTTTCTCTCTCATAACTCTAGTTTGTATGTCATGTTAACAAAAACTAACCATCACAAATCAACCCCTACACACCCACACACACCCCCCACACACACACACACAACCCCCCCACCCCCCCACACACAACCCCCCCACACCCACATACACACCCCCACACACACACACACAACCCCCCCCACACACACATTTCTTTATGTCTTTTTGTAAACAAGGCCTTCTCCCAAGTGGCCTTAGGCCACCACTGATCCTTCTGTAGCTGTGGCCTCACCTGCTAAGTAGCCTCACATAGTAGATTGAATTATGCTGTTCGCAGTGTTTCCTGCCTGGCCCTTTCCACACAGCACAGTGTTCTTAAGAGTTCTCATGCCCAGTGCACGGCCATTAGAATTCACTTCCTTAACCATCAAGTCAGCCCACTTGCCATGGACTGCTTTTCAGACAGTGTAAGCATTTACCGTGCGGTCAAGGCTGCATTAGCCTTTTTGATGTTGTTGCCGTACCTTTGATTTCTTTTAAGATTTAGTTATTTACTTTCATTCGTGTGTGTGTGTGTGTGTGTGTGTGTGTGTGTGTGTGTCCCCGCGCGCGCGCGCACACACACACGCGCATGCACACCTTCATGAGTTTATGTGCACCACATGCGTTTTCTGCAAGCCGTAAGTGGGCATTGGACCCCTGGAACTTACAGACGGTTGTTTTGGAAACCAAACTCAGATCCCAGGAGAGTGGAATAGTGCTCTCAACCACTGGGATAGCTCTTCAGCCCCATATATCTGACTAGTATACATGCTATATAGCCAACAATGTTATTTTGATAGTTGCCTTTAAAACAATTAACAAAGGAAAAAGAATGGCCTTTACATTTGCCCACGTACTTAACTTCAAGTGTTCCTCCTTCCTGTAGGTCCCCAGTGTCTAACTGGCAAGAGCTCTACTCAGCTTGAAGAACTTTATTCAGTGTGCGTGTGGAGACCTGCTAACAATGAACTCTCTCGGTTTTTATGTTTCTGAAAGTTTAATCCTTCATCTTAAAAAAAAAAAACATTTTCAGTAAGTGCGTAATCCAGCGTTGGCAGGTTGTTTAAGGGAGGGGCGTTTGTTTTCCTTCAACACTGAAAAGATGTTCCACTGCCTACTCCTCACTGTGTCCTCTGAGAAGTCAGCTGCAGTCTGCAGTGTTAAGGTGTCCCTGCTCCTCTGGTTCTCAGTGTTCAAGATACTGATAAGGTTCTTCCTCCCTCCCTCCTTCCCTCCCTCCCTCCCTCCCTCTCTCCCGCTCCCCATCTCCCCTCCCCCCCCCTCCTGCTTATGCTTTCTTGAGCATCTTGGATCTGTAGATCAATGCTCTTCACCAAGCTCTGAGAATGTTCAGTCACTATTCTTTTCTGTTCAATTTTTTCTTTCCTCTCCTTCTGATTTTCCAGGTACACGTGCTAAATTATACAGTATTGTCCTATATGTCAGGGAATCTCTGCTCACCTGAAAAAAAAAATCTTTCTATGCGTTTGTTTTTTGTTTTTGTTTTGTTCTTTGGTTTTTCAAGACAGGGTTTCTCTGTGTAGCCTTGGCTGTCCTGGGCTCACTTTGCAGACCAGGGTAGCCTTAAACTCACAGCGATCCACCTGCCTCTGCCTCCTGAGTGCTGGGATTAAAGGCGTGCACCACCACACCCAGCTTCTATGTGGTATTTTAGTCAGATCTACAGACTCAACTATGATACTAAGTTTTAAATTCTAGATACGGTAATGTAAAGTTCTAGGATGTCTATTAGATTTTTTTTTCCGTTCTATTTTTTTTATTTTATGTGCATGAATGTTTTGCCTACTTGTATGTATGTGTACCGTGTGTGTGTTCCATGCCTGTGAAAATCCAAAGAGGATGTCAGGTCTCCTGGTACTGGAGTTACAGATGGTTGTGCAGTCTTGGCTGTCCTGGAACTCTTTCTGTAGACCAGGCTGGCCTCAAACTTAGATCTGCCTGCCTCCACCTTCTGAATGCTGAGACTAAAGGTGTGCGCCACCATGCCTGGCCCAGCCTCCCATTTAAAAATAAACCCATTTGTTTTTTGTTTGTGTGTATGTGTGTGTATGTGTGTGTATGTATGTGTGTGTATGTGTGTATGTGTGTATGTATGTATGTATGTATGTATGTATGTATGTATGTATGTATGTGTCTATATGTACAACTTGTGGGAGTTGGTTCTACCACCATGTGTGTCCTGGGGGTTGAACCCTGGTGGTCAGGCTTGGTGGGAAGTGCCTGACTCCACTGAGCCATCATCTTAGCCCTACTGGGTCATTTTTATAGTTTCTATTTTTCTGTGGAAATTCCGTATGCACACGTATGTGTCCTCTTCTTGTAAGTCCCTACACTTTGTAAGGCATTTTTAAACATCTGTGTTTACTAGTTCTAACATGTCTCTTACTTTGAGGGCTGGTTTCTGTTGTTTTACAGTTGTGAGTTGATTATTCTTAACCGTGGTTCATACTTTCCCATTTCTTCTCATGGCTAAAATATTGTCATGATCTTCTGCACATAGTGAATGATGTACTGTAACAAATATGTTTTATATTTTCTTCCTTTAAAATATATTGAGCGTTGCTCTGGCCCTGGAAGGCTGAATATCTTCTCCTTCTCTTGCTCCCACAGTGTGGCATTTACCCTAGGCATCCAGTTGTTACTCAAAGGGCGATGCCTTCCAAGAGTCGCTCCTGAACACTTGCTCTTCCTGAGGTCTTACTGCGCCTCTGGGTTGGAAACTTACCTCAGCCCTTGCATGAATTTGGTAACCCTGTTCCATTCTCCCATCACAGCAGCAGGTACGATGGTGCACACCTTTAATGCCAGAACCTGGAAGGCAGAGGGCGATCTCTGTGAGTTCGAGGACAGCCTGGTCTACAGAGTTCCAAGACAGCCTTGCATAGTGAGATCCTGTCTCAAAAATAAACAAAATAATAATATTAATAGTAATTATTATTATTGTATTATTAATATATTAAGCAGCAGGGCTTTATGAAGTCTTGCTCTATGCATAGCAACCCATCCTTCATCCACTTGCCCACCAGGGCTCCTGTAGAGCTCACAGTCTCCCTCTCATAGCTCTGGAGGCTACAAGTAGAAAACGGCACAGGTTGTCACTGGGTATGGGGCCACAAACAATGGATGCAAGCACTCACAAGGCAGAGGCAGGTGGGTCTCTGTGAGTTCCAGCCCAGCGAGGGCTACACAGTAAGACCCTATGTTAATACTCATTAAAACAACAGCAACAACAATAACCCACAGATTGTGGCCTGGGACAGAGGCTCAGTTGGGAAAGTACTTGCTGCAGTCATGCGAGAACCTGAGTTTGATCCCCAAACCCTAAAAAAAAAAGCTAAGTGAGGCAGTGCACACCATAATCCCAGCCCTGGGAAGGCAGAGATCCCCAAAGGTTGCTGGCTGGCCCGTCTTGATGCATTGGCAAATTCTGGATTCAGTGAGAGGTTTTACCTCAAAAACTAAGGTGGAAGCCACACAGTAGTCGCACAAGCCTGTAATCCCAGCACTTAGAGGCAAAAGCAGAATGATCTCTGTGCGGTCAAGGTGAGCCTGGTCTACACAGTGAGTTTCTGGACAGCCAGGGCTATATAGACAAACCCTGTCTCAAAAACAAAACAAAACAAAGAACCCCAAAACAACAACCAAAGGAACAAAAAAGTAAGGTTGGGAGTGAGAGAGGAAGACACGTGACATCAGCCTCTGACATGTGTACACACATACACACACACACACACACACACACACACACACATACACACACACACATACACACACAACACAGATTGTATGAGGAAGGGGAGAGGAGAGGCATGAGGATTGTACTCAGTGTACAATACATAGTTGCGTGAAAGCACCCTTATGTAACATGGCATCATGAGTAATGTACAATGTATACATACAATGATTTTTTTTTTAAATAAAAGAAAACATATGGGAATAGTGCCCCCCACGGAGAACCCATTTTAACCTAACCATTTGTCTTAAAGGTCTTTTCTCTAAAGGCAGTCACATCCAGAGGTATTGGGAGTTAGAATTTACATGAGGCTGGGCATGGGGAGAATTCATCCTTACCAGCTACCCTGACCCTCCAGCCTTGCCAGTAGCCCTGCGTTCTGATCGCAGGCACCTTGGTAGAAGTCTAAGGCAAACTTGCCTGCCTCACCTTGTGTGGTTCCCTAGTCTCTGCAGTCACAGTCCTGTGCAGCCTGTGACCCTATGGCAGGAGAGGGCTGCTTCCAATATTTTGTTGCTCAGGTCAGGAAGGCAAGTGCTGCACTAGTGGCTGGTGATGTGAGACTAACTCCAGCTTTTGCCTGCTCTGCTCTGGCTCAGTCCTCACCACGTCTGTGAGTTCAAGTTTTCTTCCCTGGTGCCATAGTCATGATGCCATGGTGCCATGACATTCAGCAAATGGCTGGTACACACTGGCCGTGTGTGTATCTGGTCTCCCTCCCAGGGAAGCTCTGGCCTCCCCGTTCTAGTCATTGGGTGGGAACTGGGTGGGGGAAAACCTTTTCCCTTCACTTTTCTTGCTGCCTGTTCCTCCTTTGGCTTTATTTATTGTCCTCAGAAGAAAGTCAAGTTTCTAGGAAGATTAGTTTGAGGGAAGTAAAAATAGAAACATAGGTGGGGCCAGAAGAGAAAAGATAGACCTAGAGAAGACATGGTGATCAGGACAGGAAGGGAGGGAGGCAAAGAGTAGGCACAGATGGGTTATCTTCAGGGCTTTATATGAACTGTTGCCTTGGTCCTCAAGTCCAAGCAAAACCTTTGTAGAGTCAGAATCCTGGCTTTCCACCTGGGCATCCAGGACTAGATCCTGGCCTGCTCCCAGAGACTTGAAGTGGGTGCTCCTAGGCTGAGGGTAGGAGGGTGTCATGGCAGACTTTCTGGGTCCTGATGTTCTTGTCCGGGTCTGGCCTGTTACCAGATTAGGAAGCACAGCCCAGGAAGCTGTGGTGATCACTAGCCTAAGATGAGGTCACTGTCCGGAGGGTGTGATGGTTAATATTGAGTGACAACTTGTTAGGATCTAAACTTCCTGAAGAGAAAAACATCTGGGGATATGTGCAAGGGTTAACTTATGGGGAAAAAAAATCAACCCTAATTATGGGTGGCATTATGCCATGGACCAGGCTGCTAGACTGGATAAAAAAGATAACCCAGCTTTCTTCTCTCTGTGCTTCTTGACTGTGTATCCAGTCACCTCACCATGGTGGACTGTGTACCCCTAAACTGTGAGCCAGAATCAACCCTTCCTTCCTTAGGTTGCATTGCAGTTATTTGTTTGCTTGTGTGTTTGTTTTACATTTATCTATTGCACGCGTGTGTGCACCCACACCTGTGTGCAGTGTGCATGCTGAGGTCAGAGGACAACTTTCGGGAGTCAGTCCTTCCCTTCCACCATGCGGATTTTAGGGTTGAACTAAGGCTGTCGGGTTTGGAGGCAGATGCCCTTACCGAGTGAGCTGCCTTGCTGACCGGACAGTGGCTTTTGTTGTGTGTTCCGTCCCAGCAATAGGAAGAGTGGGCAGCTCCCAGAGTGCAGCCTAGAGAGTGAGCTCCTCTGAGAGAGATCCTTCCTAGTCGAGCTGTAAAACCTGCTCCAGCCCTCTGCTCTCTGTTTGCATCTGTTAGAACCAGCTTCGGGTTACTTGTCTGAAGTACGGAGCCCATCTCTGAGGACCCCCTCCAGGTGCAGTATGGTCACCAGCTGTGCAGTTTTGGGCTTTGTGTCTCCTCATCTCCGAGCTTACAGGGTACTGCCCTCCCTCCTCTGTACTTGAAATGAAAGGGCATCTGACCTTCTGGAAAGGCCTTTTGTTTGAAGTCTCCAAATCTATGGGTCTCAGGACATCAGGAGAAAATGTCCACGCTCCCCTCTTGATGTGGACAGTCCCAGTGAGGGCTGACAGCCTTCAGGATTTAAGGCTCCTCCCCACCTCACAGCGCAATTCCCTGATGTGAGTTTGCGTAGGTGGAATGAGATTGGGAGGGAGAGAGTTGACTTTCATTGTCATCAGAAAGAAAGGAACTCTGAAGATACCAATAGGATGGCGTTCTATAAATGGCACTGTCTCAATTCATCACCATTCGGTGTACACAGTCGTTATTTTTATCTAAATTATTTTCAGAACAAGGATAAGATTCATATGCTAAATTAAACAACTGTTACTCTATTTAGTTTCATTTTTATGGCTAATGAAACCATGAAGACAATGAGAACTTGTAATAGGTCTGGAAAATATTATTACTGAGCTGATAAAAAAAAGAATATAAATACTGGCCTATAAATTAGAGAGGAACACTTGACTAAGAAATATTTCTATTTTAACATGAACTAAGGAAAATAAATACTCAACAGAGAAAATTGCAAGGAACAACTTGTTGCCAGGCAGGCAACAAATCAAGAAAAATGAAGCTAAGCTGGAGAAAGATGAGTCACCCACCAGGTGACGAAATCGCGATATGAAATTACACAGTGTCTTGTCCGATTTCTGTTGCTGTAACAGAATGTCTGAAAACAGATCATTTATAAAGAAGATCCATTTACTTTGCCTCATAGTTCTGCAAGGTCAAGAGCAAGATGCTACCATCTTTTTTGGCTTCCCACTGTTCAGTAGAAAGCGCAAGTGGGTGAGCAGGGAGGGGACACAGAGGGGGACTTGCTTTATAATCTGGCTCTCAAGAGAAAGACACGAATCCCCCGAATCCCCCGTTAAATGACCTCCTCCTCCCAACACAGCTACCAAACTTCAACCGAGCTTTTGATGGCAGCAAAACCACATCCTTGTCATTGTGGAAGCGAATATTATATGCCCGCTGGAAGAACTGGTCTCCTGGAGTTCTCTGGCAAGGGTCACTCAATCACAATTACTGCAGGAAGGCGTGGCCCTTAAAGAGAGAGCCTCGGGGCCAATTGCTGCCTGTAGAACCCACTTCCGCTTGCAAGGACCATGGACAGTATGACTCTCTGTTGGCCGCAGGATGGTTCGTAAGACAAGACATAGGTCCAAACCAGCAGCCTAGACAAGGTTCTGCCGTGTCCCCCATGCCCAACCTTGCTCACTTGGTCAATGACACTGAGGCCTGGGTCACACGCCCCACTGCCTCTGCTCTTGGTCCTGCCTGACGTCTGTGACTTATCTGTTGACAATGACTGCTCTCTCTTGGTCACATTTCTGGCTACTCCCTGATCTCCCTCTGCCTGTTCCCCCCCTTTTTTCTGCCTCCTGCTTACCAGGAAACAGTGGACAGAAAGCAACCAGCCTTGAGCACGGAGCCTGTGCCTTTGCTTTGTCCTTGTCACCTAGTGGTGAAGGACACATTCCCCTGCAGACGCTGGACAAACACCCTTTCTGTCTGTCCAGCTCTTAGACTAGCCTCGACCCAGAGATCCTGCCACCTGACTGTAAGGGAGGGCTCAGAGAAACCACTGAGCTGGACCACTCTAAGAATAGAGAGAAAGGCATATTGGGGATCAAATTGCCAAGGCTATCTCTCACAGTGGCATTGTGGGCAGGGATAAACAAAATGGCAAAAAAAAAAAAAAGTAAGTAGATTTTATATGACAGTCAGCAGGGTGGTGGTCTTTGAGCTGGTACAGGCTGTATGGATTGACTAGGAACTATATCCTTTGCAGGTTGGATTCAGGGAGGTCCCTGATAAACAGAAACTATCTTAGAGATCTGCTTTTCTGGGAAACAGGAACCCACCTTTAGCCAGAGTCCTTCTCTTTAGGACTTTGTCACCAGCACAGCCAGTCTACTTTGGTTCAGTCTACTTTGAACCTAGTACAGACTATCCTTGTTTCTTCTCTTTTTTGTTTATTACCTGCCTTGCCATCCATCCTTCCTTGCTCAATCTGCATTTCCTTTCATCCCATCAACACTAGTTTTGAGTGCTGTGTATATAGCTGCTAATAAGTCAAACAAGACTTCGATCCTCGGGGATCTAGTCCAGTGGGACAGACAAACATTAGGTCCACCAACAAAGGAAGCACAGCCACGTGTGCATATTTGCAAGGGGAGATGAAGTGCGGGGAGGAGAACGCGGCTGCGGTGTGCAATGGACTAACAGGGTCAGTTTAATTTGGGTGCTCTGGGAAGGTCTCTTAGCGGGAGTGATAATTAAGCTTCCTGCTGCAGGCTGTGCTGTAGTTATCCAGGGAAGTGGGAGGGACACTGTTCCAGGCAGAGGGGACAGCAAGGGCAAAGCCCCCAAGGCGAGCTTGGAGTGTTCAAGGATCTGGAGGCATGCCAATAAGGCCGGAGCATCCAGAGAGAGGGGAAGATTGACACAGGGGAGGCGTGGGCAGAAGGCGGGCGATCAGACTGATTTGCTTTTAAGAGTGGCAAGGAACCACTTAAGGATTTGTTAGGTGGTTAGAGGAAGAAAAGCAGATTTGCATTTAAATTTTGGGGCATTGGAGGAACAAGAGCTCCTGTGGAGCGGACCGGTAGGAAGCCACTAGTCCAGTCCAGGAGATCACAAGGGCACCAGGTCTTCCTCGGGGCGGGGTGTTGAGGGTTGGGGGGAGGGCGGGGACAAATGGGCAGCTTCAAACGTCATTTAGGGGTTTGACCTTGACTCTCTAGAAATGAGGAATAAGAAAATAAAGATGCCTTGGTGGCAGGAGCAGCGGCAGCACAGTACACAGTTAGGGGACGATGGAAGGCAGAAGCACTCCTGTTTTATAATTAAGTGTGGTCAGTGCTTTGCTACAGAGACATGGAGTAACCCAAGGTCACTCACACAGTGCTGAGAGCTAGGAGTGAAACCCCTGGGCTCAGCCTCTGCTTGGCGTCTGTCCTTCCCTTGTCTGGGCTAAAGCCTGACCCCGGAGGACCTTCCTAGGGTGGGGCTGCAGCCTTCCTTGCTGTCCTCGGCCACCTTGTCATCTTAGGTGGGGAGACAGTGCTGAGAAAATCATCCTGGAAGAATGGAGGTGTCCATAGCACAGTGACCCCTGCCCCTTCAAACGCATGCCTCCCTCCCTATTCCAGTTTCTATTTCTGCCTCCTTCTGTCACTGTTACCCTTCATGTACCATCCTCATTATCAAATCCTCCACCTTGAGAACTGACAGTGACATTGCTTATCCCTGTACATCCTGCGTCCCTAACACCCTCCTCATTGAATTGAGCTGCATATGGTAGATCATCTGGCCACCTTACTCTCCTCCTGGGGCAGTGCCCCCTACCCTCTTCACCTAGCAGAAAACCTGTACCCCCATCCTTTCTTGTCTATTATATCATATGCTTGCTGCAACCCAGTCTCTTCCACCCACATAAGCCAATCTGCACCTCATTGCTTGCTGCTCATCAGATCATTACAAAGCTAGTTCCCACATCAGCCTGCCCCAGTTCAGTTCCCTGCTCAAAACCCTTCAGAGACGGCCCATGGCCCACTGGAAGAGCTGCAAGCCTGTGGGCTGGCTGGAACACCAAGCTTTGGTGGCAGAAGTCTCTTTCCTCTCCATCTCTGTGTCTTGAGCCTTTGTGTCCTCCAGTTTCTCTCCACCTGCCTGTCTCCAACCACCTCAAACTTTCCCACACTGCCCAAACATAACCTCTTTGGAGAAGCTTCCCAGGATCCCCTCCTTCATCCCATCCGTCTTGGGGAGTCTCAGCTTCCTGGCCTCCTCCAGCCCTGGGTTTGTCTTCCACCATTTACCTACAGACCTTCGGCCTTGTCCTGTCACTGCTGGTGCAGGAGCTGCGCAGCATGGGAGGGTGGCCCAGCTCCAGCAGAGATGCCTCAGGTGGCCGTACGATGATGCTTTGTTGGAGGTGATCCCAGCACCCAGGGAGACATGTCCACACTGGCCTTCTCATCTGGAAGCCCCTGGCAGGCAAGATCTGTAAGTGGCTCATTTCTCACCCACTGTATTCAGCACAGGGCAAGGTGAGTGCAGGCACTCAGGTGGTATCTACCAAGTGGGCAGCTGGGTGGGAAGGAATTTCACTGCTAGCTGGGACTCTTGGGGAAAGGGCTTGAGGTGCCCAAGGGGAGTTGCTGGAAGCAGGTGGGGTTGGTGGCGCAACAAGGGAGGGTTTGGAGCAGGAGAAGGACGAGGTGGGCAATGACAGAAGTTTCTGTGGGGTAAGGCAAGACTAACAGAGGGGATGGGGAATGGGAGGCTGGCACAGCTGGCTTAGAGGGAGGACGGTGCTCTGGTGAGATTGCTTCTGTCTGAGCAGAAAATGCCAGGCAGAAGAGTGGGGAAGCTAAGGTTGGATGTTGGAGCTACAGTGAGATCCGCCCTCCCCATACCACCGTGCCTCACTAAGGCATAAATACTGGATGGGCTCCATTCCCCTTATGCCTTCTGATCCTCAGGAGAGAGGCCTAAGGAAAGCACATTACAGAACTTAGACCAATGACCTGTGGCCAGTGTGGGAGAGGCTGGAGCAGAGCGGGGACACGGAGGACCTGTCTCCACATCTCAGCTCCTGGTTTTCGGTCTGTCAGGGCTCAGGAGCGAACCCGGAAGTGAGAGTCTTATTGGGGAACACATTATTGTTAGATATCACAGAGCCACAGTTGGGGTAGGTGGGCTGACAGGTGGGGATTGGGGACCGAGGGCAGGAAGGAGGAATCAGAGCAGCCTCTGGAGGCGGGACTTAGGGACTTCTCTCATTTGTGGCTGGAGAGAAGAAAGCCACAGTTGTCATTGAAGAGCAGCCTGGTGGGGTCCTGCTCACCTAATGCTGGCACAGAGTAGAGCTGTGTCTCCAGTTTTGGACATGGGAACACACGTCTCTCTCATTTGCACGAAGGCTCTGTTTGGGCTAATGGTGTCCTGGCCTTGTCCCCTGAGCCCTTGTCCTCCCAGATGCCTTGTCCTCCACAGCCCCCTTGCTAACACTCCGAGGCCCAAATATGTGGAGCAATGATCAAAGCCACGTTTTCCTGCTCTGCCCCCTCCCTCCCTCCTTCCTTCCCTTTCTCTCTCTTCTCATGGAGGACACTTTACACTCAAGCCACACCACACAGCTTTGCAACAAGGCCCACTCACATCAGACAACTGTTTTACTTGGCCTATTAATACAAATGTTAATATCATCTTTAAAAATGTCCTTGGAGACACATTCAGTGTCGTGACCAAATAAGTGGACGCTCAAGGTCTCAGTCAAGTTAACACATAAAATCAGCCCGCACAGCTTCTTCAAGAAAGCCTCAATTTGAGAAGAGAGCTGGGCGGGTTGGGCGGGGGAGGGGGGGCAAGGGGGGATGAGGGGGTGAAGGATGGGGGGGCGAGTGGAGGCTGCATCTGGGCTATGCAGGAGAAGATCTTCCATGTAAAGAGACAGCATATACAAAGATCCTGAGGCCAACACATGGGTTGACACTGTCATGGAAAGCAGGGAATTCCAGGGTGTCTGGAAAGGGAGGGACCAGGGGATAGGAGATGAGTGAGAGAGGCAGCGGGGTGGATGGGATCGCTGGTAACCTCTTTGGTGGAGACTGTGGCCTTTAGTCTGACTGAGATGGGGAGATGCTGAAAAAGAAACAGGATTTATGCAGGGATGTGGTAGGTCTTTGGATGGCTGGGTGACTGGGTTTCCCCTTGTTTTCCCTTTGATTTTTGAGGAAGGGTTTTATATGTCCCAAACCAACCTTGAACTTTCCACATAGCTGAAGATCATCTTGAGGTTTTAACCCTCCTGCCTCCATCCTTCACTAGGACCACAGATGTATGTGCCCCACCGCATCCAGTTTCAATGGTGCAGAGGCCAAAACAATCCCCAGGGCCTCGGGTGCGCTGAACTAGCCCTTTACCAACCGAGCCATGGCTAGGTTTGACCCTTGTCTTTAAAGGGTTGCTCTGGCCTCTTTGTGGAGATGTCTCCGAGATGAGAAACCCCTAGACCAGTGGCTCTCGACCTTCCTAACGGGGTAACCTTGTAATACAGTTTCTCTTGCTGTGCTGACCCCTAACCTTAAAATTATTGCATTGCTATTTCTTTCTCTTTTTTTTGGTTTGGTTTGTTTGTTTGTTTTTCCCATTGCTATTTCATAGCTGCCGGTTTTTTTGTTTGTTTGTTTGGTTGGTTTTTTTGGCTACTGTTACGAATTGTAATGTAAATATTTGATATGCAGGATTATATGATCATCAGCATCATTATCATCATCATCTGACCCCATAAGGGGTCGTGACCCACTGATTGAGAACCACTGAGCTAGAGGCTTCTAAAGACCCATCAATGTGGGATGCATGAGATAGGAGATCTGGGTAGACCCGGAGGGATTTTTTCCTTGAGCTGGACTTTCATTTCCTCATGTAGGAACAAGGGCGACCTCCACGGGGGATAACCCGAGGTACTGGGTGACTGTGTGAAGTAAAGAACCTGGAGAAACCTGGGGAGGGTATGAGAAAGACAGAGTCAATGCCAAGGAGAGAGTGTCCGTGCGGGGGAGGCAGGGGCTGCCACGCTCCTCTCCCTTGATAGCACTTACCAGCCTGCCCGGTGGCCTGGATTCCAAGCCCGCATGACTCAGTGCAAACCCATCAGCAGCGTGTGCATCCCTTCCCTATCCTTGCCTCCTCCTCCTCCTCCTCCCCCTCCCCCTCCTCCTCCTCCTCCTCCTCCTCCTCTTCCAGCTTCATCTGGCACGAGCTGCAGCCAGGTAAGGGAGGCAGGAAGGGGGCTGGGGAACAGGATCTAGAGGTTTCTCAGGGCTCGTACTGTGAGGGGTGAGCCAGGCAAAGCTGGGAGCAGCTAGACCCAGCCTTCTTCTGCCCACAGTGAGATGCCCCGTGCCCCTGGAGCCCGTGCCCCGGGAGCCCCGTCTGCTTTGGAGCTATCTCCCAAAGTGAACATCCAGAAGTGGGGGGTGGGGGGTTGGGGCATAGCTGTTGGGCAGGGTAGGAGAGGAGTCCCCTCCTGAGAGTGAATTCAGCCTCCCAACAGGAAGGCAGCATAAGCATCTCTCTTACAGAGGCGCCCTCCTAGCCCCACAGCTTTGTGTGTGTCCCCGTCCTTCTCTGCAGTTTGCCCTGGAGCCAAGTTGTCTCATCCTGCATTCTGTTCTCTTCCCTGGGCAGGCACTGAGCTGGGACATGGCTGAGAAGCAGTAACCATCCAACGCACAACACCTTCATGTTCACCCAGCCGGGGATCTCTCTGCTCTCTGTGGCTGGGCCTCAGGGACCTCCAGGTAGGATGGGGAAAGACGTAGGCTGTTGGGGGGACGTGGAGGCGATCCCTCTACCTTTCTTCTTCATACCACGATATCTGCTGATGCTGACCAAGATGTGTGCCTTATGCCCAGAACTGTCCAGCCAGGGACAGCATCTTCTTGGTGAGTCCACAGAGGGGAACCGAGTGTTCTGATGCTGTGGGATCCAGGACACAAAAGATCCCTGGGACGGCTGAATCCCAGCCATAGCAGGAGACCGTAACCTCCTCACAGAGCAGAAGAGGAGACAGATTCATGCTGTTCCACACACCAGGGCGTACGACGGCCCTGCTCTCCACCAGCCTGCCGGGTAAGAATGAGATTGACATGGGTGGGTAGGAGCAGCCGCAGCTGGGATTCCTGCCACCTGGATGCCTGCATGCATGCGCCCTGAGGCTCTGCCTCTCTCTCTCTCCCTCCTTCCTCCACCCTCCCTCCGTCCAGGTCCCGGCTTTGCTTCCCCAACTCCATCTGCAGATGCGAGAGCCCCAGCCTCAAAGGAGCCGCACCCTCTCTGAAACCTTCCCACAGCTGTCTCCTTTGGATCTTTTTGCGGTCTGGGCTTGCTGTTCTCTCGACCATAGCCAGGAAGCCCTTACCCCAAAAAGTATCTACGGGAGGCGTGGTCTGCAGGAGAGACCCTCAAGGGCTCCAGGTGAGTAATGCCAAACCCAAGAATACAACATGGATCCAGAGCACCCTGGCCATACCTTCGTGTTGCTGGGTGACCACAGGTAAAGCCCTAAGACTTAGGTTCTCAGCCTCCCGAGTGCTGCGGCCCTTTAATACAGTTCCTCATGTTGTGGTGACCCCCCAACCATAAAACTATTTTGTTACTACTCCCATAATTGTAATTGTCTACTGTTATGCGTCATAACATAAACACCTGATATACAGGATACCCAAAGGGGTCGCAACCTACACATTGAGAACCACTGTTCTAAGACTTTCTGCACCCCAGTGACCCCCATACCTTTAATCCTTGCCTGGTAGACAACGTTTAATAGGAGCGGCTCCAGTCAAGGCCAGAGAAGGCCACCTGGGTAGATGCTTCTGGCTACCATGGGCACTCCAGGCAGGACTGTCAATCAATAAGTCCAGCCCTCCTCGGCACTGGGTAGACGTGAGATGCAAAGCAGGCCTGGGTGTTGGAATCCTGTGCAGAGGGGATGGTGACTGGGAACACCACGGTTGATGTGGATTGATCTCAGCAGCCGGTGTGGTGAGCTTCTGCGGCAGGGTGAGGTGCACTGCGTCTGCCCTCCCCTTAGCCTGAGTCAGTGGCTGCTACCTCCTTCCTCCTGTGAGTCACCGCTTGACTACTCAAGAGTGGGTACCATTGCTATCCTCTGATTCAGAGCCACCTAGAGGGAGGAGGGAGGGCTGCACGCTGGAGAAAAAGGGCCGACTTTGGAGACATCTAAATCATCCTCTTTAGAAGAGGCTGCTTGTGTCCACAGAGGAGGGTTGAGGCAAAGTCCAGGGGAACTTTCTAAAGGTGAGCGCCGTGCTGGGATAAAGAGCAGAGGATCGCCATAGCATAGATTTAAAACCACCGGGCCCTCGGTTTCCAAAGGTGATGGCAATTGCAGGTGGCTCCTGCCAGTTCGAGGGAGCCAGGTAGAACTCAGAAGCTGTGGTGAGGCCACAGCACTGCAAAGGATGGCCACACATGCGTATCCGTCTCATACCCTCCCCCCATCCTACCTCTGTGCTTTCTGGCCTGGAAAAGGCCAGGCTCTCGTGCCCTTCCTTATCGGGATCTCTCTGCTCTCCACACCCAGGTGCGGAGGTTGGGGGTTGGGATGTGGGGTGGGGTGGGGCAGTCCTGGGCGAGGAGTGCGGTGTCACTTTCATTGTTAACAAAGCCCCCAAACGGTTCCGTCCCTGTGCAGAAGCCGCTGGAGGCAACTCAAAGGCGACTTTGGTGTGTGAACCTCACTGAGTTCAAGGGTGCCAAGCGATCCTGAGTGGGGCTGGGGGTGCACTGTGGCGGTTCAGGAAGGAAGGCTGAGCTCCAGGTCAGAAGCGAGGACTAGAGGTGTGTAGGGCAAACGCCCCCACCTGGAGACGGGCAGACATCCTTCGAGAAGGCACGACGTCAAGAAGCCACGTTATACGGCTGACGCATCTTGTGAGACAGGAGCTGGGGACCTGATGCTCCCTGACTTCCCAATTCTGGACCCAATAAAGCCGATTTGCTAGGCCACCCTTCCCAGAGTGCCGGTGGGAACAGTGTACGTGGCTCAAGGGCGGCATCGTGCGGTCATCATGGGGTAGTTCACCCTACGTTCTATCTATTGAGTGAGGGTTTTGCCTGACCCTGGAGGACAGCAGTCTTTCCCAGCGGGTTAGGAATTTCTGAGCAGTCCCACCCCAAGGGGTACAGAGCCTGGGGAGGGGTGGGAGTAGGCAGGGAAGGTTGCTAGTGTGAGACGCCCCTCAGGGAGTTTGCTTACACCTTGCTCATCACCTTGGGATAGGTCACCTCTCAAAACCGGTTTCTAGGCTCAACACCTGGACGTTTTGACAGACACTTGCTCTTCAGTAGATTACCTCAAGTCACAGTTCTGCTTCCTCGGGGAACTGTTTCCATTAGAGGGCATCCTTCAGAAAAGATTTCAGCTTTCAACGTTCGTAGGAAGAACCTGGACTTCTGAGTCAGTAAAATCTGTCTTCCGGTACTAGCTGTGCGCTCGTGGGAAAGTCCTTCTCTGTGTTTGTTTCCTCATCCACAAAACAGGGCTGATAACACCCTCCTTATGGGGCTGTGGGTCCCAATCCTGACCTAATGCCTGTCAGCTCTAGGGTGGGATCCTCTTGAGCACATGTGTATGGCTGTCTTCTGCATGCATGTTCACCGTGTGTGTGTGTGTGTGTGTGTGTGTGTGTGTGTGTGTGTGTTGTGTGTGTGTGTGTTAGTAACCAGCCATAGGTGCTGGCCTCTGCCTCAGCATCCACATAGAAAGAAGTTTGCTGTTTGTTCCTAACGCAGTGGGGAAGGTGGCCACAGGGCGCTGGGCAAAGGTCACCGAGGGGAAGAGACCTGAAGAAGGCAGAAGACGCTGTCCTGCTGTAGCTCCTGAAGTCCCAGCTTCCTGAGGAGCTGGAGGGGTCAGCTGTCCAGCTGGAGAAGCAGAGCCTGGCACAGGTTGTCCCCACCTGTGGATCGTCAGGGGCCCTGGGGAGAGGAAGAAAGTGAGCAGAGTGGCACAGAAGGGACCAAGAGAATCAAGAAGGAAGGAGAATGCAGAGAGGCAACATGGAAAATCTCTCCAGGTGGCTAATGCTCCCCTCTCAGAGATTTAAGGTGCTTCACTGGGCACCTCGGCAGGTAGGTATCCCTCTCCCCAGACGCTGAAGGCTGGAATTTAACTCAAGCTGGAGCTATAGGCCGTGCAGATCTTACACCAATCTCCTTCCTCTTCCGGACCTCACCATCGCTGTAACCAGAGAGATGTGCAGGACATCTGGGCTACGTACCCGCTCCCTCCCAGGCTCACCCTCCTAACAGGCAGGCTGGACTAAGGCCCCATGAGAACCGGAGCTGTTGCAGCAGGAGGCAGGTTTGTGGGTAGGGGTGGGAGGCGCTGCTGAGATCTATCTGGAATGGGGGGGACAGGGGGGGCGGCGGAGAGATGAGCAGCAGTGAGGAAGCCTAAGGGGTTTTCAGCTGGGGCAGAGACATCAAAGGCTGCCGGAGTGATCACTTCCCATAAGTGTGACAACATGTGACCCTGCAAACCATCACGACCTCAGCAGGTTCCTTCAGCGGCCCCACCTGTGAGCCTGTCCTCACCTCTTCAGTCTGCCAAGCCTCTCTGTTGCTCCCCCATGGTGGCCTGGTCCAACAGTGAAGCTGGCGGTCACATGCAGGGCACTGGACGGCTGTGGTTGGTGGTCTCCCTTTTGCATTTGTGCCCTGAGTCCTGGGGCGGCTGGTGACCCCAGTCAGCATCTCTGTTCTGGACTCTTGCCTTCCTCTTTGTCCTCTCTTCTCTCTTCCTTCCTTCTCCCTCCTCCGATCTCATTCCTTCCCTCTTCCTTTCCCTGAGTCTGGCTTGTCGAGTCAGAAATTATTGTCAGATCTGATTCTGCCCTTCTGGGGTTCTTGGGGCCCAGTGCACACCCATCCTGAAGGCTGTATGTCAGAGCATCCAGGATGGAAACAGAGCTTGTAGACTAGTGGTCCAGGACGTGGCTTCTTTGCTGGAAAAATCAAGAAGTCCCTGTTTGAACTCCTTTAACACTGAGGCTACAGGGTCACTGACCCAATCCAGGGCTCGGTCTTTTGGGGCCGAGGCTCTCACAGTAGGGACCACTTTGGTACCCATAGCTCAGCATCACACTGTGGATGTGGGCCAGTGCTTCAGTCTGGTGATTGGGGTTTTTTGTTGGTTTTGTTCATTCTGCCATGTCTTCAGAGAGCCTGTGGTTCGACAATTGTCAGCACCTGATCATCCTCAGTCCTGCGTTAAAAGTGGAGCCCAAAAACACCTTCAGAAGCCGCCTTGTGTACTTGAATGTAAGAACCACTGTCTCAGGGTTTGGCTCTGGTGAAATCAAGAAAAAAGGAGCATGGGGAATGAAAAGTAGGAGTTGCTGAATGGCTAAGAAGTGCTGTTTTACAAGGAAACCCTGGGAGAGATGGGAAAAAGGCAGGTGAAGAGAGAACTAGGTAGGATTTCTCTCTGGGTGGAGAAGCAACTGGCGGCCTTGGAACTCACACATCGGTGCCTCCGAAGGCTGCTGAGGTGGTTGGTGCAGCCGGTTTCCTGTGTTCTCATTTTCGCCCCACATCTGAATGAGGGAAGTGGGAGTCAGCTTCTGTGAGCCATGAGATCAAAGGCATGAAATAATCAGCTGGAAGGGGGGTGGACGCCTTTGGGTGTCCGTTTCTGCAGCAGAGAAAAAACACATCTGAGCACTTGTTGGAAACACAGGGAAGGAAGGCCCAAAGGTCCTCCCTCACCCATGTGCTCCTCAGGTAAATTTGTAAAGAGTGCCGCTGGGGTTTTGTGCCATTTTCTTTTTCTTTTTCTCTCTCAGTTTTGAAGAAACAGAAAAAAAAAAAATACAAGGAGAAATCAAGCGAGGGCCTTGTGCCTTCCCCCAAGGAAATGGCAGGTGCTAACATTTTGCTGCATTTACATCAGGTTCTAAAAAAAAAAAAAAAAGGACCTTAAACGCTGCTGATGCACCTCTGTGCCCCTTTCTCTTTCCAAATACACAGCCACTATCCTGCAATCAGTGGATATTTTTCCTCATACATGTGCTCGCCCCGTATTACTCATAAATTACAACTAGCAATACTTTGAGTGCTTTTCATTTTACATGAGTGGTGTCAGACTGACCCTACCGTTTGAGAACTTGCTGTGTTTCTTTAAATTTAGTATTTTGTTTCCAAGCACACTCATTTTAGCTTCTGAATAACTGGACAGCACGGGGGAAGCCACAGCTCGTGCCCTCCCCTCCCAATGGACATTTCAGTCCATTGCAGCCAGATACAGCTTGTTCCTTCTGAAGCTCATGTTGAAATTGGATTGCCACCATGTCAGTGTTTGCCAGGGCCCTGCATCCTCATGAATGGCCTAGTCCATTCATGGATTAATAGATTACCTTAAGAATGACATCCTTAACAACAACAACAACTAAAAAAAGCTGGGCGTGGTGGCATAGGCCTTGGGAGGCAGAGACAGGTGGATTGCTGTGAGTTTGAGGCCAGCCTGGTCTACAAAGTGAGTCCAGGACAGCCAAGGCTACACAGAGAAACCCTGTCTCAAACAACAACAACAACAACAACAACAATAATAATATAATAAAAATAAAATAAAAGTGAGTTCTCCCTTGGAGGAGTACTGCCTGTTTATTATTCCAGCTTGGGCTCAGGCAGGAGGGGTCCGAAGTTTGAAGCCAGACTTAGCAACTGTCTTAGTCACTTGCTGTGCAGAGATTCCATGGTCAAGGCAACCTTATAAAAGAAACCATTTAATTGAGGGCTGGTTTACAGCTTCAGGGGTTTAGTTCGCTGCCGGCAGGGAGCACGGCGGAGTGGCGGAGTGCACGCAGGCATGGCGCTGGAGGAGTGTGGAGAGCTGCATCCTGATCCACAGGCAGAAAAACCGGAGCAAGAATAAGCCTGGAATGAAAGTTCAAAACCCCAAAGCACCACCCACCTCCACCCCCCAGTGACACACTTCCTCCAAGGCCACACCTCTTGTCCTTCTAATCCTAGCAAAGAGTCCCACTCCCTAGAGACTAAGGATTCAAATATAGGGGCCTAGAGCAACCATTCCTATGCAAACCTCCACCAAAACTGAGCAAGACCTGTCTCAAAATAAAACAAGAACAATGGCTGGAGATGAAGGCCAATAGCCCTAGGTTCAAGCTCCAACACAGTACAAAGACAGAAACAAAAATAAATATATAGGTAAGTATAAAAAGGAGGGCGGTGGTAGTAAGATGCTTTAGCAGGAAAAATGCCTGACATTGAACCCAATAACTCAGATGGACTTAGGTGCTGGCAGAGATCCAATTCCCTCAATCGTCCTCTGACCCGATATCACATAGATGCAGTGGCAGGTGTGGCCGCACTGCACCGTGACTCGTTGTTGCTGCATGCTTGCAGGTGCGCGCGCGCGCACACACACACACACACACACACACACACACACACACACACACACACACATTAAATAAACACTAAACCAAAACCAAGAAAACCACAATAACAGCCGGGTGGTGGTGGCGCACACCTTTAATCCCAGCACTCGGGAGGCAGAGGTGGGCAAATTGCTGTGAGTTCGAGGCCAGCCTGAGACCAGGACAGCCAAGGCTACACAGAGAAACCCTGTCTCAAAAAAACAAACAAAAAACAAAACAAAACGAATACCACAATAACCACAAAAGCGCAGTGAGCTCTCAGGCTAGATTGCTCTTTCTAACCCTGAGATGTGCTCTGGCAAGGTTTGACACAGTGGAAAGGCCCGTTCTGTACAGTCCAGAGGATGATCTCCCAAGACCTTGCTTTAAGTATGTAGAAAGCAAAAGTTGAAAAAGAAAAAGAAAAAAGAAAAGAAAAACATAGCAAGTACCATAGAGTCAGACGCAGCAGTTAAACATTAGGCAACTTGTGTAGCCTAATTGGATGAGCTAACAAGGGTAGCTCTCCCCAAGCTGGGGCTTACAGGCCTCAGCAGAAGCTAACGGGGAAGTGGAGGCAGTCAGCTGGAGTTGCTTGACTGAGCTTCCTCTTTGTAGATGAGTTTCTTGCCTCTTGGACTTCCTTTACCGCCCAGCAGTTTTCAAGGACATGATGTTTTTACTATCCTTGGCTGCTGGCTGTCCACCCCCACCTCCATTACAGACCCAGGGGCCAGGCTGACCCAAGGTAAGGAGTCTTGTAGGAGACAAGGGAAGGCTTCTTTGCTTCCAGAGTTTAGTTTTAAGAAGCGTAATAGAGCACGGCAATTAGCCAACATAATGTGCATTCCAGATGCTTACCAGGTAACAAGCAGGTGTCAGAAGCAGGCTTATGTACTTCCCCAGCCTCCAGAATTATACACTAAATAAGCCTGTGTTCTTTACAAACTAGCCAGTCATAGATATTTTTTAAAGTAACAGAAAATGGACCAAACTTTTTTTTCCTGATTTGTCACTGTCACAAATAATTCTTCAATAAATATCCTCAATCCTGTCTCATTGATGCTGCCAGGTTTAAGGGAAACTGCCTCAGCCACAGACATGCTAGTTAATTTGCTCGGTGGCCTGTGCACTAACCGAATGGGATCCTGTGATGGTGAGTTGTGATTACTAGCTTGATTGGCATTTAGAATCATCAAGACGGCACAACTCTGGCTGTGTCTGCAAGAGTTACAGGGTCGCTGAGGCTTTGTAACCAAGGTCCCACAATGCTGCTGAGGCCAGCCAAATGTGTATCTCATCTGGAATCCCTGCAAGGAGGCTCTGAAAGACCAAAGACATTTAGCTGAGGAGGAAAGACCCATTCTGAATGTGGGTCATACCACCCCATAGGCTTGGTTCCCGTACTGAATAAAAAGGGAAAAAATGGGGAGGCCACATGAGCACCAGGATCTAATGCACTCTGTCTCCTGGCTGTGATGGACACACACGATCTGTTCCCATTGCCGTGACTGCCTGACCTTTGGCTTTTAGACCCTTGAAACTGGTTTGCAGGAAGATTTTGGAAGAGTTTTGACCCGTGGGCTAAAGACGCCCTTAAACACTACAGCAGAGCTCAAAGGGCCATTCTGGCAGGACGGTAAAAGACCAGGAATGTTGCTAGTTAGGGTTCCTATTGCTGCAACAAAACACCACGACCAAAGCACTTGGGGGAGGAAAGAGTTTATTGGGCTTATACTTCCACGCCACAGTTCATCACAGAAGGAAGAAGGCAGGACAGGAACTCAAATGGGGCAGGAACCTGGAGGCAGGAACTGAAATGGAGGCCATGGAGGCATGCTGCTTACCGGCTTGCTCCCCGTGGCTTGCTCAGTCTGCTTTCTTATATAACCCAGGAGCACCAGTCCAGGAATGAGCCCACCCACAAAGGGCTGGACCTTCTCCCATCACCAACAAAGAAAATGCCCTACAGAACCCAACTGCAGCCAGGCTTCCCCATCTCAGATGATGTCAGCTTGTGTCACGTTGACGTAAAACTATCCAGTGCACACAGGCAGTGACGTTCTGGCTGGTGAGGGCTCCCAGGGTGATGGAGACTATCACGAGTGGAGCTGGAGACCATTCAGTGTCACATTCTGGCCGTGTTCTCCTCACCCTGGGGACTTGAGTGAGTCTGGATTCAGAGGCAATGGACTAATTTGTTTGGCAGGAGAAATTTCGAGACAACATAACGTTCAGACTGTGGCGTGGTTACTGGCCACCTTTCAACAGGTTTGCCATGGGAGAGCAGAAGAGTGGATAAGAGCCACATGCTCATGTACAGTTTAGAAAGTAAGGACAATTAACACTGTAGATAAGAAGGGTGCGGAGAGAGCACATGTAATTGCTGAAGACATTAATTCAACTAAAAAGGAGCTTTTCCTTTGTAACTGGTGTCTGAGCTTGTTCTTCTTCTGTCCCAGTACAAGGGAAGGTAACGATCATGGGCATATTCTAAAACACTCTTTACGTCGTGTGTTCGAGGACTGTGTTCTGCCCTGAACCAAAATCAACCGTAAGGATAATATAACTCCTGGTTTTTGTTCTCTTGACTCTACTTTCCCTTAAAGTCTTAATTTCTTGAGCTGTTAATTCTTTTACCTCTAAAGTTCTCCAGACTCTGAACTTAGTGGCCCCAAAGGAACAACTGATACTGTGTGTTGTGAGTGGTGTGTGTGCGTGTGCATGTGCGTGTGTGCGTGTGTGTGTGTGGTTTTGTAATAAGGACAAAAAAAGAGAAAAGGCCTAGTAAGAACCAAGCTTCAACAATATCTTTTTTTTAACAATTTATCAACTCCAGGGAAGAGAGCTGCCCACTCTCACACCGTGGGTCCTTCTCCCCTTCTGTCTGCTGTGGGTGAGAAGGTGGTCCTAAGATGTAATCCTATAATTCCATTCTCCCACACTCCCTACCCCTACAGAGCCCCAAATTTCTGTAAGCTACATCAACCCAGAAGGGAAGGGAAGAGGTGCACTCTCCGAGGCTTGTTCTCATCTAGGGTAAAGGGCTGGCTTTTGGCCCCAAGCCCAAAAGTCCTCCGTGCATGCCAGGGACTGCTCCTGCGCTGGGCCTGTGAGCATGGACAATGGCCAAGGCCTGGGCTTGGCAGTGACAGTGTTGAGCCTAGCTCTTGGCTACCGAGTCTATGCCTCCACCTCAAGGCCAGACAGAACTAGTCTGGAACTCCTTTTCCCCCACACCCCTGGAAGCACTGAGATGTCAGTGCTTCTTAACAGGACACAAGAAGGGGGAGGGGAGGTTAAAGGGACCACAATCAAATTGCCTGTCTCAGAGGGAGGACATTTCAAGAGGCAGAGGGCCTCAGGAGAGTGAAAAGGTGCATTTCACAGTTAAGGTAAAGTAGGGAAGACACTCATCCAAATGGGTCTTGTGAATATTGTGAATATCATATTTTTTCCTCCTTTAATACCTGAAGGTTTTGTTTGGAGGGGTCATTTGACCCTTTATCAAAACGAGGAATGAGAACCTTGGCTTCCTTGAGCTAAAAGAGCCCTTTCACTCCTGAAGCGTCTACACCCTGGGTGACAGATAACTGACGTCAGCCTGGAGGGCAGGAGGGCCTGCCTACCTATGTGCCCAGGGCATCCCTTCAAGGACCTCACCTCAGAATCCCACCCACCAGCCAATGAGGACACGTGGAGGCGAGGTCACTGCATCCTGGATTCCCAACCCAACAAGAGAGAACGGGGGGGGGGGGGTAGTAAATACCAGATGCCACCACCGAGGTTGGTCAAGAACTAGCGAAGGGCAAATGAGTCAGCAGCAAGTTTAAGCAATGAACAATTGCACCACCACGGGGTGTTTCTTAAATTCTTGTCTACTTTTAGAAAGGACGCAATGCCATTCAGTGGGCATCTTGATTCTGAAATAGCTACGAAAATGTTAAAAATGCTGTGGGTGAGGATGTGCCCTTGTTGGCCTCTTTTCCTAGAACAATAGTCCACAGTTGTGGTGCTACAGTCCTTCGGCGAGTCTTGCGATCTGGCCGTACCTTCGGATCCCTTGTTGGTGACATGAAGGAAATTGTATGCAAACTATCTCTGGAGGTCCCTTCCAGCCTCGCTTTCTGATACCCAAAGCTAGGCTCACATTCCTGACCCTCGGGCTGTGTCTAACACAGGGCCAAGACCCCCAGCCAATCCAGTGAGTGTGGACAAAATGTTCTCCCCGATCGATTCCTTGGCACAGGACAGGCGAAACAATGAGTGAATTGGCATTGGTTTTCATTTCACAACTGGTAGCTCTGGCATCATCTTGGCCAGCGGTTCTCCCACGGCGGAGCCCTGACATGCTGCATGCCTGGAGCCGTTTTGAGGTGTGTCATAGGCAAGTGGCTACCTAATAACAACCCGTCGAGGCTTTCGCATGATTGATGGCCTCCCTTGTTTTAATCAACTAGAACAGATCCCATGTAATCCTGTAATAATGCCCCCAGCCAATTGCTTGCATTCTGACATGCCTCTTTGTGCAAAGGATGTTTTGTAACTGGCAAACAAGGGCCACTTGGAGCTCCAACCCTTCCTGGGTGCCACGGGAAGGACATCACGAGCCATAGGCATAGATATCCATCACCTACAGCAGCCTCGAGATGGCTTTTGGAAGTCCCTGGTACACAATTAGACAATAAGCCCCTAAAGATCCAGACTCTGGAATAACCTGGTCTAAGTCGCCTGCTACCAGCATCGTATGAGATTTAGCAGAGAGCTAGCGAGACAGGGAGGTTCAGAAGACAGAATAAAACATCTGTGCATTGTGATCCTTGGTCTAAGAGGGAAGATTCTACCGTAAGTTCGTTAATGAGGAAGGGAATGAGATGTGACACAGTATATGTTGAGTATTTGGGCATCCAATTCTGTACCAGTTGTTCATGGCCAGCTTAATACTGTTCGTCGGAGACTGTGGGTACTCCCGAGTGGTTCTGTGAGCCTGTGTTTCCTCTCTCCTGTCGTGCAGAAGAGCACTGTAATAGACAGGCCACTGGGTTACCTTAGAATTGATGTTTCAGTCCAGTGCCAGAGGACTGCATTGCTAGCTTTAGACTGCTCAGAGCACCCGCTCTCTCCAGTACGGCGATTGCCCTGGTAGTGGCAGCCTGGTACGCCGCAAGCCTGAGTCCTGAGGTAATGTGGAGCAGAGCCCCAAGCCTGGCTCTGCTGCATGCCAGTCACACAGTATCTGGAAGGTGAAGCCATACTTCATGCCTATAGCCACTGAAATTTGGGGGTCACTTGTAACTGCAGCACAAGCTAATTTTGTGCTGACTGGTAAGATGTTTTATATAACATAGTGACACAGTAGGAAAAAAAAAAAAAACCAACCAAACCCGAGGTTTCGAATTTAGAAAGACAGAGGTAGAATCTTAACCCTTGCTGACCGCAAGCGAATTCACCAGCACCTTAGACTGTGGGCAACCTAGCTTCTTTACTCACAAGTTGGCAGCTCTGACTTCTCGCTCATAATTTTAGCACGTGTGGAACACCTGACAGAAGACTGGCACATAGTTGTTCAACCGTGATGATTTCTAGTTCACGTGCTCCTCAAAATAGCCCTTGGAATGGAGGGTGGGTAGAGGGGGAGGGGGCAGAGAGAGGAGTATAATAAAGGGGGTAACTCATTCTTGACATTTCACATGGCATCCAATTTTATGGAAGATGACCAGGGACCTCAGGCATAAGTGAGCATGTGAGCATCTCTGTCCCCTGACCCAAGCTCACAGAAACTCTAAAAGGCAGAACAGGCTCTGAGGATAGCATTTACAATTTAGCTTTTCCACAGCTGAGGAAAGGCTGGATCTACCTAAGGGGCTGATCATCGACACCGTCCGCATATAAAACACGGAACATGGCAGTGGTAGCATGAGGCTCTTTGCAGCTTGTTATCCTGCCAAGCGAAGCGCCAGCTGAGGCCTCTCCCCGAGGTCTGGTGGGCTAAACTCTTCTTTTAAATCAGCTTATTAGTATTATCAGGACTGCTTTTAGCTGGCTCAGCCAGGATGGAGGAATATTCTAGAGAGTGGACTATAACGGAAGAGAGAACAACACTCCACAAGACAGGAAGGCACTAAAGGGTCCCTTCCCTGCCTGCTAGCACATCTTTCCTTCCAACTAAGCCTGGTCAGGGCCAAGCAGGGGTGGGGACCATTCCAATTTGTTATGGCTTTTCCCTGACCATGCTTGTTGCTCTGAAAACCACCAAGTTCCCCCAGGGTGTCACTCCCTCTTATGTTTGAGTTAGTGAACTTGGTTAGTCTTAAACTCAGTCATTTTTTTATTGATTGATTAATTGATTGAGTAGACTTAAAGATTACTATTAAACCCCGTACTCTATAAGGCTGCTTCCTGATCATCATTTTCCTCTGAAATGTCACATCCTGGCCATGAACTTGGAATTGTAAATATTTCATCTTCTGCTCCTTTGGATTCCTCAATTCTGCCTCTGGGAGGGAAGCTCCCTGGACACGTTACACAGGTCAGACAGGAGGCACCCATTGAATTCTCATTACTTCTGTAGATGATAGATGATAGATACATAGATACATAGATAGATACATAGATAGATAGATAGATACATAGATAGATACATAGATAGATACATAGATAGATACATAGATAGATAGATACATAGACAGATGATAGAAAGAAACAAAAGAAACATTACTAGTCTAGACAGCACCCCAAGCTTGGGCAGCATTTGAAGCTGCTGTTATTCTGACTCCAATGGGCATGGATTAACTTCCCTTTTGTAGACTTAGTTCCTAAGAGAATTCCCATGGGCCAATGGGGAACTCTGACCTCCAGAAAATGGTGATTCTTCTAAGTTTAGATTACTAAAAAAGATTCATTAGATGTGCCTGGATTTGTGTCCAGTTCTCAGGGGTTTATATGTGAAAAAATGGACATACAATTGTGAGATTGAGTCAGGGAGATGGAGATGGAGATGGGATGGGTACGGTCAACCTCACCTTGAACCAGATCCAAGATTGTACCCTGCTTAAAATCTGTCCATTGAGTGTCTGTGACGGTGAGAGGATCGAGCAAAGGGGGGTGGTGCGCCAGCGACCTTACAAGGCAGGGACTGGTATCGTTAGACATCGCTTTGCTGCTCTCACTCTCATTCTGTTTGGAAGGTGGAGTTATCCAGATACACGTGGCTTCTGCTTCATGCCTGACCCTGGGCTCAGAGACTTCGCTTTGTGCGAAGCAAGAAGAGAGCCTTCTGGAAACAGCTTTAAGGACTCTTGTTTGTTTTTCCGAGACAGGGTTTCTCTGTGTGGCCCTGGCTGGTCCTAGAACTTGCTCTGTAGACCAGGCTGGCCTTGAACACAGAGATGCCTCCGCCTCCCGAGGGCTGGGAATAAAGATGTGCACTGCGACATCCATCATGGGCTCGTTCTTTTAAAAATCACTTTTATCATGGAAAGAAACTGATCTGTCAGAGAAGTGTGGCTTCACTCACTGAGGCTTTTAAATTTAAAAGCTTTATAGCTGAAGTGAAAATAGCCTATATATGCTGGGTTGTGCACAGCTGCAGGAATCTACAGTGATGGTGCGTGGGGTGTAGGGAGGGGGGAGGGAGGCCTTTATTTAATCCTCAGAGCCTTGCAGAAGGAAAGCTATGCCTGGGTTATAGTGGACTATGCCTGATGCTGGGTGGCTGCTGGAGTTGGGACAAAGGCCGGAAAGTTTAAAGAATCTATGGATTGTGTCTCCCCGAAGTCTGTACATTGATGCCTTAGCCCTAGAGGTGTCTTAGTTAGGGCCTTTGTAGGGTAATTAAAGGTACATGAAGCCATGACTACCTGTGGACATAGGGGTACGAGTGTATTCAGAGAAAGGCTTGCCGGATGGGGAAGCAAGGAGAAGAAAGTTTTGTCTGTGAGCCTGTGGACCCCTCCATCTTAGACTTTAGCCTCCCTGTGAGCAAGCTTAAACTTCTACTATGGAGAGCCACCGGGCCCTTGTGCTGTTACAGCAGCAAGCTGACAATATAGGCTACAGCCCAGACTGCTTATTTTCTGTTCCTTTCTGCTTATTGGTTGGCTTTACAGATGACTGACACCTCACCCCAATTTTCCAAACCCTCCTAAGCCTGCCTGAGATTTTCTACATTCTTGCTTATCTGGTTAGGAAGCCAGAAATTTGAGCCAGGCAGAGTGAGTCAGAATTTGGCACAGTCCTATGGGGGGGGGGGGGCAATGATAGTCATACCAAACATGAGTGGAGCTCAGCTCTGCCAGCTTCTACCTGCTTCCAGCGAGCGTGGAGGAAAATCCTTAGCCATGCTGTGCCCCACTGTCCTCATCTGTAAGACAGGGCAAAAAGCATTGCCTTCCCTCATGGAGTACAGTGTCATCAAAACAGGCAGGAGGCACAGTGCTCAGGGACCAAGCTAGCCTAGGGACAGCCCAGCTCAGAGACAAGCTGCTTGCTTTGGCATGAGGTGACAGGGACAGGGATGAATAGGCCCTTTCCTCTCTAGGTGGCCTGCACTGTGAAGCAGGAAATGGCGCCAACTTCTTCCCCAAGTTGAGTCCCTGTCACATACACCACCACAACCCCTCCTCTCCTCATCGGTCTCCTAAACATGAGGATCTTCTCAAAGAGAATGCTGTGCATCTTAATAAATAAGATGGTGAAGTCAGGTTACCCAGAGAGCCTGGCTTACAGCAAGCACTCAATGAACGGCAGCAAGCTCTGTATATGTGTAGCATTTTTCTGTGTCGCCCCTCAGTGCCACTGTGGCCACAGAGCTGAGGCGTAATTTGGACAGCACTGATAAGAACAAGCATTAAGTAGCTCCATTAACAAATCTGCTTCAACTTTGTTATACAGAAGAGCTGTCCCATTCATGCCAAGGGCTTCTCTGAGCACTCCCCATATATCCAGGAACAAACATGTTGACCTCACCCGAGAATGACCCTCCACCAGAACCTGGCACACCCCCAAAAAGTGGACCTTCCTGACTCTGGATATTCAGGCCATAGGGACTGGTGGAGGACTCAGTGTTCTCAGCTCCTTTTCTTGCAATTCGCAAGAACATTTGGTGTGCTGGGATGAAATGGGAACCACGTTAGGCGTGATCACTCATAGGAAAGTCCAGACTTGCAGAGCAGTAAACAGGGCTCTGCTCACAGGAGCCCCAGAGTGACGTGCACGTGATGCTGGGAGTTCGCTTCCTAAAGTCAGCTCTGGGACATTTGGGGACATTTGCGGTGTAACTTATTCCCCAGGGCCTATGCCTTCTTTGATAAAAGTGGCTTCAGGATCCCTATTTTCACATCCCTCAGGATCTTGCTAAGCACACAGGGAGACTCAGGTAGAAGTCGCTCTGTGTCTCTGTCACCTTCTACCTAAAAGTACTATATACACCATGTTCTCAAATGAAGTGCTTTGTACCTACCAAATAGCTGGCTTTTTAAAGTCAGATGAAACAAAGGGTCAGTTCACAACTTAACCTGGTTGCTAAGAAACCTTTTTGTAGAGATCAGTGACAACAAATCCCACTGTTTTAGTCACTGTTCTATTGCTGTGAAGAGACACCATGACCAAAGCAACTCTTATAGAAGAATCATTTAATTGAGGTGGGGGTGGGGGGATGGGGGGTGGGGGATGGGGGTGGGGCTTGCCTACAGCTTCTGAGGTTAGTTCATTGTCATCATGGCAGGGAGTGAGGGGCTGTGATGGCCTGCAGGCAGACATGATATTAGAGAAGTAGCCAAGGAGCAACAGAGACAGACACATAGAGACAGACAGACAGAAAGACTGGGCCTGCTTAGGTCTTTTGAAACCTCAAAGCCACACCTCCAAATCCTTCTAAACTCCTGCCACTCTCTGATGTTAAGCTTTCAAATACATGGCGCTATGGGGGCGTCGTCCTTATTCAAACCCCCACATTCACAAACATTGAGAATGAGGAAGGAATTCAAGAAGAAAAAAAAAAAAGTTCCTCCACTGGCCCAGGAAAGCCAGTCATGAGTTATAAACGTTCTGGAAGCCCCATATCTAACTAGAATTTGCTGTCTGTTTCTCTCTACAGGCTACAAGGAAATGAAGCCAAGAACCAAGAAGACTACGAAGCAGCCTTCAGAGATGTTGGAAGGGGGTTGAGAGAGGGTCCTTAGATATCAGAGATCAAGGCTGGATCGATGCTGTAGACAGAGAATTCTGGGAAATATGACCAGAATTACACACACACACACACACACACACACACACACACACACACTTACTTCAAAAAGTTGGAAGATTCAGCATCAGTGAACCGCCCCTGGCTGAAGAAGTGCTCTAGCGCCAGGAGTGACGATATCGATTGACATTTGCCCATATGTTTGGATTTCCTTGAGTCTGTATATTCTGCTTTGAATTGATGTTTACAGCTTGAGCCAGGTCTGCGACTGTCACCAACGCAATGGTATCTGGAGGTAACCCCATGCTCTGGTCTGAGGGTAATTTATACGTCTCTTCTCCCACCCTCCAACACCCCTGAAGAGGAGGGGCGGTACCAACTTGGAAAATGCTCATTGATTAGGATACAGAAGGGGGTCTTGCGGTTCAAAGTGATAGGTTATGAGAGGGTGCCAACACCGGAAGGGTTCTGACCTTCTTGGTCCTCACTCTGGGCCAGTTCCCTGGCAACCTTATCTCCTGCAGGCGGAAGGGAATGTGGCCATGTGACTCAGGCTAGGGGTCCTTTGGGCGAGTCTCTTAGCAGCTCTATATCCCGTGGGCTGGAAGGAATGTGCCGTCCCTGCAGCTGTGTCCAGGCCTTTAAGCCTACTTCTTAAAACCTTGCCTCAGTGTCCCTGAGATATGGATTTTAATTCTTTTTGGTCCCTCAAAACAACACCACCGCTTTTTGAACATGGTTCGAACACAATTCGAACATGCTTGCTTCTTTGGCGCCTGGTTGTTCTGGGTAGAGTTTGTCAGACTCTACTGAAAGGAATCTATAGCTATCCGAACTATGACAGTGTTTAATCAATACTTATGAACAGAACACACAGGCAGGGAAAGCTTTAAAATCTAGCAAACCTGGACCACCAATGCCCTGAAGATGAGTGAGTCTCAGTGGAAGGGGCATCAGACAGTATTCCACAGAGGTGCCGCCAGCTTTAGGCAGAAACAGTGATGGTTGCTTCAGCCTTCAGTTCCTGAGATGGAAGGGATTTGTGTCCCCAAGTCCCATCCCTGCTCCGCCCCCCCTCCCTCTCTCCACACACTCTCTCTGAAAAACTGATTTGAATGGTGAACACTGTTCTCTTCAGTGTAAACTTAGACCCTTTGAAGTTTCCAAGAGCCCAAGGGAGCTACCCTGAGACAATTCATTTGGTTCAAAGATTAGAGAAACAGCAGTGTTGGGACCCCAGTGACGAGGACAAGTTACTGTGTCAAAACTTCCTGTTCATCCCTTACTGCCACCTTCTATTAGTTGGAGGTTATGTGACCTGAAAGAAATGTGTGACAGTTTCTTCTCATCCAAAACACATTAAGAGCTGGCACCGAACATTACTCTGTGTCTGTATGTCTCTCTCTGTCTCTCTATCTCTCTGTCTCTCTGTCTCTCTCTGCTCTCACTGTCACCCCACCTCCACCTCTGGAGCCAGAAGCCACACACCAGGCAGAATCTGAAAGTCCTCTGAGCTCTGTGTGAGCACACTGCCGCAGGAGGGGTGGAGCCACTGTGTTTACAGTCAGGTGCTCCTGCAGCTCAGTCTCACCTGCTTGAGTGTAAACCTCTCTGACGGCTGTGTTGGTGCCAACAATGAAGGCAGAGAGGGAAGACTCTCCATCCAGATGGGCCTTGAGGAAGACACATTTCTCTGGGCCATTTCCTCAGCTGAAAAATGTAAGGAGTCAGAGAAACAGTTCTGTCTTTAAAAATAATAATAATAAAGATTCATTTTCATTAAATGAAAAGTTGGGGCTAGAGAGATGGCTCAGAGGTTGAGAGCACTGCCTGCTCTTCCAAAGGTCCTCAGTTTGATTCTCGGCAACCACATGGTGGCTCACAAACATCTATAAAGAGATCTGGTGCCCTCTTCTGGTGTGCAAGCATGCACATGCAAGCAGAACACTGTATACATAACACATAAATAAATAAAATTTAAAAGAAAAGAAAAGCTACCAGTTGCCAGTAAGGATTTTATTTCGTTTTTCTGATAAGGTCTCACTGTATTGTCCAGGCTAGCTTGGAGGACACTGTAGAACAAGCTGACCTCAAACTTCTAGTGATCTTCCTGCCTCAGCCTTTGATGCGCTGAACAGGCAGTAAGATGCTGTTGCCAGTAACTTTCTATCAGTCTGCTCATCAACACACCCACCACACAGCCATCTCTGTTGCCTTGTGCTGATGTCTAGGACAGCTGGAGCAGTGTTTGGATTCCCCGGGTCCTGGAAAGAGCCCAGGGACCCTTTACTACAGTGGCTAATTTCATTTGGCCATAGTGTCCAGACAGTTGGTCAAACATTACTCTGAGTGTTTTCGTAGAGAGGGTTGGTGAGGTTCCCATTTCAGTCTGTGGGCTTTAAGCGAGCAGCTTGTCCCTTACAATGTGGGTGGGCTTCATCCAATCTGAACGGAACAAATGAGCCAACAAATGAAAAAACAAAACAAAGCAACCGTGACCCTCCTTAAGCAAGAGAAAATTCTGCAGAAAACTTCAACCTGCAACATCTGCCCTTCTGTGTCCCCTGCAGAGGCTGAACCTGTCAGCCACTATAACCACAGAGCCAATTTTTATTCATAACTGTCCTTATATGTATGTTAATGTGAATATGCACCCCTATGATTTCTGCAGAATATTAACTACTGTATTTACTAATGGGATTGTAGACTAGACCCCCAGACCAAAGTATAAAGAGGAGATAGTGGAGCCAAGCCAAGGACATCACAAAGCAACCGGATGCCAAGCCCATGTCCTGGTCCCCTCTATCCATTTTCTGCAAAGTTATCACATACAGAGAGGGGGGGGGGAAGGGGGAGGGGGAGGGAGAAGGGGAGGGGGAGGGAGGGGGAGAGACAGACAGAGACAGAGAGACTCTGTGTATGTGTGTGTGTGTGTGTGTGTGTGTGTGTGTGTGAGTCAGAAGACAGCTCTTGTGGGATTCCGTTCTCTCCTGTCAGTTGAGTTCTAGACTTGAACTCGGGTCATCAGGCTTAGCAGCAAGCACCTGAGTCATCTGGCCCGGCCCCCTTCTTGGGATGTTAGCTTTACTAAAGTCAAAGATCATCTGAGCCAGCTTGGCCCAGCTCATAGCCCCTTGGCTTTGGTTTCTATGCACCTATAGGCACCTGACTAGAGAAAGGCCAGAAGGATATGGCAACAGGAGACCAAGAAGCTTGGAAACATCTTCTCCAGTCCAGTGTCGGCATCCACCAAGGAAGTGCAGATAGCAATGCTTGCCTCTCTCGCTGAGCCGAGATGCTAACAAGACAATAAATGCAAAAGCATGCTTGGTGAGTAAAGAGATGCCATGACAGTGTGGAGTGCTCCTCCCCAACACGCATCATGTTACAAGCTCACCTTCTGCACTAGGAGGTGGAAATGTGGGGGGAAGTATGCAGGCCACTCCCTCAGACTTCTCAGTCTACTGAGTGAGAAAGGGGGTGGGGCTTAGAGTAGGATGTGGCAAGTTCTATCATTGAGGTATGTCTGGGGCACATGGAGCCCCAACAGGACCCCTCTTCACCCAGAGAAATTGGAGGTTTCCCCCAGGAGGTGACGCCTTGAAAGATGCACAGAGGCACTCTAGGCAAAGAGGCCTGCTATATAAAGGGTGTGACCAAGGGAAGTTACTTCTGGCTCTGACTTGCCGGGCTCCGGTTAAAGAGAGAAAGCAATGCATAAGGCACAGTCCTCAGGCCATGGAGTGTGGGAAGGGAGCGGATAGGAGCACGCTCTGTCGCCTGTCACCCCAGCTTCAGTGTCCTTCTCCTGACACTGCCTAGAACCACAGAACTGCTCGCTTGGCCTTGGCCCCAGCACCCCAGGCACAATCTGGTGGAGACTTCTTCCTTTCTGCATATCATGTGGGAACATGTCTATGTGGGACCCTCAGACACAGATAGAGCCCTGGGGGATCCATGAGTGTCTCAGTTACCTTTCTAGTGTTGTGAAGCAACACCGTGACCAAGGGAAATTATCAAATAAATTATGTAGCCGGGGCTTGCTTACGGGTTCAGAGGGTGAGTTTATGACTGTCACGGTTGGGAGCGTGGCAGCAAGCAAGCAGGAATTGCGCTGGAGCAGCAGCTGAGAGGCCACATCTGATCCTCAAACAATGGACGTGCAGAATCATGGGACCACACTCTCAGTTCCCTAACGGAAATGAACGGGGGGGGGGGGTCAGCGAGATGGCTCAACCTGTGAAGACAGCGAGCCACATGAGTTCATTCCCTAACACCTACAAGGTGGAAATCTGACTCCTCAAGGTTGTCCTCTGGCCTCCCACAGGAGTCTGGGTGTGCACAGGAGCCTGTGTATGCACAGAGAGAGAGAAAGCAAGTAAGCAGCAGGCACATGCCGCATGTTCACAAACACACACCAATACCTCAAAGCGCTGCTTGGAATTTGCCAGCACAAAGCTGCCCCTGCCCGGCATCTCAGTACAGAGTCTTACCGCCCATAGCCTCAGCCCACCCAGAGGCACCCAGGGTCCCCTTGGGCCTGTCGGCTCACCCTGCACGTATCTAAGCATTGCTTTTTGTCCCTTGCTAGTTGGCTCTGCCATGATGGTTTGAGATGTGAATGCCCGGAATGTGTGACGATCAAACCGTTGGCGCCGCGCTCCGCTGCCCTGCCCTGCCCCCACTCTCCAATTCGGGCGCCGCGCTCCGCTGCCCTGCCCTGCCCCCACTCTCCAATTCGGGCGCCGCGCTCCGCTACCCTGCCCTGCCCCCACTCTCCAATTCCTTCTTTCATTTCTCTTTTTTCCTTTTGAGAACACTTAACAACAAAGGTTAATCTTTGAAGTCCCTAAAGATTTGAACTTTTCGCAGAATTGGCTGTGGCTTCTAGTGGGTTAGAGTCTAATTGGAGTAGAGCAGAAGCCGTGAGCTGTGCTGGGGAGGGCCGGGAGGAAGAGGCCGCAGCAGAAAGCCGTAGGCCGGGCTAGCATCCTCTGCCAGACAGGGAGCAGAGAGGTGACACCCGGAGTATGCATGAGGGGTAGTGAGCAGCAATGCGACCCCAGGGCAGATGCAAAAGAGCAGGAAATCTCTTGCCGAGGTCTGAGGGGCTGACTGTGGTGGGGTGGTCCCTTCATCACTCTTAATAACTCGGGAAAATCCTGAAACCATCCAAGCTCCCCAGGGCACCTCAAAGTTTCCCTTGCCACCTCCCAAGTTTTCTAGATCAGATTCAGCTTAACTCTGCTCCTTGGATTTTGTATTCTGGCCAGGCCAGCCAACCACTGCCCTGGGGCCAAACATTCCTATCCTTCTCTGGCAGGGACTGCATGAAGGCCAAAGCTGAATTCTGTAAGAACAAATGCGCATGAAAAAATAAGAGTCTTAAATAATGGAAGAAGCAAGTGTGGTGGCACACGCTTGTAACCCCAGCACATAGGAGGCTGAGGCAGGAGGACAGAGACCTGGAGGGCTAACCTGGGCTACAAAGTGAGGCAAATAAGCAAACAGAAAACACTTTTTTTCTGTTCTTGCCAACTCTTCGAAATATGTACATGTTTGTTTAAAGATTCAGTAAGGAGCTGGGGAGATGGTTCCGTGGGAAAATGCTTGCTGCACAAATGTGAGGGCCCAAGTTCAGACCCCCAGCACCCACATAAAAGACCAGCATGTCAGTGCACACCTGTGACCCCAGTGCTGGATGGGTGTAGAGAAAAGTAGACCCCTGAGGCTCACGAGCAAGCCAATCTAGCTGAAACTGGGGACTGTAGATTCAGTGAGTGATTGGTCCTTTTGCAAAAAGAAAAGTTGGGGATGATGGTGGAAGACATCCAACATCAACCTCTGCCCCTACACACATGTGCACAAATGTGCATCACACACACACACACACACACACACTCACACACACACACACACACACACACACACACACACACACAGAGAGAGAGAGAGAGAGAGAGAGAGAGAGAGAGAGAGAGAGAGAGAGAATGCTCAGTAAGTCCCTTTCTAGCACCTACCTGAGTCTCTTTTCCATAGACCTGGAGATTATTCCCTCTGAATGTAATCACCAAGCAAGATGGCACCCCAACTCCTAGTTTTAGGGTGAAAGAGGAACTCAGTATGGACCAAGGAGATAGGAAGCTTATTGGCTGGGGTTCGAGGTGTGGACCAATGATGGAGAACTTTCTTAGCATGTGTGACATCCTGAGTTTGAACCTTTAGCAGGGCAAGGGGGAAGTGCAATTAGGAAACACACACAGCTACCCGAAGCCCACCCTCATGACCAGAGCGCTCTGGGATGCACCATGTGACAAATGCTGACAGGTGCAGCCTGAGGACTCCTTCCTGGTGGTCCTAAGAACATGTGAAAATGTGCTGATCCCACTTGTGGGTGGATCTGCTGGGCTCTGCTGAAGGTGGGACTCCCAGCTGTCCATGCCTAAGTGGGCTGGCAGCACTGTGCCTCACACTGTTGAGTTTTTCTTAGTCAATAAGCTCTTTACTTTCTCCTCTTCCTATGTGGGAGGTCTTCTGCTTAGAAAGATTTTTTATTTTAATCCCAATCCCCCAATGAGTCCGATGCTACCCTATTCAGAGGATGAACAGGGCCCTCCCAGGCTCTTCAGAAAGAGAGAGGCAGGGGAGGATGGGAGAGAGAGAGAGAGAAAGAGGTGCATGCAAGCCAGGCCAAGGTCAGTTAGGGAAGGAGTGGGACAAGGCTGGGAAGAAACAGCCTAAGCTACTCTGTCTCAACCTCCGAGCCCTCCAGTCAGCCTTCCTCACAGCTCTTGGCCTGCTCTTTGCCAGGTCTCCATCACACCTTGATTGTTAAAATTCACCTGTTTTCCCCTTCACTGCTTCTTGTCCCTCTGTGTACAGAGCCAGAGTGTCACCAACCCACTATAAAAGGCTCCAGATTTGATTTTCTGTATCCTAGCTTGTCTTTGTCACTATGGTGAGATTCATTCATGTGGAGCCACTTGTGACAGTTTTTTAAAAGTTATTTTTATGGGCAAAGATTAAAGTGTACTTTTTTTGTTTTGTTTTGTTTTTGTTTTTATTTTTGTTTTTGTTTTTCCTACAAAGAAATAGTATGCCAGATAAATGTTTCTGTGAATTTGCTGGAAACACTGAATTGGATTAAGAGTGGGATGACTTCTTTTGAGCACTTGGCATCTGGGCAAACTGGGCTACAAAGTGTTGATGGCTAGTTCCTTCATTCTCACTCCCTACAACTCAGTGGGATCCCACAGAGGGTGGGCCACATCACCCGAAACGAACTCTGTCCTGATCAGTTGGGATGGGCTGGCAATTTGATCTGAGCCTCTAGACTTTAATTCTCAACACTGCCTGCATTTGGACTGCTAGGATGCTTTAAAGGGATACAGACTAATAAGCAAGCCAGGGCCTCTGCCTTAAATGATGCACCAAACATCAGGCAACATCTGTCCTTAAAGGCCCCAGTGATTTTAAGAGACTTCTGACTGGGTCCCTCTGTCACTGGGTCAGCAGTTGTCTGTGAGTTTAGAGGCCTTGAGATGACACCTGCGGGGCCAAGACCTGTCCACTGGAACACCTGGAGCGGTTTTAAGCCTCTGATGCTTAGCACCAAGCCCAGGCATTCTGGTCTTATTGGGCTAGACTGAGACCAGGATCCCAGGAACTTCCACAGCATAGCCAGAGTAAGACTGGCTGGGACAGTAGAAAAGCCCTGACTTCTCAGACGGTCTGAGATCCAAAATGGGGACAAGCGTGGGTGAATCCATTGGCACCTGTGAGCCCCTCCCTTCTCACTCTGAGTATGAGAAAAGCATCAACCGCCTTGAGGAGTTGCCTGCAGCTGGCTCCCTCCACCAGTACAGTAAGGGTTAACACCTCCTCGCCCAAAAGGGCAAATTTACCATCAGTAATTAAGTCTACCATCAATAAAAATGCATTTCTTATTAATGCAGAAGTGCTGCTTCCGTAACCGTGGAAGAGGATTCCAGGCGTGCCTGTCCGCCTTGCTTCTTTGGCAGGTGTCACTCCAGTGGAGTCTCTCCCCTTATCTCATAAACTCCTGTCTCCGGAGGCCAGCTCCTTTGAATCAAATTAGAGTTAATTAAATCCTCTCTAAAACTCACTAGGGGAACTCATAGCATATATTGAAAGTCCTGTCAGGCGTGATGGCACACACCTATAATCCCAGCACTTGGGAGGTGGAGGCAGGGGGATCAGGAGTTCAAGGTCAGCATCTATAACATAGTGAGTTTCGGGTCAATCTGAGTGACAGGAGAGCCTGAAACAAAGAAAAAGTCCTGGATGCTAGAGCCTGTTACAAACAAACGAGTCTTTGCTGTTACACACAATCGTATCTGTGCCATAGTGTGCACAGGAAGCCACTTAACTGAATGTATACAATTGAACCTAGGACTTGATGATACAGATACCGTGGAGTCTGGACCTACAGTGTGCCTCTGGCACATTCCAGCCTCCACGTGCTCAATGCTACTTTAGATTGCTATTTTGAAAGGTGTGGGGATGGGGGAGGTTGTAAATGCTTCTATTGCCTCTCTGGGGGAGCGTGCAGCTTTGTAGCTCACGCCTGCCACCAGTCTCAGAAGAATACTGCGGGGTGTGCCTGAACCATTAAAAGAACCCCCTTTCCTGAAAGCGTCCTCCCTCACACTGTCTGTACCTGCTCCTGATGCAGCACGCTGCCGCATGACAGGTGTGGAGCAAGGTGACGGAGATTCTGCCTGTCTGCCCCTCAGAAGCACTAGGTAAAACATTCAGGTAACTTGTGTGTGTAGCTGACTCCAACACCCACTACAGAAGATGCCCCCACTGGGGCTCAGGGAAGGCTGGCTAGAGATGATAACTGTGCACTGAGGAAGAGCAGAAGGTGGGAACGGGGCAGGAAGAGTCATCCAACGCTGAGAAGCTCAGGACGTGAAACAGGAGCTAGGGTTATAGTGCAATTTGTCCCATCAGTTCAACAAGCATTTCCTCTGCTCCGCTTCTCCCCACGGGCTGGGGTGGATGTGTAGTAGTGAGAGAGCACACAGCACTGCCTTCTGGAGCTCAGCCAGCGGGAAGAGGCAGCCCACAGTCTAATAGATAGGGCAACCCAGGGCTCCCTGAGAGCTGTGGCAGGTATTTGAGCAGCGAAGATTCTGTCCTTTCTAGTCCCCCTTTCTGAGGCGAGCCATCCACCTCTATGGAATTATCCACACAGTTCTACTTGGTCTTTGGGACTTCCCTGACTCTTTCAAGGGGGGCAGCTAAATATCCAGCTGCCCAAAGACTGACAACATTCTGCCATTTTCTTTGTTCCGGCCACTCTTCTAAGCAGTTGTTTCAGTCAGGATTGTCACTGCTATGAGGAAACACCATGGCCAAGAGCAGCTTGAGGAGCAAAGGGTCTATTTGGCTGACATATCCCAAATCATAGTCCTCTGAGGGAAGTAAGCCAACGCAGGAACGCAAACCAGCAGCGAGCTGGAGGCAGGAGCCATGCAGGAACGCCGTGGAGGCCACGGAGGGGCGCTGCCTACTGGCTTGCTCAGCCTGCTTTCTTACAGAATCCAGGACCACCATCCTAGGGCTGGCCCCGCCCACAATGCGCTGAGCCCTTCTCCACCAGCTACTAATTAAGAAAATGTCCTGCAGGCTTGTCCGCAGCCCAATCTCAGGGAGGCGTTTTTTCCTAAGTGGAGGGCCCCTACTCTCAGATGACTTTAGCTGAGCAGTGTAGGGATTTCCAAGATGCTTGGTGACCTGTCTGTCCCCCAGCTCTCCACAGGTGGCTTAGCTGGGCCTCTGTTGGACTTTGGGTAGGAAAGCCATTCCTGGGAGGCGCAGCCGGAGAGCTCTAGCAGTACTCGTAAAAGCCTCAGAGCTGTGCGTGCCAGTAGGACGGCTTTCAGAAATGATCCTAAGGCAATAAGTGCAAATATCTGCAGAGATTTATCTGCAAGATTATGCAGGAGAGCCTTGTTTATGGGAACAGAGAAGATTATTGAAAATGTTCTCAAGTTTCAACCAAAGGAGTTGGTTAAATAATGTATGGCACATTGGCACAATGCAGGTGTCATAAATTACACCACGGGAAAATATTTAAAAGCCATAGTAAGAAACCTGAGACAACTACAAATATTATGTACTATATGATCCTATTCTGATGGAATATATATATATATAGATAGATAGATAGAGAGAGAGAGAGAGAGAGAGAGAGAGACAAGATGAGAGAGAAGTTATGCATCAAGAATATAAAATATTTGTGATTTCACGGTAGCGCAATTATCAAAATATTTGAATTATCTAGATTGTTCATTCTTTGCGTTTCAGAATTACAGGCACCTTACCTTTTAAATCAAAATCTCCCAGGCACATAAGCACAAGGCATTGTCCTTGGTACTGGGGATCCACACCCAGCAGCAGGCTTTTTTTTTTTTCAGGAGCAGCTCTTTGCCGCTGGGCCAGCTGCTCAGCCATACCCACCCCGCCCCAGGGGCCATGCGGCAACCCCACTGCTTATGTAACCAAGCTGCAGAAGAAATGCACTTGGCAGCCAAGGCGGACAGCTCTTCTGATTCCTCAGCTCCATAACACACCATAATGGGACAAACCAGAGCTGAGGGTTGCGTAAAAGTAGGAAGGATGGCCTTTTTTTTTTTTTTTTGGCTGCTGAGTTCCACTCTGCCTAGCAGGCACATCCCTTCCCAGCTGGTTACTCAGCACATGAGAAGCTGGCTCTGCTTTGCCTCCAAACTCCCCTGCTCTGGTGAATAATTAACTCTTACAGAGTGCTCCACTTGTAATAACACAAATGATTCCCCCATTGCACCATAGGTGCCCCTGCAACGCACCCATTACAGACAGAGAGAGCGAAGCGGCTACCCCAAAGTCATGCACCAGTAGACAGAGGGCCCAAGAGTCAACCCAGGCAGCGTGGCTCCAGGTCTGCCCCCAACACCCTGGCTAACGATATCCTTCTGGTCTTGTTTCCATGGTGATTTTTTTTCTTTCTTCCCTAGGAGTGCTGAATTCCTTCAGGATATGAACTACATCCTTCATGTTTATGGGACCAAATAGAACCCAGTGCAGCGCTGGGCATGCTGCACGCTCCCAGGGACTTGCACCCCTGGGGACTTGCAGCCTGCCTGCCTCTCCCTACTACTTCAGCAGCCAGCCCTAGCTTCTGGCAGCTTGTCTGTAGGTGGCTATGAGACAGACGAAATGTCTCAACTTCCGGTTGAGCTCCAGGCTTCTTGCAGCGTCTCCAGAGCATCTTCCCAAATAGTTGCTCATCCCTGGGAAATTTGGAGCCATCTCTGCATATGGCCCTGCACACTCCAACAGCAAAGGCCGACCCGGTGATAATATAAAGCTCCGACCAGAGAGGCTGCTGCAGCTCACTTCTTGGTTTTTAATTCCTTCCTCGAAGCGTCAAGGCTGGATACAGAGCTAAGAAAACACCACTGCTACCAAACCAGGGCTTATTGGAGGAGACACACAAGCCGAGCAGTCTCAGCACTGCGGGATTTCGGGTGGTTTTGCCGGTGGCTTGCTTTCCTGTATTTTCTAACTTTATGCAGAGAACATGAGTGCCTTTGGGGTAAATTAAAATAACAAAAGTGAGAAAAAATAGCTGCTCTTACTTTGTCCTTGGGGACTTTTCTTCTAGCCTTCTATAAGCTGGCAGCACCCTGTGGCTTTCCCAAACTCCCGTCCCATGTCCACATCAGCAAAGCCCCAGCCTAGTTCCCTGCTTCATTCCTTCCACCGTAGACTCGTTTGTGCAAAACCTTATGGCTCACAGAACATTCCACAGGCTTAATCCTGCTGGTCCTCACAGTCCTGGCTTCAGGAGAAATTGCCCCCATGTACTTGATGATGCTGGGGCCCACAGCTCCCTCCCTCGGCCCCTCACGTGGATGTCTACAGCCTGATGGCCTGAGCAGCTACACTCATCACAAGCGTCTTAGCCCCATTCCTCCCCTCCCCTTCACAGTCACCTCTGCACTCCTCTTGGAGAAGCACGTTGACTTCTAGGTAGGAAAGATGGTGCTAATGTGACTAGTTTTTCCTTCTAGGTTGGTCATTCAGCTAACGGGGCTGCTGCTCTTACCTTCAAAGTATCTTTTGGGCATGTCTGAATAGCTTTCTTTTCTTTTCCTTTTTTTTTTTTTTTTTTTTTTTTTTTTTGTTTTTGCTTTTGGTTTTGTTTTTGGTTTTGCTTTTGGTTTTGGTTTTTCGAGACAGGGTTTCTCTGTGTAGCCTAGACTGTCCTGGACTCACTTTGTAGACCAGGCTGGCCTCAAAATTACAGAGATCCGCCTGCCTCTGCCTCCCAAGTGCTGGGATTAAAGGCGTGAGCCACCACGCCCGGCTCCATTTTTTTTTCTAATGTAGCACTATTTTTATTTACTGCATCTATTTGTCTAACCGCACCTTTTAAATGCTTCAATATCACAATCTGAGTAATTTATGAAGAATAAAAGGGCATTCAGGCCGCCATTCTGGAAGTTGTCCAGCTGCCACACCCATGACTCATCCATCTCTTTCATGTTCTGCCTGATGTCTCTCTTGTTATCTCATGATGGGAATTCAGTTTCAACATGAGCTCTAGGGCCTGGGGTGGGTGGGGGGCGCGGGGGCACAGTCAACCATAGTAGATCTCTTTTCTCTGTCTCCTATGTAAAAAAACAAAAACAAAAAAATGGGTGAACAAATAATTCTTCATGATTTGTCATCTTAATTTTAGTGGTCTCATCCTCATCAGTCTTTCTCTATATTTCTCTACCCATTGACTCTTCCAGAATGAAGATTTGAGCACAGAAATCCATTTTTTTTTTAACGTTCAGATGCTCCCACTGGCTGCCAGGGCCTTCAAAGTTCAGCCCTTTTTATCTTCCCTGAAAGCAGCCTTTGCTTTTATTCCCTGACCTCCTCCCCCCCCCCCCCACTTCAGGGCCTTTGTTCTCTGCCGTTTTGCTCTCTGATTGACTACTTGGCCTCCAATGCTGGCGCTTCCTGTTAACTCATATTCTCCCAAGTACCAAGAGCCTGCTTTCCTGAGGTTGTGTGAAGAATCCCAATCTCTTCATGACTCCCTGCATGGCTGCAGTTGAGCCGTCTCCCCTGGCCCTCACTCCCAGCAACCTTGGCCTCCAATAAAAAACATCAGATGTGGTGTTAGGTGACTCCTGGAAAGTGCTCATACCCAGCCTAGTCCTGCTACTCTCTGGATCTCAGCTGGCAGTCCATTGGCACCACTCACAGGACTCGATGAACCATGATCTGGAAACGTGGCTTGCCTCAAGCTTTGGGGCCAGTTTGGGTTGTCACTCATGACTATAAGATTGTGTGCTTGCTGCCTGGAGGGAGAGACGCCAAGAGGGGCTCCCTTTCAAAGGCCCCCAGTCTAGCTATGGACAACCTGACAGCTATAACAACACTCCCTAAGCACACACTGAACCCCTAGCCATAGCAGCAGTGAGATAATGTAACTCTTTTTCAAAAGGGGAGAAAAAGAAAGCAAGCTCAATGCTTCGTGAACAACTTGGGGCACTTCCTGGGGGAACATCTCTCAGAACTCAGGTGGGAGAGCAGCCAGCCTACCATGCCCACAGTGGCCTGCTGGAGAAAGGTACAACCGTTTGTCCAAAGGACCACTTTACACCTTCACTCTCACGCTGCTGGTTATACAGGTACACATTCTCTATGGCAGGACCAGGCAGGACCAGGGTATGGCCCAGATATGCTTGCATACTAAAGATGAAGGCCTGGATTTCTTATTTTTCCAACATTCAGTGACTAGATCTGGCATTCAGCCAGTGTCTGGGGCACTTATGGGACAACTAAGATGACTGGCTTGCTGAGATGAGCCCCAACCCTTACCTCCTCAGCTAGCCTTGAGCCCCACTCCAAGCGAAGAGGAGGGAGTAGAGTCAGCATGCTCAGCAGCCCTGGACTTTCACAAGCTCCCTGGGGTCCTCCCTTGTGAGGAGGAGAGCAGACCCTCCCTGAGAAAGGGCAAGGTGAGCAGGACAAGACTTGGTTGGCATCAACTGTCCCCTTCCTCTGAGGTTTCCCAGAAGCTCAAAGCCCAGCTCAAATCACCCAAGCAGAACACAGTGAAGTGGAAATTGGTTTTGGAGGAAAGTAAAAAAATGTAATTTGTCATCTGTTAATGAACAAAGGCATCAGGGGGAACTAGAAAGAGCTGAGAAATAGATGTCGAGACCTGGAGCCACTCGCGATGCTGAGCTGAGTATATGGCCGCATGGAGGCTGGCAATCTGACATCCCCACCTAGACTTTCTCAAGGAGAGAAAACAGACTGCCTTCTACCCCACCTTGCCTACCACTGTGAGGACCAGATGCTTGCAAGCCATCATCCTTCCTGCAACTTTGGGCTATAAGCAGAAGGACACAAGAAAACAACATCAAAAGGAGGAGAATTCACAATGAAGCTACTGCAGGAAACTGCACCTGCCTTCCCTGGGGCTTCTGGGTAGGAGCGATAACTCAATATCCTTAATGCCTAAACCACTGTTACTTGCAGTCAATTGCATATGCAAATTGGTACAATCTCTAAGGAACGTAACTTGGCAAAATATTTCTATTTTGAATTTACATACTCTTTGACTGATAATTCTACTTATCAGAATTTCTCCCGCAGATATACTCACACAGGGATCAAAGCAGTATATTTAAATATATTAATTACATTACGTATGTAACAGTGTGGTTAGGTAGATTACGGTGCATCCGTAAAATGGAATACACACTGACTTTAAAAAGAAAGACTCGGGTCCATGTACAGGAGAGAGAAATTATATTCTAGATATATTAAGGGAAGGCAGGCAGGTTAGTAATGATTGAAAATGGATGATAGCAATGTGAAGATAGTTCAATGTCATTTTTGTAAATGTATTGTAGAGATTTAAAATTTTCCAAATGTATAAAAATTTAGAGACAAGAGTAAAATCATGAATTGGTGTGGCTTTTTGTTTTGTTTTGTTTTGTTTTTAAGAAAATATATAGGTGGAAGGTAGAACAACAGCCTAGGAAGGACCTGGGGAAAACAGGTTACAGTAACCAAGGAGGAGCGGGCTCAGAGGAAGGCATCTCCTCCTCCCTTTTGAGCTTTCATTTGATGCTGCCGATAGTGGCAATTGTACTTCAAACTACTCAGGTAGCTAAGGCAGGAAAGCTGAGAGTTTAAGACAAGACTGGTTGACTTAGTGAGACCCTGTCTCAAAAAACTAAAAGGTGTTGTGAGCCATGGTGGCCCACGCCTATAATCCCAGCACTCAGGAAGATCTGGAGGCCAGCCTGGTGAGTTCCAGGACAGCCAGAGCTACACAGAGAAAACCTGTCTCAAAGGCTACACAGAGAGACCCCCCCCCTCAAAAAAAAAACCAAAACCAAAACTAAACTAAAAGGGGCTGGGGATGTAGTGCAATGGCACGGTGTCCACTTGCCACGTAGTGCAATGGCACGGTGTCCACCTGCCACGTAATGCAATGGCACGGTGTCCACCTGCCACGTAGTGCAATGGCACAGTGCCTACCTGCCACGCATACACACTGAGGTTCCCAGCACCATGTTTAAAAAACAAAAAAGATATTGAAGAAAAGTAACTTTCATCTAGATATTTCATATATATGAATATATATATATATATACACACACATATTTGTATATATATGGAAGGAAGAAAGAAATGACATCTAACACTAATATGTTATATATATATATATATATATATATATATATATATATATATATATATATATATATATATGTTACTATTGAATCTTATGTAGCCTGGCTGACCTCAAACTCAGTATGTAGCTGAAGATGACCCTCTGGTCTTCTTGCCTTCCCTCTTAAGGCTGAGATTACAGATGTATACCATCACCATGCTCAGCTAACTTACTCTTTGTCTGAGTGTCTCTGAGTCCAGGCCGGATCCCTGGGTGGTGCTTCCCCTAGTGTCCTCCAAGAAGGTGACTCTGGGACAACTTAGCCTGAGGCTGTCAAGCCCTACGAATACACTAAGCCTTCTCCTAGAGCAGAGTCACAGAGATGTTGGGGACAAGATGTTACAGATTATATATGAGTGCTGTAGGCTCTGGACAAAAAATAAAGTTCACTCATTCCCATAGGATAAAAAGATTTCTGTTTAAGAAGTTTTGGAGGACTGTGGCTCAGGCCAGGGTGGGCCACTCACTCAGCATGCTCAAGGCCCTGGATCCAACGCCCAGCTCAGTCCCAAGGGAAGTGCGCTTGACCACTGTGGACATCTTGTTTTCCCTTAGCATACGTTAGCTGTGCACAGCAGTGTGTTCCTTGTGCCACATTCATACACGTGTATGTATGGATCATAGTCACATACACCCCACTACGCTCTCTTCCCTCTTTCCCAAATAGTTATTATGGATATTTCAAAAATCAGAAACACAGCCGAGTGGTGGTGGCGCAAGCCTTTAATCCCAGCACTTGGGAGGCAGAGGCAGGTGAATCTCCATGAGTTCAAGGCCAGCCTGGACTACAAATCGAGTTCCAGGACAGCCAGAGAGCTGTTACACAGAGAAACCCTGTCTCAAAAAACCAAAAAACCAAAAAACCAAAAACAAAAAACATAAACATAAACAAACAAACAAACAAACAAAAACCCAGAAATGCATGGGAAAGAGGTAAGAGGTCAAAATCCTTCCAAAATTACACTCCCTGAAATACATTACATCCCAGTGTAAGCAGGTGGACCTGCTCACGTGCACCATCAGGAAACACACGCCACTGTAAATTTTGTGAGACAAGCTCATATTATGCTGTGCCAGCTGTCCTGGAACTTACGATGTAGACCGTGCTGGCCTTGGGCTCACAGTGATCCACTTGCCTCTGCTCCCCACCACCAAGTGCTGGGCCTAAGGCATGTGGTGCCATGCCTTGCCGATTTTGCAATCTTATCCATTGTCATTTAAAAATACAAGTTTACCGCATCATCAATATTATTTTACAACATAACTTTAAATATCTGTATATTGCACTAGTGTTGCTTGTCAATAATCTTACTAGTGCCTAACCTGAGCATTCAGCATTTTCCCCCTTTCTCGGTGGCAATCAATTTCTAAGCCACTGCCAATGCTAACACTTTCTGACTTCCACACATACGTATTTTAATTTTCTCCTTCCTTCCCTCACTTCTTTATTTCCTTCAGTAAATACCCATAGAGAACGGGAGTGTAGTTCAGTGGTGGAGCACATACACAGCACCAGGAAATAAATACTTATTAGGAATAAAACAACCAAGCTCAAACAAAGCAACTCTGAGGCATTTGGAGGAAATATGAGATATACTTTCATGATTAAAAAATTGTTATTGTTTGATAGTGATCTTATGGTTAAATATTTTTTTTAAACTTAGTTTTTAAAAAGTACTCAAGTATTTAGAGATATAACAATTCAGTGTCTGCATTTAGCTTTAATATATTTTGTAAAACTGAAGCTAAAATATGGAAAATAGTAATTATCACATCTAGGTATTCATTATATTATTTCTTATTTTTACTATATTAGAATTTTTCATTTAAATATATGTGTTAAGGGGCTGGAGAGATGGCTCAGAAGTTAAGAGCACTGTCTGCTCTTCCAGAGGTCCTGAGTTCAATTCCCAGCAACCACATGGTGGCTCACGACCATCTATAATGAGATCTGGTGCCCTCTTCTGGCAGGAAGGCACACATGCAGGCAGAGCATTGTATACATAATAAATGAATAAATCTTTTTTTTTTTAATGTGTTAAGCTGGTAAGACATGGGTTATCAAATGAAAATCACAGTGCCAGGCTTGAGATAACTCCCTACAAGTTATTGATCAGGAGGGTGGCCAGGACCACTCAGCTGTTGCTCTTGGCTGCCTTGCAGAACTAGATTTTAAGACCGCATTGCTGAAAACACAACATACTTTGGTTGTAGGACATAGAAAGCCTTAGCCTGTCTTGGTATTAGAAAGAAAGAAAGAAAGAAAGAAAGAAAGAAAGAAAGAAAGAAAGAAAGAAAGAAAGAAAGGCTGGAGAAATGGCTCAGCAGCTAAGAGCACTGGATGCTCATCCAGAGGTCCTGAGTTCAATTCCCAGAAATCACATGGTGGCTCACAACCATCTATAATGAGATCTGGTGCCCTCTTCTGTCACGTGGTCATACATACAAGTAGAGTGCTTATGTACACAGATACACAAATAAATAAATCTTTTTATTTAAAAAGAAAAGAACATTAGCCTATATGATTTTAAAAAAAAAAAGAAAAACAAAAAACCACTAATGATCAACCAACCAACAATGGCTCTTTTCTGCTCAGCACAGTAGCTTCATCCACAGCCCTAGACACGCACTGTTCGCTGTAATTGACAGGAGGAAAACTGTGAGGAAGTGTTTCTCAGACAACATCTAGAGTTCTCCGTACTGCCCCCCCCACCCCCAACGGGTGCTACAGGATGACGTGGGTTTGGAGACACTGCTCACATGCTGGTCATCTAAGGAGGGCAGAAACCAGACGGAGGCCGGGCAAAGTTTTGCAGAGTGTTGGCCTCCACTCCACCCACCACCTTCCATTGTGCTCAATGGCATCCCCGAGTGTTAACTATGTATGTCCCCCACAACCCCTCAGACTGTGTGGGGCACAATCCGGAGATCCTGCTCCAGGGGAGCTGTTACGACTCAGGCTAAGGCTGGACTGACTTGAAAGCTTCCTCCCTGCCTGCCAGTTTCCACTGTGCTAGCAGGTGCTATGCAGAAGGCTAGGGGAGGAAGCCATCAGTGGTATTTCCCACTGATGAGCCTTGCATGCTACAGAGCTATCTTGCCAGACAAGCTGTGACCACGAGTGCAACAGCTGCACAACCATTATGGGGTTACCAATTGTGTTTGGATTGGATTTGAGACCTCCTTCACAGGACAGAATTGATGCCTGATATTATACATCTGGCCAAAAGCCCACAGCTTAGAGAGGTGACAGCCCCAGTGAGGAGCCTTCTACTGTTGTCTTGCTAAATGGATTGTTGTCAGACTGCCTTCTGAATATTCATGTTTATACCCATAGATTAATGGTGCACTCAGCCTTAGCCAGCAAGGCCTCTCTCTCTCTCTCTCTCTCTCTCTCTCTCTCTCTCTCTCTCTCTCTCTCTCTAATGGTCAGTGGCTAATGCAGACTCATAACTAGTTAAAATGCTGAGAATGAATGCTGAGCCCCCCAATGGGATCAACTTCCCCTCCCAACACTCAGGGAACATTACAGAAGAGGAGATGAAGAGTGAAGAGAATGTAAGAGCCGGAGCATGAGGAAGAGCAGTGCCATCTTCTGAACATGATGTGGCCATTGCACTCATGAACTTACTGTAGTCACGGTCACCCATGCCAACCTATGCGAGATCAAGCCAATAAGATCAGTCAACATCCCAATATGACCCCGACTAGAGCATGAAAGGAGGAAGGGGATGGTGTGTTGGGAGTATCTTGGGGACGGGGAGAGTTGGGATGCATATGATCAATATGCATTGTTTACTTGTATGGAATTGTCGAAGAATAAACCGAAAATGTTTTAGCTTTGTCCTAGGTAGGCACTGAGCTCTTAAACCTGGGTACAGTGATGAACAAAGTAACCTATTGCCTCACAGAACGGGCTGTCTTGAGGCGCATGCTTCCACTAGGAAGTCTCAAATGCAATACGATGGTTGCCCACAGTACCCGCATGGAACCTGGTTTTCCTAGTTTCTTTCACATCTTCACCACAAATGTATTTTTTTTCAAGTCTAAAAATAAAGTCACACACACATACATACACACACACACACACACACACACACACACACACACACACACACACATACACACACACACAGAGCGCCTCAAATCCAGAAGAATGCTCACACTGAAGTGCACGCAGCTGTCAGCGGCTGTGTGGCACATGGTAAACCTGGGATTCACCTCAGCACATCTTTCCTGGGCATCTACAAGTTGTTAGTACTGTGAAGAGGACCAGGACTTCAAGAGTAAACATCAGAGGCCCCTGTTCTCTGTCCATAGTCAAGAAAGCCTCTGTGGGCAGAGGGGAGGGACCAGCTGCCAGGCACCCTCATAGAGAGGCAGGCAGGACCGAGAGCCAGGAGAAGAAGCCAGAGCGCGCATGCGTGCGTGCATGCGTGGGGGGGGTGCGAGTGCGTGCGTGTGTTTCATAGTTTGCAGGTTGGCAAACAATTTCTGCTTTGTAGGACAAGAGGAAAATGAAGGCTAACCTGTAGGTACTTACACAAGAGAAAACAAGACTTTTTTTTCCCCTTTTTTCTTTCTTTTTCTTCTTTTTCTTCTTCTTCTTCTTCTTTTTTTTTTTTTCTGGCCAAATTTATAATTTTATTTGCAGACACTAAAATTTAAAGTTCTTAAACTTTTCACATCACAACTATTCTTGTTTGTTTCCCAGATATTTAATAACATAAAAAAAATCATTCCTACTTTATGGGTGATACCAAACCAAGGCAGTCTAGATTTGGAAATAGTCAGTGTCCTTGGTTCTGAGGGTGATGGTTTGTCTTCAAAGCTGTTTTCAGTTGGAGTGACCTCAATAGGCCTGATCCAGTGGTTCACCTGGACTCCTGGTCATCTCTAATCCTTTACAGCTGGCTGGGGTTCTAAGACACGAAGCTCAACTCCCCCGTACCTGTTTCTTCCCTATGGGAACCCAACGATGCTCCTGCCCTAAGGAAGAAAACATTGTTTGATCCGGGACAGGCTCCTGTCACCTGCCCCTGTGGCTGGTCCAAAGCATCCCTAAACATTTACAACCTTCGAAGTAGGTGCATTCTGTGTCGTCGTAAAGGCAGATATCTCATACGAGTGTTTTTTGGGTACCAAAGGAAGACGACCCACCCTGAGTGTGGGACCTGCTTCCCCCTCTAAGCAGCCAGGTTGAGTATACAGAGCCATCGGAAGAGGCAGCGGGCGGGAGTCCTTGCTCTCTGGCCTGTCCCTAAGCCAGTAGCCAGCCGCCCGGCTGCTCCCCGCGGTGCTAGAAGCGGTCATCCCAAGGGACCGGTCCTTTAACCACACTGCGCAGTAGTCGCTGGCGCAACCTCAAGGATTACTGGGTCGTACCAGGCGCCCCCAAACTTGCACTTGACGGCAGCGTGGCTGAAATCCTCTCTCGAGGCGCCCACAGCAGGGGCTCGGGCTCATGTATTGAGCTCTAGGCCACAGCTGTCACCATCGCTGCCCCGCGGGGTGGGGCGGGAGTTGGCGCTTGCAGGGCTGGCCCGGCAGTTGCGCAAGTGGCACTGGGGCAGCTAGCTATAAGAGGGGCAGACAGGCATGGAGCCCCGGAGGAATCCCAGTGCCAGCAGCTGCAAGGTAAGGCCCTGGGCGCGCTGTTCTGTCCTCCGACAGTCCTTCTTGGCACACCATAGCACCCCACCCAACTCTGGAACCCAGAGAAACTGAGGCAAGAGGGAGGTAATGTGGACGGCTTGGTGCTGAACTAAGTAGCTTTGCACTGAGAGTCTAGACAGAGAAGGAAGGCGGCTGGGAGCTGAGGAGCATTAGATTCCTGGCTGGGCCGGCCTGTGCCCACAGGGCACCAACCTGCTCCTGCAGGGGCAGTCAGGACTCCAAGACTGTGTTGGTCTGCAGATTTGAGATGGTTAGGAAGCTGAGATAACAGATCTCACACCTGCCGTACGAAAAGAACAAGGCTGGACGTGCAGAGATGCAGCCACGCGCTTTCTGGGTTCTTGCAGGCCAGATACAGCCTTGCTTTGCTGTAAAAATTTATTTTCCAGTGAGGGTCTTGACTGAGGAGGCCTCCCCAATTCTAAAACTGTTGAGCAGAGGTGGGTAGAAAAATTATTAAGAAGAACCCAAATCCGCGCCTCCCCCCCCCCACACACTGGCAAAAAATGGGGGGTGGGGCAGGACTCACCACATCTACCCTCAAAGGCATCCAAATTATCTTCTTCATGTATAGCCTGCCTCCGGGGAACAGAACAGCAAGTCATAGGGAAGACTTGTAACTTGCATGTTTTTTTACTGTTAGGCATTTCTGCCCAAAATGTTTAAATGCACATTGCCAGCCTGAGGCCCCAGCCTGCGGCTCCTTCAGCTTTCTTTCCCTATGGGGTTCCTTTAGACTTGGTTTCCGGTATGATGCCTATACACTCATCTCTGTCTTACTGGGAAAAGCGGTACCTTAGACATGGTCGGAGACCATGCTGCTTTGTGTGAAACGCTGCTTGGGAGAGGCCAAGGCAATTGAATCATTTCTATTGGAAGCATGGTATTCAGGAGACGTAGAGAGAGGGCGGGGCCTTGGTGGCACCATCCTGGAACACAGGCTCTCTGGGTGCCCTCTGCAAGGTGGAATGGGCTTTCCGTAGTGAGAGTCATATTCTTTGTAGAGATCTTGTCGGGCAGCGCCCGGCTGCGGCTGAGGGAGCATAGACAATCCTCTTCTGGTCTGTATGGTACATAGAGCCAAACTTTAAGTAAGGAATGTCTAAGAGCCGTCTCATTTTCCTAGGGGGGAGAGGACCACAATGATCATGTATTTCCTTAAGGCATGAAGAGAAGCACCCCCCCACCCCCACCACCACAGATTCTGTCTGGTCCTTTCCTTTATGCACTCTAGGACACTGGGCTGAGGGGAAGGAACATGTCCATGTTGACTAAAGGAGCATCCTTCTCATAGCTGGTACATCTTATACCCAAAATAACAAGCTCTTCTTGGTATCTGGGGGAAATATTTTCCTCCTCCTGTGTTCCAGGAAAAAGCTCAAAGAGCCAAGGACAGAGCCAGGGAAGTAGCAATGAATTCTTGTCCATCAGCCCCAGGCAGATGCCTTGCGTGTCTGAGTGACCCATGTGGGATGCAGAGATGGCCGCCTGATAAGACTTTCGGTTGCTGAGCATCAGTCCTGGTTGCACCCCAGCCCACACCCCGCTAGAGGCGCATGGGAGACAGGGAGACAGGGCAGGGTCTCTACGGACATGGAATTCTTGCGGTATGTGTGTCACTGCAGAGTCTAGCCCATGGACACAGCCTTAAAATTCTTCTCTGTCCACGCAGCTGCCTCCGGGAACCGCAGAGGTTAGGTTGTACGGAGAGGCAGACACACAAGGCACCTTTGCACTTGTTCCCGGTGTGACAGCAGACAGACTGCATGCTCCCATCTCTCCTGCTGTCTGTGAGCTCTCTGAATCTACAGTCATGTCTGTGCTGACATTTCACCTAACCCATAGGCTCGCTCCCTACCTGTGTGCATAGTGTGTTTGCACTCTAGAGCACCACAGAGCTCTGCAGGGGAGCCACAAAGCAGGGAGGAGGGGCTCGGCATGGGTCCCCTGGCAAAGACAGGGCACCCAGAGTGCTGGGATGGGGCTGTGGTAGCGAGTCACTAGGAAAGACAGTCCACACAGAGCAGAGATCGGGAAGCTGAAGGAAACCAGACCTGTGGAGAAGCTGGGCATACAGAAGAGATGCGAGGCCAGCCAGCGTGCTGGAGGAAGAGAAAGCCGGCCACGAAGGCATTCTAAGGCAGCTTCATAGCCGTTTCTGTGGAGTAAAAGTGGGTTCTAAAGTGGCAGGCCACACCTGTAATCTCAGCCCTACGAAGGCAGAGGCAGGAGCAGCAAGAGTCCAAGGCCAGAGAGGACGGCATGGCGAGTTCAAGGCCAGTTTGGGCTATGTGAGAGTGTCTCAAAACAAAGATGATTTTCAGATGGAAGCCACCTTTGGGACAGGTTAGCCTGGTCATCCAATGGAGATCAAGGATGCGGAATGCTTTACTTATTCATTCAATTAAAAACTGAATAAGCACCTGCTCTGTGTCAGGCCTTTGGTAGATGCTGAGCCAAATGCTGGTGTCACTAACAGATATTCTCTCTCTCTCTCTCTCTCTCTCTCTCTCTCTCTCTCTCTCTCTCTCTCTCTCTCTGTGTGTGTGTGTGTGTGTGTGTTAGGAGCTTCTTCCAACAGTGCTCCAGGGAGCCACTGAAAATTGATCATAGTTGACGCAGGAGTTGAAATCTATTTGCTTTCCCTGGTGGGAATGAAAAGAATACACCCCCCTCACCCACACTGTGCCTACCAGCTAAGAATGTCAGCATGATTTCTCAAGCAAGGCCCTTGGTTGCAGAGAAGAGAAAATTGTTCCTGCTAAGCTTGGTGATTTTCAAATTGCATACTGTAGCCAACATTTGAAGAATGAATTGAAATCCCCAAGAGTCTCACCTGCAGCAAGGGCAAATGTTTAAAAAAAAAAAAGTGTGTGTGTGTGTGTGTGTGTGTGTGTGTGTGTGTGTGTGTGTGTAAGAGCACCATGGCACTTGTGTGGAAGTCAGAAGACAACTTGCAGGAATCAGCTGATCCCTTCTACCATATGGGTCGTGGGAACTGACGTCAGGTAGTCAGGTTTGGGAGAAAGTGCCTTTACCCTCTGAGATGTCTCACCAGTCCTTGTTTATTTGTTTGTTTGTCTATTTAGTGTGGGTGGGGGAGGCACACATGTACCACAGAGTGCATGTGAAGGTCAGAAGACAACTTTTGGGTCCAGCATTTAGGTCCCAGGGATAAGATTCAGGCCACCAGTCTTGCTAATACCTAACTTTATCCACTGAGCCATCCCAGGAGAAATGCTTTCTGATACTCTGTAGTTCAGTATGATAGCTATGGACCACAATTAATTGGACAATTCAAAATAGCTAATAGAGCCTGGTGTGGTGGTGCACACTTTTGATCCCAGCACTCAGGGAAGCAGAGGCAGGCAGATCGTGCTGAGTTCAAGGCCAGCATGGTCTACAAAGGGAGTCCAGGACAGCCAAAGCTACACAGAGAAACCCTGTCTTGAAAACCCAAAATAAATGAATAAATAAAATCATTTTAGCTACTATAAAATCAATATTGAGAAGGTGGAAGAAATGTCTCAGAGGATAACACACACACACATACACACACACACACACACACACACACAATGTATGTAAAAATTAAAGATTTAAAGAAACAAATGTAATAAAACCCACTTTTGTTATTTTTTAAAGATTTATTTATTAATTTTTCACTTATTTATTATGTATTATGCCTGCATGTATGCTTGCATGCCAGAAGAGGGCATTAGATCATGTTATAGATGACTGTATGCCACTATGTGGTTGCTGGGAATTAAAGTCAGGACCTCTGGAAGAGCAGTCAAAGCTCTTAACCTCTGAGCCATCTCTGTAGCCCCCCACTTTTTAAGAGTAGATAGAGAGAGTGTGTGTGAGTTAGACCCGTCTATGGAGGCTGGGTCTTCCTGTAGAACCTGTAGCTCTCCCTGGGTCTATAGCTACCAGCAGCTGTGAGCAACTTGACATGCATGAGACCTGAACTCCGATCCTCTGAAAGAGCGGGCAGTATGCTCTCTTGACCACTGAGACATCGCTCCAGCCCCAATAAATACTTCCTATCCAATATCCCGTGTGCTTGGCAGCAGCCACCCTCTTCTTCCTCCCCGCGCACTCCTCGGCCGTTCTGTAAATTGTTATTCTCAGCACAGTGTCCTCCAGCTCCACTCATGTTACCATGATGGCAGTATTTCATTCGTTTCATGGTGCATACTCTTTCTTTGTGGCTGTGTAGCACATTTCATTTCCTCATTCATACCTGTACTGAGACTGGTTCCATATCTTGGCTATAAACATGGAAGTAGACTATCTCTTTGACATACTGGCTTCTTTTCCCTGGGTACATGGCTAGGAACAGGGTTGCCAGATCATAAGGCAGTTCTATTTTTAGTTTTCAGCAGCGGCGGCATCTCCACAGTTTTGCAGAGGGGCTGCAGTCATTTGCAGTCTCATTAGCAATGCATGAGCATCCGTTTCTCCCTACCCTGTCCCCAGGTTCTGCTATCTTTTGTCTTTGTGACAAAAGCCATTCTGAGGTGAGATGATATCTCACTGTGGTTTTGATTTGCATTTCCCAGATATTTTCATGTGCTCCTTAGGCAAACATTATCTGAATTTAATTCATAGTAGCATGCCCAAAGACTATCAGGGAAAAAAATGTCTATAAATATCTGATGGCTGAAGAAGAGAAGAATAAAAAAAAAAGAGAGAGAGTGCACTCTGGGTCTCTTGCTAATCTCTGGTATGGTCAACCACGGGAGGTGAGGCCCAGCCCAAGGATGGCAGCCTTGGCCAGAAGATGCCTCTACCATCCCATGTTCCCCCAATTGCCAACATTCCCCCCATCGTTACACAGAGGCAGTGGATGGTCTGACCTAGGTGCTACTGCCTTCTAGGTTGGTTCTGGAGAAGCATCCAGTTGTGCCCATTCCCACCCATCTTGTCCTGAAGGGTCTGCCCAGTCCCCTGGACAGAAGGAAGGCGAGGGCACTCACACCTGAGGCTACCAGTGTCTTGGAGGAATTAGGGTGTGATCTCGTCTGCAGATCAAGGCAGGAGGTGGGAGTACAGAGCTGCCCTGTAAGGATACAGTTGGGAAAAAATCACCTAACTGGAAGGGGAGGGGCTCTTTCTCCAGAATCCAGGTGAGATCAGACAGGGGAAACACACAGGCTGATGGTGCAGCCCCACTAGCCTCTGGCACCAGTCTTGAGCCTGTTTTCTGAAGACCTGCCTCTGCCTGGGAGTTGTCTCAGGGCTCCTCCCTCTCTGCTCTTTAAACCGCTGCAGTGTGCCCTGCCAGGGAGTCACCACGACAGAGAAAGAGGAGCAAGTCATTGCCTACATGGCAGGGGAAGGCAGGCAGCCTGCAGAAGAGCTATCAAGTGCAATGTCCTGAGTGTAAAACAGAAGTTCAGGGTGGGGAGGTGGCCTATCAGTGCCCCCCCCCCCGTCCTCCTGCACTGTCCCCTCTTCTTTGCAGGCTCTTGCTGCAACCTTTGCAGGCTTTGCTGCAACTACTCCTCAGAAGCGAAGGACGCAATATGCTGCATCAACATTTTAGTGACTCCTCTGCCAGTGCTTAGGCTATTAAAAAAATACATGCTTTTAGAACACTTCAGAAACTTCTAGAAAGAAAAAGGCTTTGTGGCCAGGCAGATGCCAATAACCTTTCTCCCTGCCCACCCACTCCCTGGAATTATATCCATGTCTGCTTTCCCCTGAGCTCCAACCTCCAGGTCTAACCGGGTATCAGCTAGTCTCCTCAGAGTTAAACAAGACATTGCATCTACTTAAATGTTCCTCCTTTCATTGCAAGTAAAGACACACATTCTTACAATAGAAGGACACCGTTTTTGCTTATTATTTACTTATTGAGACAAGGTTTTGCTCTGAACTCCAGGCTGGCCTGGCATCTACATGAAATTCTCCTGCCTCAGCCTCACAAATGCTAAAATTACAGGCATTCATGGGCTACCATAAACTGTTGAGAGCTGCCACATGGCTCTTCCACTTCTAGTTAATCCATCAGCATTTGGCTGTATAACTGTTGTATCTAATGGTAGAGGCTGGCAAGTGCAGCCGCTGTGCTCCATGGTCACGTACCTCCCTTAGGACTTGGGAGTGTCCTCAACTGGGAAAGAAAAGAAAAATAAGACACTGGGAGAGGCTAGCAGTCTCCACGACGTGGCTATGTGTGTTGGTGTGTTTGTGTGTGTGTGGTGTGTAAGCATGTTACATGTTACACGATGTTAGGGCACTCAGTTCTCACCATGACCCGTGGCCCCTGATGTGTGTGGTAGAAGCCTGGCCTATCGTTTTTAGGCATGCTTACTCAGCAGCAGCATCTCAGCCCCATGTTTTCAAAGCACTGTGATTTACTGCCAGCATCCACCCAGGCGTCCTATGTGCGCTGAGAGAGGGCTTGTAAACCTGCTTGTCCATTCCTGATAGTACAGGGCGACCATTAAGTGAAGACAGTGATGATATGACCACAGTTAATATGGCAGTAAATTTTGAAAGGAAGGAGGGTGTCATCAGCACATAAATCTTAGAAACGGATGCTGCACAATCCTGAGCTGGGGGGGGGGGGGCAGGGGCTGGGGGAGGTTGAGGGGGAGGGTGGGTATGGGGATCCACAATCATCGGGTGCCCAGTTGGGAATGCCTGTGGGAGGCAGCGGGCCAAGGGCTTGACTCGGTCAGCTGCAGGTACTGTTGCCCTGAGCATTTCAAGCTCTGCCCAGTAATTACAATAATTTTTAAGTAGCTGGCATTTACTCCCTCAGTCCTGAGCCAGACACAAGCCAAGATAGGCAGGGATATTAAAGCATTCATCTCATTTTCTCTTTGGGGCCAGTGCTAGTATTCGCTCCATTTTACTGATAGGACCAGATACTTTGGGAAGTTAACTATCCTGCCCAGAGGCACATAGAAAACAAACAAACAAACAAGCAAGCAACAACAAAAAACAGAGCCTGCAGTTAAACCCTGAGGCCTGACTATTATAGCTGCTTCCTTCATTGGGGTTTCAGGGAACTAAACAGGGGAGATCAGTTAGCAGCGCCAATGGTCTGTGGAGAGTATGGTCCATGCCTTCCAGCGGACTCCTGAAACTTGTGAGACTACTACGCCGTTTATACTCGGTTAGCCCTTGTACGCCTTGAGTCATGGACCCCTAGGACTCAAATTCGTCTCTCCTCGAATCACACCTCTTGCTTTAGGGCCGTTATTAAATTAGATAAAGATTAATAGAAATAGAACATTGTGTTTCCACGACAGTTGATGTGATAACTAAGCAGCTAAGTGACTCAGGGGCGAGTAATGCATACAGTGTGGACACCCTGCATGAGGGCTGATTCACACTCCAGGAGGGGCAGGAGGACACACTACAAGACGTCATAACACCACTCAGCATGGTAGTAGTACTCGAGAGCTTATAAACCAATCATTTCCACTTAGTACTTTTGGATCACAGATGACCACGGGTAGCTGAAACCTTGCAGGGTGAAGCGGTGCAGGGGGAGGCTACAGGGGGGGTGCAGGGAGGGTACGGGGAGGGGGGCACGGGCAGTGCATGGGGAGGGGCACAGGAGTTGCTGTTTCTAATCTGTCCTTCTTTGCACATCCCAGCCTGCGATTTAACTTTTTTGACTTTGGGGAAAGCTTGGCTCATCGTTGCGAGCCTCGTTTGTTTTCTCGCCCCTGTAAAATTCAGATTAAAAAGAAGTGTACCTTTAAGCAAGCACTATAAATAATATATAGGCAGATTGCTCACTTTGCTGTACTGCCAGAAGGTGAGTTATACAGATATCACACCACCCGATGGATGACAACTGCATTTCCTGTCCTCACCAAGACCCAGATGAGGAAGAACAGAAAACGGGAAAGTTGGCTTTTCTGTCATCTCTCCACACTCTTCATCCTAATGTTTATGAATAGCTTTATTATTCAAGCCCACATGCAAACTTTTAGCATGGATCACTGGCTACAGGCTTGCATACATTTAAGGTTATTACCTTTTTGCCTCCTGCATCTCATCAAACCTGTGTTTCTTAATCAAGAATATGCCTAATGTTAATTTTAAAAAACTCAGGGTTCCGTGACTGAAAATTATCAGCCTTCTAAGTGAATACCTTGCGCTCTCCCCCGCCCCCCCCTCCCCCCGCTTTTGTACTTCTGGTCCCTTGGCCAGGGGTGGCAACTGTGTTCTGTTCTTGCAGCCCCTTCTCGGTCTACAACGAGAGCCATTGCCAACCCACTCTGGTCTCCTGCAGATGTCTTACCCTTGTCCCCTTGTTCCATCTTCCTGCCTTGACATGACCTCCTTGTTTGTCTGTCTTTCCTGTTACACTGAGACACTGGGGGGGGGGATTTAAGAAGCGTAGTCCGTCCTTGGTGCATTGTGTCTGACTGGTAGAGAAATGCTGCTTGGATTCAGGGTCCCACTGGGAGAGGAAGTTATAAATCAGTAGTGAAGGCCACAACAGACAGCAACAGGCTGCTGCAGCATGAGTAATGGGGCTGGCGGAGCGGGGAGAAAGGGGGGTGAGGGGGTGGGGAGGCCAAGGTAGCCATGCACTTCACAACTCCCCACACCACGCCCCAGCTCTTTCATATGTGTTAGCTAATTTGATCTTCGTGAAAAAGAGATAGGTAGGTTATAGGGAGAAAGGTGGAGTTTTGGGTGGTTATGGGATATACCTGAGCATACACTGAGTAAAGGACTACGTTCAACCGGACCTTAGCAGTTGGCTCTCTTTCCCTTGAAGTATGCAATAAAGCCCCATCATTACCATACACATTTGACAAGTATTGCTCCGTGACCTACAGGACACATCACTGTGGTTTTATTGAACTGTCAATAATGTTCCCAAGGGTGCGCATTTCATTAGTCTAGGTTCCGCAGTGAATTGTCTCTGAGGAGATGGTAGCTAGCTAGGAAGAAAACACGTTTTATCCATCTATACCCTACAGCAGTGTGGCAGCAGGACCAATGGGTGGGCTTACATGGCCCTTGAAAGCTGTCATTCCTTCTGTTCCCAGGTCCCGGAAGAAGATCCCAGGGAGGAAAATGTGCTGGAGACCCCTGTGCCGATTCCTGTGGCTTTGGTCCTACCTGTCCTGTGTTCAAGCTGTGCCTATCCAGAAAGTCCAGGATGACACCAAAACCCTCATCAAGACCATTGTCACCAGGATCAATGACATTTCACACACGGTAGAGAGACTTGGGGATGGGGTGGGAAGGGACGAAGGTGGAGTGAGGCCAGAGCCAGAGAGTCTGAGGAACACCTTGAGTGCCTTCTGAATGCCAGGCACCATCCTGGAAGCCGAAGCGTTATAAGCCTAGGGTGTGCACTCTTTCCAGGTTATGGCTCATGCCTCACTGCCTGCTGGAACCCAGAGTTGAGTGGTTTCAACCCTAAATCCGGCACCTAGACTGCTCAGCTGTGTTCCTGTGTGTTGCATGGTTCTAATTCTAAGCTGCCTTAATTAAGATTTTGTGATAAGGCCTGGCGGTGGTGGTGGTGGACGCCTTTAATCCCAGCACTTGGGAGGCAGAGGCAGAGGCAGGCAGATCACTGTGGGTTCAAGGCCAGCCTGGTCTACAAAGAGAGTCCAGGACAGCCAAGGGTAACACAGAGAGGCCCTGTCTCGAAAAACAAAAACAAAAGAAAAGATTCTGTGATAGCAGAAAGCCAGCCATTTTTACTCTGCCACAGGAAACCCAGCCCTTGGTGGTTGGATGCGCATGTACGCACACATGAGGCTTGCCAGGTCCTTGGTTCCTCCCTGCTCCACAGACCACTATCTCCCCTCTTCCTTGGCCCTCTGTTTCTGCCCCTCTCACTCTCCCTCCTCCCTGAAACTACTTCCTTGGATCCTAGTTTACAGGACCATAGGAAACCGCAAAGGCCATGGTGTCCCATCGACAGGTGACCAGATTTCCAGCAGTATCTCCACCCGGCAGAAGGACCATTGGGGGGGTTCAAACAGTTTTCAGCTCCCATTTCTCCTGCCTGTTGCTCACCCTCTTTTCTAAGTCCCACAGAAAGCAAGCTTTCCCTCCCTCTCTGCCAGCCCTCTGTGCAGTTGCCAACGGCCTATATCTTCAGCCATTTCCCCAGATGTCTCTGTGCTATGTGTATCTTCCCCACACGTGCTTTCCATCTGTAAGATGTTAAGCAAGTTCGTTGGTGTTTTTGAAGCTTTGATTTTTACCGTCTTGATGGCGGTAACAGCATACGATATCCACCAGGTTGTTCTGAGGCTGGCTTAAGCTGGTTACAGTGAAATGTGGCTCTTGCAGAGCCGTCTAGAGATTTCCATGTCTCCTGGTCAGTGAAGATGTCTAACAGCGGCCTTGGCAGCCCAGGAGAAGTTAGACATCCAGAATCAAGGAGAGCTTACAATAAGAGACTTGTACATTTCATGGAGGTTAATTTTCATTACCTTTCAAAACCACTCACTGGGAGACCCAACTACCCAAACATGGGTAGCAATGAGAGAAAGCCAACAGGGTGGGGGAAACCCTTCGCCAGATTGGGCGAGCGGCCACAACTTTGACCCTAATGAGAGAGATGCCATAAGAATATGACTAGAGGGAGTGATCTAACAAGGATAGAAGGCTGGAGTGAATATAAGGAATAGAGAGGCAGGGTTCTTCACAGATGCTGTTTGGAGAAAGGAATTTCCCGAGATTAGCCAGAAGTGAAGGGTGGGGTGGCTAGGAGTGAACAGGAGGAGTCTGGGAGACCAGCTCAGTGGCTCAGCCATCAGCGGACCACAGGAGGGAGGCAACCCAGGCTCGTGGACGTGATGGTGGGCTTTGGAGACTGATTTCCCTGCCACTTGCTGAGCACCTGTTGTTCCTCTTCCTCCTGCACAGCAGTCGGTTTCCGCCAAGCAGAGGGTCACTGGCCTGGACTTCATTCCCGGGCTTCACCCCATCCTGAGCTTGTCCAAGATGGACCAGACTCTGGCTGTCTACCAACAGATCCTCACCAGCCTGCCTTCCCGAAACGTGCTGCAAATAGCTAACGACCTAGAGAACCTCCGAGACCTTCTCCATCTGCTGGCCTCCTCCAAGAGCTGCTCCCCGCCTCAGACTGGCGGCCTGCAGAAGCTGGAGAGCCTGGGCGGTGTCCTGGAAGCCTCGCTCTACTCCACAGAGGTGGTGGCTCTGAGCAGGCTGCAGGGCTCCCTGCAGGACATTCTTCGACAGCTGGACCTTAGCCCCGAATGCTGAGATGTCAGGGACCACCAGCCTCCCAGGGATCATGTTGAGGGAAGAAAGCTTGGCTTCCAGGCGTCTTCAGAAGAAGAGAGCCACGTGCACACACGGCTCCTCCAGGACTCTGTCCACATCCCTCACTCCTCTAGACCACCCTTCCAAAGACATGACTCCACAACGCTTGACTAAAGACAGACGCACGGGCTCCGCGAGCTAACTAGGAGGGGCCAATCTGCAGAGTTGATCCTCATGGTTCTTCAGCAAGTATAGATAAGAACCGTCCTGCCCGCTTCCCAGTTCCACGCCCCTCTCAGTACACGCTTCACTGCGGCCCAGGGGATGTGAGGATGGGGTGGCCAGAGCCTTCAGATTGTCTCAGAGTCTTTGGGAGCGCCATGAAGGCTGCATCCACACACAGCTGGAAACTCCCAAGCAGTACATGTCGGACGCACTTATTTATTTATTCTGCATTTTCCTTTGGATGAATCTGAGGCAGAGCATCAGCTTTTTTCAGGCTTTGGGGTCAGTGCAGGATTAGGGAGGCTCATGGGGGTGCTGTTTTCAATCCCATTGATGGGTCTGCCTGAGGCAACCCTCTTTTGAGTGACTGGGAGTTTGGGATCCTCCAGGCAAGAGCTGGCTGAGGTGGCTCTCAAGTTTGTCCTCTGGTGACTAGTGTTGTTTCTATTGTGACTGACTTTATGCAAACACTTTTGCAGTGGCATTGCCTGCAGCATAGGCTAGGTTATTATCAAAAAGAAGATGAATTTTGTCAAGTGTAATATGTATCTGTGTGCAGCTGGGGGTAGGGTATGTGCTAGTGGGAGGGAGAAGGATCCAGAATGCATTCTCTGAATAACATATATGTGGTAGGCTTTTCTGAAAAGGTGAGGCAATTTTCTCACCTTCTGCAGCCACCTAGTGTGGTTTTGTGAAAGAAATGGAGGAGTTGACTCTTTCAGGGACATTTGAAGTGTACTAAAGCTACAAGCCATTTGTTGGCATACTGCTGAGCTCAGGGAGTGAAGGGCCCCAATTGAGACAGTGACCCCCAAGAAAAGGGTTCCTGGTGTGGCCTTCTAAAGTTATCCTGGGTTGATCTCACAGTGGGTTTCAGTAGGTGTTTGCATGTCAATGTGTGGTTCTCATACGATTGGTTCATCCAAAGTAAAACCATGCTCCCCACCCATTCTTGGGGAGTTTTGTTCCAGTGGGAATGAGAAATCATTTAGCAGATGGTCCTGCGCCCTGGGCCAGCACTGCTAAGGAAATTGCCAGGGCCCCAGGCCAGGCTGCCACCACTGCCCTTCGGGCTGGAGGTCAGGCGAGGAGGATGAGCAAAGGGTCTTGGGTTTTTCCACCACCCTGCACCCTTATGTCACCATCACACTGTGGGTGGCAGATCAATGCAAGGAAAACTTGATCAAAATAAGCAATATACTTTAAGACTGAGTGCTGCTTTGTGCTCAGCCCTGACTGGTGCTGTGAGCTGGAGAAGCTCACCAAATAAACATGAAAATCGGGGGTGGGGGTGGGGGGTGGGGTGGGGTGCTCCAGTCCCTGCGGTAAGACCCTCCTCAATGGCGTGCCAGGGTGGATACTTCACCACAGCCCCCCACACAGCTGAAAGCACAGTGCTGCCTGCAGTGGGTGGGCAGCAACCTGAGCTGAGGGGACGGTGTCTAGGGTAATCCAGCCTGCACGCTATAGCATTTGCATACTTTCCAGGGCACATTAGCATCCACTGCTATTGTAGTACCGACATGGGATAGCTGTGGTCATAAAAACAGAAAGATACAGGTTGAGTTCCCCTTATCCAAAATGCTTGGGACGAGAAGGCTTTGGATTTTAGAGCCTTTTCAGGCTTAGGTATATTTGAGCATATATAATGAGATATCACGGGGGTGAGGGGGTGGGAGTCAAGTATAAACATGAAGTTCATTTATATTTCATAACACCGTATACACACTGCTCGAAGGTAATTTTTATACAGTGCTTTTAAATAATGTTGTTTGCATGAAAGAGGTTTTCACTGTGTGGAATTTTCTACTTGTGGCATCAAAACAAAAACAAACAACAACAACAACAAAAAACCACTTTGGATTTTGGAGCATTTTGGATCTTGGTTTTTCTGTTAAGAGATGTTTTAGCTACACCTAAAACTATAATGGCAAACAGATGGCAGGACCAAACTAGAGACCAGATCCTCAGCCCTGAAGTGTGCCCTCCAGCCAGCTAGTACCCTCTGAAGGTCCCCTGGATCAGGTTTGGGGTGCTGACTAAAAGAGAGAAATTCGAGGTGGAATTTCGAGGAGGCGAGGGATGTGAGGTTCCTACCAGAAGGATGTTGTTTTATTGGGAGGTTGGTTTGTGGAGAGGGAAATGACAGCGACGGCTGACAAGAAGAATGGACTAGAACAGGAACTGCTGAAAGGACTTTATGGGCCACAAAAGTGGATATTGGAAGAGTCCCAAGTGCCACAGTCTGGAGCAGAGGCTTGTGGCTAGTTTCTGATTGCTCTGGGGTCCGTGATATGTCACCTTGGCCACCTCATTAAGCTGAAATGTCCTGAGCCTTTTGCTCAGAAAACCCTGCACTATGGCTCCGGCCAAGATTGTGAAACTTCCCCTATGCAAAAATGCTCGGTTTTTTGTTTGTTTGTTTGTTTGTTTGTTTTTAATATATAAACAACAACGGATTTTTGTTTTATCTTGTGTAAACTCAAATAAATTGATGATGCCTTCCTGCTTTGTTTTCTGTTTCCCGTTGTGGAGGGGGCTTCAAGAAATCTGTTTGTGTGTGACAGGGCAAGGCCTGGCTGGCGTCCAGCCATCCCTGGGGTCAGCTCCACCCGAGCTTGGCCACAGCCAGCCGCCAGTTATTCAGGCGAAAGGATTACACTAAAGCCCAGGGCTGGTCAAGGAGCACATTCTGCACCAGAGGCTGTGAAGTTCTGAAAACCAGCCTTGAGAAGCACCAGGTTTATTTTATTTATTATTTATTTATTTTTAGTCAAAGTCAAAAGTATCAACCACAAAAGCCCAAGCAAACAATCAAACAAAAACCACCACACAGACTAGCAGTAGACAAGCCAGGGCCACAGAGCACCGCCCGACACACGCAAAAAAAAAAAAAAAAAAAAGAGCTAAGCTCATGGTGGTCTCCGAACAGTGGTCATTCCTTCTCTTCAGCCATTGCAGGACCTGACCTGCTCAGCTCCTGTCCAGAGGGACTGTGGGACTGGCTTTCGAAGACTTGTTTCCACGGCAACTCAAAAGGCCACTTCCCCACCAGAAAGGTCACCAGTGTCTCTGGAGGTGAGGTGCTAAGAAGGGCCCCACACCTGAAGTTAAGCAGAGCTTCCTCCCTTCGAATCACAATTAGCAACAAGCTTGATTGTGAGTTGTCTGCCAGGGTACATAGGGGGCCTCAGTTTACCTACAACAGAGGACCATGGCTGGGAGATGTGAACAACACACAGACACTTTCTTTCCATAATCCTGGGGCCTGGGTGTCCAAGATCAAGATCCAACATGGTCAGGTCTGGTGAGGGCTATCTCACAAAGGAGTGGCTGCCATCTTAATATGGTACCCTCCTCACACAGTAGAAACAGAGGGGCCGCTACGGAGGTTCCTTTCACAGCAATGCTAGCCCCGCCCTCCCCCCCCCCCAAATTAGTGAACTAATCAGTCTCTTAGACATCACCTCCTAACACCATCAATTTTTGGATTAGGACCTCATCATATGAACATGGGAGACACATCAGTCAGTCATGTATTTATATGCAACTTGAGGGAGGGGAATGGATCCCAATCTCCTCAGTGAAGGTAAACCAAAGAGGGTGGTACAGATGTGGCCTCTGCAGCCTCCCTGGGTTGCCTGAGAGTTTCAGGGATGTTGCTGTTCATTTAGACTCCTTTATCCACTAGTGTTGGAAACCCAAGGCCAACCACCCAAATGAAAGAGACATGGCACTGAGGCCCACAAAAAAATAAGAAATCCAGGCCCAAGTCTGTCTCCCACACTTTCCCCTGCGCTTGGGTCTTCCTCCAGCACCCTCACTCTCTCACAGCCAGCTGGGAAGAGGGCCTTCAGCATCTCCAGGCCTGTGGGGTCCTTGGTGCCCATCACGCAGGAGATGGACATCTTTTTCATTCAGTGCTGCCAATGAACGCTGCAAGGAATGTCTCTGGTCAGGCCTGAGGTGCGTGCTCCCCTTGTTACTAAGGACAGGGAGGCTCCATGTGAACAACACTGTCTGGGAATAAGCAAGCAAAGGCCTCACTAGTAATCCACAGAATACACACACACACACACACACACACACACACACACACACACACACACACACACGTTAACAACTTGGCTGGGGAAGAAGTCCTTGATCCCAACCTCTCACTCCTGGGAGTTCCTGTTACAGTTGCCTGCATTTTGCAGCCCAGGGCCCACACTTGGTAGGCTGGATTCAGCATCCAGGCCTGGAGCCATCGCCACACACAAACTCTCTTGGAAGGAAAGGTCATTGTTGATACTAGTTTTCCATCCCGTGCATTCCAGGAGGTGACATCTCAGGAGGGAAGGAAGCCTGGATGGCAGAATGACAACGGTTAGGTGGCACTGCCTGAGGGTGCAAAGCTAAATTCTTGCCCCACCCCCGAGGCCCAAATAGGTTCAGGTGTCCCATGCCAGACTGGGGAAGGTACAGGGACCTGAAGATGATGCTCCATTCCCTTGGTGCCTGGGACAGGTTAATGTTGGGGGATGGCCTGATGTATTTTGATGTTAATTACTGCTTTCTGTCTGTGACCCACCTTTTGCTTAATAAAAAGCCATCCCACCTGGGCAGGGCGGAGGAGATAGGTGGGGCTTAGAAGGATAGGAATTCTGGGAAGAAGAACCACCACCAGGAGAAGTGAAGAGAGGAAGGCCGCCATGGGTGAGCTGGAAAAGCACATGGCCCACGGCGGCTTGGATGGAGAATCCTGCCCAGATAAAGAACATGAGCAAGTGTTTGGGATTATGGATGGGAGGTAGCTTGATAGAAGTTACTAGAAGCAGATGGCATGGGATTGAGGCAGGGATCCCATGCCTGCCCCACTATGGGAGGCAATGTAGAGGATTGATATCTGCCCTGCCCCAGGTTAACTAAGGCTATTTTAAAATATAACAAGTATCTGTGTCTTGACTAATTGCTAGCCGGGCCTACTGGTAATACAGATAATGCATGTAATTTTAAAAACAATAGGTTAAGGCCATCTTGTTCCTCTGCAGCCAAGAGCTTAAAAGACCCAATCAAGAGGGTTTGGGGAAACTGTCTACACTAAAAGGGGTCCCCAGATCAAAGGCCTGGGGGTGTCATTCCACCCTCTGCCGTCACCCTGTCCAGGCCCAAGGAGGAGAGATTATCCTTTGAATTCCTTTTTCTGATCCCTTTTCACTCTTGGGCATTCCACATTGGGCATTTCAATGAGAAATGTCCCCACAGAATCATGGGGATTTGAACACTTCACCTTCAGTTGGTGGCAAGGCTTGGGGAGACTTAGGTGGTGCAGCCTTGCTGGAGAAAATGTGTCAATGGAGGTGGGATTTGAAAACATGAAGCCTTACCACTTCCAGCTGGGGCAGACCCAGATGTAAACCCTCCGCCTCCTCCTGCTGCCATGCCTCAATGGAGGTGGGATTTGAAAACATGAAGCCTTACCACTTCCAGCTGGGGCAGACCCAGATGTAAACCCTCCGCCTCCTCCTGCTGCCCCCATTCTTCCATCATGGATTCTTATCTCTCTGGAATTGTAAGGCCAAAATATTCCTTAAACTGCCTTTGGCTGTGGTGTCTTATCACAGCAACAGAAACGTAACTAACACAGGCATTCTGTATATCCTCCTGAGGCGATAGCTCACATCTGCCAAACATGTGGCAGAGTCTACAAACAACACTGGGCACTGGGCCTTCAAAGTCAGGCCTTTGTCCTTGTCATATCTGGTGAGAAAGGGCCAGATCAACTGAGCATCACCTTGCAGACCTCTCCCAGATCCTATCCTAAAGATTTTCTGCATAGAAACAAGCAACAATCTTCTGGGGGAAAGTTTAGGGCAATTACTTCCAGGTTTTACCTATTTATTATTTTGGTTTTGGTTTTATGAGACAAGAGTCTCTCTATGTAGCCCTGGCTGTCCTAGAAGTGCTATGCAAACCAGGCTGGCCTGGAACTCATAGAGATCTGCCTCAAGTGCTGACTTTATTATAAGCGTGTACCATCCATGCCCAGCTTGACTCCAGACTTATAGCATCCGCATCCAAGTCTACTGATGTCCGTCCACACAAATCCACCAGGGATTCCAGTACATTGTCATTCCCAGACCCACAGGGTCCCTTACCTGGGAAATCACCCTCTCAGACTAGGGAGGGTGACATCTGTACAGAATTGAGGTACCCACTGCAGCAACCACATTAATAAGGCAATTTCTTCCTAGCTTCACTTCCCCTGGTTCTTATTCCTGACTCCCAGGGACACATGCCTAATCCACTTCCTATATCAGACTCTACACAGACTCACACACACACACACACACACACACACACACACATATGTCATATACAGACTCATGCACACACATACTCATATACACTAACACACACTTTTATATTGGAGTAACCCAAAGTAAGAGAACTACAAGGAAAAAGGGTGCAGGCAAAACCAGGAAGCTGAGTGTCCAGAGCAGTGCAAGGATCACACACCGTCACTAAGGGAATGGCACCTTCACCTCCAGAGGGAAGGAAGGGGTTAAGAGAAAAGGAGGGCCCTGGGGAAGTAAGTAGAGAAGTGTCCAAGACTCAAGAAAGACCAAAGAAGTGACAGTGTATCTACAGGGAGGGCCATGCTTATAAGGGAAGGGGGGGGGGTGGAAGGGGTGACGACATCTGTAGAAAGTCATGGCAGCTGACGGGACACTGGGTCCATCACAACCCAAGCCCTCTGCCCTCATCTGGTGACCTGTAGAACTGAGAGTGTCTAAGAAGCCTGAATGCAAAGGTTCAGCTTCTTATTTGAACCCTACCCAGGCTTCCCTTCCTCTGCAAAGCTCTCAGTTCCCAGGTCCATGCCAGCTGTGGAGGGCAACTTTGAGAGAAGAGAAATTTGGATATGGCTTCTATCCTTTTTTTGTTTTTTAATTGAAAGTAGCTTCTTCTCTTATTCAATGCATCCCAAGACAGTTCCCCCTCCCTCCACTCCTTGAAGCTCCGCCCCCAACTACCCTCTCCCCCATGTGATGATGGCACGGAGGTCAGTGGTCTTCAAGCGCTGCCTTGCGCACTAGCGATCCAAAGTGAAGGCTGAAGTGGCTTGAAGTCTAGGGCTGTAGTACGGAGGCAAATGTTTGCTGCCTCCACCTTGAGGATCAGATGTAAGCCCACGGCTGCCGCCCCTGCACCATCTCTGCTTACTGCTGCCACAGTGACCTTGGACTCACCCTCTGACACTGTAAGCAAGCCCCACAATTAGATACTTTCCCTCGTTAGTTCCCTTGGACGTTGTGCTCTGTCACAGCAATAGAACAGTGACCGAGACAAGGGCTTTGCCTTTGTTACCTACTTCAGAAAAGCACAGACTAAAGCTTTAGATGAATGAGATCAACAGGATGCTGGCAACTGCTAAAGCTCAGTTACAGACACACGGACTACGCAAGGCTGTACTTTGGGGTAAAATTCCCAGATGGACATTTTCTCGAGAGGTCCCTGGCTGCCTGAGCACCCTGCATGCCCAGGAAGACGGAGCTAACGAATCGGCGAGGGCAAAGACAATAACATGATGAGGCTCTGAGCTGTACTTAACTTCACATTTGATTTTGCTGCCTGGCAGATGTCCCAGGGCCTTGAGGGGGGACAGCAGGCTGTCAGAGTGGGTGTGAAACAGTGAACCAAAACAGAGAATTTCACAAATCAAACAAGGGGAGGGTGGTGAGAGCCAGCTGTGAAACGCTGCCCGGGGGTGCCTGAAGCTCCTAGGGAAAATCAAAGGAGCAGTCTTGACAGGGCCATGGGCTCTGCCCCCAAGTCCACTGTGTGCTCGGTGCCAATGGACGCCAACTCCTTCTGCCCAAGGGGGGATCATGAAGTGACCACTTGGCAGCCATTCCCTCATATCAAAACCACACAGGGAAGAAAGGGATTCCTGTTTCCTGTCTCACTGTGGAACAAGACACTTCGCTCTTTTTAGACCTCAGTGATGCGGCTGAGGCCTGGGATAGGCTCCTTGTGTGCTTTAGACATCCTCAGCCCAGAGTAAGCCACTACTCCCTCGCCGCACCCTAGAGGGAACTCTGGGGATGTGCAGACTATGGGGCAGGGCGGGGAGCCAGCGAGAAGGTGCGTGAGGCTTCCATCTTTGCTCTTCCTCTTGGTATGACAGATGGTACCTCCCTTACAAAAGCCAATGTACCATCTCAGTTAAATAGCCCCAGGAAATAGCAAAGATCAGAAAACCTCACCTATCCTCAGCACCACACACACACACACACACACACACACACACACACACACACACACACACACACACACACAGAGAGAGACAGGGACACACACACACACACACACACACAGACAGGGACACACACAGACACACACACACACACACACCCATCATACCATACACACATATACCACCCAGACCCAGACACATACACCCACCACATCACACCACAGACACACACCACATTACACCACACACATACATATACCACACATAGACACACATACATACACACCACACCACATCACACACATATACCACACACAGACATACATACATACATACTACATCAACTAGACACAGACACACACAAAAGCACTACATCACACCACACACAGATACACACCACACCACACACAGAGACATAGACATACAGACACACAGATAACACACACACCACATCATACCATGCACACACATACCACACACTGACACACACACTCAACATCACACCACACACACATACACTACACCACACACACAACATACCACACTGTCATTTTTTTATTTCCCAGGAGGCCCAGGCTCCACCTGGCCAGAAGTGCATGTTTCTCCCAGACTTGAGCGCCATTGGCTTCCAGGCAGAAAAGACTGAAACGCTGGTCTCTAAGCAGAGATGGGTGGAGCATGGGCCAGAAGGTTCGGGAGAAAAGATTTCTCCTCAGTGAGTGTTACTGCTGTTCTAGCGAGGCTGCCAGCACCAGGCCAGGTGGCAGCGAGGAGCTCAGGGCTCCAAAGCCTGAGCCAGGCAGCAACAAGGGCCTGACTTGAGTAGGGAGAGTCGGTGGCGGCTGCTCGGAGCTCCAAGCCAAGAGGCAGTGGCAAGAGCCCGCTTTGGTTTGGGTGGACAAAATGGCTGCTTTGACATCAGCCGGCCGCTCACCTTTTCAGATGGGTACTATGCTGGCACGCTGGTGAACGGCGAAAGCTTGCAGCAGCCAGCAGCACATGGCTGCCTGACTGGTAGTCAAGCCCAGTGGCCAGCACTGAGGAGGGGGGGCTCTTCTTTTCCCTGAATAAATGACAAGTCTCAGTCACGGTAGAATAGATAGTGGTGGCCCCTTTATTTCATGTAAAACAGTGGGAGGGGTTTCTTTCTGGGTGAATGTGTTTGATTCGCTGGGGCTAGGAATGCCAGGATACTTCATTCACAGGGGAATGCGGGAGCGGGGGGGGGGGGGGGGGGGGGGGGGGGAAAGGACTCTAAGTACAGTTAGAGGTGTGGAAAAAGGCCATTGGCTGAAAGCTAAAGTCCAAAACATCTCCCTAGCATGGAGAAAGGTGTTTTCAGGAATCCCCAGGTGCACACTGAATAGTTTCTTATCAGGAAAGGGTTGGGCCTGTAATCTCCCTGAGAGCTATGGGACACTCCTTAGAGCATCTTAAGCAGAGAGGAGGAAACCCGGCTGAGGGAGGGAGGCCCTCATTTTAGCACTGAGTTCAGGGGCTTTCTGGTAATGTCAGATTTCGACCTTAAGAGCAGAGGCGAGGGCCAGGAGAGATGGGTCAGTGGTTAAGAGCACTGGCTGCTCTTCCAGAGGTCCTGAGTTCAATTCCCAGAAACCACATGGTGGCTCACAACCATCTATAATGAGATCTGATGCCCTCTTCTGGCCTGTAGATGTACATGCAGGCAGGGTATTGTATACATATAAGTAAAATCTTAAAAAAAAAAAAAAAGCAGAGTTCAACACCACACACAACACAGCACACACACAGCACATATATATATCACACACACTCACACACCATATCACATTATACATACATAAACATACCATATCACACCACACATACTCACTTTACCACATACACAACACACACATCTACACCCACCATATCATGTCACACCACATGCACACACATCACACCACACACATACACATACAATATCACATCACACCACATGCACATATACATCACATACACATACTACATATCACATCATACCACACACATACATATAACGCACATACACCATACCATATATACACACATACAACCACATAACACCACATATACACACACCACACCATACGTACACACACCATATCACATCACACCACAATCTATACCACACACACATATACATACACCATATTATAGTACATGCACACTACACCACACATTCACATACAACACACACACACACACACACATACACACATGCTACACTACACACACACACACAGGAATTCCTGAGGAAACACTTGACCCCAGAGCCTCTCCTTTCTCTGTATATGTGCATTTCTCTGAAAAGAGCAAGCCATAGGCACAGCCTCTCCTCACAGGCCTGTGCTAGTCAAGCCCGTAGCTCCCTCCCTGTTGTGGGATTGGACTGTGACATAAAGTCTTTGGGATAGATCTCCACACTAGTGACCGATCTCGGGAGCATGTGAACAGCCTAGGTCCGCCCCTGCACACCTCAGGAAGGCAGGGTTTGTGAGCCTTGCCCGCCTTGGCAAAGCACAGCAGGGCGTCTTAGTCTTCATTCCAGTTATTGGATAATAGAACAGAGGCCAAGAGGCCTCAACATGCTTACCCCATGACTCATGTCTGAGCCCACTGTCCTATGTCCAGGCCAAAATGGATCCAGGTCCATCTGACTTGAACCCACCTCATTCCTGCCTTAAACACACATCCAGATTTCCATTGGTTTTCCGCTGGTCAGCCCATCCTCTGCTACTCCATCAGAGCCTCTGCTGTTAGGGAAGCTGGCCACATCGCCATCCCAATGAGGAGGTCTAGGACACACACTCACTGCGTGGCCTGCGCTGTGGTCTCTAGGTCCACCCTCTGGGTCTACCCCCTTTCCCATTGGCATGACCTCAGACCTGCCCAAGACTGCAGCATCTCTTGGGTGATGAGATTTTTTAAAAATAGTTCTTTAAAAAAATTTTTTTAATGTATTACCACTGTGTGTTTAGTGTACATTCGGGTAGGTATGCACATGACCCAGCATGCACGTGGAGGTCAAAGACAACACTGTGGAGTTGGGTTCCTCTTTCCACCTGGGTTATCAGGATCACACCACAAGTGCTATTCTTGCTGAGCCATCTTGCAAACCTTTAAATCTCATCACTGAGCCCTCCTTACCCGTCCATTACCCATCACATCCATATATTTTGTCAATTTACAGACATAAGCATGTAGACCCCCAGCAAGCAGGGTTGTCTTCTTAGCCTCTTTTGTGTCCCTCTAGGACGGGTCTTGGCACACAGTAGGAACAAAACAAACACTTGTGTGTGAGATGATGGATAGCTGGCTTCAGTAACTAAACTCCAATGCACCCCCTTTGTACTCAGGCTGTTGTGTCTAGAAGCCCAAAAATTTAAAAAAAGAAAGAAAGAAAGAAAGAAAGAAAGAAAGAAAGAAAGAAATGCCTTCGAAGAGGCAGAATTCTGGACAGTCTGTTCACTTCGATGATCCCAAGGTAGATGTGGTTTCCAAAGCTTTGTCACATGGGCAAGATCGATGGGGTGGGGGATTGTATCAACAGGAGAACTCATCATTAGGCAAACTTTGCTTCATCTCATACTTGGAGCAGCCCTTCGTTGGGAAGCTGAGGCTAAGAGGCAGGGCAGAAAGACAGAGAATTAAGGGAGCAGGGGGCAAGAAAGGAGCCCCTCACCCCAGTCTGTCAATTACACTTCTCCCTTTCTGAGAGTCACCAATATCAACGCAACTGACAAATCACAGAAGGTCGCCTGAAGAGACAAAGCCTTTCTCTGAGGAAGATGTCAAACAAGAATTTTATTAAAAAGCCATCCCTTGCTTAAGGCCGGAACTCGCGCGAACGCTGATTTTGACTTCACCAGCACTCTGCTCCCACCTTTAAAACCCAAAGCAAGCACTTCATGTAGAACGTGCGACAGGCTTTAAAGATGAGGGAAGTAATCCACGTTTTGACCCAGGGCTTCATGTATCTCAGGCTAGTCTCCAAGTTGCCCTATAGACAAGAAAGATCCTGAACTTCTGTTTCTCCTGCCTCTGCCTTTTGAGGGCTGGCGTCGCAGGTGCGTGCTGCTGTCACACCTGGTTTGTGCAGTGCTGGGGATAAAATCCTGGCCTTCATGCACACTAAACACTGCACCACCCGACCTACGGCTCCAGCCCACACTCTCATCTTTACTGAATAAGCACAACTCTGTTTCATACTGGTCCATTCTGAAATTCTTTCCTACAGTCTAGTCAAGGTCACAGAGTGGCAGCTGCTAAGTGGGGCGAGGATGTCCTCGGCTGCAGCCAGCACCAGGGACTGCACATTTCCAATGGCCTAACGGGCAGGTGGCTGCAGTGATGGGCTCCAGGTAAAGGGCCTTTCCTAGCTCTGCTCCAACCCCCACTGTAGTCTCCTCCACCCGGGACTGTGTGCTTGGACACGTGACTTGCTCTGTCCCACAAGATGATGGCGAACAATACACAGGAGAGGCCCGAAAGAGTTTGTTCCCAGAGCCTTGTCCTGTCTTGCTGCCGGGAAGCCCTGCCACCATTCTGTGAACAAGCCCTGACTGGCCTCCAAGAGGATGAGCTGCCACCCTGTCTGCAATAATCATGGTTTTTATTTTCTGAGGCTTTGACACTCTGGACAACTGACTCTCTCTTAGAGAGCAACAGCTCACACAGAAACAGCCCAATCCAAAACACACTCCCCCAAGCACCTCCTCTGCTGGGCCCTAAATGCCTAGTGCTAGGAATTGAAACCCCGGCTTCACACGTGCTAGTCAAATTCTCCGACACTAAGCTGCATCCACAGCTCTCTTTTGACTTTTTGTTTCAAGACAAGAGTCTCACTAAATTGCCAAGGTTAACCTTAAACTTACTCTGTACCCCGAGAAAGGTCCTTGAACTTGTAATCCTCCTACCGAGGCTGCCTGGGTAGGTGTGATTTTAGGTCTGAGCTACTAGGTCCCACTTCCCTATGGGGCTCTTATACTCAGGGCAACTCCCCTGCCGTAATCTCAGGGCAAGGTACCAGACAACCAGCTAGATAACTTTTGTGCATTGTGGCCCACTGCAATTTCTCGGGCTTGCCAATCCTAAACCTGATTGTTCTATACGATGATTAATATTGTCAGTCTGCGAGATGAGCCTCTGAGCATTTTGTGAGGGATCCTCGAAGTTTAGGTTAGCCTCTAGGGGTACCCATGAGGAACTGAGTTACATTAGCTGAGGTAGGAAGACCACCGAACCCGTGGACGGCACCGGTCCATGGGTTGAGGTCTTGAGAGCTGAGCTCCAGCGTTCACTCTCTGCTTCCTGACTACAGATTGCAATGTGACCAGACACCGCCTTTCGCTCTCGCAGCCGTGATGGACTGACTACACCCTCTCACCGTGAGCTACAATAAACTATTCCTTTCCTCAGTTGGTTCCATCAGGTATTTTTGTCACAGCAACAGAAAAGTAACTGAGGCACCTGGCTTTGCCTCGACTTGTCTTTTCCAGGTCTGAGAACCGCATCAGTGGGAATCACTTCGTCTCTCAGCCCTGCACTCTTAGGAAGGGTACAACGAGAAACCCAAAATCTCTAAGCGTATTACCGTGCACCTTCATAATTCTCCACGAGCAAGAGAACCCGTTCTTCTTAGCTCTGCCAGCCAACTCCTTTGGGATGGCTCTCCTTGGTCTGTTTGGACTTCCTGCCTTCTGCTGAACCAATCACCTTTCCCAGGAGAATGTAGCGCTCTGGTCAGTCAAACCAGGGTCAATCCCAGTTGGAACGAGAACGGTCCCTGCGTAGGTGTCTTCCTCAGCCAATGGAGAGGGGAGACTCACTTTGACTCTTTACTTTCTTTTGTTTTGTTTTTTGAGACAGGGTCCCTCTGTGTAGCCTTGGCTGTCCTGAACTCACTTTGTAGGCCAGGCTGGCCTCGAACTCACATCGATCCACCTGCCTCTGCCTCCCGAGTGCTGGGATTAAAGGTGTGCACCACCACCGCCCAGCTATTCCGCCCCAACACCAACGCCAGCTCTCCAGTTAAATGGTATCAAAGGAAGAGGGGTGTTTGGAGCTGGGCATGGTCGCTCACACTGCAGTCTCAGAGACAGGAAGATTAGGAACCTGTCTCAGAAAATAATGTTTGATGCTAGAATTAGGAAAGGGTAGAACTATTTATTGTTCTTGATTCTGATCATTATTTCTAGTAAGAATGAAGAGCAGTTTAAGACTTTTGTCACATTACTATTTATTTATTTGTGTGTATCTGAGTGTGTGCACGTGTGGACATCAGAGGACAACTTGAGGGAGTCAGGTGTTTGTTTGTTTGTTTGTTTGTTTTCTTCTACTATGTGGGTCCAGGGGATAGAATTCAGATTGTCGGGCTTGGTGACAAGTGCCTTTACCCACTGAGCCATCTTGCTGTCCCTGAAGAGCACTTTTGTTATTGACTATACTTGAGTGGGCCTTAATATTAAATCACTCATATTGTTCTCACTTGGGGTTCTGTCTGGGGTAGCTCTTCCACTGGGAAAACGGGCTTATTTCTTCACCTATCATAATAGAGTTCGTGTTGCTATGGCCTTGCTAAGAAATAGCTATTTTTGTCCCTCTACAATTGACAGGATGATTATAATCACCCCTTACAGCAGAACAGCACCTTGTCATCTATAAAGGACGCTCACACACATCAATGGTTTTGATCCCCTACAATAACCTGGGTGGAGGAAAGCAACTTGTATTATATTCATTTTCTATAGCTATGAACACAGATTCAGAGAGGTTAACCAACTGACTCAAGGTCACAGAGCTCTGTAGCCTTGGGCTGCAGGAAAGGAGTAAGTTATATTCGGGGCTTTATTTATTTAACAAGATTAGATTTTAGCGCCTCGAAGCTGGTCAGGGCCAACTCCCTAGCTCTGGTTCTTACTGCCGTGCACAGACTCTGATAGCTCAGACACTGAGCCAACCAGAGCCAGGAGAAGAAATCAGCACCTGAGCTCAGCTGTAGCCCATACTTGAGCGTCAGTGCCAGGCCCCTGGGCTGTACCTCAGGCCTCTCTGCACGCACCAAGAACACCACTATGGCTCACCCTGTGGTGAAACTCTCCGCCCCTCCCCAACTCCCTCTTTCTTCTGAAGGTAGGCTAGCCAGGAGCCATAGCTAGGGCTGGGGTTTTGTCACCAGAAGAAAGTGGCAAGCCGAATAAGCCTTGGTGAGAGAGGAGAGCTCTGGTTTTGGAGGGGGAAGCCCAGGGTGACACTCAGGAGCTGCCCCTCTCACCTCACCTTCTCTGTCCATCCTTGACTGCACTGTTAGCTTCCCAGCTTTGTCCCGGGCACATAGGACAGCCCTGCCTTCTCTGTCCCATGGGGAAGGGCTCAGTGGATGGTGAAACTGTGTACTGCTCTGAGGCTTCTGAGGCTTCTGTTCTGGAAGGGCCCTCCAGGCAGCAGAGAGAACCGCGAATGCCAGAAACTCATCCATCTGTTAAGATCTCTTTCTCTCCCACCCCACCCCCGCCACCCCCTTAGGAAAAAAGCCCAATCATACCGTCTCCCAGTTGGAGTGACTGCAATTACTCCCTCGTACCCTGAAGTGGGAAAGAACTGTCATGGCCAATCAGACGACATCAGCCTGGGAACCCAGGGCATCCCAGCCCCAATCTTTCCGTAAAGGCCCATATGGGAAGCTACAAATTCAATTTGTCTTGTCTAGGGGGAAAATGAGGTTTAAATATATGGAATCAAAAATGATATCTCATGTACCAGACATTAGTGATCCAGAACAAATGCCTTGGGAAAGTAAATTACCCTGAAAATGTCAAGTATTCAGGTTACCAAAGAACTGGGAATTTTGGCAATGACCCAAGCACAGAGAGCCCGCACCGGACACTGCTTGTTCCTCACTTGGGCCCCAGAGGCCTGGGTACCTCAGACAGAGACCTGATTTCTGAGGGCTGGCCTCAGTGGTTTTCCCCAGGGAAGCCTGCCTACCTGCCTGCCTCCTGAGGAACTCCAGCCTTGACACCTTCCTGCTGGGTTGGACTATGAAGGCTATCAGGAAGGAACTCAAGTGCACCCAGCATAGCCAGCCTTACCACAGAATGGGAGGGTGGTGCTTCGGAATGCCAGGCAGGGAGGGGGGATGGGAAGGAGAGGGGGATGCTTCTGAGCCAGATCAGAGGGCCAGCTCCCACCTAAGCCAGCTGGAGTCAGCTTCCTGGAGGGATGAGCATCTGAGGTTGGATGTCAGGACACTTGAATCCTAAACCTCAGCTCTGTCACTGCCACTGAGCTGGTACCAACGGTCTCCTCGATAGACCTTAGTTGGTAAACGCTTGGAATAGGATTTAAGTGGTGTCCACTAAGCATTTCACTGTTGTGACTTACAAGTTTTTCTTTTTTAAAAAATACATTTATAATACAAAGTACATAGAGCAGGAGAACCATGTGACAATCATGAGTTCTATAAATGTTACACCCATAGTGGTTTGGCTATTTGTATTTGTCCAGCTTGAAGTGAAAATCTTTCCTGCCTTATCAGGTCTAGTTTTTCTTCCTTTTGCTCTCTCTTTCAAGAATCTATAGAGCTGCCAGCAAGTGGCTTCGCACGCCTTTATTCCCAGAACTTGGGAGGCAGAGGCAGGTAGATCTCTGAGTTCAAGGCCAGCCTGGTCTACAGAGCGAGTTCTAGAACAGCCAGGGCTACACAGAGAAACCCTGTCTCAAAAAAGAAAGAAAGAAAGAAAGAAAGGGAGGGAGGGAGGGAGGGAGGGAGGGAGGGAGAATGTAGTGGGGGAGAGAAGAGAGCAGCAAACAGGAAGAGAGCATGGAAATCAGCCTGCCTGAGTTTGAAGCCTGGCTTGGCCACTTCAAACCCTCTCATGTCGAGTGGTACCTATAACATCTTTACCTTGCCACTTTCCCTCTTGCAGCATGGAAATAATAACATTCATCTTCTGGTCTGTGGGAGAATGAGACCGCAGAATGACACCACAACAGTGCATGGCTACTCTTTATTGAGCAAGTACTATTCGCCAGGCTCTGTAGATACAGAAATGACCTAGTCTCAAATACTTGAGAGGTAAGGGCAGGAGGGTTGCTTGAGTAGAATTCAAAGCCAGCCTAAGCAACACAGTGAAATGTCATCAGTAGGCAAAAACAAAACAACAGCAACACAAGAGCCCTGATAGCAAAGGCACTCAATCCTTGTAACTTGTAGGATAGAAGGAAAGAGAAAACCAACTGCTTCAAGATGTTCTCTGATCTCCACAAGTGTGCTAAGGTACCCCCCACCCCCATCCCACCCCACACACAAGCAAAACAAACAGAAATGGTCCATAGAGCATGTCCCTGCCCTGCAGAACATTGTCTCTTAGTAAGATGTTGCCCAGAAAGTCGTGCCCTGATGGTCATGAGTTTGCATCCCCAGAGTGCAGTGATCCTGGCACCCAGTCCTCTGGCAAGGAGTTGGGCATGGAGCAAGTCCGGCCCCCTTGCAGGAATGAGGCACACATCGACTGCCTGATGCCTCTGATGTGTTTTCTTTCCTGCTTTTTCCCTCTGGGTACCACTTGAAGTCTTACTTCAAAGAGAATTAGGAATAAACAAAATCTCTCCAAGAAGGCTCCTCCTCCAGAACCCTCCTCTCTCCAATTCCCTTCTATCTCTGTTTATTTATATTGCATCATCCAGCCCAACAGGCTTGCCCCACTTGCCCTGTTTAGGGAGCTGTGAGATCCCTCAGTGCCTTGCTGCTCTCCTAAGAACACAAACTGGCCTCACTCTTCCTAGAACCAGACCCAGCCACCATCTGCCTGGCCAGTAAAGACTCTGGCTGCAGGAATATTGAATTGTTTCCCCCCCAGGGGCTGGCTGGAGAAATTGTTGAGTTCCTGTATAGTCAGCAGGGAAGGCCACCAGGAATTAGCTGGGCACTGACTGCTACACGCAGATGTGTCCCCGGCCCAGAAGACAGACCGCAGCTGCTGTGGTTGGGAGAGGAGGTGTCGGTAGAGGGATGAGGCCTTGGCGCAGCACAGGCAACATTCTAGAGGTGTGGGGCTACTCCATCATGCTGGCCAGGGAGCTGACTGCTGGATGCCATTCTAGAGGTGTGGGGCTACTCCATCATGCTGGCCAGGGAGCTGACTGCTGGATGCCATTCTAGAGGTGTGGGGCTACTCCATCATGCTGGCCAGGGAGCTGACTGCTGGATGCCATTCTAGAGGTGTGGGGCTACTCCATCATGCTGGCCAGGGAGCTGACTGCTGGATGCCTTTCCATAGACATAGCAGAGAGCTAGTAAGCCACGTGTTTTCACCCCAATCCACACTAGATGATTAAGGAATTTCCAGATTCTTTGCTTGAGCTCAGACTATAAAAATAAAATAATCCATCTCTAGAGGAATCCTGAGGCCTCCCTTGCCATTATGCACATCCAAGAGGCTGGCAGGGGCTGGGGAGGGGGGGAAGGGAGGGAGGGAGGGAGGGAGGGAGGAAGGCTAAATTATAGTCTATAAGTAACTGGGGTAACAGAGCAAATATGTTTACTTCTCTAGGCTTCCATTTTCTTCCCTGACAATTCTGGATCCTGTACTGTATAGCTAAATTCTAATCCATATCTATTAATCTACAATCCCATGAATAAGAGAGCCAGGTGGGTGGCCGTTAATCAAGTCACCCTGAAACCACAATGGCTTGCCTCTGAGGCCCCGCACCACCGGCACAGTAGGGTTTGTACAACAGCTTCAGCCCCTGTGTCCTGTCCAGTTCTGTGTTGGGGAGTCCGAAATCATGTGGGTTCCAGTAGGTGGTCAGACAGTCAAGAGCTCAGAGCTGAGCACTCTGAGAAAGACGTTTGCAATCCCAGCATCTGCACAGCAGGTCACGGATGTGATCTTCGACTATCTCAGCTGGGGTTGTGGGTAGAAAGGAGAGGCGAGATTGTTTAAGAAAATTAACGTGAGGGTCTGGGATAGCAATGCGTAGCCAGCAGGGTCAGCTAAGAACGTGGAAATCAGGGAGAAGAAATAGAAGATGTGCTGGCACAGGCGCTGACCCTTCCATGTTATCTTTGTCTCAGCTTCCAAACCATGCCAGCTCCCTGCCCAGCTTCTCCCAAGGAAGGGGACTAGGAATCTCCACAGGATAGGATGAAGTTGGTTAAAGACACACTATCCAGAAACATCGAAACTGCCATGCATCTGTGTCCTCCACTCCCTACCCTTGTTCCATTCTCAGGACTAAGGGAACTCTCCTCTGACGTGGAATTTGGTCCAAAATGAGTCTCTTCGCATCCAATTCCAACCTACCGCGCAGGCGCATCACCTTGTAACATTGTTGCGGCAGCGCGGTGTCTCCGAAACAATTCCATGGCTCAGCGGACTTTTATTTATTAGTTTTGCCTCTCGATTTCTCCCAGGTTTCTTTTCCTTCTTTCACTTTGTCAGCAACGTGAGCCCAGAGAAGCAGATGGATTTCTGAAGAGAGTGAATTTGCACCTGAGGTGTCCCCAGTTTGATCTGTGGTTCAATCAGTTTTCTGCCCAGGATCCACTATGACCCCGAGGTCTGGGTGGAAGGGCAACTGGTGTGTGTACCCACTGGGTGGTGCGCTCAGCAGCGGTTATTTGTGGACAACTCCCTTTGCCAATAGCGCCTCCTTGCTCCTAGAATCCCAGCTCTGACAAAGTATGACTTAGTCCCTTTCAAGAGAGATAATGTTTTGTTTTATTTTTAAAATTTCATTAATTTCTTTCATTCTCACTTTTTTTTTCCCTGTAAGCAGGTACTTTTACGTTCTTGATATTGTTATGACCAATAGCCAGACTAAGCGATATAAATAAAAGTGTAACAAAGGGGCTGGCTGGGTGACGGTTCAGGGCTTAAGAACCTGGGGCCTCTTCCACAGAACTTCAATTCAATTCACAGCACTCATGACAGAGACAACTCACAACCGGCATTAACTCCAGCTCAGGAGACCAAAGAACCTCTGCCAGTGCTCAGGGCACCTGCTCACATGTGCACACATGCATAAATAATAAAATAAATCCCTTTTTGAAGTATAGAAATACAGAAGGTTTCTTTTTTTAATGGAGCACTGATATTTGAAGAGGATGTTTGGAAGGTTGCAACCACAAAAATATTCCTCAGAATTGAGGTCTAAACGCTGTTTATGATTCCTAAGTCTGAGTTCATTGCTACCCTTCCTGTCAGGCCTGGGAAACAAGCCTCCCTGCCTGGGGACTATAAAAGTGTAAATATATCTCACGCAATATGAAGGATATACTTACATTCAAATGTACCTATTGTTTATCTGCCCAACAGGCAATGGTGACCTTTAGTCCCAAGCATTTGGGAGGCAGAGGCAGGCAGATCTCTGAGTTTGAGGCCAGCCTGGTCTACAGGGTGAGTTCCAGGACAGCCAGGGCTACACAGAGAATCCCTGTCTTGAAAACAAAACAAACAACAAAACACAAAGAAAAAAGGAGAAAGGGCTGTGTTTAAGGGAGCCTGAGAGCCCTTGGGCAGCATGCCAAATCACCTCCATCCCCTGTTGGCTAGGAGGTGAGTGCTGAATTTCCAACAGGACCCTGGTCTCCTGGACAGGCAGGACAAGAAAAGAGCACCTCTATTCTTCCTGGTAAAGTATCCCTAACTTGCCTCATATAGCGAGAGTCAGGTAAAAGGCCATAAATGTTCCAAGAATGCACTGTGGGTAAAACATTGCAGATCTTCCACATTTTGGCTCCCGTTGTCCCCTATGGCTAGACTTCATAGGCAATGCTTTCACTTTGTAAGAGACATTTCCCAGGAGTCATTTGATAGAGCCCTATATGATAACAGTCACTGTCCAAGTGGGCCCCTCCACACATGGAACTTTCTAGAGAGAAGGCCACCATTTTTGCTTTCTGATGCACTGCTAACCAGGAAGGCAGGCATCTCCCCTTCTAGGAGAGTTCTGGGGGTTGACTACATCCTCAAAATGACAGCTGACTTTCTGATGGAGAGTTTAGGGAGTCCTTAGGCAAGCCTCTAGCACTCCCACTTCCTTTCCTTGTGCCCCAAGTCCTCCTGGGCACAACTACAAAGCCCTAGCCCCTCCATCACAGAGAAGATGGGAAATGACACGCTCCCAGGTGAAAACTCCAGCGCCAAGGTGGACCTCTGTATTGAGTGCCTGGCCAGGCCTACGTGGGATAGCTTTTCCTCCACCAGTGCCAGGGATGGAGTGACAAGAACACATACAGGCTGGCCGGCCTTCCAGGGCTTAGCCTGTGTTTCCTGAACCCCTTCCATAAGAACCCTCCAACCTCAGTTCTTCAGAATCTCCTAGACACAAACTTGTGTTCAGATCCCTTCGCTATTCACTGCGAAGTCCAACCCAGCATCACAGAAGGGACAGAATATGTGGTCACGTAGCTGGACTGCAAGGTACCAGTGCTAAATTACCAGTGCTCTCTTCCTACAAGCCAATGAGCCAATGCAATTTTTGTTGTTTTGGGGTTGTTTTTGTTGTTGTTGTTGTTGTTAGTCTGTTGAGATAAATTGTCTCTGTGCAGCCCAGGGTATACCTTCAACTCTTGATCCTCCTGCCTCTGCTCCCTGGTGCTGGAATTACAGTCATGTGCCAGCGCATCTCACGAACCAATAAATATTAATGCATTTGTCATATAGCATATGTTTACTGAGGAGTCTTTTTTACAGCAAGCCTGGACAAGGCTCTAGGAGGTAGGAGCTAATAGGACAAGTCTTTGCCCTGCTGGGAAGCAAGCTGGATGAAAAACAGTGATGCATGAGGAGGCTTATGATGGGGAGAGTGGGGCTGCCATGACCTCAACAGGGGTCCCAACCCAGCATAGGGGAACAGAGATCTGGGGCCCAAAATAAGCCCTTTAAAAACAGGTAAGAATGTGAAGTTGAGAATCTCTGAGCACATAGGGTGGTGGGTGCCACTGAGGGACAGAAGCAACGATGGTTTTGAAATTTGCACAGGAAAAGCAAGGCCCTCAGAAGCATGCTAGGTAAAAGAAACCAGGTACAAAGGGCCACGTGTCGTATGACTCCATACATCCAGGATCCAGGGCCTATGGAAAAGGAAAATAACAGTTGCCAGCACTGAGCAGGGGAGTGTGCCACGAGTAAAACTGTCTTTTGAGGGATAATAACCATGTTGTCGAACTAGGTGGTACATGATGGTTGCAAGTCTAGTGACAGCACTGAAAACAAAAACAAAGACAAAACAATGACTTTCAGAGTTTAACATGGTGAATTGGGAGCTAGGACCTGTCTGAGTTTGCCTCTCTGCTGATGTGATAAAACTCTACCCGAAACCACTTTGGAGAGGAAAGGGTTTGTTTGTCTTACACTCCCGAGTAAACAGCCCATCACTCACGGAAGAAAGGCAGGAACTGAAGCAGGAACCGGACGCAGGAATCAAAACAGAACCACAGAGAAACGCTGCTTGCTGCCTTGCTCTCCGCGGCTTGCTCAGCTTGCTTGCTTACACAGCTGAGGACCATTTGGCAGGGATGGCAACCGCTCACAGTGGGCTGGGCCCTCTCGTGTCAGCCATTAATCAAGAAAATGCACCACAGATTAGGCCCACAGAAGTGGTTCCTCAGCTGAGGGGCTCTCTTTCCAGGTGCCTCTACTTTCTTTCAAGTTAGCAAAACCAGCCAAGGCCTGGAGCTTGAATCTCCAACACTAACATAAGAATCTAGGCATGGCCGCACGCACCTATAACCCCAGCACTAGGGAGCTAGAAACAGGTGGAGCCCAGCAGCGTACTGGCTAGCCAGCCTAGCTGAAATGACAAGCTTCCGGTTCAGAGAGAGACCCTATCTCAGGGGAATAAGGCTGAGAGTGATAGCAGAACTCATGCAACACCCTCCTGTGGCCACCACAAGGTATCTTGTGTGTGTCACCTTGCACATATGTGTACACATACCACACACACACACAAGGTGAGGAACCGTATGTAGTTTATATAGTCCAGTGTTGCTAAAGAGAGTGTGGCTCTGAGGTCCACTGAGCAACTGAACTGCATTTACCTGGCATAGAAGGGCAAGTTGCTTCTGACAGGCCTGACCCTGAGAGCCATGGAAACCAATGGGTGTTAACCCAGAGAGTGACATAGTCAGACTTGCCCTCTAGGAACCTCATGTGGCTGTCTCGAGGAGGATACATTATAGGGGGGGACCAGTGGGAAGACAGATGCTGTTCTCCAGGTGAGAACCAGGGGCAGATGTGAAAGGACAAAACCAGGCTTCACAGAGAGACCAGAGCTCGGGGACCTGGGTGGGGCTGGAGAACAGGTGAGAAGAGGGAAGAGCCTGTGATGATTGCGGTGACTGGGAAGAGGCGAGAGCGCCAGAAGAAATAGGACTAGGAGCCACTTATTGGGATGGGACTTGGGGGTCAGGGAAAAAAGCCCCCTGGGTTTGCGACACCTGCATGAAACTCCAGGGACTTATCAGTGGCACGGGGGTGGGGGTGTGGGGAGGGTAGCCGCTGGGCTCTCACCACTAAGGCTTTGGGATTAGGCAAGTCGCCCTGAGAGAGTGTGGAAGGCAGAAGTGAGAGAGCCGGGCAGTGACCCGGAATGCTCTGGCTTATGAGAGAGGAGAAGCCGGGAACCAAGCAGGAGGAAAAGAGGAGCATGCGGGGACGCAGGAGGGGGAGTGTCTTAAGGGCTTGGTGGAGTGAGCATACGGGGACGCAGGAGGGGGAGTGTCTTAAGGGCTTGGTGGAGTGAGCTGGGTGCTCGATGGGCCTGGGAAGGGGTTTAGAGAGAGGTCAGCGTCTGCAGACTCTGCGGCGCATGGTATCCATGACGCGGGCCTGAGGAGAGAGTGGGGAGGTGTGGGAGGAACAGAGTCGTCTGTGAAGGAGGGATGTGAGGGCCGGGCAGAAGCAGGAGGGAGGCCTGCAGAGGAGGGCCACCAGTGGCCTGAGATGCCAAGTGGGGATGCCTTCCTCTGTAGATGAAAGACAAAGGAAGAAACCAGGCATGCAATGAATGGTGCAGGTCTGTAATCCCAGCCCTCTGGGAGGCAGAGGCAGGTGCATCTCTGTGAGTTCGAGGCCAGGCTGGTCTACAAAGTGAGCCCAGGATAGCCAGGACGACACAGACAAACCCTGTCTCTAAAAACCAAAAGCCAAACCAACCAACCAAACAAACAAAAATAATAAATAAATAAAGGAAGGGGCAGGATTGAGATATAGTTGGGACATGGTGCTAATGAACTTAGAGATGAGGAAAGGGAATTTTTCACATGGCTTTTATTTTGACACTGAGGCAGCAGACAAGATCAAATACTGAGGCGGCGGGCAAAACTAAAGGGACTTGACAAAGCGTGTGTCAAAACCTGCTCAGAGACAGCTGTTGAATTTCCGAGAATCTGAAGAACAAGTTGTTAAACACGGCTATTGAAAAAACAAATTAGAATAGATCCCCACAAGCATCTCCAACTCCTTTGTGAGCGTGGTGATAGCGGGGCAGCAGACCTTGAGGTGTGGGAAGATAGAAATGAGAGCAAGTCACACAGGACAGGCAGACCGCAGACCGCGAGGAAGTCCCTACCAGGGGTTTCCGGTGGGAGCTCAGCAAGCGCCAGCTGAGGCATTTCAGCAGCAATGGAGAGGGGTCAGGCTGCTGTGTTCTTCACAATAGACCAGCCAGCTCTTATTGATTTTTCTGGGCCAGGCTGAAGTTTGCTAATTGTCCCTTGGTCGTGGGCATGGTTTCAAAAGATGTTTTTCCCCCCTCCTTGTGGCTAAGTGTTCTGACCTTGAGGTTGGTGGGCTAAATGGACAGTGGCTTAACCCAATAACTGCTGAACTGCTTACATTAAAGTCCCAGCCTGTGATTTGCTCTGGACCGCTGGAGGTTCCCAACGTTCCTGATGCTGCGACTCTTTAACACAGTTGGCTCCTGTGCTGTGGTGAGCCCCAACCGTAAAGTTATGTTTGTTGCCACTTCATCACTTCGATACTCTTATGAGCCGAAATGTAAATATCTCATATGCGACCCCCCCCCAAAAGGGTCGAGACCCAGAGACCCACCGGTGAGAACCACTGCTCTAGGCCTGAGCACAAAATAGGGTGGAGTGGAAGCAGGCTGAGTTAACCCTTTATTGGGCTTTGGATAAACCACTACTCAAATATTCAACATGTCCACCTGCAGAGCTCAGTGGAACCTGACCTCATGGGTTAGGACAACAAAGGGGACAGACACATTATGAAGGCAGAGATGCCAATCCTTGTATAATACTTAGTCTCTCATCAGATGTCTGCTGGTTTAAGCAAAGAGTTGCTGTGTTTTGGTATTTTTTTGGGGGAGGGGGGTTGTTGTTGTTTTTAGAGAAAGCAGGCTTCAAGTTGCTGCAAAGTAACCAAGGCAACTGTTATCAGAACCCACACATCAGAGGTTTTTATCTCTGGCAAGCTCGTGGGAAGCTAATGATGCATTGCTCAGCTGTGACCTCCAAAATTAGTGATTTTTTTTTTAACTTAACTAAGAGCAAATGCTGTGATTTTTGTCCTGATAAATGGGATGGCTTCAGGGGCCTACCAAGGGCTTTTGGTGCAACCAGGTTTGTCTTCAGTAACATCCCCTTTGTCATTGTCACTTGGAGGTCCATCTGAAAGGCCACTGGCTTTGGCTTAGTCTAGTCACAAGGACTTCTTGTCTGTAAACATTCTGGCCTTGTGACCATTTAATCTGGTTTTTTATGACAACTCTGTTTAAAGCAGACTCTCCATAGGTAACAGGTTAAGAGCCCAGAGTCTACTTTTTTGAACCCTGTCACTTTCCTATCTCAGTGGTTCAAAATGGTTGAAGGAGAGGTCAGCCTTTCCTGCAAACAGCATAGCCCTTGGACTGCAGCAACACTGAAGCCTTCTGTTCTTGAAGGGCTTTGTGAGGATGAGAAGGTATTTATTATACATCTGGCAAGGGACTCATTTACCAGGGCTTATGAAGAGCCTATAAAATCTAACAGTGAATAAACAGCCCAATTAGAAAAAGGGCAAAAGGCCTGAACAGATATTAGAATGTCATGCGCACATGGCACACGGAAAACACGCAACATCCCTAGTCATCGGGAAATGCACAGCAACGTCCCACCACACACACAGAGGCCAAACTGAAACAAAACAATGAAAACACCAAATTCTAGGGAGCATGCAGAAAAGCTGGGTCACTCACACGCATGGCCACTAAAACACAAAAACAGAGTCACCCCACGTAAGAGTGTCCGTGACCCAATACTGCACTCAAGACTGAAAATGAATGCATATGCAAAGACCTGCACTTCCTGTTCGGGGCCCTGTATTTGTATGTTGAAAACTAGAACTCAAGTCCTGGGTGGGGGTGGGGGGGCGTGCCTAACCATTCAGTGACCTGTGGTTTATACCTCAGAACACTGCTCAACAAGAACAGGCTGGCAGAGGCACCAATTTAATGGCCCAAAAGCCAAATCCTAAAAGGTCACAGGCCATGAGGTTTTGTTCGTCTAATGTTACTTAACCATCATGATTAAAGAAATGGAAAACAGGGCTGGGCGTGGCGGCGCACGCCTTTAATCCCAGCACTTGGGAGGCAGAGGCTGGTGGATCGCTGTGAGTTCGAGGCCAGCCTGGTCTACAAAGTGAGTCCAGGACAGCCAAGGCTACACAGAGAAACCATGTCTCGAAAAACCAAAAAAAAAGAAAGAAAGAAATGGAGAACGAACAGACTCACGGTTGCCAGGCGTAGGGGTGAAAGGAGAAAAGAAGGTGGGTGGCTTTGAAAGCACAACAGGAGGAATCCCTGTGTGTAGAAACCAGGCCCCACTAGGCTGCCTGCCTGTCTTGCTGTTTCATGTCCTGTTTCTAGCAGCTTCCATGTCTGTGTTTATCTTGGTTAGCTAGTCATGTTTACTGCTCTGAGAACGCGCCCCTCCCTTCCTCGAGACTTGTCCTCCTGTGTGCGATCACCTCTTGAGGGATTTCACCTGGGAGGAGGATTCCTGCTTTGCTGCCTATAAGAAGGCTCTTTGGAACTCTGGAAAGGAGAATAATAAACCGCCTCCGCGGCTGCTGCTCTCTTAGCACGAAGGACCCGCTGTGTTATTGTGTGTGTGTGTGTGTGTGTGTGTGTGTGTGTGTGTGTGTGTGTATGTATGTGTGTGTGTGTATGTATGTATGTATGTGTGTGTGTGTATGAGTTAAATCTGCAGTCCCTCGCCCTCAACTCAGTACCGTGGTGGCGCCACACTTATGGTGACAAAACAACAACAACAAAAAAGTCTGTGTCCTGTCTGTGTCAGAGTCAACATACTGTTGTGACTAGCATTCTGCCTGCCGTCACCACTGAGAAAAGCTGGGTACAGGCCTAAAGTATCTCTTTGCATTTCCATTGTCAGATGGTCTCACACTGTAGTCCAGGATGGCCTGCAGTTCACCGTATCTGATCCGTGCCTGCTTCAGAGTCAGACATCCTCCTCCTCCTTCCAGCCTCCTGAGTGCTGGGATCGTAGTTGCAAGCCATCACTCCTTACCTTTTGTATTATACCTTACAACTCCATGTGACTCTGCAATTAACTCAAATTTTAATTATAGTTATAGTTAAATGGGGATTTGTACCATAGAATTTCATATCTATAGCATACTTAATTGACAAAATTATACACTCAGTTCAACAAAGGTGCAGGGTAAGTGGGGGCTGGGGCAGTAACTAGGTTATAAGGGTTCAGCTGGGGGGCTCCTTGTGGCAGAGCCGTTCTGTTTCCTAACAGTGGAAGTCACATGAATTGACACGCGTGAAGAGGACCACACTGCTGCATACACAGCTGACAGCAGATGAAATGTGAATATGAGCAAAGTGGATGAGCACATCAGTATTATGTTCTTGGATGAGATTTGGTTCTTGGATGAGATGTGATCATTGGCTAAAGAACATGAGACATCTCTATGTTCTTTTATTTTTATTTTTATTTTTACTTTATATGTATGGATGTGTTACCTGCATGTATGTCTGCGCACCTTACATGTGCAGTGCCCTCAGAGGCCAGAGAGGCATAAGGTCCTCCAGAACTGGAGTGATAGATTGTGGGTTGCATGTGGGTGCCTGTAATGGGACCCAGGTCTGGTCTTCTGGAAGAGCAGCCAGCGTTCTTACCTGCTAAGCCATCTCGCCAGCCTTCTGTGTTATTTATTACAGTTATATGCGAATACGTGAATATCGCAACATTTAAATAGGAGGATTACTAATCAATGTATATTTTTTTAAAAACCATACCTAAAAGCATATAACTTCCTGTTTCATTATATCAATGCTGTTTAAATTGACATCTGTTGTAACATCTGTGCTGTCTGGCTAGTGCCATGTTGATAGCTTACAACAGACTACAAGGGGAGCACTTACAGCATGGGAATGGGCAGACATTATATTGAGACTTTCTCAGACCCTGCTATTACACGCCTGCTGGTGCACCCTGAGACACTGGTCAAAGTCTGAGGGTTGATGGTAGAAGCGTCATCTCCAGGCGTCTCCAGGATGGCCCTAGAGAGGCACAGAAGCAGAGGTGAGGACCAGAGGTCGAAGAGGAGCCCTAAGGGTGAGATTAGGGCCATTAGTCAGGATCCAGGATCCACTTGGTTTATTTCCAGGGAGCCTGATGCCTCCTCTGGTTGAGGCAGGATTTGGGGTAGAAGAGACACTAGGAAAGGGAAAAAGGAGAGGGGGATTAAAATAAGAGAGAGAGTGAAAAAGAAAAGGCTAAAGAGGAAAAAAAACCATTCTTAGCCCAGGCAAGAAAGGAAAATTAATGTAGAAAGCTGAAGGGAGTTTGGGACACCGCTGGTGATATCAAATGTCTCTATTTTAATCAAAAGAGCTAAAGGTCTTAGCTGAGAGTCTAAATCACCCTAGAGGCCAGGCTAAATAGCAGCCTTTGTAATTCTTAAATTGTCAGACTTTTCAGAGCATGTCCCAAGTGACAAGACAAAGGTTACCTATGAAAATGAAGAGTGGCCAGGATGGTCTTCTCAGGTCACGGGGACCAGCCCCGCTGACATCCCTCCACAGCCCTCAGAGGCTGTGTCAGGGCAGTGGGGCAGGGCTGGAAACACCCCGCTCCATGCTGCCACCTGACCTCCGTTCAGGTGAAGCCAGGATTGTTGCTGCAGAAAATAATTTCAGGATGACCCAATAAGAGGCAATTAGAGGAGATCTGGGCTGAGCACAGAAAGACAGTCATATTCAAGTATCTTCTGAAGGCTCATCTCAGAGGGTCCTATCTTTTTCTCGTGAAAGGAGCCAAAAAGTTCTTCCTGGTTTGCAGTGAACAGGATTATTGCAGATGGAGTAAAACCCCTGGGTCACAGGCGATGTATGGAAGTGAAGGTGTTTTTACTGTGAACAAAAAAAGTTAGTGGTCCTATTTGTAGGGAGTTCCAGAAAATATCTGGGAAAAGAGTAAAGCCATCGTGCTAAGACCTTTAGTATGAACCTTTATGGTTCATAGCTATTTTGACATTCTTATTTGAAATTATCTCTCTATAAGAAGAATATTGTCAAAAAAAAAAAAAAGAAGAAGAAGAATATTGTCTCTGTATAGGCAATATTAATGGCACATTTGGTAATTGTGCTGAAATTCTTTTAAGTCTCAGCAAGCCAGAAGGTGAGAGGCTCCCTCTCCTACTGCCTTTAACTCCCCATGTTTCAGTTGCTCCTGGCTAGTGGGGAGAAGGAAGTTTCCCAGGCAAAGGGGGTTTGAGCTGGGACAGAGGAGGCTGAATTGAACCTCAGAAAAGTCTGAGTTCCGTGGAGACCCGAACGTAGACCCAAGGATTTAATTTGCTTGCACCTGAGAAGTGAAAAGAATCACAGCAGTCCCTTCACGGTGCAGAAGCTGTGTCATTCTTCCTCAAATACAGACTGTGTACTGACTCACATGCCGAGTGCTTAGGCAATGTTTACAGACTGAAATGCTTGGCAAATGTTTACGGAGCTAAATGCAACTGAACTGAGAAGGGGGAGGGGCAGAGAGCTTCGACTAATCCATTGAGAGTGTGTCGAGCCTTCCACGAGGCAGAGTCTAAACTCTGGGTGGAGATGGTAGAAGAAAGACGAGGACAGCTTCTCTCCTCTCCTTGGTGAACCCAGCACACCCCCACACCCCTGGCTGGCAGGTCGCAGCAGCCAGCCATGCATATAGCCATCGGCGCTAATTACCTCATGAGCATCCGCTCCACTCAAGCGTGTTCCCACTACACAGCCTCCCCTGGAAGAGAGAAGTCTGTTGTGTCTAGCACAAAACTCAGGAATCCAGAGAGGCTCTAGAGTGACACTATAGGCCAGAAGTGGGCCTAGGCCACACCTTGCAGTGCTCTACCACATACCCCAGTTCAAGCCACTGTTTTCCTCTCACTTGCTTGGTATTTGTGCACACTGATCCTTTTAGATAAACACCTGCCCTCTTTGCTCAGAAAGCTTGTGCCAATTAACTTTCTTGTTCTGCAGGTAGAGGCGGAGCATGGAAAATTCCATAGTTCCCTTTGTGAAAAGTACTCCATTTTGGGAGCAAAGGAAGGGCGGCGGGGGTGGGGGTGGCGGGGTGGAGAGGAGAGAGGAGATGATTTAGAAACAGCTGAACTTTGAAAAACGGAAGAAAAATCTCTCATGCACTGCAGAAAAGTGCGTTTTCAAATGAAGCTGTGCCAGGGGACTGAAAAATTGCTTATGAGCAGAGGACATTGGCTGAGGGAGCATCGAACTGACAGGGCAGACTGAAGAATTGCTGGGAGCATGCTTTGTCCAGAGGCAGCAAAGGAGACTCAAAACACGTGCTCAATCCTGGCTTGCAGGAGGCCACCAAGTCCTTCAGCCTCTGAATAACGTGACCACTAAGGAGGATGGATCCCAAATACGACAGCCACTAAGTACTAAGGCCACTAAATGCGATGAAGCTAAATATTCTGTCTACTAAACACTAAGATAGCAAATGTTAAAGGCACTGTGTAACATTGAAATTAAATACTTCTGGTGCTAAATATTACAGGCAGTAAAGAACACTGAATTTAAGTACTTCCGATAATTAATAGTGTAAGCTGTATATAACACTGAAACTGAATATTCCAGGTATAGAATACTATGTGCTCTAAATGCTACAGCCCCTGAGTCATACAGCCACAAACAGTGTAGCAATGAAACCCCACACCTTAGACATCAGTACTAGTGTTAGTGCTCTGTATGCCAAGAATGTTTGCGAATAGAACAACAGTATTAGGCCCCCAAATTCTCATCTTGGGTTTCCTGAACTCGAACTACAAAGTCAGGAGCCTGGTAGGTACTTGGGCTGGAAAGAAGTAGGGAGGAAAAGGGTATTATGTCACTTTCTTGAGATGGGGCGCTTTTGTGGAGATTAAGGTGAGTGTTATACCTGGGCCTGGCAGCCAGTTCACAGTCCCCCAGCCCTAACTTGGGGATTGCACCGAGGAAAGACTTTCTAGGTAGGGATGGTAGCACGTGGCAGCACTCAGGGAACTGAGACATGAGGATCACAAGTTCAAAGACCACATAGACTACATAACAAGACGGTGTCAATAAACCAAGAACTGGAAATAATAGTTTTAGTTGTAAAATACATTCCACAAAATGCAATTTTCATTTATGTGTTTCTCGTGATTCTAAAGATGAAGAAACGGACAAGGCTCCCGACTATAGAACCTTGCTGAGGGCTCACTTGCTTAGCTGCATCCAGGCATTGGCCAGGCTAACAGGCTCCCTTCCTGTGCCCAGGCACTGTTACCTTCCCACAGGGTCCTTTCCATGTGGCTATCTCAGGCTCCCACAGCATGGTCTTAAGATAGCTAAACTTCAGCTGGGCGTGGTGGCACACGCTTGTAATCCCAGCACTTGGGAGGCAGAGGCAGGAGGATCTCTGTGAGTCGAGGCCAGCCTGGTCTACAAAGTGAGTTCAGGACAGCCAAGGCTACACAGAGAAACCCTGTCTCAAAAAACAAACAGAAGAAGAAGAAGAAGAAGAAGAAGAAGAAGAAGAAGAAGAAGAAGAAGAAGAAGAAGAAGGAGGAGGAGGAAGAGGAGGAGGAGGAGGAGGAGGAGGAGGAGGAGGAGGAGGAAAGAAAGAGAGAGAAAGAAAGAAAGAAAAGAAAAAGAATAGCTAAACCTTTTTATTAGACTAGCCTTTGGCCTCCAAGAATGTCCGCCAAAGAGTCAAAGACAGACAATATTGTCCACTTGCCAGGCTCTATCCTCAGAAATTATACAAAGTCATTTTTGCCACGTTCTATTGGCTAAAAGAAGTCACAGGACTCTCATATTTAACAAACGGAGGGCCAGGCATAGTTGTGCACACCTTTAATCATAGCACTCAGGAGGCGGAGATTGGTGGTTTTCTGTAAACTCAAGGCCAGTTTGGTCTACATAGAGAGCTTCAAGACAGCAAGGGTACATCCTGAAAAAAAAGAAAGAGAGAGAGAGAGGAGAAAAAGAAAGACTAGAAATAAGTGGTAGCAAAGTATCTGTGACTGGCCTGGAGAGACGGCTCAGAGGTTAAGAGCACTGACTGCTCTTCTAGAGGTCCTGAGTTCAATTACCAGCAGCCCCATGGTGGCTCACTACCATTTATAATGAGATCTGGTGCCCTCTTCTGGCAGGAAGGCACATGTGCAGGCAAGATATTGTATTCATAATAAATAAATAAATCTTTTTTTAAAAGTATCTGTGACCATATTTAATCCGATGGCGACTCACCCATTATTCTCCCCAGAATGGAGCCATTTGCTTCTCTGAGGGAGTATTAGCTGCTTATAGCTGGCTCTTTGCCCAGTAATGGTTTCCTGCTTAAAGGAGGACATTTTCTGAGAGAGCTGAGCCCAGCTCCCTTAAGTCAATTTATGACCACTTACAATAACTCCAGAGAGCCGTGCCAGCTCTGAGGTCCCTCAGATCAGTCATAGTTGATAGGTGCGTTGCAGTTCAAACTTCCACTTCCTCAGCTTCCCCGAGAAATGTGTTCCCAGATATCCTCACAGCCACTTCCCACATTGGTGTCTCTTCCCCTATTTCCCAGGTGCCTGAGCCCAGTCATGGGCGGAGCTATAATGGGGCAGAGGGTGGGTAAGACAGCGTACAAAATATACCGAGGCCTCCAGCAAGCAACAGAGAATGCAAAGCAAAGCTCAACGGGGAAGAGTGGACCTTGATGGAGTGGGTAGACGACAGAAGGAGAAAGGCAGCTGAGGTTAGATCCAGGCCGACACTTGCTTACCCATCTTGCTAATGTGAATAACTAGACATTGTCTGCAATTGTCATCACTATAAATACAAAGCACGGTGATGAAGGTCTTGATTTCTGTTACCCGCAGCTCTGATTGCTTATTTCAGGATGAATTTCCAGCAGCAAAGTGATGAATTGGGGATGTGACCATACCTAAGCCTACGGGGATGCTCCAAGCCTTCCGTTTTTACACCACATTCACACGGTATTCCCCATCAGCCGAATTCCTTCCATTTACAAGGGACCGGATTTAGGTAAGGTCATTGATTCAGTTGGAGAGTTAATTATTCATTTGAATTGGTTTGTGGAAAAGGCTCCAGAGAGCCCACAAGAATAAATTGAAAAGCTGTTAGAACTAACAGGAGAATTTAATAAAGTAGCTGGGTGCAAAATTCAATAGCTTCCTCATCAACCAGCAACAAGCCATTAGAAAATACAGCGGGAGTAAGCAAGCAGGGAGGCAGAGGTACCAACAGCAACGGAAACACCAGGGGTCTGCAGCCCCAGCAAGGTGGGACTCGGGAAAGCCACTCTTCAAATTTTTCAACTTTGAAATCTCACAACATGATTAAATGGAAACATGTGGGAAGATAGAATGAACATCCTGAAGGGGTAACATGCGCCAATTAAAGGAAAGGCGAGTTGTATAGGTAGTCTGGCATGATGGTGGCGAAAGCGTTCAATCCCAGCGTTCAATCAATCCTAGAGCTCAGGAGGTAGAGGCAGATGGGTCTCCGACTGAAGACCATCCTGGCTTAAATAAAAGTCCAGGCCAACCAGTGCTAAGTAGTGAGATCCTCTCTCAAAAACAAATGTATATGGGAATAATAATAATAATAATAATAATAATAATAATAATAATGAAAAAGAAGGAAGTTTTCTTTATTAGATTACAATAAAGCAGAAGTTGCGAACATATAATGACGTGTGATCTGCACACACCTTAGTGGGTGATACTTACCAGCAGCTGCAAGAGGGAAAGAAGAGCCTGCCCAGAGCAGATGGAATCACGTCTCTCTGTACCCCTTAAATGATAGGAAAGCATTTCGTAATTAAACAATTGGTTAATTATTGGGGAGGGAATGTGTGTTGTTCCATTGTAGAGTGCTCGCTCAGCATATGCCTTAGTCAGTGCGCTGATGGCTGTGGAGAGACACCGTGACCACTGCAACTCTTATAACAGAAAGCATTCAGTTGGGGGATCGCTTACGGTTTCAGAGGTTTAGTCCCCTGTCCTCGTGGCAGCGAGCATGGTGGATTGTAGGCCGGCGGGGGTTCTAAATGCAGATCCAACGGCTTGGGCTTCTGAAGCCTCAAAGCCCCCCCCCCCCCCCCCCGCCGGTGACTTACTTCCTCCTACAAGGCCACACCTACTCCAACAAGGCCACACCTACTCCAACAAGGCCACACCCACTCCAACAAGACCACACCTCCTCCTCATTTTAAGTAGAGCCACTCTCTCATGACTAAGCATTCAAAACCTACGGGGCAAAACAAAAAACAAAAAAACAAAAACAACAACAACAAAAAAAACCTATGGGGCATTCTTACTTAAACCACCACAGCATACATAAAAGCTTAGGCTCAATTCCCAAGATAGAGAGAAAGAGAGGAGAATAAATTCATATATACTTCACATCAAATTTTATAAAAATGCATACCTCAGGGTAAGAAAGACAGAGGAGGGGAGAGGGAGGAGATTTACAAACCTTGGATAAGGGGATAGTTTCATTTTTATTCTGATAAAACACACACAGAATTTACTATCGTGGCCATTTTAAGTGTGTGTGTGTGACTCGGTGGCATCAAGTGGAGACTCGCATGTTGTATAAGCCTCACTACTGTGATTTTGGGGGATGATTTTTACTTTTCAGAGCCTTTTGTCTCTCTACTCATGTTCCCAGTGCTCCCTTTAAGCACTAGCTCCCCAGTCCCCTGACTCTCAGCCTCCACTTACTTTTGCTAACTTGTGCTTTCTTTGTCTGCAGGGGTGTCTATTCTGACCCAGTGGAAGTGAACTCACACGACATTTTCCGTTTCCTTTCAGTCCTGACTTGTTTCACTTAGCATGTTTTCACGGTTCGTCTGCGTTGCCCTGGTTTCAGAGTCGCATTGGTCGTCCTATCTGAGTAATGCGTCCTTACACGTAAGTACAGATCACACTTCACCTAAGCAATGGATGTTTAGAGTGTTTCTTCCTCTTGGCTATTTGTATGCTAACAAGTCTGTGTTAAAATCCCTGCTGCGGTTCTTTGGGTAATACACTAAGGAGGGCAATTATTGGATCATATGGTAATTTTATGTTTAAACTTTTGTAGAATGTGTGATTTATAAATGTATAAGTTTACACTTTTAAAATGTTCTCTATTAAACATACAATGTTTTATAATCAGAAAAAAATGAGTACTTTCTTTTTTCAAATGCCTCCTATTTGGGGCCTTTTTTCTCCCAGACCAGAGGAGGACATTGGGTGCCCTGCTCTATTACTTGAAACAGTGTCCTCTCAGTGAACCTGGAGCCAGGCTGGTGGCACTGCAGTTACAGGCATGTGCACACCCACATCCTGCCTTTTATGCGGGTGCTGTGGTTTTGAATGCTGGTCCTTATGCTTGTGAAATAAGCACTGTTACCCACTGAGACATCGCCCTAGTTCCTTGCCATTTTGTCCTTCCTGCCTCCCTTCAACAGAGAATCACCGTGAGGAAGAGCCTGCTTGAGTGCCCTGAGTGCTGAGATGACAGGGATGAGCCAACACAGGCATCTTGCATCCCCACGTTTTCCTTTCTTCTTTCTATATATCCTAAGCCTCAGTTTCCTTGGAGCCATGCCACAGATCATTATTTGTTGCTTGGCTTGAGGATTTTGTTTGTTTGAGGAGGTCTCTCTAGGAAGCCCTAACTGGCCTACAATTGACGACATAAGCCAGGCTGTCCTTGAACTTACAACAATACACGCCTCTGCCTCTCGAGGGTCATCATGATTGGCAAATGACTATGTTTAAATGTGCCCAGGATTTGTTTTGATTAGCTATGGTGACAAAGACAACTCTTCCTTCTTTGAGGTTAAAAAAAAAAAAGGCATTCTTTTATTTTTAGTTGTGTGGCTGAGTATGGATGCCCAAGGAAGCCAGAAGAAGAATGGATCCTCTGCATCTGGAGTTGAGGTGGTTGTGTGTCCCCTGGTGATGATGCTAAAAACCAGACTGAGTCCTCTGCAGAAGCAGTATACACTGCCAACTGTAGAGCCATCTCTAGGCCCATAACTGTGTCTTTTAAAACAAGACTCTCTTATTTACAGTTGCCAAGAAAAGGGTCACACGGGGCCACAGGAAGCAGAATAAGAGAAGGCATAAGCCAGAGTCGTTACTGTGATTTCCATGAGCAAAGTACAGCTCACACATCTCAGAAGGATGAGCTGGAATAGTTTCATCAGGCTCTCGGCTTACAGGATAGCTCCTCGATGCCCAGTACCTAGCCTGGGAATAATTTAGGGCAGGGAGAATATTGGCTTAATGTAGGAGGCTTAGATAAAGGAAGGGATTGGGGATCTGACCTCAGAATTAATTTCTGCGTATAAAAGGCAAACTCACAGGCAAGTTGTTTAGTCTCTCTAGGTCAGCAGTTCTCAACCCGTGGGTCATGACCCCTTTGGGGTGTGGAATGACCCTTTTTACAGAGGGCCACCCAAGAGCATTGGAAAACACAGATATTTATGTTACGACTCATAACAGTAGCAAAATTATAGTTATGAAGTAGCAACAAAAATATTGCATGGTTAGGGGTCACCACAACATGATGAGCAGAGAATCACTGCTCTAGGTGCTAATTAGCCACGTGGGGGTTGTCTCCTCAGGATCAGGAAGGTCCTCAGATGTCAAAGCACAGTAAACAAAAACATGTGGCTAATATAAAGACACGAGTGCAAGGTCACACTTCATAGAATTTCTAATACCTGAGTCCAGAAACTGTGGAAGTAGGTGCTGTCCACTGGACAAAATCTAGACTCAGCTGAGATAGGCCTCTGCACACACCTGTAAGGGATTTTCTTAATGGAGTAAGCTGAGGTAGGAAGACCCATCCTAATTGGCAGCACAGTTTCATGGGCTGGTCCAGGACTGAATGAAAAGGGGAAGGCAAGCTGAGCACCCCCATGCACGTATTTATTGCTGCCTGCTCTTGACTGTGGATGTGGTGTGACAGGGTATTTCTGGTTCCTACTGCCTCAGGATGGACTGTGACATGGAACAGTGAGCCAAATAAACAATGTCTCTTTAAGTTGCTTTTGTTGGCGTATTTTACCATAGCAACAGGAAAAAAAAAACTGAGACAGAAACCAAGGAAATTTTTAGCATATATGGAGCTGGTTAAATAAATTATGGCATATCAAAGCCATCAACTATAATGTAACCATGAAAAACAATGTATTTTTAAGTATCTCAATTTATAGCTCTTTTTTGATTCTGAAAAAAAATCATAAATTTGTTACCACATTGGAACACAGTATTTGGGGTAACCAACATCTATGTACCCCAAGTCATTGTCACTCATATTTTGCTTCAGAATAAACTATGTCTTGTTTTCCTTGCAGTGAGGGTTATATTTTTGCAGTGACAGAATTTGGGGCCCAATATGGGACCTCAAGCAGATCTATTTTCATCAGAGGAGTTGGCTAAATTAGTACCAAGAACCTGCATGAGCCATTGGGGCCAAGTGTTCAGCATTGCCTCCTTGGGTGGATGCTGATGAGTCCTTTCTGAGGGTCAGTCCATCCTTGGTTTAGCTTATGATCTGCTGGTTTATTCTGGATGGTTATTTGGATATTATTTTGATTTGATGTATTACTGTTTTGTTTTCAGAGCATTTAGTGTATTTTTGTTTTCAAAAAGTCCACCTTAGTTGCTAGCATTTGATCTTTCTTCTGCCACTCCTCCAAAATACAATTCTGCATTTTTTTTTTCAAGACACGGTTTCTCTGTTGTAGCTAGCCCTGGCTGTCCTAGAACTAGCTTTATAGACCAGGCTGGCCTCAAACTCACAGAGATCCCCCTGCCTCTGGAAGTGCTGGGATTACAGGCATGCACCATCACACCCAGCTACAATTCTGCATTTTAAAACATTATGCATATGTGTATGTTCCTATGTGTGAGTATGTACAAGTGAGTATAGAGGCCAGGAGAGGGAGTCAGATCTCAAGCCTCCTGGAGCTGGAGTTCAGGCAGTTGTGAGCTTCCCAACGAGGCTACTGGGAACTGAACTCAGATCCTCTGGTGCCTCTAACCACTGAGCCATCTATCCAGCCCCACAAGTTTGCATTTCTCAATAGCTTCTCATGCTTAATGCAGCCTTGTTGCCTTAGTTTAATAATTCTATGATCACCTGATCATAAAGACACTGAAAAGGAATTTTTTCCCTGCTGCCCAACAGGATGGAAGTGTCCAAACACTCCATGTATATGATTGTCTCGTAGGAAAGCCCAACAAAAGAGCTTTCCTGAGCTGCAAAGAACTGTACTGGCCCAGTTGGGAAAAGACACACGGGGTTGGTCACGCAGGGTCTTGGGCCCCTTTGTGTTCCAGTAGGATGTGCAGGACAAGCCTGAGACCCAGTGGGAGGACCTGACCTTGGGCTGAAGGCCAAGAATGCTACCCCTGCCAGCAGCATATACACCAGAGCCCTCTGCAGCACTGAGGAGCTCTGGATTTTCAGGAGAAAATCAAATACAGATTCAAGGAAAGACTGTTGGCAGAAGAACCACCATTTTTTTAAAAATTCTAACTGTTTTTATGCTTGACAATTATGTTATTTCAATTTTCAAGTATTTGGGAAATGGGGAAATTACCTAAAGGTAAACCTTGCTTTACACTTGCCTCAGAGGAAAACAAATGATATCCCTAAATTAGATTTTTGCTACACTAAAATCTTGGGTAATAGAATGTTTATGTTGTTGTTGTTGGTGGTGGTGGTGGTGGTGGTGGTGGTGATGGTGGTGGTGGTGGTGATGGTGGTGGTGGTGCTGGTGGTGGTGGTGGTGATGGTGATGGTGGTGGTGGTGGTGATGGTGGTGGTGGTGGTGATGGTGGTGGTGATGGTGGTGGTGGTGGTGATGGTGGTGATGGTGGTGGTGGTGGTGGTGGTGGTGATGGTGGTGATGGTGGTGGTGGTGGTGGTGGTGATGGTGGTGGTGGTGGTGATGGTGGTGGTGATGGTGGTGGTGGTGGTGGTGGTGGTGGTGATGGTGGTGGTGGTGGTGGTGGTGATGGTGGTGGTGGTGGTGGTGATGGTGGTGGTGGTGGTGGTGGTGGTGGTGATGGTGATGGTGGTGGTGGTGGTGATGGTGGTGGTGGTGGTGGTGATGGTGGTGATGGTGGTGGTGGTGATGGTGGTGATGGTGATGGTGATGGTGGTGGTGGTGATGGTGGTGATGGTGGTGGTGGTGGTGGTGATGGTGGTGGTGATGGTGGTGGTGGTGGTGGTGGTGATGGTAGTGGTGGTGGTGGTGGTGGTGGTGACTAGGTAGTTGTTAATTAGTTGTTAGTTTGCTGAGACAGGGTCTCTCTATGTAGTCCTTGCTGTCCTGGAACTCACTGTCTAGACCAGGCTGGCCTCAGATTCACAGAGATCCTCCTGTCTCTGCCTCCCAAGTACTGGGATAAAAGGTGTGTGCCACCGCATTCTTTGAGTGGAATTTAAAAGCCTCTAAAAATTATGAAATGGGTAGTTTACAAAAAAAAAAAAAAGACTGTGAGTTGAAGGCCAGGCCAGCTATGGTGACATAATGAAACACCACCAAAAAAGAGGGGAGGGGGAGGGAGGGAAGAAGGGTGGGGAGGAGAAAACCTACCTATGAGGGTGTCTGGCTTTCTGCAGCTTTACTCTTAAACAGAGAAACTATTATTTTGGGAGTGTAGCTCAGTAGTAGAGCATCTGCCTGGCATGTGCAGGGAGACCCTTGTGAGTTCTGGTCTACATAGCAAGTTCTAGGCCATTCACAGCTACCTAGTGAGACTCTGTCTCAAAAAGTACTGATAAAAATGAAAATGGGAAAAAAGCTATTGGCTTGTCTGCAGAACACATCTCAAATTTTGATTTTTTTTTCCTTGAGCCTTTCTTTCATCTCAGATATAGATGAGAGTTCTCTGCTTCTCTTTTGCTGAGAAATGCACTCTGTGCTCACTGTTTCCTGTGATTGATTTACATGCCATATCAAGCCTAAAACAGCACCAATCTGTCCACCAAAGGCAAGACCTGTGGCCACCTATGTTTGCATTTGTAACTTTGTATGTGCTACAATTATTGTTGTTGGCATGACTAACTTCAATGTGTATGTATGTGAATATAAACATGTTTAGGATAATTTTGAACTGTAAATACCTCTTTTGAAAAACAGGTTTCTCAGAGGCTGGAGAGATGGCTCAGTGGTTAAGAGCATTGGATGCTCTTCCAGAGGACCTGGGCTCAATTCCCAGCACCCACATAAAAGCTCACAATTGTCTGGAACTCCTGTTCCAAAGGATCTGACATCGTCACACAGACATATGCAGTCAAAGCACCAATGTTCATAAAAATAAGTAAATAATTTAAAAAGAAAAAACCATTTCTCATGGTCTGGTCAAGTCTAGAATGGTCATCTTTTAAAAAAAAATACTGTTGAACAGGGCAATCCCAGCACTCTGGAGGCAGAGGCAGGCGGATACCTGTGAGTTCGAGGCCAGCCTAGTCTACAAAGTGAGTCTATGACATCCAAGGCTATACAGAGAAACTCATCTCGAAACACACACACACACACACACACACACACACACACACACACACACACACCACTGTTGGGCCTGAAAATGGTCCCACAAGTAAAGAGCTTGCGGTACAAGTCTAACCATGTGAGTCTGATGCCCAGCACTCAATAAAAGTAGGGGAACGGGTTCCACAAAACCACCCTCTATGCATGGGGAGATGGATTGGTGGTTACAGACTTATATTGCTCCTGCAGAGGTTCTAAGTTTGTTTCCCTGGACCTTAAATGATCAAATTAGTGCTAATTTTTGGTTCTTATCAAGTCACAACGTATGCTTTTACAGTGGTCACATTTTTGTTATGACCTCCTATCTTACTTGAACCAAATGGCTTTTTATTTTATAATTGTTTTACTTTTATTTATTTAGTGTGCATGTATTGGGGGGCATGCTCATACCATGCTTTTGGAGATCAGGAGACAAGTGGGAGCTGGTTCTCTCCTACACTGTGGGTTTGGAAGATCAAAGCCAGGGTATCAGCCTAGCCAGCAAGCACCATTGCTTGCTAAGCCATCTTTCCAGCTCATTTACCAAGTCTTATTTAAAAATATCCGAGTTTTCACTACCGTCATAAAATAATTCCTTCATTATCCAATATAATTTATATTTTAATATTCAGTGTTTAAGGGGCTGGAGAGATGGCTCAGAGATTATGAGCATTGTGTGTTCTTCCAAAGGTCCTGAGTTCAATTCCCAGCAACCACACGGTGGCTCACGACCATCTATAGTGAGATCTGGTAGCTTCTTCTGGCATGCAGGCACACATGCAGGCACACATGCAGGCAGAATACTGTATAAATAATAAATAAATACATCGAAATGGTTTTCAGTGTTTGACAAATATTTGTTTTAAAATTCCCAAAAAGAAGTTTCTTTTGGGGTGCCTCTATTTTAAAATCAAACTCTTACATCCACAACTAAGCTCCGCCTACTGAAAAAAAAAAGGTGTGGAGGCTATTTCTCTGATATCCTTGCAGGGTGTCCCAGTGAGAACCTGATGGAGACTGGGAAGCACACAAGAGCACATTTTTCTCTTCCGTGACCATTTCACAGGAAACTCACGCTGGAGGGACAATTCTAAGGACAGTGCCAGTCCCACCAGAAGCTGCGACCTCTGGATTTGCCTCCACCCTCCTCTGGGGGCGCTGATGGGGCCTCTCTGTGGAGGACATAGAGCACATCTGCCTTGAGCCTGACTTTTCTGCTCAATGTACTTGCTAGCAGCATCTATTTCTGAACTGTTGTGAGGATGAGTGATGTTGATGGCCCTGAAACCATCTCACCAACTCAGCATGAGCCCAGTGAAAGGCAGTGGTGACGTCCCCTGCTGTGGCAAAGAAGGCTGTTCCCTTACAGCAAGATTGGCAGGTGGGTGTCACCTCATATACAAGTGTCTGGTATGACTGAACTGCCAGCAAGGATGCTGAGGTCCCTCCTGGGTGGGGCCCAGGGAACATGAGGATGGTTACTGATACTCCTATGGCCGAACTTGCTCATGTCATAGAGGCATTGCCTTATGCAGGTCACACATGAAGAGAACACGATCCATTCTCCTTGGCAGTGACACCGGAAGCAAAGCCTCTCCCAGGCATCCTGGAGCGCCTGCACAGACTGGAGGGGGGGGGCAGTGATACCTCCAGGACAAACAGCCTTCCCAGGACTCTGCTGTTTATCCTGAAGGTAAGCTCTCCCTACTGAAGCAGAAGTGGACATCAGTCAATACAGCCCTGAAGATGGGCATCACCTTGGCTGCTTATCCTCTTCCCTGTGAACTCACTCAGGGTACTGGAGCCAAAGGGCAAGAGAGACCCTTCTTCCAAGCTTATCACACCCCCTCATCCCCAGTGACCGCCAAGATCTTGACACCAGCCATTTTATTTAGAGCTTGCTGACAACTGCAATTTGGGCTTTCTCACTCCCTAGCTTATACTCAGAAAGACTGGAGGTCCAACACCTTGACCCTTGACCTTTACCTGCATCTCCACTCCAGCTTCTTCAGGGAGGTGGGATACAAAGGTAAGTAGAGGCTGAGTCCATCCCAGGAGGTGCAGAACCAGCAGTCCTGCCTCATCTGTCAGCATCATATAACTCACTCTTGCCCTGGAGAAGCTGGGATCACTTTGAGTGAATTGTCTTTTTCTTTCTCCTTGTTGCTTACCCTCCTGGGTAGCTCAGTCTGCTCAAGACCTGCCCCCTGCCCCGCCTCCCCACTCCTCCCCACTTCCCTCAGGAAAGGATACAGACTCTAGTTAAGACCCAGTATCACCAAGAGGTTCAAAATCCAAGAGGTTCTGTAGCAGGTTCTTGGGAACACATATGGGCCCTGTCCCTATCTGAGATGCAACACTCCTACCTGTGCATGCTCTTGAAATGTCTGGATACCCAAAACCTTGTGCTGGGGCCTCCCACGGAGACCTGTAACACTGCAGTAACTTTTAAGTGCCTGTTGTTTGCAAGTATATTCCCAAGTTGGACAAAGGAAGAGCACGTTTGCATGGAGAGCCAAAGTGACTACAGATGGCTCTGTAGAGGGTTTCCTTAACCTCTGCTAATTAGCTGAGTCCCCAGAGTGTGGGAAAATGTATGAGGGACCCAGGCAGGGCTGTCTCTGCCACAGGCCTGCAGAAGGGAGGGTAAGGACTACCGACCTTTCAAACAATGCTTTCTGTTCTCTTCTTTTGGCCTCTGGGCATGGGGGGGGGGCAGGGGAGGGGGCAGGTGGGCATTTTATGCACTGAGATAGTCCTAGCACGTGTGTCACAGTAAGCAGGGTAATTGCCACTGTTATTAGTGACTGCTGTTTGCAGTGCCTGTTCCCTTGTGAAGGTAAAGTAGAAGCAAGCAGTCCTTTCGGGAGCCTGCCTCCTTCTATGGGACTGCTCCCAGTGGCTGGACGCCAGCAGCACCCACACACAGCTGCAGGGCTGGACGGCCAGACTCCTAACTGGTCAGTGTTGGCAGCTGTCCTGCAGATCTTGCAGGAGGGTTCAAAGGTATGTGATTCCCTGTGCTGGTACTTCAAGGCTAATGTCCCTTTAATAGCCCTTGTCAAATTGCCATGGCTCTCCCTGGAGATTTTCTTGACTATGGACAACAGCCATTATTGGACCTCCAGGGGGAATAGAGATGTCTTCGGACTCTGGATTCCGGGAAAGAGAGTTATAAAAGCGAGTGGAACCGATCCACACTAGCTGTGTATGAGCAACTCTGTGGTGAGCCAAAATACAGAGCATGGCCACGCTGAAGAAAATCTTTAAACAAATATATTCTGGGTGCAAATGCTTCTTACACACACACACACACACACACCACGGCTTCTGAAAGCATAAAAAGTAGGGACACATTTTTAAAAATGTATTTACTGTATATGAGGGCGTTATCTTCAGAAGAGGGCATCAGATCACATTATACATGGTTGTGAGCCACCATGTGGTTGCTGGGAATTGAACTCAGGACCTCTGGAAGAGCAGGCAGAGCTCTTAACCACTGAGCCATCTCTCCAGCCCCAGTGGGGACACATTTTTATAAATACCTATAAGTAGTTTCTTTTGACTTAAGGGAGAAGGAGGCAGGGTGAGAAGATGGCCAAGCAAAGGGCTTAATTTTCAAATTGAGAATTATAATAAAAACTTTAAATTACAAAAGGACATTTTCAAAGGCTTTACCCTCCAAAGAGCATGACATTGAAACCACTTTTCCTGGGGCTGAGGGTGCAGCACAGTAGGTAATGTTCGCTTATCATGCATGAGGTCCTGGCTCTATGCACAGCACCAAACAAGCCAGGTGTGTTGAAGCAGGCTTATAATCAAATGACCTTGGTTAGCACTTGGGAGGATCAGAAACTCAAGGTCACTCTTAGCCTTGTAGCCAGCTCAATGCCAACCTAGGATATGACAGATCTGTCTCAAATAAAGAGGGCATGCCTTTCCTTTTTTTTTTTTTTTTTTTTAACTACCTAATTTGAAAGAGAAACCACTTCAACGCCCAAAACATTTAGTACCTAACAAGATATGTTTTCAGGTTCCTAAGTAGCCCCTAGAGGTAATGAACCATCCTAGCTGAGGTGGCAAAACATCTTGGCAGATTCAGACTCCACCATCTTCTCTCTCTGCTATAACACAGGGCGGGGGACCTAGCTCGCTCAATTCCTTTCACCAGGCTTGATGGCAAAGTGCTCCAAAGACTGGAGAGATGAAGGGCTTTAAGCCAGGCAGCTTTACTCAGCCAGGTTTTACATAATGAAAGCACTGCTCAGCTCAGCATACGTCACCAGGGCAGTTCCTTTCATGGCCCACTACACTGAGCCCCACCCATAGGTACTGCCCTGGGGTGTAATTTGAGAAGGGGTTCCAAACCCCTACTGACTGAAAGTTTCTTTTGAAGTCAAGGCATCTTACTTTAACTTCCTGTAAGGGTGTATTGAGGGGAATCTGTAGGAAAAAGGGTTGAGTGTCCACAGGTTTCACCTAGCAGGGTCAACGCTCACCTCTACACACCCACGCACATGTCTGGAGCTAACCTCAGGAAGTCAGGGCCCGCCGCTGAAACCCACAGCTGGCAAATATTTCAGCAGAGCAAAGCACCTTTTCCCCCTTGAGGAGCTGCCCGTGGAAACCAGGGGCTTGGGAAGCCTGCTACCACTGAGCCACACCCCAACCAAACACCAGTCTCCAGGGCAGGGTCAAAAACATCTGGCTAGGCAGAACACTAAACTATGAGAAAAATAGAAATGTGGTACCTCACAGCAGTGGGCTGGCCAAAGCCAGATCCAGTGTGAGCAGAAGACAAAAGGGTCTACAGGCCATGGGGAGGCATGTGCCAGTATCCCAGCACTTGGGAGGCTGACGTAGGAGAATCCTCCGTTCTAGGCCAGCCTGGCCCACACAGTAAGATCCCAAATAAAACGGGTTTACAGCACTGTTGTTTCAATGTTTAAAAAGAGAATCTCTGGTATTAAAATGTATGCAATATGCTTATTGTAATTTTAAACATATTTTCATAAATTTTTAATCTTTAAAAACAATATGCTACATACAATTTGTACATAATATACAATGTTTTTATTAAAATTCTATATAGTTGGTCAATTCTTACAGGATGTCTTTGTCATTTGTCACTCTTGTGTCTGCAGGAAATCTGTGGGTGCAACTCGTCCATGGCGTAACACAATCAGACAACAATTAAATGTTTGGTTCCTATTGATTCAGCAGTCGCTCAAGTCATTGAATGGTATGGGCTACAGGTCAGGAGAGGACATGTGAAATGGTTTAGAGTTAATTGCCTTTTGGAAAAAAGAAAAAAAACTAGTAGCTTCCTTCCCAATAGGAGGCTCAGAACCAGACGTACTGTCTAGGGGGTGTCACTGGCATGGGGACACCACCCCTCAGCCACTGTCCCAAGAAAGGCAAGACATGGGCCTCCAGGGGCACTGGCCGCACCTCTTGCTGATGTATCTGGCCAGTTGCTCATTTTCCTGGCAGTAAAGCCCACCTTGGAAATAACCCACACATTGTTCTCCAGAACCCCGGTGCTAAGATGCAATGTTTGGAGGGCAACAACCCTCTGGTCAGCGCTTTCACGTGCATCACATTAGGAGGGAACACCTCAGTCCCGTCCTTTGTAAAACTCAGTCTGTACCGTCTCACCTGCTGTGACAGCATCTTCTCAAATTGGACCAGAGCAGAAGGAAAGTTTGTTTCCTGTGGTAGCACGCAAAGCATAGCTTTTGAGTCTCTCGTGGCTGAAGTATAATGTGTGTAAGAGGCCCAGGGAAGAAGGAAAAAGGGATCGGAGGAGACTGACTGCGAGAAGAGATATTTGACAGTTCGTTACTTGGCCGAGCTGCCTGCATTCAGCTTTCCCCATCCAGCCTCGGACTCAAGGGCTGGCATTCCTTTGGGTGACAGTAAGATGGAAATGGGATCAGCTCTTCACACAAATTAAGCAACGTCTGAAGGAGTTGCTGGTAGATGGGGCCCAGGCAACAGTGAAGGAAAGAAAGGAAACGGTGCTTTCCAGGTACCAAATACAAGGGGAATAAGGCTAAGAGGAGAAAATTCTATCTATCTATCTATCTACCTACCTATCTATCTATCTATCTATCTATCTTGTATAAAGACATACATATATAGTGTCTATATATGGATACATACTATATTATGTGTGTGTATATATGTTTGTGTAAAAGATCACTGCCTCAATAACCATCCTTAGTAACCCCTGAGTTTTCATGGGAAAAAACAAAACCCAAAAAAAAGACAAGCAAGTCACAGTAGCATATGCTGTTGAGTGACAGACCAGTCAGTAAGTATGCCAGTGACTTAGAGCAGTGACTGATCTTTATGCCCTGGATAGCTGACGTCCCCGACAAGTCAGGCCTTGAGTGGTAATTGAGTGGAGAAGAGTGAGGTAGCCTGCTACAGGCAGATGGCAGCAGAAAGGATACAGGTAGCCCAGTCAAACCGTGAGCACTGTTACCATTATTGCTCACTTATTCGGGGCTCCCTACCCTGCTGTCCTCCCACAAGCCCAGCTATGCCTTGGAATGATCGGGCCCTAGAGAGCTCCCAGATCGCATAAGCTCCCACTATGGCTAAGGCACTGGCGTCTGGAGTAAAACATAAAATACAGCCCTTGCTTTCAGGGACAATAGGTGTCCCTATCAGATGTCTCTGCAGCAGCAAAGACCCACCACTGTGCTGTCCTGGGCAGCACAGACATAGCTAAGGACTACTAGATTTGATGTTTAGCAAGTCACTCTATTTAGGATGGGCCACAAGGACTTTTTGGCAACTCAGCAGTTTCCTTCTCAGAACTGGTTCCCAGGCGTCCAACAGCCTACTCAGGACACTCCTTCATCAGCTTGGAAGGAAGCATCATCCATCTGTAGCCAATCACCAGTTCAGAATCAAAAGCCGAGGCAACTGTAGGCTATGTCTTAATACCACCCAAAGTCTGCACTGCCAAATGACACCCCATCCATGCGGGATCTAGCTCAGGCTCTGCAAGTGACTCTGGAAACCAAGCAGAACTAAGACAGAGAGAAACCAAAGCAAGGTCATCTGTGCGCATCACTGCCGCACTAGTCAATAAGAAACCTGAAAATCTCTATTTGGCTGGAGAGAAATCCTACCCTGACTCTTAACAAGCCAGTTAGAGGTGAGAGGAAAGTATGGGCTGAGAGGAAGTGAAATACAAACTTGTGTCAGCATGCTACAGTCCCATGACAATGTAGATTTAGTCATAAAAGAGCAAACTGTGAAAAAGTGAAGGAACATTCTAAGTTGTACAAGCAGACTTGCTCCTTGTATGACAGAATTGACAGGTGCCTATCACAGATGTCACTATGAGTTGAAATAATATTAAGCAGAAAGCTGGCTGACTAGGGCAGCCAGAGAGCTAAGATGCCTGATTTGTGTTTACTAAGGTGACAGTGTGTGTGCTCACTGTGGCACATTTGACCATCGGCCTCCTCAGACCGCTGAAAGCCAAATGGAAGAGAAGACGCTCTTTGGAGCCTTGGGTTCTGGGCTCTAAATTATAGCCAGAAAAACTTCTTTTCAAGACGAAAACAGCCCTGTGGTGGCAGCGGAGGCGGAGGCGATGGTGCACGCCTTTAATCCCAGCATTTGGGAGGGAGAGGCAGGCAGATTTCTGTGAGTTCAAGGCCTGGTCTACAGAGGGAGTTCCAGGACAGCCAGAGCTGCACGGATAAACCCTGTCTTGAAAAACAAAACAAAGACAAAGCATAAAAGGATGTTTGGAAACACAGCTGTGTGTCACTTAACACTTCAGTCAATAAAGGACCACCCATGGCATTGGTCCCTAAGGCTGTATTACCTAGCATCATCATGGCCATCCTGGTTTGTCCAAGCATGCTCTGTGATGTACATGCAAGTGACAAAATGGACTGGTGAAGTCCCACAGTCAGAAACTTGTGACTGTCTTGCAAGGAATTACATGCCCTAGGATTCTAACAAAGGAAACCATGGCTCTTGTTTCTACAATAGCTGCCACAGGCTGACTCCAGAGAAGCCACTTCAAAAACGTCATCTAACCGAGAAAAGACAAGGTGCAGAAAGGCTGCATACCACTTAGGATTCTCTGCTTAGAGGTCTTATCTCTGAGGCAGCCTAGTGCCTAATCAAACGAGAAAAGTCAGATGAAACTTGGTCATTCTCGCTATGACCTTTAGTCCTGGATGCTAACAAAAATGTTTCCTCTTATTAACCAAGCCATGTGAACTGAACCCTCATGTTAATTGAGAAACCCTGAAACAGCCGGCTAGGAAGTGAAGCACAGTCCCCTCGCATTGCCACCAGCATGGCAAGGGGTCACGGAGCTGACTGAGAAGCCCAAGGGAAGGTATCTCAAAGAAGACACTATAAACGGGGCATTGAGAAACAGGATATTCGTCCTCACAGCACTCAGTTAAAGAACTGTGCAATAACTTTCCAAGCAACTGACTGATGTTTTAACACACAGGGTTGCTAAAGACATTAGAGAAATATCTGGATCTAGGAGAAGCTGGCAACACTCTGAAAGAACAGCATTTTTTTTTTGTCACCCTAACTGTTGAGATACATTTTAAATATTAGGGGAAATCTATATATATTTGGAGCAGAGGTGTCCAGCAAGCAGAGTCAGCCAAGGGAGAAGAGATCAACTGACAGGCAGGTTGTGGCCATTCTGACACTCTATTGCTGGGGACTTGGAAGAATGTTCAAGCCTCCCATCACTGTCTTGAACTGACCCTAAAAAACACCACCTATCCTTGCAATTCCTCCAAAGGGTCTAAATGTTTTCATGATTTCTCCTTCAAACCTCCAAATCAACAAGAACATTCTGAAGCACTAACTGCTTTTCCCAAGATATTGAAACAGCTCTGTGCCTGGGTCAGCAGTGTTCTGGGAGAGATGCCTTTAAGAGCACTGCGTCAGAGCACTGCGATAGAGCACTGCAATAGAGCACCGCGTTAGAGCACTGCAATAGAGTACCGCGTTAGAGCACTGTGTTAGGCCAGGGTCAAACAAGCTGTGCTCCACCTTTTCCTTCCCACAGAGGCCACTCACTGCTCCTTTTCCTTTCTTATTTTTTCCATCAATAGACATTTATTCCATGCCCACTGTGTGCCAGAGTTGGTAGGAGATGCTATTTGAGTAGTGGCAGACAAGAGAGAGTCTGACATTTTAACAGGGAGACAATTTTAGATGGTGACTAGGACCAGAGGAGACAATCAGGGTAGGAGAATCCACTTAGGAATAGGGTAGGGGGAAGGAAAGAGCCCTCCTTCAGATACCCAAGGAAGCACCAGAAAAGCTGATAGCTCAATGGAGATCTCTCCAGGCCGAGGCTCCGAGGGAGGCAGAGTTAATCTATCCCACATCTTGTATCACAAGTGTACAGCACAGGGATTTGTTTGTCTCCACTGACTTCATCCTTCACAACAGCCCACTCTTCATACCGTCAGGGTCCCCGTGGGCCTTGACTCTCTAATATTCACACCCAGGGAACAATCAGAATATTTACATTCTTTCTTTAGGAAACTGGACTCAGACTCTCCCACCTCCTGGGCACTGAGGTTAGAGCCTGGTGCTCACTCCTGGCCCCTGGGAGAAGGCGCCCTGAGGGAGTCAGGCTGGTGTCTAGCCTGCAATCTGATCCCCAGCCAGCCATTCCCTGCAGGGGCAGACCCTTCTCAGGTGCTGGTGGGTGTCAGACCCATGCCGTCAGTCATTTCCAGGTGTCTCCACACTCAGAGACCACGTTACTAAGCACTTTTCTCTGTTCTGAGCTCTTATAGACTATATAACCAAATTTAAAATGTTTTTTTTAAAGGTTTATTTAGAAAAAACCTCATAAATAATGTATTTGTGCATATTAAAAATGAGACACATCCAAAAATGTCACAATTCCTCATTTACAGACTCCATAACAAAATACACATCTTTAAAATTTAGCACTCCAAAACACTTTTTTACAATAGTTTCCATTTGAGAAGAGACTAGAAATGATATGCAATCACACACACAGCTTCAACGATAATCTGGATAGGTTGTAAAAACTCCATGGTGTTTTCCAGGGATTCCTTTGTGGCTAACCAACTGCATACTGGAGAAGGGACCAAGAATGTACACAACTTGTGGGGGCCCCAGGAAATGGGGATCACCTGGGATCCTGCTCCCCTCAGTGGAAGTCTGAAGGTGGCATCAACTGTCAAACCATTTGCTTCTCTTCATAAGGGACGTTCCTTTTGAAGGGCCCAGCAGCTTCTGCTTGTACTGCTCAACCAGCTGGCTGAAGTGTGCCTCTGCCTTACTCTCCTTAGCTTTTTTCCTGGGTGCCTGTGAAAGAAAGGAGACATAGACAACATTTTCTCCTTTCTCATCCTTTCTCTCCCTCCCTCCCACTAGCTTTCTTACCTGCCTTCCTTCTTCTCTGCATGCCTGAAACTCACTATGTACTTCAGGATGACCTTGAACTTCTGACCCTTATCTCTCCTCCTTCCAAGTGCTACCACCATGCCTAGTTAACGTCAAACTTACTGTAAGGCTCCCCAAGACACAAAAATAAGTAGGTACAAAGATCATGTTTACCATGCTCCTGCCCCGAGCAGGTTTTCGAGACAGGGTTTCTCTGTGTAGCCTTGAATGTCCTAAACTCGCTTTGTAGACCAAGCTGGCCTCAAACTCAGAGATCTACCAGCCTTGGTAAGAATTCCACTTACCAAGCTTCAGAGACTAGATCTCTACAATATAATATGAAATAGTCAGAAAATTCCCAGAGACAGATTTGAGTAGGATGGAATGCTAATGACTCTTCTTAAATTTAGGGAAGGGAGATGAAAGCTTGACCTCAAATGCTTGAGAGCCCAGGACTGGAGGCTGGAGAGATGGCTCAGAGGTTAAAAGCACTGGCTGTCCCTCCAGAGGATCCGGGTTCTATCCGAGGCATGCACACTGCATCACAACCATCTCTAACTCCAGACCTAGGGGATTCAATGCCTTCTTCTGGTCTCTGTGGACCCCAGGCATGTCTCTAGTATATAGACATACATGCAGGCAAAATACCCATCATGTAAAAGAATGCTTTTAATTGTTTAAAAAAAAAAAAGCACAGGACCATTATTTTCTATTAAAAAGAACTAGAGCAGGCAAGGTCATTTCAGAAGGACATAGGAGCTAATCCGAAGACATTTCTGTTGGTTTAGACAGGACAAGAATAATGGCTGCATCTGGCTGAACATGGAGCGCTATCTGAAAACTGGGAACTTTATAATACTAATATAGCAGTCTCATGGGCCACCAGAGCAGGTTGGTATGGCAATAGTTCACTATTCTGGAAACTTGATACAGCAAGAAGAGGAAGAAAAAAAATCAATTATGTAAACTTGCCTTCCCTATATGTTAAGACTACTTTTAAGTACAAAGGGGTTGACTCGATTGGAAAATCACCATTCTGTAGCCCATAACGAAATAACAGGTCTATATAACAATCCAGCTAGGGTACACAGCTGGGACACAACTCAACAACAGAAAACTTTCTTTTCTTTTCATTTTTGGTTTTTCGAGACAAGGTTTCTCTGTGTAGCCTTGAATGTCCTAGACTCGCTTTGTAGACCAAGCTGGCCTCAAACTCAGAGATCTACCAGCCTCTGCCTCCCCAACTGCTGAGATTAAAGGCATGCGCCACCATGCCTGGCTAGCAGAGCTCTTTCTAAGCATGGGAAAGGCCTTGGATTCAATCCCTAGCTCTGCGAAGCAAAAAACCAAGTAACTGAAAAGCTGGTGGGGGATTTTCTAGATGGAACAATGAAGCAGACAATTCTGACACCTGCTGACTGGGCTTGACATTACTAACTGAACAACCGAAATGCAGCACTGAACCTGTGCAAGGAACCAGCCCCAACAATATATGGTGTAACAGAGACGAGGTGACTCAGTACCGTAAGGAAGTAAGCGGCTGAATTCACCACCAGATACATTCTCAAGGACAAATGCAGCCAGCCTGTTCCTCCAACAGTGTGGTAAGGAAGACTAAACACCAGAGAATGGAGGGAGGGAGTGATGACTTTGTTAGCATCCTACCGGTACTAACCAGAAATAAAAAACATTTTGAGGCAATTAGGAAAATGCTAACAGGGCTACATATTAGAGGGTATAAAAAACTTCTGATTAATCTCAGTAGGTTTGATAATGACACTGTGCATGTGTGTTTGTATGAAGACTTGGCCATTAGAGATGTAGTCTGAAGGTTTTCTGAGCAATCTATCTCTTGAGACATAATTTACATGTAAAGTAGGATTTGCTTTCATATACCCTAGCTGGGGAAAAGCAGGCACAGGAAACAGGAAACAGGCTGACTGCTCGAGCAGACTGACAAGCCACATAGGCTACTCTCCTCTCTACTTTCACTGCTGTACCTCATCCTCTGAAGAGCTGCGGCCTGCATGGAGAAGCACTAGTGTCCACACCGAAAGTTTGCTCTGCCCAACATGCCCCACAGCACTCACCTGCAAGGAGGAAGCTAACCGCTGCTGCTTTTGCTTCCGCTGGCCTAACTGGGCCTTTGGCTTCTTAGAAGGAAGGGACTTCACCTTGCCTTTGTCCCGAAGCCTGAAATGAGACAGCAGGTAAATGCCACACAGAATCCTTTCTCTGCTGGTGCTGAGCCTTCACTGCTAACCTCCCATAGGGGAAGGGAGCAAAAATGCCCCTTCTACCCAAGCAAGCGCTACAAAGACAGAGTTACATCAAAACAAATGCATCACACCTGATTTTGGGGCCTCTGTGTGAAGGGAGCGCCAGGACCTTTCTTCTCTTCTTCCCATCAGGCAGCTCCACCTGCTCCACCTCCGCCTTGGTCTGGAAGCCTGTCCAGGAGGTGGGGCCGGCCAAAGCCTTGCTGTGAGCCTGCGCTGCGGTGCTCTGAGCTGCCCTCTGCTGCTTGTCTTTCCCAAGCTCCCTCTGCTCCTTTCCGGGCTTACTGGTTTCAGGCTTAGTTCCCGCTTTTTGCTGCATACAACAAGGAATTGCCACCTGGTTTATGCATGAGGTCTCCTCGCTGGAAATACTCAGCAGAGGAGGAGCCTGGTGTGAGCTTGGGAAAAGAGGAACACGTCCCTCCACACAGCTGGAGACTACAGAAAAGTAAACACAAGCACTTTATAAGCTCTGTCTAGTAAAGACACTTCTAGGCAGGGAACACAGACACAAAAACCATGAAAAAGCAACAAGTAGCAGCAGCCCAAGATTCAGAAGCCAGGAAGAGACAACAGTCAGAGATGAAACATGGGCCAGGCACACACCTAGAATCCTAGGCACATGGAAGGAAGGATTGGATCAGGAGTTTGAGGCCAGCCTGGGCTGTATGAGACCTTTTTCAAAAGACACCTGCCCCGCAAAAGAGTATCACACAAAAAAGGGAAACACAAGCAGAAGAAACAAAATGACTGAAAATATTTAATGTAATACATCTTGGAAATTTTCAAGACCAGAGACAGGCCTTAAGCCACAGACCTAAGAGCTGAGAGAAAATGAACAAAATAAATATCCCCATTCCTTCTCAAGTCCCTGATGGGGCTGAAAACCAGATAGTTTAGTTTTGCAATTAAGCTTAGTTGTTTAGGGGTTAAAATGCTTTTGGGTCTAGATAGATGTTTTAAGTTGATAATGATGAGATATGATAGATATTGATTTACATTCAGAATTTTAATGCACCAAGATAGGAAAGATGTTTTCTTTAAGGCTGCCAAATACAAATAGCCAAAACACTATGAATGTAACATTAATATAATTCCTGATTGTTTTGTGGTTCTTCTTGCTGTAGGTAATGTATTGTATATATGTGTAATAGTATAAATGTGTATTTAAAAAGCTGGCATGTACAAGGGTGAGACCCCAGAGTCTCCAATGAAAGCCACTGGTTGTAGCCACTGCTATCACTCTTCTCGTTGTCATACTTTTAGTACACACCAAACACTAGGAATGCTCTCTACACATTCAAGCCTTAGTATAGTATCGATGAGTGCTGTAAGAATTACAGGCCTCAAATTACTGTAGCCTAGCATGTCCCAAGGGAAGATGGGTAAGAGAGGACTGACTACAAGCTGGGCAGTGGTACAGCAGCTCAGACCTCCTTAGATGGGGAATGCAGATATTATTAACCCAACTTACAAACTGAGGCTCAGAGACGTGACTTGCCAGGGAGCGTGCAGCTAAGAAGGCAGCAGCGCCCATAGCTCCTGACCTTCCTTCTCCAAAACCCACGCGTGTCGCACTGAGCTCGAGGACTTTAAGTCAAAGCAAGTTTGGACAACAAAGGAGACCCTGTCTCGGATGATAATGATGATTCTGGAACTTGACCTCAGCCATCGCTTTGACATGGCCCCACACCACGGAGGAACTCATGGTGGGTCAGAACACTGGTTCACTTTCCTTCTTTTCCCTTCTCCTATGCAGCTCTCAGAAGAGGGACAGCGAAGGAAAAACACCAGGAGAGGCTTAGGAAACTGAGGAAAATCCTACTTGACAGAAGCACAAATTGAAAAGAAGTTTAATTAAGCCCCTTTAAAAAAACAAAAACAAAAACAAAAACAGCCGACCAAGGTTGGCACACGCCTGTAATCCCTGCACTCGAGGAGGCAGAGGCAAGTGGATCTCTGTGAGTTCAAGGCCAGCCTGATCTACAAAATGATTCCAAGACAGCCAAGGCTACACAGAGAAACCCTGTCTTAAAAACCAAAACAACAACAAAAAACCACCACCAATAAAAACAAAAACAAAAAACAGCCAAACAAACTAAAAAGGCTGGGCAAGACGGTACACGCTTTTAATTAATCCCAGTAGCTGAGGCAAAGGGATGTCTGTGAGTTCTGAGTTAGTTAGAACTACAGAGTAAGATCCTGCCACACACAACCAAAACCAAGCAAACAAGGGCCAGGCAGGAAGATGGCTCAGCAAGGAAAGGTACTTGCTACCAAGCCTAATGGCATGAGTTCAAGCCCCAGGACACATAGTAGAAAGAGAGAACCAACTTCCCAATTGTCTTCTGACCTCCAGAAGCCATGGCACAGGAACACACACACACAGGCACACACACACATGACACAGACACAGACGCACACACAGAGACAGGCACGTACACACACATGCACACACACACACACACACACACACACACACGCTCAGTACCAGGCTGCGTTGGATCCTCAGCTCCTTTACTTTAAGCTTCCTTCGATCTTCTAAAGAGAACTCCACTATCGGTCTCTGTCAGAGGAAGACAGAAGAACGCCATTCATGAGACTTTATAGTCCGTGGGTGCAATAGACCTAGCTGTTCCTCCACTCACTCCTCTTTGTAAACCATAAGGCTGCTCCTCATGTCTTCTTTAAAGGCCGGGTCTGCGGGCGGTCTGCCCAGTCTACACTCTTTCTAAGCTGCTCAACTAGATCCACCATCTACTTGCCCCCTCCACCCAATGGTATTCTTTCCTACCATTCAAAATCAGGGACACTGGGCAGCTAAACTCTCAGAAAAATGGGTCTCCCTGGGGGATGAGCCTCACTTTCTGGGTCCCAAAGATGTCTGGGTTGTTGTTGATGTGGCGGAGGGCTCTGAGGGCATGCTCATGCTTCTGGAACTCTGCAAAGGCGTAGCCCAGGGACTGGCCCTTCGTTTTTCCATGAACTGCTTTAAGGTCCCGCATCACTCTACACTATGAGGAGAAAAAGAAAAAAATAAACAGTAGTTATGAATAAGAAATAAAAACTTATAGAGAAAAATGTACTTTTTAAAGATTTATTTTTTGAATCTTGCATATATGTGTATGCATGGGCACTTGAATACAGTGCCCATGGAGTCCAGAAGAGGGCAAAGACTCCCTGCATCTGGAAGCAGTTGTGAGCGGTGAGGCATGAGTGATGGGAACCAAACTCAGGTCCTCCACAAGAGCAGTGTGTGTTCATAACCACTACGCCATCCATCTTCAACACCGAGGGAAATTGCTAATAGTTCACTGCCATAGCACACGTAACTTAGGGGATGTGATTCTTTACCTTGTCAGCAAGCTACTGCTGAGAATGGAGAACTGTCCACAGACCCCATCACTGAAGAAAGCCCCCAGGAAGGAAACGGATGGAGCCGGGCGGCCCTGATGGTTTTACGTGAGAAAGACATATCTACCAAGAGGAAGATCACTCCTTCCCCTCCATGATAAGCCTCAAATACAGCGAATTTCAGCCCTCTTGGGGTTGGAGTCAGACACTCTTTGGTGCACACCTTTCTCTAAATGCCTAGATAGGACCCAGGAAGTACCCTAGGGTCGCAAGGAACATAGAAGACACTCTCAGAAAATTCACCATTTATACAGTATTTCTCCCCAGAGCTGTTGTCCTTCTGTAGTGGAGGAATCTAAGTATGAAAGACGCAGACATACTATACCCTGCTCCATGCATAGGTACTACTAGTCTGTCCATTGCAGGGGGATGAAAAAAAGAATAAATTCCTTACTTCAAGATACTCATTCACTTAAAACGCCATTTGTGGCATCTTGCTGAGACACAGTATTTACACAAATGACGGAATTAAATATAATAAAATATCTACTTTCAAGATAGAGATCCAAAGACAGACCAAGATAAGGATGCCACTGAAGTGCAGCTGGTGAACAAATGGGCTTACTGGGTTGACGTAAGCGGAAATGACTCAAAGGCAGCTGCATCACCAAAAGCCTACCCTAGCATGGGTGAGAGCTCACAAGATGGGCACCCAAGGCAACTGCACAACCTACAGACAGCTCAACAGGTTAGAGTGTCTTTTCCTCCTCCAGCCTACGCCTCCTCCAGGCACCTCAGCCTATTTAAGAGTACCCCTCAGCAGTCCTTACTGCCTGCATAAGCTTGAGGTAGGAGAGGCCTAGTGTATCTGCTCAGTTTCAGGGACTTCCTGAGCCTTCGAGGAATTTTTCACTTTCTAATTTTACCAACTGGCCTTCCCTCCAAGATAAAACCTCCATCTTGGTTACACAACCAATATACATATTGTAGGATGTTCAGAAGTGCACTAAAGTGTAATGAGTTCGAAATGGTGCACACTAGTATTTGTGGGTACCCATCACTAAAAGTGTTGTCAGGACATGTTCTGACTTTTAATGTTGTCTCATGTTGTTCTCGATACCAAGGAATACATGTTAAAGAGGCTTCTGGGGATTAGGCACACAGTTTACGGCTATGAAACAGCAAAGTGCACCTAAAATATTGGCAATGGCATTTTAAAATATGAAGATCAATAGATTACTCTATGCCAAATGCTACACCCAGGATCGGGGATAATGAGATACTATTTATCCTCAAAGAGCTCAGTCCGTCTGGAAAAACAACCAACAGTTTCAGGTCAGTATAACAGTAGAGATTCAAAAGAGACAGAGTAGAACCGAGCACTAGTGTGAACCCAATTTTCTAATTCAACTGATGACACGCATGGTTCTCTGTGCTTACCACAGGGTACTAATATGAGTCACATGCTGTTTTAGGGGCTACGGAGACGCCAGAATGGGTAAAACGCATGCCTCAAACACGCATCTTCCTCCTCTCATCCACCCCAAATATGTGTGTGCACACGTGCACAGACGACATTCTTTGAAGAAACAAAGCGCATAAGTTGTATTCTCTGCGACAGAAGTGACATCACAACACCTCAATAATGCTGAGCACACAGCAGGCATTGAATAAATGCTAAATTAATTCATGACAGAGATTTCCTCACATTTTGCTGTAATTTAGTCAGACATGAAAGACAGTTCCCAAAAGAAACAATAAAAACAAGAAAACTGCCAAACTCAGCTTTACATGGTGATGTGTCCAAAAGAAACTCTGCTGACATGCTGGTACCACAGGCAGAGTGAGTGCTCTTGACTGCAGGCCTCTCTTACCTCCTTCACGCAAACCCCCTTCTCTCCTCTGGTGGCATCGAGCAGCAGCTTCCTCAGCTGTTTATCATCCAGGGACTTTGGGAGATTGTGCAGGCAAAGCCTGGTCTGGGAGACAAAGATGTTCTGGTTCTTGAGTTTCTGATGTTTTAGTAGCTCAAACTGAGAGGGGAGAAAAAGAACCTCTTAACATACAGTACACCCACCAGGCAGCCTATTTCTGTAAAAAAAAAAAAAAAAAAGGAATCATAACTCCCATTCGCTGCCTTACAAACCCAGCAGAGAAAGGAAGGCTCAGGGAGACAGGAAGATCATGAACCCTGAGTCAGATCTGAACCATAGAGTCAACTGGAGAAACCAAATTTTAAAATTCAATTTTTCGCCAGGCAGTGGTGGTGCACGCCTTTAACCCCAGGACTTGGGAGGCAGAGGCAGGCAGATCCCTGCGAGTTCGTGGATCCCTGTGAATTTGAGGCCAACCTGGTCTACAATGAGTCCAGGATAGCCAAGGCTGCGCGCGCGTACACACACACACACACACACACACACAAGAAACTGCAGATCAACATTTAACTCTCAGCACTGACACAGGGCCAAATGAGATTAAAACAAACAAACAAACACCTCACATACCTCAAAATGTGGCCCAGCACAAGTTTTTTGTTTTGTTTTGAGGCAGGGTTTCTCTGTCTAGCCCAGACTAGTCCAGAACTTACTCTGGCCTCAACTCAGAGAGCCACCTGCCTCTGCCTCCTGGGACTAAGATTACAGGCATGCACCACGGTGCCTGGCTAACACAAATATTCTTATTAGTATAGTAATACTGAAGCTAGCATTTATGCTCAGTCCCCACCCACCCAACAACTGGATGTGTCTAGGGCTTCCTTCCTAAAGAAAGTAAACTTACTTTTTGTAATGCACATAAATAATCCAGTAAGCTTTGGCTAGCAATTTTGGTTCTAAAACATAGTTCACATCTTACTGCACTGCTTCCCCAAATGCTATAATATCCAGATGTTCACCACTAAAAAAAATTAGGAACACTATAAAACCCATGCTGGGAAGACATATTGCTGCTGCCTGTCATGATAGTGTATTTTCTGCTCAGCATCTCCTGAACATTCAGGTCCTACAACTGCTCTGTGTGCTTACCATTCTAGGCAGGCATTTTATACTTTACTTTTTTATTTCATTATTAGGTATGTGTCTGTGTGTAACCGTGCACACAGTTTCCAGGGTTGATTCTGTCCACTGTGGGTTCCAGGCTGTTGGGTAAACACTGTTACCACTGCACCACCACTGGCTAGGCTGCCTCTTTATAGATAAGCTGCACAGCTGGGGATACAGCACAGCTGGGAAAGGCCTGCCTAGCACACACGGCACCTGGAGCTCGGTCCAGCACCATGTAGCTGGCTACACAGTGAGGTCAGCCTGAGCTACATGAGACTATCACAAAACAACAACAAAAGTAAGTTATGTTGCAAAAGTAATAACTACTGAGAACATTATAAGCCGCAAATGTACCAGTTAATGGTAGGAACACCTTGAATGTGAAGTTGTTCTACACTAATTGCGTAATTTAGAGATACTACCCCCCCTCCCAAATGACATCTTGGCTGCTCTTTCCAAACCCACATTTCCTCCCTTTCCCAGGAAGCCTGCCTACATAGCTTCCGCTCTGTTGTTCTATATTTATGCTAACAATTACACCCAACCTCTCCTTCTCCACACCAACTGCATGCTCTAGCATGGTACACACATGAGTGTTACAGAAACAAAGAGTAAGCCTGGGTTCTTACAGTGGGACAGAATGCTGGTCCACCTCAGGAGTAACGTCCAGTTCCTTCACCTGTGCACTTCCAACAAGGTAAAGTGTGGTGCTCACACATGGCTCCTCATGAGCAAATGGAGCACAATAATTGCTTCTGATTCACTTAGGTAGCCACAAACAGAACCTTAAGGCTGATGCCTAATCTACTCACCCGCTCGCGTTTGGCCATATCCGCAGCACTCACACCCTCGGCAGCCTTCGTCCCAGCACGGATCACTGCAGAAGGAGGGAAAAGGGCCAAGATGTCACCAAGGGAATGTTCACTGGGCAACAGGAAGAATGTGATTTGAATGATGCAAACTCTTTGCACAGAGCCCTAAGGACTGTGTTGGCCAGTTAGTTAGGTCCAAAAATAGCTACACAGGGCTAAGTTCTAGACTTACGACTTGCTCTAGAGAAACGGAACATTTTGTAATTTTGTTCCTCTCTGCCTACAAAACAGCATCATATGCATGCTGCAAGTTAGAAAGGCATGAAGAACTTCTGAAAGCAGCTATAATCCAGGTATCTGGATCATAGAATGTTCCACCAACAAACTGCCCCCAAACCTTAGCTGCTCCTTGTGCACTTGGGTGCCAATCATTCAGCAACTGGATGAGACAACATGGAGGACAGAGTTATGGTCTCATAGGCCTTAGAGCCAAAGGCTGATGGCTGAACATTACTAGTTAGGACTATGCATCTACACAGGAGTAGGCGGATAAATTCCAGAAACTCTAGAATTTTTTTTCTTAACTTAAAAGATAATTTCTCAGCCTGGCGTGGTAGCACATGCCTTTAATCCCAGCACTCAGGAGGCAGAGGCAAGTAGATTGCTGTGAGTTTGAGGCCAGCCTGGTCTACAAAGTGAGTCCAAGACAGCTAAGGCTACACAGAGAAACCCTGTCTCGAAAAACCAAAAAAATAAAATAAAAATAATTTCTCATTCTTTTCTGACATTAAGGGAAAGATACTAGGTAAACATTTAAAAATCTATCAATAATCTAAAAAAGTAGTTTTAGTGTATTTTTCAAAATCTTTTTGTTTGTTTGTTTTTTAAGACAGGGTTTCTCTGTGTGGCCTTGGCTGTACTACACTTGCTTTGTAGACCAGGCTACCTGCAACTCAGAGATCCATCTGCCTTACCTCTCTGAGTGCACCATCCCGCCCAGCATTTTTCAACATCTTAAAAGTGAGGGTGGGGTGGGGGGGAAGCCGCTTAGGGAGATGGCTCAGGGATTAAGTGCACTGTCTGCTCTTGCAGAGGTCCTGAGTTCAATTCCCAGCAACCACATGGTGGCTCACAACTATCTATATACTGGGATCTGATGCTCTTTTCTGGCATGCAGGCATATATGCAGATAGAGCACTCATATGCATAAAATAAATCTTTAAAATAAAAACTCATTAGAGCCAGGCATGGTGGTACACACCTTTAATCCCAGCACTCGGGAGGCAGAGGCAGGTGGATCACTGTGAGGTGTAGACCAGCCTTGTCTACAAAGTGAGTCTAAGACAGCCAGGGCTACACAGAGAAACCCTGTCTCAAAAAACAAACAAACAAAACAAAATAAACTCATTAGGAATGAAGATGAGAAGCAAATAATTTGAGTTTTCCTCCTTTGTGCTTTTAATCCTGCTGTGGAAATATCTAAGGCATCCAATCAGAGGAGAGAACAGGACTGATTAGGCTGTAAAATGGGTGGCGACTCCTAACAAAGCCACAGCTACTGAAGTAGAACAGCAACACAACACTGTTAGGGAGGAAATTTGTTTGTTTTTGTTTTTAATTTGAAACACATATGACAACATCATTGCTGGCTCACTCTCGTGTCACAGGGCCGCTACTTAGATGCCTGGTTCCTTTCTTCTCCCACTACTCACAGCCTTCCCGGGCCAGGTAGAGGTTCCGGGTTCCCGTCGGCTTCTTCACCTTCTTTGTCTGAAGCTTTGCTGCCTCATCACGGGTCACAGCCAAGTCAACCTTGAGCTGCCGGCCGTCTAGTTTAAGCCCACCACCCTGAAACATATTACAACTTTCCAAATGCACAGCAAAGCAGAAAGTAAGTACGTCACAAGGAGTGCCAAGAAAAGGAATCAGCACACAGTAATTATGCCGGAAAGCCAGGCCACAGGATGCAGCCGCCTGGCTGGCTACAAAGCACCCTTGAGGCTCAACAGTAGGTTTTACAATTGTACAAAAGGTCACGTGTATATGTACTTAAGACAATCAGCAGTAAGAAATTCACAGTAGTTCAGTCTCAAAGTAGACCTGAGGAAGATGTTCTATAAAGAAATGTGTAGTATTCTAAAGCTAATGAAATGCTAAGAATGTTTAAGAGACAATGACAACACAAGATAACATCTCAAAAATCACATACTTCGTTAAAAAGCACAGAAAATTTCTCAGTATCTACACTGCATGTATCAAACACAAATCCAGTTTCCAGATGGCCCTAATACTTCTTCCAGTCTTTCATGGTACTGACCCAGAATAGAGGCTGATACAGACAACAAACAATGAGCACTAGGAATATCAAGCCTGTTTCCTCACTTAAGAAATACGGGTGAGCCAGGCATGGCGGCACACACTCGTAATCCCAGCACTCAGGAGGCAGAGGCAGGCAGATCTCTGTGAGTTTGAGGCCAGCCTAGTGTACAAAGCGAGTCCAGGACAACCAAGGCTACACAAAGAAACCCTGTCTCAAAAAAAAACAAAAACAAAAAAAGGAAAATAAAGAAAGACGGGTAACAAGCCGAGCATGGTGGCACACACCTTTAATCCCAGCACTTGGGAGGCAGAGGTAGGAGGATCTCTGAGTTCTAGATCAGAGCTAGATCTCCATCCAGGGCAACCTGGTCTACAGAGCAAGTTACGGGACAGCCAAGGCTGCAAAGAAAAAGCCTGTCTTCTCCACTGTTGAGTGGAGAGTGAGATCTGATTCTCACGTGAACTCTGGTGCCCCTTTTCTGACCATGTCCCCTGGATGGGGAGGCCTGGTGGCACTCAGAAGAAGGATAGCAAGTTACCAAGAAGAGACTCGATAATCTTAGAGCATACATAGGGGGAAGAAGTCTCCCTCAATCACAGACATAGGGGAGGGGAGAAGGGGGGAAGTGGGAGGGAGGGAGGAATGGGAGGAAACAGGGGAAGGGCTAACAATCAAGATGTAATATGAATAAATTAATAAAAAAAATTAAATAAAAAAAAAAGAAACTTCTAGAAAGCTCAAAAAAAAAAAAAAATAGTGCTAAAAAAAGAAAAGAAAAGAAAAGAAAAAGCCTGTCTTGAAAAACCCCCAAAAAGAAATACGGGTAACTACACTCATCTCAAAGGGTGAATGATGAAGGCAGCATATGCAAAGCTCACTGCCTAACAAATACTAAGTGCTCAAGTCTCTGTTTTAATAACAACAACAACAACTTGTTGGAAGCATCAGCTCTCACCACTAGGAGCTATGATGTCCTAGGCATAGGGGAGGGACATGCTTTCCTTACCTCGGCCTCTGGAGAGGCAGCTGCAAGGCATTTCTGAGCTGCTTCCTGAGTCATGAACTGTGCAAATGCACAACCTGCACAAAGACATAAAAATTAGTGAGATACTCCCTCAGTCTCACAGTAGACAAAAGACAATACTGAACGCATCCACACCCTGACATGGATGGAACATGGATGGGACAGGTACTGTCTGAAGAGCTGAAGGACCAAAGCCAGCTGGCAAGGACAGCACACACATTTTCTTGGCATTTGGTCTCATCAACTAGCCCCTTATGATACCCACATGAAGAGAGAAGGAAATCCAGCTAACCATTTAAATTATCAGCATGGAGTCCCTAAGAGAAAAGTGAAGGATGAGGCAGAACTACTTAACACCGAAATTAATTACACCTAGGTCTTAGAGACACCTGAGAGGCATCACATAACAGCAGATATGCCTCTTGGGGTAAAACAGGCCTCTAGTGTATGAATTTTGCAGAAAACAGCATGGGCAGCTCAGCTGTTGGCTTATGCTGTAGGATCTTCATAAAGCATGCCTTCCACTGGTTAGATACAGGCCTAACTGCTCCAGATGATTTTCTACTATGGATTAAAAGTGACTTTGTACAAATTCACTTCATAGTACATTTCAAAAAAAATATGTTGTATAATGTATTGTTGGTACACTCAAAACTCAAAAAGAATTCTCTCAGATGCTAATACTACCTCATCTCCCAGAGCTAGTTCTTCTGCCCTGTACCAGAATGAATCAGATTAATCTACAGCATACACACAGTAGGCTAGCCCAAGGGTCACCAACTCAAGAGATGTTCTCTAGCTCCCCCAGACAGGGCCATGTGCTCCTACTTCTGTGTTCCCAATCCCTCCCATGGTCTATGCATGTTTCTTCACGCACTGAGAAGGTAGCATCTTCCCCAAATAAGTACTACAGCACAGAGCACTAACAAAGACAATCAGAAGAAACAAAATACTTGGGAGAAACTGTCTATACTGAACATGCATGGACTTGCCATTTTCTAGAAACAGTGGAACAACTATTTGTTTTTGTTTACTATGGGTAGATGTTGACACATTTTTTTTGTTTTGTTTTTTGAGCAGGGTTTCTCTTGTGTAGCCCTGACTGTCCTAGAACTCACTGTATAGACCAGGCTAGCCCTGAACTCACAGAGATCCCCTTGCCTCTGCCTCCTGAGTGCTAGGACTAAAGGTGTGTGCCACTGCCACTATCTGGCAAAATTATGCTTTTAAAATCATTAACTATTAAGATTACTAGAACAACAACAATAAACTTAGGAAATCAACTACAGACTACATTGCAAAATTATTAATCTAATATCCTGTTACACTCAAAAAGAGATAAAAGTAAAGGAATATCATGCCTGTACTCTGGGCATTGTGAGAAATTCTAGTCGGCCATTCTGGAAAAACAAAGCGGAAATGAAAAAGGTCCAAGAAGTATGACTATTAGAGCTAAAGACATTTTATTATTCTAGTATTTTATAGGTTTAAAAAAACAAAAAGCCTAAGCTTACAAGAATTTAATATCCCAACCTCCAGGGAACTACTCAGTATTGCCTTACATTATTTTAACTGAGAAAAGGTAAAAAAAAAATTGATCAAATCTTATCTAATCAGTTCTTCTGGCTATCCTGGATTCACTGTGTAGATCAGGCTGGCCTCAAACTCAATCTGCCTGCCTCTGACTCCCCAGGTGCTGGGATTAAAGGCGTGCATCACCAGGCATGGCTTTCTGATCAGTTCTTATCAGTTGAAAAATAAGGTTTACAATGGAAGTTCTTAAGCATGGATACTCTTGAGAACCCACAGACCCTCAGAAATAGCATCCTTTTGGGGAGAGGCTTACAGCATTTGCTAGAACGCAAAGGTATCAAGAACCAGAACAAATGATAAACTTGGTGCTTATGATGGCCTATCTGTCATCAACCCGACTGGACACAGAACCATTCAGGACACTGAAGCCATGCCTTTGGCTACGTTTGTGAAAGTGTTTCCGAAACGACTGAGAGGAAAGAGCATCCCTGAAGGTGGGTGGTATTCCATGATCTAGGAGCCTGGGCAAAAATCAAAGAAACAACAAGAGAGTGAACAGACTCTTAGCTTCTCTGCTTCCTGGCCCACCATGAAAAGATCTCAGCTGTCCTGCCATGCCCTCCCCACCATAACAGACTGAATGCTCTGAAACCAAAACAAAACAAATCTTGCTTTCTTTATGTCAGGTGTTTGGTCACAATAATGGAAAAATTAAGTAATACAAACCTTAGCAGAATGACTGCAATCCATGAAGTAAAAGACCATAGTGGGTTGATGCTATATACGTGTATACACTCACATTCTAATAGACATCCGTGTGCTAGAATGAATGCTTAACCCTTAAGAGTAAAGTAAATAGCACAGGGGAAATACCTCAGGCACCACTCCCACTCCTGCTACCTAGCTTTCCTTCTGTTGCCATGCAACAAAGTTTCTCTGTCAGTTTCTACCTCCAACAAAAGCATCAAAGAAAAAACAAGTTCCCCGTTAATGTCAAGCAGTGTAGAATGATTAATACCCATGAGATGCTATCACATTTGAAATGCAAAGAACAACAAATGGAATTCATTATCTTAAAGTAAATAAGCAGAAGTTTTAACGGCTGAGACAAAATTAAGGCTGGCAAATGCACTGAATTGCTGACTTTCACATGATGGGTGACAATCTCAGGATGTTCTTGGGCTTTTATGGAAGCCTAGAAAGAGCCTGGACAGACTGTGTCCCACCAGAATGGCACAATTTATGTCCTTTCCTAACGCCGGGCCTGGTTAGCTGCGGGCAGATACCTTTAGAATGCTCCGTGTCTGGATGCAAGACTATTCGGACGTACTTAAGACCACCAAACTGCTGGAGAACCTCCCCAAGCGCCTCCTCCTCTGAGTCAAATGAAAGATTTCTGTGAAGAAAAACAGGTCACAAAAATTTCAATGATAAAGTAAGACCTTGAGTTTAAATGTGAGGGGCATGAACTAGTCATCAGTTCTGTGGGCTCGCTTGTTTACAGCAATTCTCCCTTGTTCAAAACAGCACAGCACACAAGAGTGGCCCCTAGTGGCTCTGCCTCTGCTATCACTCTGTCCCTTTGCCCCAACTTACTAACCTTCCTGTATCATCAGATTCTCTCACCTGAGAACTTAAAACAGACAAGTAAAAAAGACTAAAAGCTGCAGATTCAGACTTACAGCTGAGAGACACTGGAATGATACAGTCATGTTGTACCGTGACCTGGTGGTTATGTGAACAGATACATGAAAGTGCTGCTTAGCTGTACCCTTAAAGTAATATACCTCACGCAAATACCTTGTGCCTTTTTTTTTTTAATATGGTATCCCAGAGAAAAGACTCACAACCTCTAGCAGTGGAAGTCTCAGAACTGCCCAGATTTTCACCCTCTACCTGAGATTTGACAACATTGACTCCATGAGCAAACTGGTTTCCCGCCAACCGTCCTCTTTTCACTAAATGTGGCTGAAATTAATTTCTCTTATTACAACCAGAAATTCTCACAGCAGGCTACTAAGAAACGTGTCTTTCTTTTATTGAATTAGACATATTTCCCTCCACGTTAATATGAAATCTGGCTTTCAGTTAAAATGTTCTAAAGGGGGGAAATCCTTCAAAATAATATAAAAGACCCAGTAAAGAAGACTAAACAAAGAGGGGAAGGGAGAGAGGGGAGGAGAACAAGGGGAAGAACAGGAACTATACATTGAATATAAAGCTTTTTTACGTATTTTTTAAATCTTAGTGTGTGTGCGCATGGCACCACGAAACACGGGTGGCCATTAGAGGACAATCTGCAGAGCTCTAGTTCTCTGCTCTGCGGTGTGAGTGCTGGATGTCAGGCTCAGCTTGTCAGACTCGGTGGCAAGCCCCTTTCCCACCGAGCCGTCTCACTCACCAGCCCACCTCTAGTGTAAGACTAACCTGACCTATGAAAATGCCTATCTACTTATTAGTCAGGAGGGCTGAAAGAGCAACAACAGGCAAGAAAACCTGCCTCATTTCTGTATACTTCCCTGGAAACAAAAGGCATGTTTTTATGTATTCTGGACATTACTTTAAAATGCAGCTCAGTTGGCAGAGTGCTTGCCTAGTGTCCTAGTTCGCTTTCTATTCCAGTGATAAAGATAACCAAAAGTATCTTAGGGAGACAAGGGTTTGTTTCATCTTACAGCTTACAACAAGCCCATCACTGAGGGAAGCCATGCAGAAGCCCACGGCAGGAACCTGAAGCCACAAACTGAAGCCAACACCACGGCGGAGTGTTCTTTATAGCTTCTCAATTTGCATTCTTTTAGATTTATTTTTACTTTATTTGGATAAAGTATGGATGTTTCGCCTGTGTGTATGTCTGTGCATTATGTGCATGCAAGTGCCCACAGAGGTCCAAAGAAGGCATTGGATCCCCTGTAACTGGAGTTATCAACTGTTGTTGAAGATATGAGGCCATGACTCAGATAGCGGTTTACATCACACACACACACACACACACACACACACACTCATATTTCCACACGCCAGCCTCCTCCAGTCAACAGTGGCTAATGGTGAGTTTTTCCTAACCTACTCACATTCCCACGCTTCTGATAAGCAATTCCACTCAGTTTCATGAAGCTGGCAAGCTTTCCTTTCACTTTTGGTGGTTGCACTACTGGAATCTGGAGCCCTCCCCTCCAACGCCCTATGGACAGGTCCCGGATTCTTCCTCAGGCCCACAGGGGTCTCTCTCTTGGGGACAGAGTCTGGGTGCTGATCCCTCTGTCCCAGAGATCTCTGTTCTCAGCCTCTTGAGAGACACTGGGACACCCAGTCTCCTGACCTTAGCCCACAGGACTCCTCAGCCCTATTGCACTCTCTCTCTCTCTGAAACCCTAACCCTCAATCCTCTGCCTCCTTCTTTACTCAAGCAGAGGGGTCTGGGACCCCAGCCACCTCTCTGCTGCACACCATAATGCCTCTATCATACTCAAAGACCCTTCTGCCTGCGTCTGCAAACCCCAATACTCCTTACCCTTTACCAGCCTCTGCCCAGGTATCAAATCCATTGTTTCTATGCCACACCTCCTCATTGAAGGAGAGATAAACCTGTTTTTGTTATGACCCCAAGTGTGGGATCAGAACGGTCTTGTGACAATAGGTGAGGTTAATCCACTAGAAGACAAACCACCTTGTGCGGGAGCTTGATTGTTGCCAGCTGAAAAGATCCGTGAACAGACTCTGGGAGGAGATACATAAGTGAGCCAGAAACAACAGGGACTTTTTGAGACTTGGGATAGTTTGGCCTGTTCATCGCTCCACTTCGAGGTGCTCCTAGAGAGAACCACTCAAGGGAAGGTTTTGGGGCTCTGGGCTCCTGCTGAGGTTCTGAGTTCTGGTTACTCCAGGTTCTAGCAGAAGAAATCCTGCTGATTACACCAGAAAAATCATTCTGCGGAACTGATATCCTTACGGTTTTGTTATTCCTTAATCCTCTTTTCCTATTGTTTCGGTTAGTCGGGTTTTAAGGGACATACGCTCGGTTAGGAAGTTCATAATAAAGTATATTGGTCAAGAAAACTGTACCTACACTTCATCCTATAATATTCTCATATTAACAATCAAAAATCCCAACAGAACCGTCCGCCTAGCTCAGGGCCTTCACCCCATTAACTGTTGTCCCTTTAATCTCTTACATCTCTAACCTTTAGGCTATCCTCTCCACTATCCCTGACAACACCACCCACTTTTTAGTCCCAAATCTTGAAGACACTTTATTCTCAATACTCCTGGAATCCACTTCCAACACCTTTTTGCCTTCACACATATGGATTCTGACACGCAACAACCCCAACAACTGGACTGGACTCCCCCAAGGATTGAGAGATGGACTCTGACGTTCCGGCCAGCACTCCTACAGACGTGGCTTGCCTTCTTTCCCCGCCTGCTTCAGTAAATAGATAACTCCTCCTTCACAGCCCTTCCCTCTCAGATAGCCAATCTGACACCGCCTAACACCTTCCAAAGCTCAACTCTCCTCTCTCCAAGTCAACTATCTTGGACCCTCTCTCATGTCAAACCATAAGCACCTCACTTTAAACCACCTTGCCCATCTCCTTATCTCCACCTCATGGCCAACTTCCTCTGCTCATGGATCCCTAAAAACTCACTCCTGACATATTCCCTGCACCAAGCCACTTCTGGACCTCCTCCTTCTTGCTAGCTTGCAGCCCCAATCTCTTCCACCATCTCAAACTCTATTCCTCCATCTCAGAGACCTCCTTCCTCATCCCTTCCATACACAGGAGGGTTCTTTACCTACTTCTGCCTGCACTTTTTCTATGGATGGCAGCTCCTTCCTGTCAGATGACCACATCACACTGACCCCTTCATTATCAGTAAAGACAATAATGGTACCAACATGACAGCCCATCAGGCCACCACCCCACTCTTACAACTCATCCCACATCCCTCTAGGCCACCCTACTACATAACCCAGTAACCACAGCCTAACCCTCCCTCAACAACGACACTCTCCTAGGCCCTGCTTAATGTATTCATCCTCACCCTCCAGCTCCTGTTCCCTAAGACCACTTTTCCCCACAAAGCTCATCTCTTCTCACACTCCTACTTTTCTTCTGCCCAAATAATCGCCAAACACCCACCACCAACTGACTCCCCTAAGTTCACCACCTATCCAGACGTCCTCGGACATCAGACACTCTGAACAAAGCCCACACTCCCAATCCAAGACAGAGCTAAGCCCATAGCCATCTCTTCTCTCTCTCTCTCTCTCTCTCTCTCTCTCTCTCTCACACACACACACACACACACACACACATGCCAAGCTCTCACTTGGGACAAGGTCATCCAACAAACTCTCTCTCCTCAACTTCATTGATCCCTCCTTCAATGCCTCCCAATATTTTCTGTGTGCCTATCTTCCTTCAATGCCTCCCAATATTTTCTGTGTGCCTATCTTCCTTCAATGCCTCCCAATATTTTCTGTGTGCCTATCTTCAAAGCCCTTCATTACTGTAGTTCCTCTCACTGCTGACACCCCAACTGCCAGTTCCCCACCCCCACTACTAACCATTTGTCCCCTTAACATCCATGTCCCTCTTTGGGAACTAAAGCCAAATTCTCTCAACCTTTCCACACCAACTTCAAAACTCTGTTATAGACCATCCCTTTCACTAGTTGGCAAGAGCTTCCCCAACCATCCATGTTCCTAAACTATCTCAATTTCAGAGCCCACCTACACACCCCAGGAAAGACTATTCTGATTAACAAAAGCTTCTCAAATTATACTCTCCCCAACACGAGGCACTGGTTCCCCAAATAACCTCAGACAGCCAATTGAAGTTTTCCTGGCTCCTTTCAACAGCTCTCCGACAGACTCCAGATAAGTACTCCTGTCCACCACAGTCTAAGCTCTCCTGCCTACTGCCTGTTCCTAAAGACCTTTCCCTGGCCTTGGACTCCTTTTCTCAACTACCAGCACCATGAACCCAACATTTCAAATGTACATTCAAGATAATTTTTTTTCTAAACTCCTTAACTTTACCTCTGTCTCAGCACATTTCAAATCAATTACAGACTGCTCCTGCAACTCCAGCACCAACCCCAGCTGTTTCCTTAGAATCCACATCCTGGTCCAGCCTCACAGACTACTACACTTCCCTATGGTACAGCAAGCAAAACAGCCTGCTCTTCACAACCTTGACCACAACCCAGCTTTTTGGGTCCCCTAATAATGACACAGCAGTGTCAGCAGGAAGCAGCCAGAGAGAACAACACCCACTCAATACCCAATCCTAAAACAAAAAGGTGGGAACGAGGGACTCTAGCCAGCTAAAGCACAGCTCTGCAAGCCCTGCTCCTCTCTCCCATCCCCTCGGCCTTCTAAAAACCATTAGATTACACTCCTAAAGCCGTCCGCCAAGTTCTATTCCCGTATTTGGCCATTTCCTCCCCGAGGCTGAGTACCAAGGTCCACCTATCAAAGTACTGAAGTCCAGCACTCAAAAGCCACCTTTGGCTCACCTAATTAGCATGCCCAGTTAAAATCAAACACAACGTCCAAACATCTTAACAGGGTTTCCTTTATAAATTGTCACTTCCCTATGGGGCCATGTCTGTCTCCTCTCTATCCAGAGGCAATCCTTTGTCCCTCACTCTGAAACAAACATTCCTTCCTCTTTCCCTTGTTCCCTTCTCCTTCTTCCTCATCCTCTATTATCCTGTCTTTGGCTCTCGTTCCCTGCCCTTTGTCTCTCTGAGGCAAATAAATCTCCTCGGGCTGAGAACTTGGGGCTTTGGGGTGTCCTGAGCTACCGATCCTTGAAATTATTATGTCCTTCCCAGTGGGTTCTGGTAATCAAACCTGGGCCCTCTGGAAGAGCAGTCAGCGCTCTTAACCATGGAACCATTCTCTAGCCCTCCCAGTATACTTTCTTTTTCTTCTTCTTCTTTTTTTTTTTTCAGTATACTTTCTTAATACAACCCAGCACCATGTCCCCAGAGGCTAGGCTGCCCCAACCAGTCACTAATCAAGGAAATGCCCCAAAGACTTGCCCATGGAACAATTTGATGGAGACAATTTCTCAACTGATAATCCCTTTTCCCAGATTATTCTAGCTTATGTCAAGTTGACAAAAAACTACGATGTACACCTAGAATAATCAAAGGCCTTAGTTTGATTCCTAGCACCATATAAACTAGCATGGTGGTACACACCTGTGGTCCCAATACTCAGGAGGGGAAGGCAGGAGACTTAAGTTTAGGGTCATCTTTAGCTAAATAACAAGTTTGAAGCCAAACTGAGAAACATGAGACCCTGTCTCAAAAATGTAAAGAACAAAAAGAAGGAAAGAAGAAGAGAAGTTGGGCATAAAGAGAGAAAGTATCTGGGGCAAATGGTGTCACCTCAGTATAAAGTAGAGGTCAGAACCAGCTAAGAGTTGAGATGTTTCAGAAGATGCCACTCCAGTTACAAAGCATGACCTCTAAAAATGACAGGGACCCTGCCTACCACTCACCTCCTGCCTTAAGCTCTTGTCTGGCATTCTCACTGGTGTCTCTCGGATCAGATGCGCTAAGCAATCTCATAGCATCACCTTTACTAATGAAGAAAGGAGAGAGGAAAATAGGAAGGGAGACAGGAGGGGGAGCAGAGAGGAAAGCCAGGGAGTGAGGAAGGTGAGGTAAGTGAAGACCCTGAAGGGGCGTAGGTTTGCATAAGGAAGGCATACCTGATGAAAACAGTTTTCCCTTCATTCACATCTGAGGGTAGCTTCCTCTTCTTTTTCTTTGACGGAACATCTAATGTAAACAACAACAAAGAAAACAAAACAAACAAAACAAAAAACTCAAAAAGACAAATGCAAGTCATGTAGCCAATTTTTAAAATATTTTTAAATATTTATTTATGTATACAAGCGCTCTATCTGCATGTACACCCGCATGCCAGAAGAGGGCATTAGATCACCTTACGGATGGTTGTGAACCACCATATGGTTGCTGGGAATTGAACTCAGGACCTCTGGAAAAGCAGACAGTGCTCTTAGCCACTAAGCCATCTCTCTAGTCCCTTTTTAAATATTTCATATAAATTTTTCTAAATTTTAAGTGGACTAAAAATATAACTAAATATATTAAGAAGATGCTCAAAGTCAAAATTAAAGCAAAGCAAAGCAAGACTAAGGGGGCAGCTGAGAGGTAGAATGTATGTTTAACATAAACAAAGACATAGGTTCAATCCCCAGCAGCAAGGGGGGCAGCACAGGACAAGATACTTGAGCACAGCTCAAGATACTTTTTTTTTTTTTTACCTAAATTGGCAAAACAAAAAAGACCAATAGACTCCAATGTGATAAAGGTGTGGGAGGTAAAATTCCCACATATTGCTGTGGCCATATAAATTAGAAACTTTAAAGAGAAAAAGCATACAGCTGTACATGCACACACACACACACACACACACACACACACACACACACACACACTAAACTATATCACATGTATATGCATGTGTTTCTGCTTATAAATGTGCTCAAATGTTCTCTAGGTACACAAGAAACAGAATACTGACTGTCTCTGGAAATCTGGCTTAAGAGGTTAATAATGTAGGTAAAAAGGAAACTAGCTGCTTGAAGAATAAACATTAAGGTATGTGGTGCCTCATGCTTGGAACCCAGCACCTGAGGACAAGGTATGAAGATCGCAGTTCAAGGCCAGCATGGACTTCACTGTGAGACCTTTTCAAAAACAGTATTTAAGAAAACCCCTTAGCTGGGCGTGTAATCCCAGCACTTGGGAGGCAGAGACAGGCAGATTGCTGTGAGTTCAAGGCCAGCCTGGTCTACAAAAGCAAGTCCAGGTCACTCAAAGCTACACAGAGAAACCCTGTCTCAGAAAACAACAACAACAAAAAAAGAAAAAAGAAAAAAGAAAAAAAGAAAAGAAAAAAAAAAAGAAAAGCAAGCCCTCACATGCTGTGGGCACACACTCACATTTCTGGGGGAAAAGTTTACTCTGGAGGATTGTTGGACTGGAGGATTAAGTTCCTTTGGTTTTTGTTTGTTTGTTTGTTTTAACTTCTTATTTGAGTCTTACTAGGTTTTCAGATTTAAAAAAGAACATGACAGGAGACAGATGATGCCAAGTTATAGGTTTCAGTATAAAAGCCTTGATTCCAGGCTCATGAGCAAAAAAGTTTATTTCTTTGTCTTTTATGTGGCCAAACCAAGACACCAGACTTACAGAATAGAAAGCAAAACAGTTGAATAAAGAAATCCACTCCATGCCGGGCATGGTGGCACACGCCTTTAATCCCAGCACTCGGGAGGCAGAGGCAGGCGGATCTCTGTGACTTTGAGGGCAGCCTGGTTTACAAAGAGTTCCAGGACAGCCAGAGCAGTTACACACAGAAGCCCTGTCTCAAAAAAAAAAAAAAAAAAAAAAAAAAGAAAGAAAGAAAGAAAGAAAAAAAAGATTCAGAATGTAGCTCAGCGGGCAGACGCTTGCCTAGTATGCAAACCCCAGCACACATAAACCAGAGAGAGCAGTGCACACCTGGAGTCCCAGACGGGGATAAGACCACAGGGAAGGCAGGGTCATTCTCAACTACATACTGAGTGTGAGGGCCGCTGAGGATGTAGGAGGCCCATCTTTAAAAATGAAGCAGAGACACAGCACAACTGGAGCTTTGCGTGCATGAGGTCCTGTGTTTGATCCCCGGCCACGCATCAACTAGGCGTGGTGGTGCATGCCCATCGCTCGGCAGGTAGAGACAAGAGGACCCAAGTTCTGGCCTATCACCTACTACAGAGATAGCATGGTCAACGCCAGCCTGGACTACATGAGACCCTGTCTCAGAAGAGAGGGGGAGGGAGATAGGAGGCCGAGGCAGAAGAAAAGCATTAGAAAGGATGAAAATAAAGGTTCCCTTTTCAGTAGTTAACAAAAATTCGATAGAAAACTATTTGCAATAGGCTTGGTCATTTCTCAGTAGTTTATTCAAAGCTGAAAGGCATTTATGAAGATCCCAGCAAACCTTCATCGTCGTGTTCCTCAGTACTGCTATCACTCTGCACCATTCCTTCATCATCACTGCTACCTCCTTCCTCCAGGTCACTGTCCTCATCAAAAGGGTCTTCCTCAGGGCTTTCTTCAGGAGCTGCTTTCTTCACTGCTCTGCAACAGCACAGATCAGACCTCATCATCTGGGCTGACACATATGCTACTGAGCTTTATGATATATGCCAGGTTTGCAGTGAAGAGGGTAAAGACAAGAGTATTTCCCTCTCAGGAAAAATGCTGTCTTCTCCTGGTGTCTCAGAACGTGCACCTACCTCTTCTGAGTTTTCACACCAGTGGTCACTGCTAATCCTCTACTTTGCTCGTCTACATCGTCATCACCATCTTCTTCATCATCATCACTTTCATCATCTTCATCTTGCTCTTCCACCCTGCCATTCTTTTGACCTGAATCCTGATGCTTCTGCGCATGGCTCTTTGTTCCACCTATGGAGGAAGACAAAGAAAGGAATTATTGCCTGTCTAAATCAAGGCCATTTTAACAGGAATAATCAATAACTCAAGTTCGAGTTTCCTTTGTTCTTCAGGGTTTCCTAATTTTTTTCTTACTATACAGTCAGGCTTTCATTTCTATCAGTAAATTCAACATCCTCCAATTCATTCAGCCACAGACCAAAACAATTTGTGTCCATATTGAGTATTGAAATCTTTTGTCAATATTCCCTGGAGAATTCAGTATATGGACTACTACGTTGCTTTGTATTATACTAAGCTTACAAATAACCTAGAGGGTTTAAATGTATGGAAGGGCTGGTGACCCCACGGCCCACAGAGAGGGGGTAGGGAGAAGCTAAGTGCTAGAAGCTCAGGCCAGTTTCCCTGCTGATCCTGACGTGGAACCCTGAGCTCCTTCTCCAGCACCATGTCCGCCTGCACACTGTGATGCCGTCACGGTGACAATGGACCAAACTTCTGAACGTGTAAGCCAGCCCCGATTACATGTTTTTCTTTGTAAGAGTTGCCATGGTCAGGTGTCTCTTCACAGCATTGGAAACCCTAACTAAGGAGAAAGTACTGCATTAACTCTGTATGAGATAGAAGCATCCGAGGATTTGAGTATATGAGCAGCCTGTGGTTTGATTCCTCAGCCACCAAAAGATGATGGCAAATGATATCAGCAGAAATAAGGGGAAACAAAACATCAAAGCCGTCACCACCTACATTAGATTCCTCTTTTTCTTGTCCTCACCTGAATGTTAAACTGTCCCAGGATGAGAGAAACAGCAGAAACCCTTCACACCGGCCACCACTTACATACAACAGCAAACACCCTGCTCACTCTGGCCCCCACAAACCACCACTTACACACAACAGCCAACACCCTGCTCACTCTGGCCCCCACAAACCACCACTTACACACAACAGCCAACACCCTGCTCACTCTGGCCCCCACAAACTTGAGTTTTGATGTGTAATAATCTGAGACTGGTGGCATAAAAGTATTTGTTTCTCTCTTGTTTTAAAGTTGTTTAAATTAAAAGATGTATTATTTTATGCATATAAAGGTGTCCTGCCTGCACATGTATCTATGTACCATGAGTACGCAGTGCCCTCAGAAGGCAGGCGCAGGTATCAGATGCCCTGGAACTGGAGTTACAGGTGTTTGTGAGGTGCCATGTGGGTGCAAGGGGTCCACCTCCGATCCCCTAGAAGAGAAACCAGTGTCTTAGCTCTCTCTTCTTCATGATTCAGTATATGTGATGATGAGAAGAGCCTAAGGAGAGGGACGAATGGACAAACTGAGGCCCCTCCTTACCCATGCCCACACCCCAGTAGTGAGCTTAGACTCAAAACTCCTATGCTCAGTGATCAGGTCAGAGACAGTCCACTGTGAATTGACTAGCAGACCTGAGCCCAGGAATCTCAAGATTTTCCAGGATGCTTTCTCTTTTTGGAGGGTGAGAGGTGGGGTCTAATCTTATGGTTTGGGTATCTCCAGCTCAATATTCCTACTCTAACAGCAAAGTTCCAATACGCTTTCATCAAAACACAAGAACTGTTGGGCTTGGTGGCCCACACCTTTAATCCCAGCACTTAGGAGGCAGAGGCAGGAAGATCTCTTCAAGTTCAAAGCCAGACTGGTCTACGTAGCAAATTCCAGGACAGGCAGGACTGAGTTGCTTTCACCTTTCCAACCCTCTGCCTGACACCAACACACCTTACCTGGGGCAGAAGCAGGCTGGGTGTCTTTGTATTTGTCCTTTGCCACAGCCCAATCCACAGCTACAGTCCTACCTGCCAAACAGAGAGGTGGTAACAGATTCTTTCTTCCTTATAACAGTCCTACTTCCCACCCAGTACTAGTGGAGACAAAGGAATGCCAATTCTACAGGCTGTTGGTTTTTTGGTTCTAAGCCTGGCCTTTAACTGCTGAACCAACCCAATTTCTGGTCCTCCCCCCCCCCCAAAGATTTATTATATATACAGTATGCATCAGATCACACTATACATGGTTGTGAGCCACCATGGTGTTGCTGGGTATTGAACTCAGGACCTCTGGAAGAGCAGTCAGTGCTCTCAATCACTGATCCATCTCTCCAGCCCCCCAACTTCTGGTCCTTAAAGATAGAGGTGAGACGATCTTGAGTTCCAGATCAGCCTGGACTACCTTATAAGATGATGTTACAAAACAAAAACAAAACTAAAAATGCTCCTAGTATCTCTTTTCAATCCATAACCTTTTAACAACAGAAATTCTGCCTTTTTACACAGCCACCACACCTTTGATAATATAAGATAAACAAAAAATTGTAAATGTGCTGTAGTTACAAACAGTCTGGGAAAAGGGAAATCCCACTCCTAAGTTAAGAAAGAAGCAGTAAGCTGATACTTTCCATCGGCCCAGCACCGCCCACGGCTACTGATGAACAGAGGAACATAGGTGCTAGCACACATTTATTAGCAGTTCTGCCCAGGACAGCCATTAAGAACTCCTAGAAACACATCAAACGAAGGAAAGACTCCTGGCATAAGGTCTTTCAAGTTCAGTCTAAGATTAAGCACTAGAAAATTTCACCAAAAACTGTAGTGTGCTGGTGTGTGCTTACAATCCCACTATAGGAGGTGGAGACAGAAAGATCAGACGTTCAAGGCCATCTTCAGCTATTTAGGGAACTCAAAGCTACTCTGGGCTACCTGAGCTACCATTTAAACAATGAGATCCTAAGCAGCAGAAACATCTTTTGAATATATGACCCCCCCAAAAAAAAAGAAAGAGGAAAAGGTGGTTATTGTGCTAATTCACTCAAGCACCAGAAATAACTAGGTCATGGTATGAGCATGGAAGACTTACCTTTTATGTCTTTCATATTCATGCCTTTGAGTGCTTTTCCTGCTTCAAGGAGGTTTTTGAACTGAACAAAAGCAAAACCACGCATCTTTCCATCTGTGAACACATATACAAAAAAGTTAGTGGCAGCAGGACAACAGAACAGGAAGATCCTAGCAACCCAGGCTGGCAAGACAAGCCAATCAGCCAAGAGCTCGCTGCCCCAAAGCAACAGTTTGTCCTCTATAACTCCAGCCTTAGGAAAGCACTGCATAAGTACCAGTGAGAACTAACGTAAAACTGAGTCTAATGTAAGTCTAACAAAACTAATGTAAGTTCTAGGGCACACCACCAGCACCTGGCTTCTCTACTTCCCAGGCACTTTGCAAATATCATATTGTCTAGGGCCACAAAGAACATAACGAAAGATTTACTTCCAGTTCAATAATAGGGAAAAAGTCACATTCAATTATCTCAATAAGCTAGGTGATGGTGGTGAAGCCTTTGATCCCAGCACTTGGGAGGCAGGAGATGGGGGGGGGGGGGTGTCTCTGAGTTCAAGGTCAGCCTGGTCTACAGAGTGAGTTCTACACAGAGGAAACCTGTCTCAAAACAAAACACAACAACAACAAAATTATCTTCATCAAATGAAGGTAGGCAAATACCTGACTTCCTTGGGATATTCACTTCCAGAACAGTTCCATAGTGACAACATACTGCTTTCAAGTCATCTTCTGAACACTAAAGCCAAAAGGAAAAAAAGGAAAACAAAAAGTGATATCACAGCAAATAAATGTGAAACATCAACTACTAAGTTCATTTTCTGGAAAGAGTCTGAATATTTTATTCCTTTTTTTTTTCTTAACTTTCAAGACTGGAACAACAAACAACTATGAACAGACACTCATTTACTTTGTATCTAAGAAGCTAAAAAGAAAAAGATAAAATGCCAGATATGGTGTCCCACACCTATAATCTCTGAGCTCAAGAGATGGAGTCAGGAGGATCAGGTGTGTGTACATGAGCTACAAGAGACCCTGTCTCACTCAAAAAGGGAAGAACAGCAAAGCTGAACTCACAGATCTTTTTCTTACTAGTAGCTTCCTCCAAAGAAAGCATCTTCACATTTCATGTATTTAATAAGTTCTTTAAATTTTTATTTTACGGGGGTGTAGAACAATATGTGTAGAAATCAGAGCAGGACTTGGCAACCGTTGGTGCTCTTCTTCCACCGCCCGGGACCTACAGATCAGGCTCAGGTCATGAGCCTTGGCAGGAAGAACCTTTAGCTACTGAGCAATCTTTCTTGCCCCTTAATAAACAGGTCCTTCCCCCCACCCCCAAGTCAACAGGCTAAAGTTTATTTCCCAAAAGAATTTAGCGCAGTAATAGATATCGTCTTGGTGGAGAGGTCTACCAATGATCATGCTGTGGTCCCTGCATCCTTCAGAACGCGCACTTAGCCCCATCACTTACCCTAAAGCTGAGATTCCGGATAATTAATCTGGCTTTTTTATCTGCCACTTTGGCTTTTTTGGGCTTTGGCACTTTCTTTGGAGACTCTGAATTTTCTAAAAAGTAAGAGACATGGCATAAGTCTACAAACCCACTTCTAGGCGAGACGTAAGTGGAAAAGGTACCAAGACAGACAGCATTTGCCATGAGGTCAAGCATGCAATATCCAGGAATACCAGATTTCCCAGGAAGAGATGCCAGCAAATGACTATCAAAGCATACTGGAGTCTTGACAACAAAAGAGAGCTAGGGAACTCAGGTTCTGGAAACTGTCTCCCAGCTCTAGGACCTTCATTTTCAGTGTCTCCCTTACCCTTGGGGAATTACTAGAAACTCACCATTTTTCCTCTTTTCCTTGGACTTGTTCTTCAGCTTTTTCTTGGCAACAGTCACGTTGATCTTGCAACCTTCGAAGGAAGTGATCTCCTTGAGGGCCCTCTGAACATCTTCCAGCATGGAGAAAGTAACATAGCCAAAGCCCCGGCATGCCTTACTCCCTAGAACAAGGCACAAAGGAAGGGAAGGGGAGTGAAAAGGGAAGCCAAGAGCACTGAACTAAAGTCGTCAAAGTCAAGGCCAGCAGGTGCTCTACCCGGCCGCCTGTGAGCTATCCACCAAAGATACAGTTCTCAAAAGCCAAAGAACCAAGGCTGGCATCGGCAGGTCCTTCCCCACTTCACTCAGGACTACCAAGCTTCCTCTTCCTCCCAATTTAATATCTTGCTGTTATTGTCTCTTCTTGCCCAAGCTCTGATATGAGAATATAGAGTACTCATGATATATATTAGGCCTTCAGTGAAGAAAGAATTCAGCATCAAACAATGAAAGATCATCAGAAAGGGTAGGAAAAATACATATGGTAGATTTGAAAAACCAGATTATAATAATGCAGTCTTTTCTTAGGAAATATTAGCAATAAATGAGTAAGGCCCTAAAAAAAAAAGGAATCTCAAAAAATAAACTTTATTTCAGAAACCTCATCAAGACCTTAGCATTTCAGTATCAAATTAAATATTTCCAAAGAAGGTATAAATCCCTGGCCTTGCTTTAGCTTCAGAACTCTCCTAGCTAGGTAAAACAAATATTACCATCCCTTCTTTCCAAAGAATAATTTGAAATAGAGAAAAATAAGTAAATATCAAAACAGTGTTAAGAAATAAGCTAAGGAGCTAAAGAGATGGCTTAGTGGTTAAGAGTACTGACTGTTCTTCCACAGTACTGGGGTTCGAGTCCCAGTATCTAGATAGTGGTCCACAACCACCTGTAACTCAGTTCCATGGAATCCAATGACCCCTCTGGCCTCCAAGGGGACCAGGGAACCAGGAACATACATGGTACACAGGCATACATACAGGCAAAAAAAAAACCTCATGCACATAAAATTAAAAAATTATTTTTTTAAAGAACTAAGTTAATTCCTCCTTGCCAGCCTCATGGTCTTTCATGAGACTACACGAAGAAGAGTATCAGGGCCAAAAAGATGCAAAATTATTCATCATGATCCTTTATTGGGTGGGGGTTAACAGTAAAACTGTGATTAATTTCTTCCACACATTCTCGCACACGCTCACACATACGAACAAACAACAATGGAGATGTCTGCCCATGACCTGCAGAAGAAACAACTCTCGTGTTCTACTCCCCTTTCAAATACACTTAAACCTCCTCCAGACAACACAGGATATAGCACAGGATAGCAATCTATATAAACTGGTTGCACAGCTGATACATGGCACCTTTCAGAAAGCAAACTGTGACACAAAGATTGGTTTCTTTTCTCTTAGAACTTCCTTTCACAAAAGCCTATCACTTGTCTTTCAGAAAATAACAATAAAGATCCTCTTTTCAATCAGCACAATATAAACAAAGCTGTTCAAATGTGAAGTTATATGCTCAAATGAAGGCATATACAATAATTGTGTCTAAAAAACAAAAACAAAAACAAAAAACTGCCACACACATTCAGAATCTTCCCAGTCATAAAAAGTGTCAAGTCGATACCATTAGACACCCCATCTCACCTCCATGCCCGCCCTCCTCCACCACTGGAGCACACTTCCTTCTAGTACACCTCACTTGCCTGGATAAGAAAGTCTGTTTGTTTGTTGCTTTTTAAGGAGTATGAGAAATTTTAAGGATTTAGACCAAGAACACCAGATTTAAGGTAAGGGCACACAAAAGTTATATTCCACAGAGATGGGCTTGGCACTGGCCTAAGGCTTTGGCAACTTCTCCAGTTCAACATGCTGGGCCACAGTGGATGCCGGTGGTCTTTGGCACCGCTTGGAAACAGTATTAATGTCCATTACACCAATGCCTTCCTCGGCTACAGCAGTGGGTTATAGGTAAAGCACACTCTTGAATGCACCTGAACTCCGCCCCCACCCCACAAAACAAAACAAAACAAAACTCTGCAATAGCAGCAGGAAAAAGGACATTTTCTTTCTTTGAGACAGGGTCTTATGTAACCCAAGTTGGCCTCAACTTCCTGACCTCCTGCCTCCACCTACCATATGCTGGGATTACAGTCACATACCGCCACTCCTGGCACACATTACTGTTGTAACATTTATTTACTTATGTATAACCAGGTAGAAGTTGATTCTTTCTGTCCCTCAGGTGGGGTGGGTCCTGGGTAATCAAACTCAGGTGGTTAGGCTTGACGGCAATTAGACAGATGCTGTGGCTTATAGCAGTCAGAGCCATGTTAACAACCCTAACTATAACTTCTGTTACCAAGAAATAGAAGCTAAAGATTTTTAGCACATCACACTCCCTAGTCACATACTCAGAAATCATGGAGGGGAAAGAAGAGTCTACCAGATGCCAGTTCTCAACAGCTGCTCTGTTGAAAGGCAGAGACAGCTACCTAGACAAATGCCTGCTGAATTAAAGGGAGCTAAATGTATGTTCTAGGTATCATGAAGATCTATCAAGGTGTTCTTGGGAAATAAATGCTTCTACATGAAAATCATCAAAATTCTTTCACATTCTAATACAAGCCAACTCTCCATAGTAGGCAATTCAGTGCATGCCAAAGCGAGTTTGAGGCCTATAGCAAGCCAGCAAATCTCTCCAATGACGCAAGCCTTATCCCTGGAATCAGAGCTGACTCCCGTACTCCTCCTTGACTCATACTCAGTATCTAACGCTTCAGCAGATCCTATTTTACCTTAACAATGTCTACATACAAAACAACTTCCCGCACTTCCGTTGCTATTATCTTTGTCCAACACCACAATCTCTCTCCAAATCACTCCTACCAACTGGGCCCCTCTTTTTACTCTCTAAAACTTTATTCCCCACACAGCGGCCAGAAAGACTTTCAAAAGTAAGTCTAAAAGATCAGTCACTGCTCTCTGCTTAAAACCAATGACTCCCCCAGCAGAATGAAAGTCTGTAATAGCCAACAAGGTCCTATCTGACCTGGCACGCTTGTCCTCGTTTTCTAATTCTCTTCCCTTTATTCACTTCCCTTGCCACCCCGGGCCACTCTACTGTCTTCCCCACAATGACATACCTGCTTTAGTGTCCTCAAGGCTTCTGCTTCCTGAATTCAGACTGTTCTATCCCTGTGAAAGTCTAAGTTCACTCTTTCCTAAAACAGGTCTTCCCTAGCCTCCCTACACACACAGAGAGAGAGAGAGAGAGAGAGAGAGAGAGAGAGAGAGAGAGACAGACAGACAGACAGACAGACAGACAGAGAGAACTCTCTATACTCTTTATTTTCCTCCTTAGAACTTATCACCATTGTCAACATATAGCTTGGTTATTTATTGGCAGTCTTTCAAGCCATAAATATGTAAGAACAGAATATCTGATTCAGTGATTTAGTGTCATACATTTGTGGTATCCCAAGGACAGCTGGCATTCAAGAAGTACTTGCCAAATAAATGAACAGCATATTAAGACCGTCACATGTGATAATCAAATTGAGTCCTCTTGCTTGCCATACAAACTTCAGGTCATTAAGTTTCCTTAAAGCTTATATTCCTGTTTTCAAAAACTGGGATTAAGACTCTCTACCCTATAAGACTGTTGAGAACATTAAATGAGTTAACTGATGTCAAACTAAACACCCTACCAGTCTAGCAATCGTCTGACTCTCAATAAGCCATGCTGGTGCTTTATTAAATGTTAGTTTGGGCCGGACGTGGGTGGCGTATGCCTTTAATCCCAGCACTCGGGAGGCAGAGGCACGCGGATCGCTGTGAGTTCAAGGCCAGATTGATCTACAAAGTAAGCCGAGGACAGCCAAGGCTAACACAGAGAGACCCTGTCACGAAAAACGAAAAAAGAAAAAAGAAAGAAGAAAGAAACAAACAAAAATGTTAGTTTGGGTTGTTTGGGACAGGGTATGTAATCTAAGCTGGCCTGCACTTGCTCTCACATCGAGCAGGCTGTCCTCAAGCACCCAGCGATCGTCCTCCCACAGCCTTCCCAATGCTGAGATAACAACCTCTACGCCCGGCTAATAGGTTAGCATTTGAACACGCGTAATAAAGGGGGAAACGCAATAGAAACGTTAAGTGGGTGTTTTGCCTTTGATAAATCGACCTTACTGGCCAACTACAGCAGAGTCAGTCTAGAAGAGAAACTTAGTTCCCGGTCCCGCACCTTTGGAGAGAACAAGGAACTAGAGGGCAATAGCCCAAATGGCTCACGTTATTAATCAGAGGAGTCAGGGGCTGACACAGGAGGGCTACCAGTAGCGAATCAGAGGCCAGTTTGGGCTACAGGGTGACAGCCATGTCTCAAAAGAAATAGTAATTATATAGCTCCCAGAAATTCGACCTGTTCCCGCTCCCAGGAGCACCCAGCCCTCTCCACCACTCCTTACCTTTCTCAGTCACCACGAAGCACTGCTTCACCGGACCCACCTGACTGAACAGCTCTTCTAGCTGCTCGCTGCGAGCCGAGGGCGGGAGACGGCCCACAAATAGAGTCAGACCGGCCATGAGACCGGGGAAGGAGCGTGTGAGGCCACGAGTGAACCGCTCCGGCGCAGGCAAGCTCAGGGTGAGACCGGGCAGGAAGACCACGCCAAGTGCCGAGAGACACAGGAAGTATTCGTTGCTCAAAAGAGTCCGGAGAGAAAACGCGGAGGGGAAGGAAAGAGAAGTTCCGGAATAAAAAAGACAGATGACGTCCTGGAGGCGGAGCTTCTTGAGCGACGGTCTATGTGCAGTCCTTGAACCCGCCCCGCCGCTGGGAGAAACTTGACTTCAACAATGTTCTCTCTCAAAATCTTTCATTTAGGAGATCGACTCCAAATTCACCAAAGCAGGCAGAAGTCATTTTCCTCCTAAGCTTGGCCCACGTCTGACATAGGTGTTCAATAAGTTTTTCTGAAGGGCCTCCACAGATTGCCAAATTACACGTACAAAAAAACTCATCCAAAACGTCATAGACACAAGTATGTAACATACATTATTTGGACTATTCTCATGTCCTCAGAAAACAAGAGACAAAATGTCACTTGGCCTCAGAGACAAATTATATCTACTGAAATTCGCATAGAACAAATACTATAAAATTTTATTTTCAATGATTATCTAATGAGCTCCTACTAAATACCAGGCATTAGGAATAAAATTGGCTGCCTGAAAAAGACAGGGTCCTTGCCTTTATATAAAATAGAGTCTGGAATAAGAGACAGATGTTATTTTGGGGAGGTTGGTTTTTTTGTGGGGTTTTTTGTTTGTTTTGGTTTGTTTGTTTTTGTTGTTGTTTGTTTGTTTGTTTGTTTTTGGTTTTTCGAGACAGGTTTCTCTGTGTAGCCTTGGCTGTCCTGGACTCACATTGTACACCAGGCTGGCCTCGAATTCACAGGAACCCACCTGCCTCTGCCTCCCGAGTCCTGGGATTAAAGGCATGCGCCACCACTGCCCGGCAACAGATGTTAATTTTAAACTCTTACAAAATCTCTGTAAGATCACATCAGAGCACATCCAAGCCAGACATAACACCCAGCTATATGCACAGACTTAGAACGCCTGGCACAGAGACAAAAGATCTTCATTCGTGTTTGTTTATCGGACAGGCTCAGGGCTAACCACAGTATTTGAGCTCACTGTCTGTCCTACAGGGAAAACTGCTGCTACTGCAGAATGCCAACCTGCAAAAAGTAACTGAAGAACTTTAAAAGTCCTTTTAAATTGCAGCCTCATGGTAGGTAGAAAACACCACAGAGGATGAAACACCAAGAGCCATCCATCATCAATATATTGGGATGGATGGATGGATGACTTATTGGTAGTGATGGGGGGGGGTACTAAGCATGAAATTTATGAAGTCCTAACTGGCTTTAAATAAATAATATGTGTTTGTGGAAAAAGAACTCATACCATAGGTACAACTATAGATATATAGATAAATGGGGAGAAAATGCACTGAAACAACAACAACAACAAAAAGATTATCAAGGCTACTACTAAGTCAATCCTACTGTACATAAAAAGTAAAATGGCAAAAGAATTAAGTAGAATCTTTGAAACAAAATTGGTTTGGAATTCCACATCCTTTCCCCCCTCACCCCTCCACCTAAAGAATCAATTCTGCCGGGCCTGGTGGTGCACGCCTTTAATCCCAGCATTCAGGAGGCAGAGGCAGGAGGATGTCTGTAAATTCAAGGCCAGTCTGGTATAAAAAGTAAGTCCAGGACAGCCAGTGCTACACAGAAAAACCCTGTCTCAAATAGAAAGAAAGAAAGAAAGAAAAGAAACTAGAAAAGAAAGAAAATTCTATCCTCAAATACTAACTCATATTGGGGACCTAGTCAAACAGTGGTAGATAAAGGGAAGAGAATTTAATATCCATTTGTAAACACCCCCTCCCCACAAAAAAAGTTATAAATACCGTAAATCCATTTTTTTCCTTACAAAGATTAAGCTGTTTCCCTTTGTCCATCAGGGGGCAGCAAATAGCCATAATCAGGTTCTGATTCCCTCAGACTACGCAGTGAAACTGGCCCTTTTTATCCCCCCTTTATCCAGATGTGCAAACCACATGTTTCCTGCCCCATTGCCTTCTACCATGCACATCAGGAAGGGCACATGGTTCTCCAGTCAAGAATATTTGCTCATCCATCGACTCAGGACACACGCAGTGTTCTTTATTAAATAGTGGGAGTCAAGGAATCCTGCAAGGTGGCTTCCAAGGGAAATAAACTGCCAGCCTCTCCCTCGTCCATCACTGTGCTGAAGCCTGGAAATGAAGAAAGAGAAGCCTGGGCTGTCCCTACCCAAGCCTTCTCAGGCCCCACCCCTTTGGCGTCATTTCTCACTCTCCCCATAAGCCAAACCTTCCATAAAATGAGATAGTTCTTACTCTTTACACTCCTCACACTGTAATAATTGCTTGAGTTATAATGACTCTTTGTCATCGGTGCTTGTCTTTCCTCCACAAGACCCAAACTATCACATATTCGTGGTTTGCTCCCTACCCCCTTTTTTTTTTTTCAAGACAGGGTTTCTCTGTGTAGCCTTGGCTGTCCTGGATTTGCTTTGTAGACCACGCTGGCTTTGAACTCACACCAATCCACCTGCCTCTGCCTCCCGAGTCATTGTTTGCCTTTTTATCTCCATCACCTGACATATTATGAGCATCCAACAAATATTTTAAAGAGAATGGATGAATTCATGAGTGAGTGAAAATTAATCTCTCAGTCCCTCCCAGTACCAAGATTTGAAACTGCAGGATGTGTCCATTAGGATCTAACTGTATACCTTCTGAGAAGCCTGCTTTGGGTAAGAGATAAGGCATGAGATAAAAAGGTGAGGCTAACCCAAGTCTTGGCTCCTTTGTGATTGAAGAGGCTAGGGATGTTTAAGATTTATTTTTATTTTTATATGTGTGAGTGTAGGGATGTGTGTGTGTGTGTGTGTGTGTGTGTGTGTGTGTGTGTGTGTGAGAAAGAGAGAGAGAGAGAGAGAGAGAGGTGTGGTGGAGAGCTGTCCATGAAGGACAGAAGAGAGCATCAGATCACCTAGGACTAAAGTTACTGGTGATTGGGAGCAGCCCAATGTGGTGCTGGAAACTATACTCTGGAATTTTAAAAAAAAAAGTCTTAACTGCTGAGACATCTCTCTAGCAGCAGGAGTAACTCTTATGAAGGAAAACCCACAAAGTATTGGATCTGATGAGTACTGAGAAATATCCCTTTGGCCTCCTTCCTCATCGGCTGCATTCAGGGCTTTCAGACGGAAAACAAGTGTCTGTGAGAGATAAACAGAGGTAGACTGAATGGGGGAAGCTCCAGATTTGGACTGCTGTGCTCAGAGAAGGGTTACGTGAAACCAATCAGGTCCAGCGAGGAGACTGAGTAAGAAGGAGCAGCTGGAGAGGATGAGCACGCGGCAGGGATGACAGAGGCGCTAGGGACAAGCGGAAGCAGATGTGAAACAGCTAGAAAGGAAAGTGGGGTAAGAAGGAGAAGAATTTCCTGGAGCAACAAGCATGCTTTGCATGACACAATGCGGTGCCAATGCTCGGCCCTCTGCAGCCACTATGACACCAGTGAGAAATGCCTGTAATTAGGAAGCTGGCAGTTCTTTGGGCCTTAGCCCAGAGTGAGGATGCAGTAAGAATCTCTGAGCTGTACTGAGCCAGGTGATGGAGGAGGCATGGTCAGGACCATTCCACGTCCATCCCTCAGCCTCACCTGCACCACTGCCTCCAATTTCTCTTCTCCACCAGGATTCTTACTCTCCCTTAGATGTTTCTGACTTTCCTCCTCCCTCTGAGGTCTGAGGCCCTGGATGCTGTCCTCAATCAAGAGGGATGTTCTTTGCAGGAAACAGGGGCCTCCGCCTCTCCGCACCTCCTTTTTAGCCTCTCTCTTGGCGCCTTGCCTCCTTTTCTCCAATTGCCATTAGCTGGTGATCCAAGTTTGGTGTGTGTGTGTGTGTGTGTGTGTGTGTGTGTGTGTGTGTGTGTGATCACTAAGTTCCTGTTTTCCCCCCACTTTGACCCTAATATGTATGCCTCTGCAGGTCTCTCTGTGATATGCAGGACATCTCCCAAACACTGCCGGTTTTTCATTTTCAAACTTGATCCAAGCCCTTGCTACTGTAAACCATTGCATTTTAGCCAACATGACAAATGCAGAGTATATGTAACTGGAGACCAAACGCTCCAAGTAAGGGGAAGCTGTTCTGTGGCTGGTTGCTAGATGTACTCATGCGTGCCTGCACTGTGAGCTCTCTTTGAGAACTAAGCTGGGGCTGGGGCTGGGGCTGGGGCTGGGGCAAGAGCTAGGCGGTAGAGACAGACTTTCTCCATTGAGGATCACAGAAGAGACCTCTGTGGGAAATGGGGCTGAGGTCCTTGTGAGACGAGCCTCAAAGAGGCACTGTTGATGAGAAAAGGCAGTTTCCTCTTTGTAACTTCTTACGGGAATTTGGCGGGCAGGTTATTGGATAGCCCAACCTGAGGCAACCAAACCCTTTAACATGTGTGCCCATATGCCAGGCTCCTAGGAACAAAGGTATTTTGCCAAGGGCTGAAGAGTCTCTGCAGCCCACCTTTCAGGACAGTGTCCCCTCTAGGAAAAGACACTTGTCAGGCCATCAGAGCGGCAGCTGCTCTCAGGACACACTCAACCACGAAGACCTCACTTTTGTGTGAAGGTCCCTGGGAGTTTGAGGCAGACTCACTTCATTTTCACTTTTGGTGGTGGGGCTTGTAGCTCCCTTTAAGCTTTTCCAAGAAGGTCAGAGCATTCTCCTCTGAAAATATTTTATTGGTACGTTGACTCTGAAAACACTCCTTTCCCACCCAGCTGCTGTAAAGTCTCTTGGATGGGCCACAGATCCATCTTTGGGGAATGGTTCCATAAAGGAGTTGGTAGGAGCGGGTACGGAGCCCAGATAGGACGTTAGGTCTTCTGAGAATAGCTGTCTCACTGGGCATCGGGGTGTGTCGGGGGTGGTCAGGAGTGGAGCACCTTGGAGCTTTATTGCTGGTGAAGGCCAAGGAAAGTGGGACCCCTCCCCCTCGCCAGCGTAAAACTGCAGCTGGGGCCATCAGCACCCACCACTCTGGAGAAGTTGGCACTGATTTCCAATACACGGAGCCTGGCTGCCGACCCACCCACCCAGATGCCCCTGGATGGGGAGCAATCAGAGAGAGGTATCTGGACCAGGCAAAAGTGGGGAATTATTACAGTGTGCAGGTCTTGGGCAGATTAGATGCCAGAAAAGGGGCAAACGGCTTAGCTGTGAGATAGCCGCCTCTTCACAGGTCTATGGTGTCGCTGCCCACGCTCAGCTCGTCAATCTGTCGGCAGGCATCCAGGAACTGCTCTCGCAGCAATGCCTCCTCAGCCTGCAGCTCAGAAGCATGTTCAGGGGAGTCGCGGGAAGGTGGGGATAGAGCCTGGTAGGATCCTGAGGCTGGGAGGCTGGGGCTGCTTTCTGAGGGCCGCGGGGGACTGAGGACACAGACTAGCGGACAGCGCGAGGGCCGGTCGGGGCTGGAACACAGAAGCATGGAGGAGCTGTCCCGCGAGAGTCCACACAGAGAGCCAGATGAGGCGCTACTACCTGCAGGCCAGGCCCCGGGAGAGGGGAGCTCAGGAGGAGCTGGGGATCCAGGTCCCTTCTCCGACCTCATACTGGGTCCTGCTCCTGTCTTGTTCCCCAGTGAGATGGTGCGGTAGAGGCCGAGCCCAGGCAGGGCTTCTCCAAAGGCAGGCCCCTGAAAGAGACCAGGAGCCAGCAGCGCCTCGCTGCAGAGGGCCTCCTCGATGCTGCGCCGCAGGTTGATGGGCGAAGGCGGGCGGAAGTCCACGGTGCAATCGCTGCTAGGGGAGGAGGCTGATGACTGCGTTGGGTTGGCCCCAGCATCTTCGAAGCCCCGGCAGCCGCCACCTTGGAGTAGGAGGTCGGGGCCTGGGCCCGCTAGGGCACATAGCTGCAGCAACTCCGCGTCCCCACGCGCGATCGCACTCCCTAAGGGTTCCTTGTCGCGTGTCCCAGGGACCCAGCCTCCCGGCAGCAGGGGCGCAGCGTGTCCCGGAGACAAGCGGAAGAGCTTGGCCCAGCAGCGCCGCGGCACGCGGGGGCTGCAGAGTGCGGGGTAGAGCCCCAGCAGCGCTAACGGGAGCGCGACGCCCACCTCGCCTAGACGCAGACCTAACTGGAAAGCCCACCAGGGCCAAGGCCCCTCCAAGCCGGCTTGGCTGCCGTATCCCAGGGCATGAAGCACCTCGTAGCCCTGCAGGGCTCCGCTCAGTAGCCCAAATGTACCCGCCACCGGGGCTGTGCGCGCTGCGCGCCTCCAAGACTCCCGCGGGGCGAAGGGGCTGCGCACTTGCGGGACGGGCGTAGCACCCTTGAAGCCAGACCCTCCCAGAGGTGCTCCGGCCCGCCGCCGCCGGCCGCCCCAGCAAGAGAGTGCCAGCAGGAGCCCGGACAAGAAGGTGGCGAGGAAGGCGTGCAGCCCGCGGGAGGCGAGCCTCAGCGGCCTCAGCGGGCGGTGCACGGCGCTCCCCAGGGCGGCCGCAGCTGCCAGCCCTAGCCCCAGCAGCAGCAACGCCGCCAAGCTGGCGGGGCACCTCGGCGTGCGTGGCCGGGCCAGGAGCAGGCAAGCCAGGCCCAGGCCAGCGGCGAGGCAGGGCAGCGGAAGGTCCTGCAGCAGCAGCCAGGCAAGGGTCGGCAGCCGGTCACGGTGCCCGTAAGCGTCGTAGAAGAGCGGGAAGGCTCTGGTGGTCCCCGCCGAAAGCAGCAGCAGATCCAGCAGTGCCAGGCAGGGGGCGCCGGGCGGGCAACGCCAGGGCAAGAGGGCCAAAGCCAACAGAGCCAGCAGGGCCACCAGGCCAAAGAGCGCTCCTGCCCCATAAACATGGGCCTCCCAGGCCAGGCCCCAACGAGCCTTGGCCTCTGCCCAGTCGGTCTCCAGGGTCAAGAAGAAGAGAGGCAGAGGGGAGGCAGGGGCCTGCCCCAAGTCATCGGGCAACTCTGGCTCGCTACAATAGTCTGGCTCACATTCAGGCTGTACCGAAGGGTTCCCGAAGCTGGCAGGTGAGGGCTCATCTAGACCAGAAGAGTCAGTGGGGTCTGTGGGAAGAAAACACTTGGCAGAAGCCGTTAGCAGCCGCCCCCCTCTCCCAGCCCTCAGCTAGAACTCCGAATGCTTCTATGAACCCGTTTTTCACCTCTCCCCTTCTCTTCCCAGAACCCCACCCTGCAGGCTGAAGCTTTCAGTGATCACTCTCCTCCCATCTGTCCACTGTTCATTCCTCCACCCCACCCCCTCACGCCTTGATTTTATTGAGGGAGAGGTTTTCTTAAGAAGTTACAGAACTTTGCAACTGGAAGAAACTGTGTGGATGTCCCCTCCAAATCAATCCCCACACACACCAGAAAAGACGTTTTATGAGAAGAACGTTTTTGTTTTCTTTGAACGCACACGAGTCTCCATACTTAAATGATTTGCGGCATGCGGGAGGCACTTAGTAGTTTTCATTGAATAAACGACCCCTTCTAATTTACCAAAAGAAGAAACCGGGGGTTTTAATAGAAGGACTTGTCCAAAGTCACAAATAGTCAGAGGACGAGGACCCAGATCTGAGTATGAATCTGCATTCCAGTCCCACCATGAACTGTCCCACAGTACCAATATGCTTCTCTTCCCCTAACACACATGCGTGTAAACACACACACACACACACACACACACACACACACCTGACTCCTAAACATGTCTAGCACTAGAATAGTCCTTTACCTGTCCCTTTTCAACACTCTCTTGTCCCTAGCCACAGAACATGCATGGACACATGTATGCACGCACAGAGCAGGGAAAGAGGTAAGAGTCCCCTGCCCTGTCGTTCTAAGGCGAACACAATTTACTAAATGTCCTTCCCAAGGCTACACACCAACGCTCAGCCAATGAAAGGCAGTAACCCCCATCCTGACTCACCCAGGAAACCATTATTAGTCTAGGGCTTTTTGTTACATGTTTTGTTGTTGTTGTTGTTGTTAAGACTTATTTATTATGTATACAGTGTTCTGCCCCCACGTGTGCCTGCCTGCCAGAAGAGAACATCAGATCTCATTATTGATGGTTGTGAGCCACCATGTGGTTGTGGGAATTGAACTCAGGACCTTTGGGAAAGCAGCCAGTGCTCTTAACCTCTGAGCCATCTCTCCAGCCCATTTTGTTGTTTTTATGAGATAGGGTCTCACTCTGTACTCCAGGCTGCCCTCCAACTCATTACGTAGGCCAAGCTGCCCTCTTAATTCACAATAATCACGGTGCTTCCTGGGTGCTAGGGCTAGAGACATGAGCTACTATGCCAGGCTCAAACTAAATACCCTTTCCCCTGCCTGCCCCCCATGCTCTACCACAGAGCTACACTCACACCCTCTAGTACAAGGCTCTTGATATAGGTGCCTCTTTTACTTACTCCCATTTTACAAAAGATAGCGTTGAGATGGGCCTCAGAGAGTGGACTTGAGCTCCCTACAAAGGAAAAATCAAGGGGATCATAGCGGGGAAACATGCTATCTAAATAAGTGAGCCCTTCAGGTGTGCTGGGTGTCTGCCAATACAGGCTCTGGCATCATCCTATGCCCCAACATCTCCTATGTTTCTTGGGGAAGGGAAGTCACTGAAGAGTGGAAAGGATTAAGACCCTTGGTTCTGGTCTCCTGAAGCAAGAGGACTCAAGAAAAAAAAAAGTTAAGACTCAGAGACCCTCCAGTGGCCACCCAGAAACGAATATGCTAGAAGTTGATCTCCTGCACCTCAAAGGTTCGGCGGGACTACAGCTGCAGGCACTGAGGAAGCAAAGGTGGTAGCAAAGGACAGAGATCGCCTGGAAGGTGGGAAGGACAGGAGGACGCCAGTGTGTTCTGAGGAGTAAGGGGCTTTCTGGTGATTACACTCTTGCCCCAATTGCCTGCCCATGCCCCAGCCATGCCCCAGCTGAACAAGAGAGAAAGACTGAGGAACGCCCACCCCAGACAGTTCTCCCTCAGGCTGGGGACAGCAAAAACCCAACAGAAGAAAAAGGAGTGAAGTCCCAGGCAGCTCCAGAGAAAGATGGGAAGAAGAACTGGACAGCTAGGAAAGGCATGAAGCTGGCGATCAGAACATTCAACACAGCTCCCCCCACCCCACCCCTGGCCCCCCGCGGCAGCTACATGGGGCAGCATGCACTGTGGTTCTGGTTCCGGTTCCGTTTCTCAAATCTGAACTGGGTAAGAATACCTATTACGCAGAACAGCAGTGAAGATCAATGAGATGTGTTCCTGGTGTGTGTGTGGGGGGGGGATCATCTGATGTATCACACTGTCCAGTGTCATGACAGGCTAATGTTCATCTGGGATCAATCATCAATTTATGTTTGTGCGTGATCAGTTCTGTCTGACCTCAAATTAGCTCCTTTTTTTTTTTTTAAGATTTATTTATTAGGTATACAGTGTTCTGCCTTCTTGTACACCTGAAGACCAGAAGAGGGCATCAGATCACATTATAGATGGTTGTGAGCCACCATGTGGTTGCCAGGAATTGAACTCAGGACCTCTGGAAGAGCAGTCAGTGCTCTTAACCTCTGAGCCAGCTCTCCAGTCTCCAAATTAGCTCTTTTTTAAAGATCTATTTGATGTGTAACTATGTGTTTTGGGGTGGGTATTGACAGGTGAGTGCAGGTGCCCACAAAAGCCAGAAGAGGGTGTTATATCCCTTGTAGCTAGAGTTACAGACAGTTTTGAGTTATCCAATATGGGTGCTCAGAACCAACCGGGGTCCTTTGCAAAAGTAGTATATGCTTTTAACCACTGAGTCATGTCTCCAACCCCAATAGAGTACTACTTGGTTTTACAACTTAAGTCTATGCTCTGTGTAAAAAGACCTTAGCACATCCTGAACTTGTTTAGAAGACAACAGTAAGTCCACCAAGTGAATATCAACCTGTCACCTCTGCCTGAGTTGTTTGAAGGACACCAACCTAGTGTTATGCTACCCCCTCCCTAACACCTGTTCAGGTAGCCGGCTGGTCAGAGGAGCCATCAGCCTAGTGTCAGGACATCAAACTAGTATACCCCTTCCCTTATTTTCTGGCCCCCTTTGATACCCTGGTCTAACCTACTGCTAAGTTACTGCTGAATTACCTGGGCTTCATTTGGCCTTTTCCTGCCCAGGAGCCCATAGTCTGTCCACACCTGTCATGCTGCTCCTCTTTGCTTACTACACAGACAAGTGCTCTCAGAGACCACACCCACTTCTTACTTACTGGCTATATGAAATACCATTTCTCATCTCTGGCACAGTGGCCAATAGAGAAAAGTTCAACATTTATAAAATCCAGGATGGAAAATAGGCTAAGCATGGGGGTGGGGGTGGGTACACCTCAAGTAGCAGAGACAGATTTATCAATTTGGAACAGCATTCCTAAGGACTAGAGTTTGCCCAGGGAGCCCCACTGGGCCAAGTGTGGACAAGGCAGGTAGGAGACAGCCTAGTTTCTGCCTGTGAAGGGTCCACTTGGCCTCATCTCTTGTCTCTCCATTTGTAGCTTCCTCAGAAATCACCTTGAGTTTTCCCCCAAAAAGACAGTGATCCTGTAGTCCCTATATTCCCAGGAGATGGATCCTGAGCAGGCCACCCCTTCAGGGAGGTTCCATCCTGTCCTTGTGGCCCCTTGACCTCAGGAGTGAGAGAAAAGATGGGATGTCAACATGAGTAATTGGTGAGGCAGGGCTGGCTGAGGAAGGGGGATGGGAAAGACTAAGCTAGGTCCAGGAGAAGCCAGGTCTGATTATCCACCAGCTGCCCAGATCAAAGGGCTGAGGAATCAACTCGGGATGCTGGAAGCTGCAGCCCATTTAATGGTTTGGCTACGTCCTTCTCCCTACCCCCAACCCCAGCATCGCGGAAGACTGATACTCTACAGCAGTAACACTGGAAATATTTAACAACTGGATGGTATTGGCCATTCACAGCCCAGACCTGCCAGTATTGTCAGACAGCACAGGGGAGAGCATTAGGATGTATCTATGGGCCTGAAGTCCTTGGATATGGAAGAGCCCATTATAAAATTTCAGTGTGTAAATGGGTTGAATGCAAGCTATGGTCCAAGAAAAGGGGGCCCAGTACAAAGAAAGCCCTATATCCTGGTATGATATAAACGGCACTTAAGTTAGAAAGATCCTAGGATGCTCTGTATGGTAGAACACACCTGAAATATTACCACTTGTGAGGTAGAGGCAGGAGGATCAGGAGTTCAAAGCCAGTTTGAGGCAGGTCTGAGCTACAGGAAACTCTTATCTTAAAAGAACACAAAGCAAAACAAAACAGAATATTTTGTTACAAGTTTGGTCCTCTCTCTCTCTCTCTCTCTCTCTCTCTCTCTCTCTCTCTCTCTCCTTATGAGCAAGGGTTTACCCAGGCTTCTGGGTTTATGCAAGAGAAGCAACAAGAAGAGACTGGGCTCCTGCAGCCACCAGCGAGGCAGGGGTGGGGAGAGGGGGTTGTGAGGCTGGGCTGCCTCTGATACTGTCCAGACTCATTAAACCTGCCTGGCCAGCACTGTCACCCAGGCTGACAGAATGCCAGCCAGCATCTATCCCCTGAGGCACAGAGCTGCCCCCCACCCACAGCAGATCCTGCCACTGCTGCACACTAACTAGACACCGAATGGTCATCCTTACACAGCACAAAAGGGAAATGCTATGACGATAGCTGAAGAAAGCCATAAAATACAGCACACTGTCGGGTTTGGGGCTGGAAGAAGCCAGTGTGTCCATAGCTGGGCTGAGTACAGGGTGGTTTAGATGTTTAACAGACACGGGAAGTCTTTGGTAGAGTAAAGTTGGGCTGGAAGTCCCTACCCATGGCCCCATGACCTCATTCAGCAAAGCCTGAATGAGCACCTTTGAGTACCTATATCCTCTGCCCTGGGAACTCTGTCATCTCACCATCACGGGGGGGCCAAGGCCAGAGTATCAGCAAGGCTGAGTCAGGAAGTGTATTCAGGGTGCACTGTGAGCAAAAGGCAAGATTAAGAAGCTACTGTTTAATGGGTTTCTACTTGGTATCCAGCAAGGATTTACACTATCGAGACACGTTAGGGATTCCATGGCAAAAGGGTACCATTACAAGCTGTGGTCCAAGAAAAGGAGACCCAGTGCAAAGAAGCCCTATATCATGGCATAATGTAAATGGCACTGGAGTTAGAAAGATCCTAGGATGCTCTGGATAAATGTGAAGACTTAGGTTCAAAGAGGTCAAATGTTTCCTTGGCACCATCCACCTGTCTAGGGCTCCCGAGAAAAGAGACACCTGTCTGTTCATGGTTCTCTCTTTAATGTCTTCTCAGTGAAGGGCTCATCCCATCATGACAGCTCAAATAGCAGAGGAGAAACCCCCAAGACTGGGTGGAGTGGAGGTAGGAAAGAAGGCCAGGCCCTCAGGGTGGAGGGTGAGGAGGGAGTGGAGATGCTGTAGAAACCAGGAAGTAGCTCTGCACTAGCTGCCTCTGGCTTACCTCTTTCTGCCTTCCCCTGCCTATGGCAGCAAACATCTCAGAGAAACACTTAACCTAACTCCATGTGGTACCTTCCCAGTCAATGCTTGCTAGATCATTAATGTGAGCTTTCTCCATGCTGACGATGAAGAGAAAGGCAGATGGTTATGAGGACAATGACATAAAAAGGTCCCAGGACACTGCTGAATGTCTAGCATGCACTGTGTCAAATACAAATGACTGCTTGCTTACCATGTTGCACTGGTGTCGTCTCAACTGAGGCAGAGCTTGGGGAGGCCACTGAGTCCAACAGGCTTGGGCCTGAGAATTTCCTTTCTGGGAGAGGTGGGGGTAGGGACCAAGTGGTACCAAACAGCCCTGTAATAGGAGTATTATGGGACTCAAATGTCATCCTACCACCTGGCAGTGGCTTTGGGGGCTTTGGAGAAAAGTCTATCTTTCCTCCGACCTTGCCCTAAGAAAGTCATTGTCCCAGGAACAGTAGCCACGTGTACAGGATGAACTAAGTACCAAATCAGAGTCAATATAGCAAAGAGACTGCTTCCTACACCCCACCTCCCACCACCACCCCCCCCAAAAAAAAACCCAACCCCACTAGCCCTTGCCCTAGAACCTGAAAGAAGGAGTGCAGATGTGCCTCAGGCCAAGAAAGGTGGTGATGGTCAGACCCTTAGCTCAGCTGATACCATGTATATATTTGTTACAATGAATCTGATACTCACCTGGAGAATCTGACACTTCAGAAGCAGAGCTTGGATGTGCTGTTATGACTGGGGAACTCTGGCCTGAGAAGTTCCGGAAAGGGGACAGAGTAGTACCAAAAAACCCTGTGGGAAGGAGTCTGGGCTGAAGCTGCCTCCAGTTGATGAATATGCGCTGTGGACATCAGATATTCATCAACTGGTGCCCAGCAGGGATTCGTCTCAAATGGGTGGCTACTTACCAAAAGGTCCCAAGCGCCCAGCAATCTCCGCTAGGCTGGCCCGCAGGCTGGGCAGCAGGGGTAGTGACCGGTGGGCAAGAGTGGGAGCTGCCCCTGCTCTCAGTGCCACATCAAACTTCAGCTCAAGCTCACTCTGATGTGGCCTGGGAGCGCTGGTTGGAGGTGCTGTGGCTGTCAGAGCCGTGGCCCAGGTCACAGTGCCCATCCTAGGCTGAGAGGGAGCAGTGGGCCTCTTCGTGGGCCCTGAGAGGGGGGGTGTGGACTCAGGAGGCAGGGAGGAAGCCCAGGGTGTAAAGCTGCCTTCAGCAGAACCCCACTCTGGGAGGTAGTTCCCAGGGGAACCCACCAGCAGTTCCCAAAGGGAATCAGTCTTCAGATCACCTTCCACCTCTTCCTCAGAGCCCTGCCCCAGTCCAGGGGAGAGAGCATGGGTCGCTGTGACGGGGCTCCCCCAGACAGCAGCAGGTCCCCGAAGATGGAATTTAAAGTTAAGTCCCAGGTTGAGAGACAGCACAGAGGCCTCACTCTGAGGTGGTGGGGTCAGGGTAGTAAGAGGGGCCCGTGGCACTGCGGAGGAAGCAGGCTGGGGACCCACGGGTACAGCTAGCAAGACCCAGCAGAACAGCCCCAGCTCCAGGCAGCCACGGCCAGCCATGACCCCTGGCTCAGCAGCCTGGGTGGGCAGGGGCTCACTTCTTCAGCACTTTGCAAGGGTCCTAGAGGGAGAAGAAGTCCTGTGAGTCCAGTTCTCCAACACCCTCTTCCCTTTTCCGGCATCAGATGCCCTAGGCAGAAGCTCTAACCAGAGAGGAACAGGTGCAGGCAAAATGTTCTGCCTCAAAGAGGCATGGTTACTCTTGCCAGCCCCTTCCACTACCTGTAGGCTCTCCCGCAAATCTCTTTCCTGCACCCTACCCCACAACACACACACACACACACACACACACACACACACACACACACACACACACTGCACCCAAGCTTCCCACAAGGGGCACTGAGGTCTGACTAAAACGAGCAGCAGCCTCATCCTTAAGGAGAGCAGAGAAAATCAACTTGGCCTCCCAGATGCAGTCTCCCCTCCTCCCTGGCCCCTCTACCCAGCTTCATTCCTCCCTCAAATATCCACTGAGGCCCACTGTGTGCCAAGGATTGTTCTAGTAGTAATACAGGGGCCAAAAACAAAACAAACCACCCTCCCGGTTGGATCCTGATCCCCACCTCCAGTCCCAACTAGAGAAACCGCTGGAGCACAAGGCCCCAGGAAGGGCAGAGCACAAGCCTGGGCTCTCTGAGCTGAAAGGCTACCCTGGCTACCCCAGAGCAGCAGGGTCTCTGGATTGGCAGAGGCTTTCCGGAGACTTTTGCTCCTTTCTCTGGGCTTGGCCTGCTCTACCCTCCCCTTGACCCTAGGAGTATGTGAGGGAGGGACCGATTAACCCTTTCTGGCTCCCTGGGAGAGGAAGGCAGGCAGGCAGGCAAAGCTGGGCTAGAGGCAACTGCAGCAGGCTACCACCCCCTCCCCAGAACACATCTGGTGGGGGAAGGGAGGGTGAACCAGGGACACACGTGCACCCAGTACCCTTACATCACACACACAGCCGCACCTAGCCCCCGTGGCACACTCACCCACGCACCCTTCACACACTCCTGCACACACACACACACACACACCGCCCTGATGAGCCCCTCTACCTCCTACGTGCTTCTCTCTCTCTCTCTCTCTCTCTCTCTCTCTCTCTCTCTCTCTCTCTCTCTCTCTCTCTCTCTCTCTCTCTCTCTCTCTCTCTCTCTCTCGCCCCTGCTCCCGCCGCCCGCATATGCAGTCAGAAGCAAACACAACCCTAACACCCTGTACAGATAAACCACACACCATCATTACCACCATCCCCCCACGCCCCTTACACACCCACCCTTCTCAGGCACACATGCACACGCGCGTGCGCACACCACACTCCCGCTCCCCCAGTCCGGACCGACGGACCTGCTTCTCGCGCTCCCGCGAGTCCCGGGGGCCAACTCCCGGGAGAAGGGGCGCCGTGTCTCAGTGGGCTCCAGCTGAGCAAGGCTCGGCGAGTCTAGCCTGTTCTCCGTTGCTCCCAAAGCCGGGACTCGAGCTAAGAGCCCCCGACTCCCCCTCGGCTTGTCGGGCGATCGCAGCCTTGCCCACCCGAAGATCCCGTTCCGTCCCTGGCCGGTCCTTTGACCCGCAGCGCTCTCAGCTGGCGGCTGGCGGCCGGGCTCAGCTCTCTTTCGGCACTCCGCTCCCTCCCCGCGGCGCCGCCTCCTGGCTGTGAGCCCGGCTCCCCGGCCCAGCGCCGGCGCCGGGGCCCCGCGGCAGCCGGGCTTCCACAGCCCTCCCCGTCGCCTCCCTCGTCCGCCCTCCTCTCCCTCCTCCTAGCCCGCCCGCCGCCCGCGGTTCGCCCCTACCCGGGCCGGCAGGCGGGCACGCACAGCAGAGCCTAGCCAAGGCCGCCTCGCTGCCTCGGCCCCCACGCGCACTCATTCACCCAGCGCTGCCAATCAGCGGCGGGAGAGCCAGAGCCTCGTTCTCAGCCTGATGCTAACAGCCACACACTCTAAGGGCCGCCCAGTGCACACACCCCCGAGCACACCATTCCCGGGAAACACCCTCGGGCGAGGGCACTGGGCGCGCTCGGGCGCGTGCACTCGTGCACACACACAAGAACACATGCATACATACGCACACGAGTGCAAGCACACATGCAAAGGTAGTCTGATATAGGATAGCATCTATTAAGGCTTTATGATGGATAAAGACTTATTCTATGGCACAACACTGTGTTCCCATTTTAGAGATAGATAAAGTAAGTCCCCGGAATTTACCAAATTGCTGAAGATTGCTCAGCCTGGTGGAGACTTGAACTCAGTCTCTCTCCTTGCCTTCTCCACCACCTGGTGGTTTGCAAACATTATACAGCTACCGAGGAGGGCCTCCTACGCTGCGCAGGCCAACTGCCAAAATGCCAATCCCCATTCATAGCGTCTCTTTTTGCTAAAATCGTTCCAAAATACTTAGCTTCAAAAAATGTCTGTGGGAAAGTATAGTGAGACAAGCTGCTGAGCAAGGAGGATCACAACTTGTCTCTAGTAAGACATGAGAGGAGAATGTAGAATCAAAGAAAGAGCACGCTGCCTCACCGGACTGTAGAAGCCAGGCAGAAACAGTCAGTAAGCCTGGTGCGCTGTCTAAAGGCTGTCGCACCGACTGACTGAGTAATTGTGGCTTGTTCATATGTCTGGAGTATTTAAATCCCTTCATGTTTTCCTTCTTCCAAAATGCTGTGTTTAGTAGTAACACACACACACACACACACACACACACACACACACACACACGAGAGAGAGAGAGAGAGAGAGAGAGAGAGAGAGAGAGGAGAAAGAGTCAGGCATGACAACAAATTCCTATAATTCTGTCACTCAGGAGGCAAAGACAGAAAGATTGAAAGTTTGAGATTAGCCAGGTTTACAGGTTGATAATCTCTAAAACAAAAACAAACAAACCAAAACCAACCCACCAACCAACCAGACAGACAGACAAAACCACAAAAGAATTACCCATCCTGTTGGGTGAGATGATAAAAACCTAACCTGGCAAGAGGATCCAAGCAAGGCTAGCCTCAGTTGGCTACACAGGGATTTTTAAGCCAACCAAGCTACATGAGAACCAGTCTCAATAAACAGCCGCACAGGCCAAAATTATCTAGTCCTGCCCCAGAAAGCGGAGAGCTAGCTAGCTTAGTGTTTTGGTCAAGGGAGGGGTAGGCAATGTGTTGCATTTCAGGAAAGCATCCGAGACTCCTTTTCTGATCACAGAACTTGTCCTGCCGACTGATACAAGATCAAATCAGGCCTCCCACCAAGCTCTCACAGCCAGCCCGTGATGGAGTCTGGGACTCATCCTGAATCCCCACACAAAGCACTGAGAAAGACGTGCCCTAGGTGTCCCTAAAGGACATCACTATTCTGGTCTCCTCCTCTCCCCCAGGCCACTAGGGGCTGCTACAGGCATCACACTAGCATCCTGACTATTTTTTTCTTTATATGCTTAATAAAAGTTATCCCACTGGAGACATTTCCTTTAAGTCTCCCTCTTAGAAAGCCTCATTTCTTGCTAACCATGTTCACTTAAAGACTTCTAAGTGAAAAAGCAGAAATAAACACATCCCAGTACATTAAAAGTGCAATCCTCCATGACCAAGTAGGGCCATTCCCAAGAAGTATATTTTTACAAAGATATTGAAAAGGGAAGTTAGGGCTCTTGATTAAGGTGGTGATTGAATTCATACCTCTAATTTTACTCCCTCCCAAACCCCTATTAAAACTTTAATAAGAAGACTTTAGACATCCATTGATAACTCCACATAGACGGAGAGAACATGAAAGGAGACAAAAGCAACAGGACTTTGGGGGCAGGATGGCAGGCAGGCAGGCAAACAGTTACCGACTTAGCTGCCCTGAGCAAAAAGCTGTCTCCAACTGACAGGAAGGAAACTGGAGCTGATTTGCACCACACTGTTCTCAGAAAGCACTGGGAGCTGGCAGTCCATGTGCCCCGGGGAACTATGGGAGCCTAGGCTAAAGGAAACACCAATCGAAACACAGCTAGATTCCTAGGTCTCTTGCCTAACTCCAAACCACCAAGAAATAGTGGTCCTCCTCACGACGTGGGGCGGGTGGGAGCGTGGGATTTTCCTCTGAGAAGAAGACGCTTGGGGCAGGCGGAGCCTCAGGCACCCTCTGAGCTGAGGCACCACACTGAAAACAGGCTGGGGACCCACGGGGAGCCCAGGTGCTGCTGGAATACTGAGTGCAGGGATCCAGGTCCCTTTGGCTCTTCAGGCTGGAGACTGGAAAATTCTACTGCTGGCTTTCCAGCAGGCAGAAGAGAAAGATTCAAGGAAGCAGACGTAGGCATCCTTCCAAGTCAGCCTAGGTGGGTCATCATCCAGTACCAAACCCAACCTGGGGGCTCAGGGGCTTTTTTCTTTTGTTCTGTCTTTTAAAGACAGGGTCTTTCTATGTAGTACAGGCTATCCTGGAACTCTCACTGTAGACCAGGCTGGCCTCACACTCATAGAGATCCACCTGCCTCTGCCTCCCAAGTGCTGGGATTAAAGGCATGCGCCACCACGCCCAGAGTTCTTGACCAGCATTTCACACACAGAGAGACACAGACACACACACAGACACACACACACACACACACACACACACCTCTTCCAACTTTAATCATGATCTAAGGATGTCAACCAGGGAAGCCTGGTAGGCTAACCAGAGGTCTTCACCTTTTCTTCCGGTCCTCCTCCAACACCAATCCCTCAGTCTCCCCGCCCCCTCTGCTGCAGACTGCTTGCTGCTGCCTCTGCCACCTGGCCCCTCTTCTCCATGGGTCACACAAATCTTCCCCTCTAAATATCCGTTCCCCTCATTCGTTCCCAGCCCCACCAGGCATTCCCAGGAAACCTGCAGCGCACTCCGCCGGGGACAGGTAGGCTACCTTCATCTCTCCCTCTACTCCCCCAAAACCCGAGCCCCCCAGTCTCATCCCCAGCTCTGCAGCAAACCACCTGCTTTTCCTTCCTCTGCGTCCCCATTCCCAGGCACCAAGCAGATCCTCCTGGAACGCTCTGCTTGCCCCTCTCCTGTGGACATCCTCACCCACCTCTAAGCCCATCCCGTTCTTGTTTGTTTGTTTGTTTGAGGCAGAGTTTCTCTATGTAGCCTTGGCTGTCCTGGACTCACTTTGTAGAACAGGCTGGCCTTGAACTCACAGTGATCTGCCAGCCTCTGCCTCCCGAGTGCTGGGATTACAGGTGTGCGTCACCACGCCTGGGCCCCATCCCCATTCTTAAGTGCCATCTACCAACGCACAGAAACACATTTTACCCAGAACTCCCAGAGGCCACACCTATCAAAACTCCAGAAGAATTTCCTATCACGAAACCCATGACCACCATACTCTGAAAACTAGAGAGGCCAACAGAAACCAAGGAACAAAAAAGCCATCCAACAAAGACAGGACCACATATCAGCACCTAGAATTATAATCTTCCCAAACCCAGATGCCCAGATGCCAATCCTAACCACCAGGAGGATGTCTCCACTGAAGCCCAGCAGCCCTCCCACAGCAGCCCCTGAGAACTGCAACGTACCTGAAACACAAGGAAAAGACCTTACAATAGCCTTTATTAATATGATAAAGGTCCTTAGAGAGGAAATGAATAAGTCCCTTAAGGAAATCTATGAAACACAGATGGGTGTGGTGACGCACACATTTAATCCCAGCACTCGGGAGGCAGACGCAGGCGGATCTCTGTGAGTTTGAGGCCAGCCTGGTCTACAAAGTGAGTCCAGGACAGCCAAGGCTACACAGAGAAACCCTGTCTCAAAATACAAAACAAACCAAACAAACAAACAACAAAAGAAAGCTATGAAACACAAACAGTAAAAGGGAATGAATAAAAACACTTCAAGCTGGGTGTGGTAGCGCACGCCTTTAATCCCAGCACTCGGGAGGCAGAGGCGGGCGGATCGCTGTGAGTTCGAGGCCAGCCTGGTCTACAAAGTGAGTCCAGGACAGCCAAGGCTACAAAGAGACCCTGTCTCAAAAAACCAACCAACCAACCAACCAAACAAACAAAAAACACTTCAAGACCTGAAAGTGGAAATAAATCAATAAAGAAAACCCAAATGGAGGGAAATCTGAAAATTAAAAGCTTAGGAGCTCAGACAGGAACCTCACAGGCAGCTTCACCAACAGACTGTAAGAGATGGAAGGGAGGGGTTGGAGAGATGGCTCAGAGGTTAAGAGCACTGGCTGCTCTTCCAGCGGTCCTGAGTTCAATTCCCAGCAACCACAGGGTGGCTCACAGCCATCTGTAATGAGATCTGGTGCCTTCTTCTGGTGTGTAGGTGTACATGCAGGAAGATTATTGTATACATAATAAATCTGTTAAAAAAAGAGAGAGACGGAAGGGAGACTCTCAGGCATTGAAGACACAATAGAAAAATGAATATCTTGGTAAAATAAAATGTTGATCTAAAGAAATCCTGGCACAAAATATCCAGGAATTCTGGGACATTGTGAAAAATACCAAACCTAAGAATAATAAGAATAGAAGAAGAATCTCAGCTCAAAAGCCTAAAATATATTTTAAACAAAATCATAGAAGAAAATTTTCGTAACCTAAAGAAGCCTACAGAATACCAAATAGATTAAACCAAGCCAGAACACCTAATAGATTAGACCAGAAAGGAAAGTCACCACTCCACCACAAAACATTAAACATGCAGAACAAATAAAGGATATGAAAAGATGCAAGAGAAAAAGGCAAAGTAACATATAAAGACAGACCTATAAAATAATACCTAACTTCTCAATAAAGACTCTAAAAACCAGAAGGGCCTGGACAGATGTTCTACAGACTCCAAGTGGCCACAGATGCCATACCAGACTACTATACCCAGCAAAAGTTTTAATCATAATTGATTGAGAAAATGAGAAAGTCCATGATAAAATCAAATTTAAGCAATATCTATCTACAAATCCAGCCTTACATAGGGTGCTAGAAGGAAACTCCAACCTAACCACAGCCCAGAAAATAAAGGGTATAATATTCCCAGAACAACAAATCAGAAGAGGGGAAACACACACACACTACAACCACCACCACCACCACCACCACAATAACAACAAAATATAAAATAACAAGAATCAGCAAACATTGCTGCTGTTGTTGTTTTGTTTTGTTTGTTTTTGTTTGTTTTTGTTTTCTTGAGACAGGGTTTCTCTGTGTGGCCTTGGCTCTTTTGTACTCACTTTGTATACAAGGTTGGCCTCAAACTCACAGCGATCCACCTGCCTCTGCCTCCCAAGTGATGGGATTAAAGGCATGTGCACCACCATGCCCGGCTTCAACAAACATTGCTAATTGATATCTCTCAACACTGATGATCTCAATTCCCCAGTAAAAAGACACAGATTAACAGACTAGATCAGAAGAGAGGATCCACCCTGCTGCATCCAAGAAGCACACTGTAACATCAAGTATAGACATCACCTCAGGGTAAAAGAACAGAAAAAGATATATTAACCAAATGGACCCAAGAAACAAGCTGGTATGGCCATTTAAATATCTGACAAAACAAACTTCAAATCAAAACTAATCAGAAGAGAGAGAGACCACTACATAATCATCAAAGGGAAAATTCACCAAGAGAACATTGCTTTTTTTTTTTTTTTGAGACAAGGTCTCTCTGTGTAGCCTTGGCTGTCCTGGACTCGCTTTGTAGCCCAGGCTGGCCTTGAGCTCATAGCAATCCACCTGCCTCTGCCTCCCAAGTGCTGGGCAATTCTTATTATCTATGAACCAAACAGAAGGACACTCAAGTTTGTAAAAGAAACACTACTAAAGCTAAAATCTTACATTGACCTTCGCACACTGATAGCGAAGGACTTCAATATCCACTCTCACTAGTGAGCAGGTCATCCGTACAAAAACCAAACAGTAATTCTGGACCTAACTGATGTTATGAACCAAATGGATCTGACAGACATTACAGAACATTTCACACAAACACAAAAGAATATACCTTTTTCTCAGCTCCTTATGGAACTTTCTTCAAAATCAACACATATTTCAACAAAAAGCAAGTCTCAACAGATGCAAGAAAGCTGAAATAACACCATGCACCCTATGTGATCGCCACAGCATAGAGCTGGAGACCAACAATAAGAGAAAGCTTACAAACTCATGGAAACCAAACAACTTGCTGTAAACATAAGGTTATTGTGTAATTCAAATGCTGATTTTTGAATGCTCTTTGTTCTGAGACTCTCTTGTCTCAGTGTATGTAAACACTGCTCCCCAATTGTCCCCTGATGTGCCAATAAAGCACCTTACAGCTAATTGCTGAGCAGGGGAGAGAATAGGGTGGGACTTCCTGCCAGCCAGGGGAGGAGGAGCTAGAGGAGGAAGTAGGGGATTGAGCCATGGGAGAGGTCCAGGAGCCATCAGGAGAGGAGCTGGAGCAGAAAAGCTACAAAGTGCCAGTATCTCTGGGTTGTAAGCTGGGAGGAAGCCAAAATATCTTAGAGGGTTACAAATAGTGTATTAACTTCTCAGTTCTTGTGCTGTGAAGCTTATTTAAATAATATAATGAAGTCTCAATTATTTGTGTGACAGCTGGGTTAAAAGAGAAATTGAAAAACAAATATAGCTGGGTGGTGGTGGCGCATGCCTTTAATCCCAGCACTTGGAAGGCAGAGGCAGACGGATCACTATGAGTTCAAGGCCAGCCTAGTCTACAAAGTGAGTCCAGGATAGTCAAGGCCACACAGAGAAACCCTGTCTCGAAAAACCAAAAAAAGAAAAAGAAAAAACCAAAAAAAAAAAAAAAAAAAAAAGAAAAGAAAAAAGAAAAGAAAGAAAGAAAAAAGAAAAGAAAAAGAAAAAGAAAAAGAAAAACAAATATAGTTATATAAAAATAACCCTAACACTTTGGCACCCAACACTTTCTCATGAGACTGTTATCAGTTGTGAATAAACTAAAGGCAAATTCACATCCCACACTTGGGATCAAAACAAAAACATGTTAGCTGGTCTCAGTAGGGAGGCAGAGGCAGGTGGATTTCTCTGAGTTTGAGGCCAGCCTGGTCTACAAAGAGAGTTCTGGGACATCTAGGGCTATTATACAAAGAAATCCTGTCTCAACAAAGCAAACAAACAAAAAACATGTTTACATAACTTAAGCAAAAATTCCACTACAACTAGCTAATGAATTAAAAAACTGCCAGGCATAGTAGCGCAAGCCTTTAATCCCAGCACTTGGGAGGCAGAAGCAGACAGATCACTGTGAGTTCGAGGCCAGCCTGGTCTACAAAGTGAGTCCCGAACAGCCAAGGCTACACAGAGAAACCCTGTCTCGAAAAACAAAACAAAACAAAATGAAAAAAAAATGGGTCAAGAAAAATATTGAAGAATTTCTAGGAATGAATGCAAATGAGCACACAATATACCCAAAATTCTGGGACACAAGAAAGTGGTGCTGAGAGGAAAGTTCATAGCACTAAGTGCCTACATTAAAAAAAAAAAGTCAGAGAAATCTCATACTAGTAATTTAACAGCATACTGAAAGCTGTAGAAAAACAAGAAGAAACTACACCCAAAAAGAGTAGATGGCAAGAAATAATCAAACTCGAGGCTGAAATCAATAAAATAGAAACAAATAGAAAACCCAATACAACCAGTGAAACAAAGAGTTGGTTCTTTGAGAAAATCATTAAGATTGACAAGCTCTTACCCACATTAAGAGGAGAAGAGAGAATATCCAAATTAACAAAATTAGTAATGAAAAGGGCAACATAACAATAGGCACTAAGGAAATTCAGAGAATCCTAAGGACATAACTTTAAAAACCTGAACTTCACCAAATCGGAAAAATCTAAAAGAAATGGGCAGTTTTCTCTATATATACCACTTACCAAAGTTAAATCAAGATCAGATAAGCAACTTCAATAGACTTATTACCCCTAGTGAAATAAAAGCAGTCATTAAAAGTCTCCCAAACAAAAAAGCCCAGGACCAGATGGCAGAATTCTACCAGATCTTGAAAGAAAAACTAACACCAATACTCTTCAAATTATTCCACAATATAAGAAGAGAAGGAACATTGCCCAGTTGAGTCCACAGTCACCCTGATACCCAAACCCTATTATAAAGACCTAACAAGAAAGAGAATTACAGGTCAACTTCCCTTATGAACATAGATGCAAAAATTCTCAAAAAAACAAAAAAAACAAAAAACAAAAAACAAAAAACAAAACAAAACAAAAAAACCAAAAAACTTGTAAGCCAAACCCAAGAACACATAAAAAGATCATCTACTGTGACTAAAGTGGAAGTTTCTGGTTTGTGTAATGTGGTGCTTTGCTGAAAGCTGTCTTGTAAGAGAGGGCACATGATATTTTTCTAGAAGATGGCTTGTGAGAGGGCATGTGATGTTTTGCTAAGAGCAGGCACGTGAGAGGGTGTGTGATAGTTGGAAGGAGTATAAAGAGAGCCACGGACAATGGGACAGGACTTTTGGCATTTCTATGCTGTGCAACACTTTGCTGATCTTTGCTGAACAACTTCGCTGGTCTTAACTTCGCAGAGAGAAACATTCTGGAGAACTTCTGCTGGGACTCCAGCTGTTTCTGGCCACTTCCATGGACTCATGCAGATTTGGCAGAGCTTCTCGGTTTCTGCCACGGATTCTTGTTGCTGTTTGATGTTGGCTATCAGACTGGGCTGCTGGTATCTTGACAATGCAGAGTGAAACTGGCCCAAGGTACTATGTCTAAAGGGATCCACAACCTTTTTTTCCTGTTAGCATTCCTTCTCCCCTTCCTCTTGTTGGTGAGTTAGAAATGAGGTTGAAGTGTTTAAGAACCCTAAGTAAAGTAGGTTTTGAAAAATCTAAGCCTATATATGATCAACTAGAGTTAATCTTAGAGATGCAGAGATGATTTGACATATGTAAATTGATAAATGAAATCCACCATATAAACCAACTGAAAGGCAAAAATTACATGATCATCTCATTAGTTGCAGGAAAGGCCTTTGACAGAATCCAACACCCCATCATGATAAAAGTCTATACAAGACATACATCAACATATACAGCAAGCCTATAGCCAACATCAATGTAAGTAAAGAAAAACTCAAAGCAATTCCACTAAAATCAGAAACAAGACAAGGTTGTCCACTCTCTCCATACCTAGTCAATATAGTACTTGAAGTCTGAGCTAGAGCAATAAGAGAAGTGAAGGAGATCAAGGGGATCTAAATTGGGAAGGAAGAAGTCAAAGTATCTTTATTTGCTGATGATATGATAGTAAACACAAGTAACTCTGAAAATTCCACTGGGAAACTCCTATAGAAGATAAACATTTGCAACAAAGTTGACATAAAATTAACTCACAAAAATCAGTAGCCATCCTAGATACAATGATAAACAGACGGAGAAGGAGATCAGGGAACAACACATTTCACAATAGCCTCAAATAACAACATATCTTGGGATAACTGTAACCAAGCAAGTGAAGGATTTGTATAATAAAAATTTAAGTGCACTGAAGAAAGAAATTGAAGAAGCTATCAGAAGATGGAAAGATCTCCCATGCTCACCAATCAGTAGGATTAATATAGTAAAAATACCCATCCTGCCAAGAGCAATCTACAGATTCAATGCAACCCCCATCAAAATCCCAACACAATTCTTCACAGATCTTACAAGGATCGTTTTCAGCCTCCTATGGAAACAACAACAAACCAGAATAGCTAAAATGATCCTGAATAATAAAGGAACTGTAGGAGGCATCACTGAATTCAAGTTGCACCTCAGAGCTATAGTTACAAAAATAGCATTGTATTGACACAAAAGCAGACTTGTTGATCAATGGAATTGAATTGAAGACCAAGACATAAATCCATATACTTATGAATATCTGAGTCTTGATAAGGAAGCCATAAAATACACACTGGGAAAAGATGTCTTCAACAAATGGTGCTGGTCAAACTGCATGTCTGTGTGTAGTAGCACCAAATAGACCCATACTTAATCTTTTGAGCACAAAACTCAAAGACCTCAACATAAAACCAGATACACTGAATGTGATAGAAGAGAAAATGTGGAATAGCCTTGAACTCATTGAGGAAAGACTTTCTGAACAGAGCACCATTAGCACAGACACTAAAATCAACAATTAATAAATGGGACTCCATGAAACTAAAAAACCTATGCATGGCAAAGGACACCTATTGATGAGTAGGACAAAATGGCAGCCACAGAATGGGAAAATACATTTGCCAGCTCCACATTTGATAGGGGATTAATATTCAAAATATATAAAGAATTTTAAAAACTAGATGTCAAGAAAACAAATAACCCAATTAAAAAACAGGGTAGAGATCTAAACAGAGAATTTTCAACAGAAGAATCTCAAGTTGCTGAGAAATGCTTGAAGACATGTTCAACATCCTTAGGCATCAGGGAAATGCAAATCACAACTACTTTGAGATTTCATTTTACACATGTCAGAATGGCTAAGATCAAGAAAACAAGTGACAGCTCACGCTGGTGAGGATGTGGAGTGAGGGGAAAGCTCATTCATTGCTAGTGGGAGTGCAAACTTGTATAGCCACTATGGAAATCAGTGTGATAGTACCTCAGGAAGATGAGGGTCAATCTACCTCAGGGTCCAGCTACAGCACTCTTGGGGATACACCTAAAGAACACTTAGTCTCACCACAGAGATACTTGCTCAAGCATGTTCATTGCTGCTCTACTCATAAGTAGCCCGAAATGGGAAACAACTTAGATGCCCCTCAGCAGAAGAATGGATAAAGAAAATGTAAGAGCTGTTTGTCTCTGACTCCAGTTTATAGAAGAAAGATAAGTTCCCAACAATCTTGACTCCGGACCCCCACCAAATAATGTGCTTGCTATGTGAAGACTGGCTGCTGGTTTGGCTTCTGTAACCTGCTTATGCAGAGATTCAAGGACTGTTTTGAGGTTACCTTCACCATCTAGTCTTGGTAGAATAGAACAGATCTTAGGTGTTCCTCCTTAAAAGTCTTTCTGTCGCCTTCCTCTGGGTGGCACATTTCTGGTTTGTGCTAGAGGTGTGTGGCCCTGCTAGCATTCCTAATAAATTTGACTAATTATAATTTAACTTGAGTCTGGTGGTCTTTCCCAGGTGGTCTCAACTCCATAACAGTATCCCAGACCCAGCAAGACAAATATGGTATGTGTTTACTTATATGTGGATAATAACAGCTGTTAAGTCACTGATAACCAAGCTACCATCCATAGACCCACAGAAGTTAGTTATACAGTAAGGACTAGATGGAACAGATGGATCTTATTAGGACAGGGAAATAGAATAGACAGTTATAAATGAATGGGGTAGGGGCCTGGAATGGGAGGATCAAGTGGGGAATTGGGGGAGAGAGGGAAACAAGGGAGGAAATATAGGGAGAGACAGCTAAAACTGGGTCCTTTAGAGTGGTGGTACGGAAACCTAATACAGAAGAAACATCCTAAAGTATAAAGATATATGAAAACAATCTAAGTGGAAATTGCCAAATAGCAGGGCATAACTGGCCATCTTTTGTCAGCAAATGAAGCTTCCAGTGCCCAGATTGAATTATATCTAATTGAGCTGTTGGCTAAAGGGTCCCATGGGAATCCCCCAACAACCCAGGCTTTTGCCAAGACTATAGGTTGCTCTCTACAAAATGAAGGGAAGGCCCCATTGCTGGAGATAACACCCACACAACACATTGAATATGAAGAAGTTGAGCTGCTGCCTACATAGAGCCTTCACTCCTACATGCTAGCATCTTGGGTACAGGAAGATACTGTGCACACTACCAAAGGAGAAGCATAAACACCAACCCAGCCACAAATCCTTTGTCTCCAATGATGTACTCGCCTACGAGATACGCTAAAGTAACCATGGCACAGAGTTTATGAAAATAGCCAACCAATATCTAATTTGACTTCAAGAACCTATACCCAGAACTGCCTTGGGTAACCAAAAACCTGGTCATAGCCTAGAAACCTAGAGTAAAACAAAATATTACTGTTCTAAACAAACAAACAAGCAAAACAACAAAAAGTAGCAATGAAATGACCCCTAATGATGTTCTGTTATACTCACAGATTGGTGCCTTGCTCAGTCATCACCAGAGAAGCTTCCCCCCCGCGAATAGACAGGAATAAATATAGAGACCCTAGGCTAGGCGTTAGGCAGAGTGAGAGACCTTGAACACTCAGCTCTAAAAGTAATGTCTCCATCAAAGTCCTCCCCTTGGGGCTCAGTGAACTCTGCATAAGAGGAAACAGAAAGTCCAAGAGCCAGCTGGGCAGGGCGGCACACACCTATAATCCCAGCACTTGGGGAGGCAAAGGCAGGAGAATCTATCTCTGTGACTTTGAGGCTAGCCTGGTCTACATGGTGAGTCCAAGACAGCCAAGGCTACACAGAGAAACCCTGTCTTGAAAATAACAATAACAATAACAACAAAAACTCCAAAACCAACCAAACAAACAAAAGGAGTAAGAGCCAGAGGATGAATCAACAGGATCAAAGCTCATACTAATTCACAGAGACCAGGCAGCACTGACTGCACAGGTCTGCACAAGTCCCCTGAGTATATATTATAGCTTTCATTTCAGTGTTTTTATGGGATTTCTGAGTGTGTGAATAAGTAAGTCTCTGGTTTTTGTGTCTTCTCTTGGGCTCTTTTCCTTTTGTTGGTTTGTTTTTTTTCCAACTTCAATGTGTTAGTTTTTGTTTTATCTTATTACACTTTATTTTATTATCTTTTAGAAGCCTGCTTGTTTTCTTTTCAAATTTAGTTTTTCTTTTATTTTCTTTAAGATTTATTTACTTATTATGTATACAGTGTTCTGCCTGCATGTCCACCTGCATGCCAGAAGAGGATACTGCATCTCATTATAGAAGGCCGTGAGCCACCATGTGATTGCCGGGAATTGAACTCAGGACCTTTGGAAGATCAGCCAGTTCTCTTAACCTCTGAGTCATCTCTCCAGCCCCTGTTTGTTTTCTAATGAAAGAGAGAAAATCTGTGGATCTGGATGGAAGGGTAGGTGGGAAGAAACTAGGGGTAGAGGAAAGGGAACTTGTAATAATATCTTATGTGAGAAAAGAATAGTTTTCAATAAAAGGAAAAGGAAAAGAAATAAATCATTATCAAAGATCATTGCATATACAGAAAATGTTCTAACCAGAAGAGAAAAATCAAAATATGCAAACAAAACAACAAAACAGGCACTATAGCTCACACACCAGTGATCCCAGGGCTAGAAGTGTCAGATGTGTGGTAGCACACACATTAAAATTTTTATTTAATTAAGTTAATATTGTTGTTTATATATGCACCCAATGTATGATGTGGGAGGGCACACATGACACAGTGTGAGGTTCAGTAAATAACTTTGAACAAATTAGTTCTCGCCTCCCTCTTTACATGGGTTCTGGGGGATCGAACTCATGTCAACAGGCTTTGCAGCAAAAACTTTACATGCTGTGGTGGTTTGAATTAGGAGTATACACTACAGGCTTGACCTGCATCTCGGGGAGCCTTCTGGGGGAAGTACACCCATGATTGCGTTGCGGGTCTTGAGGGTTTATAGCTTTGCCCAATCACAGCTGCGCTCGCTCTGCTTCTTGCATGTGGGCAGAAACGTGACCAGGCAGCCTCCTGCTCTGGCTGCCATGCCTCCCGTGCCGTTATGGACTCTCCGTCTGGAACTGTGAGCCCAAATAAATCTCTTATGAGTCGCCTTAGTCATAGTATTTTATCACAGCGACAAAAAAGAACTGATACACAGGCTGAGCCACCTCTCAGGCTCAAGGATGGATGGGGGCCACAGGACCAAGTTCAAGGTCATCTTTGGCTACAATTGATTCTGTTTCAAAACAAAAATAAAAGAAAACCACTACACAGGCATCAGCTGTCAGAAGGGCTTTGAATTTTTCAGCAGCAACACTAAAGGTTAAAAATAATGCTTTCAGAATTTTGAACAGAATTGCTTTCAACCTAGACTTTATACGAATTTGTACTATCAGCCTAAAAATGGTTAGAATATATACTTTTTGGCTGGGCATAGTGACACATGCTTTTAATGCCAACACTCAGGAGACAGAGGCATGTGAGTTCAAGGCCAGCATGGTCTAGTTAGTGAATTCGAGGACAGCCAGGGCTACACAGTAACATCCTGTCTCAAAAAGAAAGAAAGGAAGGAAGGAAGAAAAGAAGAAAGGGAAAAAAGAAAATAAATATATATTTAATATATTTGTATTAATTTCTTGGTAATTCATACATTGATATTTTTATCATATTCAATCTCCATTCCTCACCCTCACCCTAACTCCTCCAAGACCCACTCCCAACCCTGAACCACCACTACCACCATATCCCGCCCCTCAAATTACCCACTAAATCCATCCGATTCAGCTGCTTAGATGCTAATAGGCCAACCTTGGAGCACAATCTGCCGGTAGCCTTTGCCTTAAAGAAAGCTGGTTCCCCCTCCTGTAGCTATCAACTGCTGGCAACCTCTGTAAAGGACATGGAAGAAAGAAGCTGGTTCTCACTAGCAAGTCCATCCCTGGATTCCAGCATACACTGAAGAGCAGCTGAGATACCCAGGGACTGAGCAGCTACCGGATTCTTGGACCTTCTGCTGATAGACAGCCATTGCTGGTCCGCAGCCCGTAAGCCACTACAATAAATCCTGGGTATGTGTATATATTTTAAATATGTATATATTTATATGTGGGCTATATAGGTGTATATTTATTCATCTTATAAGGTCCGTTGTTCCTCTAGATAACCCTGGCTAATACACCCTGTCTCTCCAGAGAGAGAGCCAGAGAAAATGTGGTAATAGAGCAAAGGAGAGACAGCTCTCATTTCTGGGTAGAGCATGTCAATATTTTATAAGGTCATTAATTCTTTCAAATTTGATTAATATTTTAATACTGTTCAAATTAAAACATCAATATGATTTCATTTTATGTGTATGGCTGTGTTGCCTCTGTGTTAGTTTGACGAGAACGGCTCCCACAGGCTCATGTATTTGAATAGTTGCTTTCCAGTTGGCGGAACTCTTTGGGAAAGGTTAGAGAGTATAGCTTAGTTGGAGGAGATATGTCACTTGAGGTTTCAAAGACTCACCCCAGACACAGTTAGCTACCCCACCACACCACACCCCAACCCTGCTGGTTGTTGTCTCAACATGTGAGCTCTACCTTACTTTTCCAGTACCACGCCTGATGCTATGCTTCCCACCACGATGGTCATGGGCTCACTCTCTTAAACTGTAAACAGGCCCTCAATCAAACACCTTCTTTTCTACACAAAGAAACCCAGGCCCAGGCTTGAAAAACCAAAAATGAAAAATGAAAATAAGAGGACTTTGTAAGTTACCTCATCATGGTACTTTGTCACAGCAGTAGGAAAACAAACAAATAAACAACAACAAACTAAGGCAGCCTGCATCTACATCTGTGTACTGTGTGCATGCATGGCTCAAGGCAGCCAGGAGAGGGCGCCGGATGCCCTGGGACCGGAGTTACAGACAACTGTGAGCTACCATGTGGTACTGGGAATCGGACCCAAGTCCTCAGGAAAAGCAGCCACTGTTTCCTAACCACTGAGCCATCAATCCAGACCACACTATGGTTTTTAAGTTTTTTAAAAATAAGAATTCTGAAACTCATATATAGTATACATAGAGAGACCCTGTTTCCAAAATGAGGGAGGGCTGGGGGTTGGGGAGACGGCTCGGTGGTTAGAGAGCACTTGTTACTGCAGAGGACCCAAATTCATTTCCCAGAACCCACAGGGTGATTCACAACTGTCAGCCACTTCAGTCCCAGTGGATCCAAGCCTCCTCCCTGCCTCTGCAGGCACAGACATGCACATGGTTCACATCCATACAGGCGGGCAAAACGTTCATACACATAAAAATAAACACATCTAAAAACAACTGTAAAGGTCAACAGGAAAGGAGGTAGAGAGATGGCTGGCTTAGCTGTGAAGAGGACTGGCTACTCTTCCGGAGGACCCAGGTTCGGTTCCCAGCATGCAGATGGTGGCTGACAACAGTCTGGCAGTCAGGTTCCGGGCGTCATCCTCTTCTGGCTCCACAGGCACATATAGGATACATACATTGCAGGCAAAACTCTCATACACTTAAAAAAAAAAAGTCAGCAGGGGAGGTACAGGAGGACAGAAGATACCCAGAGGTCTGCTCACCATTGTGTGGCCTGCCCACCAAGGGTTCGGCTACAATAAAATATCATATTTGTGCACATGCTTTTAATTTATACAGACAGTGCTGGACAAGTGGCCTCATTTACTTTCACTCATTTACTTTCACTGTGTGTTTGTGTGTGTGCATTCACAGAGGCCAGAGGTCAACGTTGGGATTTGTCTCAGTTAGGCTTACTATTGCTGTGATGAAACACGACAGTCAAAAGCAACTTGGAGAGGGAAGGGTTTATTTAATTTACGTATAACAGTTCATCATCAAAAATCAGCGAGAGCAGGAACTCAAGCAGGGCAGGACCCAGGAGGCTGGAGCTGATGCAGAGGCCGTGGAGCAATGCTGCTTCCTGGCTTGCTCAGCCTGCTTTATTATAGAACCCAAAATGGGCTGGGCCCTGGGCCCTCCCACGTTAATCACCAACTAAGAAAATGCCCTACAGACTTGCTTACACCCTAACCTTTTTATTGGCTCTTTGTGAATTTCACGTCGTGCACCCCAGTCCCACTCATCTCTCTCCATCCCTTCTTACCCACCCTCTGCCCTTGCAACCTCTCCCCCAAAAGAAAAAATAAATCTTGTTGTGGAAGCTGTGGTGTGTCACAGTGTGTCCCACAGTGTACCCTTTTGTCCACACTCCTTGGCTTGCAAATGTTCCTTGCAATGGGTCATTGGTCCGGTTCGAGGCCTCTGGCTTCTGCTAAGCTATCAGTACCGGATCCTCAGCGGGACTCCTCTCAGATGGCCTGTTGATGCCCTGTGTGATCCTGCTGATTTGGATTCGTAGGACATGCCCCTTTATCCATTCCAACAGTTCATCTATGGGTAGACGCTGGGGTTGGGCCAACTCAAAGCCCTGGATCTGGGCCTGGCAGGTAGCTGCGCTGGTCGGCTCTCCCAAACCTATACCTGTAGGTTGAGCTCTCCAGTACTGCCCCAGCTAACTCACCCAGTGCTGCAGCTGCAAGGGGCAGAGCCAACTGCCCTGCTCTCATGCCCTCCAGGGCGGGCCACACCAACAGGGCCAGCTCTACTGTGCTTCCTAGGCAAGGTTCAGGGTCCAATCCCCAGAGTGCTTAAGCCTGTGAGGGGCAGGGACAGCTCTAATGACCTGGGGGAGGGGGAGGGGCAAGCTCTCCCACCTGCCATAGATAGAGATGAGGGGGAGGGGGAGAGCATCTCTCCCTTGCTCACACATCACAGGGACATCCTTAGGCCAGCTCACTCATAACCCTACAACCAAGTCTAGCTCTACTGTGCCACCCAGGTAAGTCCTACACCCAATCTTTTTGCTTGTTTGTTTGTTTGTTGTTTTATTTTTTGAGACAGGGTTTCATAGAGATCCCACTGCCTCTGCCTCCCCAAGTTCTGGGGTTGTAGGCATGTGCTGCTCCCGGCGAGGCAGAATCTCCACTCTGTACCCCAATCTCAAGGAGGCATTTTGTTTTTTCAACCTAGGCTCCCCTCCTTTCTGATGACTCTAGCTTGTGTTAAGCTGACATCAAAACTAGATGTCCGCACAAGATCCCTGCCCATTAGTAAGTCAAGCTGACTTCTAGGAATCCTCTAGAGCTAAGTTACTTCTGGGGACGGGCCTGTGAGTCTCATGCCCAGGTTATAGCAGAGACTGGAGTGTGATTTGGAAGCGGAGGGTGTGAGGGCAAGGTAGAAGAGCTCATAGTAGGAGCATCAGGAACAGCCAGGTCAGGACAGGGCCCCTCTGGCTCCCACATCCCATACCCATCATGGAGAAAGATGAAGAAAACTGGAGTTAGGGGCAAGCATAGTGGTGCAGAGAAGGGACTTGGAGAACCGAGGCTGGTCCCACTTACCATCACCCCTCACCCCACTGCCAATCTGTTGGGCTTGCTGGCCAGGAGCTACCTCAGAACAGTAAGAGTCTCTCAAGAGAACCCTGCTTTTCATGTCTCTGTCTCTATCTCTCGGAGTTTAAGGTCTGAACAGGGCAAAAGTCTACTGAACACATGCACTTCACAGGACACAAAAGATCCGTGGTTTTTTTGTTTTGTTTTGTTTTGTTTTGTTGGTTTTTCGAGACAGGGTCTCTCTGTGTAGCCTTGGCTGTCCTGGACTCACTTTGTAGACCAGGCTGTCCTTGAACTCACAGTGATCCACCTGCCTCTGCCTCCCAAGTGCTGGGACTAAAGGCGTGCGCCACCATGCCCGGCTAAGATCCGTGTTTTACTCTTTTGGCAAAGACAAATGCTTCGAGGGTCTCTAGTGCCTGTCTTCAGTCATTGAGGTGTGTAAGATTCCTATTTTGCAAACTGGTAGTTCTCCCACAAGTTAACATGGTCATCAAATGAGCCAGTGTATAGCAGGCTGCTGTGACAGTCCTGGCACACAGAAACGCTGTATGAGAGTGGGGAGGGGGCACACGTACACATCCATGTACAAGACTTTGCTTCAACCTCTAGAGCTGAGAGGAAGGAAGGGAGAGAGAGAGAGGTAGGGGGCACAAAAATGCTGGTCCTTGTGGGAATGAGAGATGGAGGAATTTAGGACAGTAGCCTAAGAGGGAGAGGGATTTCCAGGAGTGCTAGGAGGAGACCAGGAGAAAGATGACATGGTGAACGGAGGAGGCTCTCTATCAGAGGCTGGGCTACAAGGTGCCCTCTCACCAGCAGGAGAGGTAAACAGGCTGCTAGGTGGCAGAGCAGTTTCATCTGCAAGGCTGATTTGTTTAAGGTTTTTAGGCCAGCGCAGGCCCCAGGGAAAACTGTCCCTGCTTCTCATGTCAGTGGAAGAAAAGACATTGCCTTTCCACAGAGAGAAGAGGTACCCTACCTCTCCCTGTGCCTGTGCCTGTGCCCTGCCACACACCCATGGATAAACCAGGCAGAGGATAGAGGGGGACAGAAGGGAGGGGAAAGGTGGCTCTGGGGCTTCTGATCCCAGCCTCCCCTCCCACAGAAACTGTTCCTGGAGCAAGCCTCAGGTGTGCACGAGTATCTGACAGCTTGAAGGCTTTCCACAGGTGCCCAGCAAGCACTCGGCTGCTTCCCACTTCCTCCAACAGGAGGGGAGAGCAGACCTGTCTCCTGGGACCTTCTCTTCTCTCGGATGTAACCCCAATCTCACAGGTCCTTGGGGATCGAAAACAGGAGCAGTTGATCCCTGTTCCTGCAGGCAAAAGAGGGAGGATGGATGATAACGGAGCCACCAGGTCATCACTCACAAGAAGCCTGGTCAGGATGGCTATGGTTAGAGGGAGCCACCATGCTGTCTCTCAGTGTCCTCTGCTAGTGCCCTGGTTCTCTACAAGCCTCCTGTCTCCTGTTCCCAAGAGGTGGTGGTGAGAAAGGAGGCTCATGAGAAACCTCTCGTCCCAACCTGACTGACCTTCCTGCTTGTCTCCCTTTTCATCTGAACCTAAGACCTTCATTATGGTTCTCCTCCCCCTCACTCCTCCCCCCCCCCAACCTCCCCCTAACTGGGGATTGAACTTACACCCTTGTACTCCATAGGCACGTGCCTCACCGCTGAGCAGTATCCCTACCCTCTTTCAGTTTTTAAGGCAGTGCCTCACTAAATTGCCCACCCAGGCCTTGAGTTTGCCTCACCCTCCTAAGTTAGCTGCCATTACAGGCCTGCAGTCATGGGGGTCTGGTGTCCCCATTATGTGAACAGTGCATTTTCCTAGCAATGACAGGGATGCTGGGAGCACCTCAACAAGTCCCCAGAAGAGACAGATAACCTGTTGTGTCTCTTTTCTATTTCCTCTCTACATGCCCACCCCAACCCATCCCACAGTTGTAGTCTAAGTCAGGTGCCTGTAGGAGATACTTTGTAAATTCCAGGTTCAGGGCTCAGGGGAAAGGCCAAAGCACAAAACAAAAGGGCCTCCCCCATGGCTCAGAAATGCACTTCCTGTTCTGCAAAACAAAATTATCTTCCATCCAACTCCCAAACCCTGAAATCACAGCAGCGTGTTTGAAGCAGGCTTCTGGAAGAAGGGGGAGAACTGCCTCCCAGTGCCACCCTGGCAAAGGTGTGGAGAGCGCTCCACCCTGCTGTTAGTCTGGTTACAGCTGATAGGAAAGTAAAGCCAGGCCTTTGAATGCCAGCAGCAGGAAAGACAGACCGGGCAGGGTAGGACGGAACACAGGTCTGGAGCAGACAGGAACATGGAAACTCAGAAGCAAGGTGAGCCCATTTCTACCCCCAGGCAGCAGACTACGTCAGAACTGGAGTGGATGCTGCCATTCAAGCACTCATCACCAGCACCAGAGAGTGAAGGTGGCGGTGGGAGGGGCTGAGGATTGCAGAGAGCAGACGCTGTGTAGTGATAGTGCCAGGAGCACCACATCCCTGAATAATTGCAGCGGAGGAAGATTAGGTGAATATGGCCTGAGCCCTCCAGTTCTTTGTGCTCAAACTGTGGTCCACGGGGGTCGGGAGGGGGTCTACTCTCAGCATCACTAGGCAGGTCAGTAGAGAGGTGGATATGGCACACTCAGATCTGCATGCCAGGAGAAGATGCCCCTGTCACACAGTGTGAGCAGAGAAGATTAGAGCCAGGTGGCACTATTATAGCCACTTTTCTCTTCTTACAGAGATCAGCCACCTTGCTGACCAACTCGGTCCTCAGCCAATCCCAGGAAGCCCTGCTGCCCTATAGCCAATCAAAACCAAATGAATGCCTAAGAACAGGCGCACGGGGCAGTAGGAACAGCCTCTCTACTCTCTCCCCTCTGCTGAGAGTGACCTAGGTGACCAGCTGGCTAAGAGAAGGGGCCTCCTTTCCAGGAAAGGCTGTCTACACCAGGGTCTCTTCTCTTCTCTCCACCTCCTCCCCCTACTCTTTTCCTTTTGAGGGAGGGTCACATTTATGGCAGGCTGGTCTCAAACTTACTATGTAGCCAAGGATGACCTTGGATCTTTGATCCTATTGCCTGGGATTATACAACCAGTTCTGTATTGGGCTTACAATCAAACCAAGAGCTTTGTACACACTAGGCTAGCATTCTAACAAGTCAACTACATCCTCAACTAAACCAGGGTTGGTTTTTTTTTTTTTGAGCCCCTAATGGTGGGCTTCCACTCATCTCCCCCCCCCCAAAATGGATACATACACAAAAGAGTTGCATTCACAGACTCTCTTGCTTCCAGCCTGCAGTGGCCTGAGTGCCTGTCCCTTCCTGCCCTATGCCAGGGGCCTTGGAACAGATGGGCCTATGACATAACCCCCATCTTACCTTGAGAACTTGCAGGCTAGATGAAACTGCAAAACACAGGCTCTGGGGGATGATGACCCAGGAGAGAAAGACTGCTTTCCAATCTGTAAATGAGGCTGTGGGGTATGTGGCACCAGAAGTAATAGGGTCCATATGTACAGTGGGGATCCGCATAAAACGCCTTAAAGATAACGAAACAGACGCTATCCATGCTGTTTAGCTTTTGTTAAGCATCCTATAAATATTCTATCTCCCTTTATGGAGGTGGTCATCCTAGACAGGCGTGGAGGTCCAAGAGATGGTCCTCTGAAAATGTTTGCATGCTGACTCCTAGAACTCCGTGGTGAAAGGGGCACTTGCAGATATGATTAGATTGTAAATGTGCAGATGGGAAGACCAGAGCAGGCCCTTGGAACAGAGGCAGGAGTGAAAAGTCCAAGCAGGTCAGAAAGACAGGAAGCGTTGAAGATACTGGCTTTGAAGGTCTAAGATGAGGCAGTGGGCCGTAGACCTTACGCGGTCTCCAGAGCTCTCAATGTAAAGGAATGGGTTCTCCCTGGAGCCGTCAGAAGAAAGGCAGCAGGAAGGATGAAGCCTAGACCTCTGACCTGCACCACAGTAAGTCTATGTTGTCCTAAACTATGGAGTTGTAATCTGTTACCACAGCAACAGGAAGCTGGTGCACTCAAACCTTAGAAACTAGTGCCGATGGGGCCTGAGCCCCTGGTGAATTCTGCAACCAGCAGAGCTAGCGATGAGGCATAGGAGGGGCTGGGTACAGAGTGCTCAGCCTGTGACCTCACCCTTGGCTGCCCTGGCACCCTGATGCCTGTCAGCCCGTGGTTGTATGCATGACCAGGCCCCAAAGGGATCCTTGTGTAGTCAATGCAGTGCCAAAGGTGGGGGTGTGGCAAGAGGGCTGGTGTCCAGGCGGGAGCCCAGTCAGCCCCAGGCTACAGGCAGGAGGCAGCCCAGTGCTGGAATACTCTCTCTGCTGCTCCACTTGAAGCGCCCCAGAACTCTCATTTTTAAAAAAAAATCCATCTCTGCACTGTCCTGGCTTCCCCAGGGAGAGTGTGAGAAGGGACTTGGGCTGAGGACACTGCCTCAGCTCAGTGTCTGAGCAGTTAGATGGCCTTGTGCAAATGACTTCAACTCTCTGAGCCTGTATGCTCCTCTAGAAAGGAAGCCATATTCTCCACCGCACAGGTTTTGTTTTTGGTTTTTTGGTGTGTTTGGTTGGTTGGTTTGGTCTTGGTTTTGGTTTTCTGAGACAGAGTCTTTCTGTGTAGCTTTGGCTGTCCTGGACTCATTTTGTAGACCATGCTGGCCTCAAACTCAGAGCAATCCACCTGTCTCTGCCTCCCAAGTACTGGGATTAAAGGTGTGTGTCACCACACCCAGCTCACCCCATAGGTTTTATAGTGTCATAATCCGTGTTCTTAGTGCCTGTGTAGAGCAAACCCCACTAGTACTGCTGGCTTTTGCATCATCTTTACATGACCCTGAATTGGTCACCAACACAAATCAAAGCTGATCTCTGCTGCTAGGTGCTGAGCCCATCAAGGGAACGTGCTGCTCTGTCCACCTCAGCATCCTCAGCATTGCTACGCCTACTGAGAAGTATGAGGTGAGGGATCTGCTTCATATATTCATTCACTTACTTGTGAGCGACAGCCTCTTAGAGGTATGGTCATCTGGGAAAAGCAGACAGCATACATATATGCTTGTAGTGCTTTCTGGGTAAACTGCTAGTGTGCGCACTGGGAGGACTATCAAGATGGCCTGGAGCAGACAGGGGAGTAGATAGAAGAGGGATATCAGGGAGAAGTCAACCAAAAGGGCCTGATGGGAGCAGGAGAAGAGAACAGAGAGACAGTGGGTGCACCTCAGGGTGAGGAGAAAGCATTAGCAAGCAAGATCTGAGATGTAGGGGTCAGGTCACCTTGAAGGTCACAGTAAAGAGCCTGTCTTTTATTTTGAGCCTAAGAAAACCACTACCGGGCCTTCACACACTCCAACTTACATCTTGAAAGGAGCGTCCTTTAGGGCTCTAGGAGGAGGCAACAGTGGGAGCTGGGAGAACTGGGCCCATTGCTGTAATGCAGGCAAGAGACCGTCATGGCATGGGTGTTAGAAGAGTTTAGGAGTGGCCCAGTAGGCTACATAATAAGGCAGTGCCAAGAGGGCTTGCTCATGGGTTAAACATGCATGTGTGAGAAAGAAAGAAGGCGGGGTCTACGAAGCATGGTGGAGAAGTCCACGTGTCAGTGTCACTAGTCCTTGGGGCGCCCAGATTGTTTTGGGGGAAGCATTTGTGGTGCTGTTTCTGGACAAGGTTAACATATGGGTCCACAGGCTGAGCCAAGCTGATGGCTGGGTGGGCATCACCTAACCGCAGAGGATCCTAAATAGAGCAACAACAACAAAAGGTGAGTAACAGTTTGCTCTCTCAGCCTGCTGTCTTCCAGCCAAGGCATAGGCCTCCTGCATAGGGACTTTGGCTCTAAATAGTCAGCACTCCAGGTCTCCACAATGCTGACTGCAGCACCTTGCGTTTTCCTCCAATCCCTATAATCACGGAAATCAGATCCTTACAATAATTCTGACTATAGGTCTGTCTCCCCATCTCCACCTCTCTAGATCTACAGGGTGGATAGGTAGACACACATAGATACATAGATAATTGGTTTTGTTTCTCTAAAGAACTGAGGTAATTCATGGACGTTCAGTATTAGTCGTGTTCTGTGGGAGATGTGAAGTGGGCAGTGAAATGAGGACCGACCTGACCTGAATATACCCTATTGTATCTCTACTCATTAGAATTGGCTTCTCTCCTCTGTACAGTCTCCAAGACCTAACCCTAACTCTCCTCTTTTCTCCCCATAACAGTTGTAGGCTCCCTCTCTTGGAGGGCTCCCTTCTTGGAGAGCTAGCTGCATTATTTGGGAAATGTCACAGATAACCCCTGGAATGCCTAAGTCCCCTTCCCTCCACGTTGGTGGGGTTTTTGATATAAGGAGTCCATTCACAGTGGCAAAGCCCCTGAGCAGAGGACCCCACTCATGCCAGCAGACAGAACTAGATCAGGAGAGGCGCTATCTATCCCCTTAACCTTTACACACGCTCTGCTCTGCTCTGCTCTGGGTTTCCCGGCAAACCTCACTGCCAGCTGCCCTGACACTGCGTTACTTCATACACAACACAGCAGAAGGAGCAGCCACATCCAGGCAGGCCCAGGGTCCGACCAGCTGGTGGCTGCAGGTTATTTCCTGTATCTCAGTCTCATTCTCCTCAGCCATAATAATGGACTCCTTGCTTTACTGACTTGTATAGTAGCTGAGAATGTGACACCCCAGCAGGCACCGGTGAAGAGAAATAAACAACCATGTTAAAGTGGTTTTCCCTCACTTTCTGGGCTGCCCCAGCTAGCCTCTTTCCGAGATCGTTTTGCTCTCTGTGCTCTTCCTGTCCTTCAGAAACCAAATTTACTATAGACGTAGGCAACCAGGGAATGGTTGTCAAGGGCCGGGCTTTTAGAAACGCTGTCTGTTGCCTAGGAAACTTCCTCACTGTGAGTTCCCAGGGCTACAAGCAGTCGATGGGTTCTGGCGCCATCTGCTGGATGAAGAGCCACACTGCTTCTGAAACACCCAGACCTGGGAGCACCCCGCCCCTTTCCCCCTTTCGCGCCCCCCCCCCGCCCCCGCCCCCGAGCAAGGGGCCGCTCCCTTTCCGTGCCAGCACCTCTCCACTGAAAAGTTCTTTACTTCGTTTGCCTCCAGATTTCCCCCCAGGCTCCAGAGGTTTGCAAAAGATTCGGTCTCTCTTTGGACTACAGTGAGGATTAAAGCCTTGTCCTTCCCAAGAGCGAGAGGAAGCCGACTCAGGGAATGGGGTCTGGAGGAAGTCCCTCCCCTTAATTGATTTTCCGTAGTGCGGAATCCGCAGTGCAGAGTTGCATTTTGCTTTTCACTAGGCTGCAGTCTGCCAGGAGGGTGCAAGCCAGGATGAAAATGCTAGAGTTGGAGATGAGAGGCTGATGGCTGGGGTCATAGCAAGGTCCTTGTGTAAATTCCCTTTCCTCCTGTGCTCCTTCCAAGCCATTGGGGTTCTTAGTGACCTAGTACTACTGACTTCCTCTTGCTCCCAGAGGAGAACCGCCCTTTTCCAACAAGACTGTTGGCAGATGATCCGCTTCATTCTGAACTGCCTCACCCCTAAGAGAAGATAGCAGCAAACACCTTCAGGGGAGACATGGCTCCCAGGTGATTCCTGCTTGAGATAAGTCCTGTCCTCTCCTTAGCCTGAGTTAAACCCGTGTGAAAGGTGCCTGGCATAGTGGATTATCTGAGTCAAGAGACAGAACACTGATTGCCTCTATAAAGGTGTTTCTCCTTCCCTGTCATCATCACCAGTAAGGAAACTGAGTTCTGAACTGAGGGAGAGTCTGGCTGCTGTCCCATCTGTGCTTTCTGTCCAGATGCCCGTGTCCACCTCTAGCTGGGCCAGGAGCAACGGTGGCAGGCAGGGATCAGAAGCTAAGAGGACAGGGCAGAAGACTGGTGACCAAGGCCAGTCTAAGCTGAGCTAGAAGAAAGGTAAGGCTAGGAGTGTGATTCCTGCTCGCCTTACAGGAGGAGAGTCCTGCTATGCAACAGCTGTATGCTCAGTTCAGCACGCATACCCCACTGCTCTCTACTTTCTGACCAGACTCTGCTGTCAAACATTCCAGGTAAAGGGCAAAAGGGTCACTGTGGGCATGAAGAGGTAAGGGTTGGTCTTCCAGTGCCCTAGGTCCTGTGTGTATGTAAGGCTAGGCTCAGATTCTAGGCCTCACAAGTCAAAGCGGAATTTGAAAGAACAAAGATTCAGCCAAAGGGCATAAGGACAGTGGAAGAAGCTGTCCTCGTACCCCCATGGCTGAGGTCCTCTCTCTCTTTGGGTCCTTTTCCCAGATGAGAGGAGAGGGATGGGAGAGGGATTAAGGGCAGCTGGTCATTCTCAGTAGAGTTGCCACCTGTGTCCCTTCCTTCCTCCCCCCCACCTCCCCCCCCCACCCCACCCCCACTCCCCCCACCCCAGGCTGGGCTGTCTACTCTCTGATTGACACTAGGGCCCTGTAAGTTGAAGTGACCCTCAGGGCAGAGCTAGCCCAGGACTCTCCTGAACGCCTTCCTGGGTCATGCTATTTGAAATCTGTTCTTAGCTCTGGGGGTAGGTGGGGCAGAAGCAAGAAGTGCCCAATATACCTCTTCCATCTGTCCTCATAGGGCACCAGAGATGGCCAAAAAGCTTCTGGTAGCAGTGTGACTCTCCTGATCGATTCACCTGGGCCTCCTGCCCTGCCTGGCACCACCCCTACTCATCTTTCTGTCTTTGCTGAGGATGAGGCCAGCAGCCAAGACCAAGTACCTACAAGCGTACCAGGCCTGTGTTTTCCATGCCCATGTTGGGCCCTAGTTCAGGTTTCTCAGACTGGTGTTACTGTGGCGACCTGAGGGACTGGCTGCCCACTGGTCTCTCCCTGAGTGGCTGCACCTTCACACCAATGCTGTTGCCCACAAAGTGAGGATCTGTCCCAGCACTCGGGAGGCAGAGGCAGGTGGATCGATGTGAGTTCGAGACCAGCCTGGTCTACAAAGTGAGTCCAGGACAGCCAAGGCAATGCAGAGTGACCCTGTTTTAACAAAAACAAAAAAACAAAACAAAAAAACAAAACAACAAAACAAAACAAAAAACAAAAAAAACCAACAACAACAAAAAAGTGAGGATCTAGAGAGCTACCAGAGCTTTTGTTTGTTTGTTTGTTTTGTGGTTGGTTGGTTGGTTTTTCGGTTTTTCAAGACAGGGTTTCTCTGTGTAGCCCTGGGTGCCCTGGAATTCACTGCTAGCCTCTAACTCACAAGAGTTCTACCTGCCTCTACCTCTCCGAAGTGCAGGGATTACAGGTGTGCGCCACCGCGCCCAGCTGTAATGGGCCGCGTTTATGACAGTAAAGTGGTAGGCACCCTAGGCCACATAGCACCAGAGAGTTGCAGAGAGAGGCACCTGCACCATGCCAACCAGGCTGGACCCCTGATGGGCACAGAGTTCTGCTGAGCAGGCACTGCTCCCAGCTGTTTCTTATATACTTGGGATGACCTTCCTTCTCAGAGCATCTGTTCCACTTGCGGATCGACCACAGTGGCTGAATTTACAGCCAGAGTGTGCATGCATCTGCATCATCCCCCAGCCCCTAGCCGTTCTCTCACAGGCTTTGGTCATGAGGCCATAGGGTGAGCGCTGAGTTATCCGAGATTGTTTTCTACAGCACACGCTTTGAAAAGAGTCTCAGAAATCACGCGTGGTTCCCTCCACAACAATGATTCTCAAAGTTGGTGATGTATCAGAAGCTGGGGACACCGCGTCTATTGCGAGCCCCAGGCCCAGGCCACTAGGTGACTCTGAACTTCCGGGGTCTTTCTTGGCTCTCTGGAATAGTCTAGGTCACACCTAGCATGCTGCCTAATCTATTTGTCCATGTAACGAGGTCTAGGACCACCTGGGAGATGGGCCTCTGGGCATGTCTGTGGGGGGTTACCTGAGGTGCAGAGACCTGCCCACTGTGGGTGGCGGCCCTCTGTAGGCTTGGGGTCACTGTCATTCTCCTCTTCAAGACCTTGCTGCGTTGACCTCCCCACCATGACGGACCTCACGCTGGAGCTGTGAGCCGGAACAAACCCTTTCCTCCTTAAGCTGAGAAGATTTCATCCCAACTGATCTGGCACTTCCTCTAGAAAGGTCAGCCAGTGCTAATAAACTGCAGACCACTGGGGCTCCCTAGCTTGCAAAGTAGCCTATTCTAATGCCAGCTGTTGGTCAATGAGGTCTGATTCAAAAGGAAACTCCCCCTTTGATCCGCTCAACAGCTCGATTCAGAAGGAGCTGGTTTGATATTTGTCTAAAAGGCCGGACCTCTTTCCAACAGTGGGATGGGTCATGCTGCTCCTGTAGGGTGGCCTCAATTCATCCATCACCTCGTATTTTACCACCTTATGGGATCCAAGCATCCAACTAGGTCACCTCTCACTGTTGAGTGCCCACAGAGCCACAGACTCCAGGGCACAAGACCTCTGGGGACTCTCCACAGTTTCCACAGCAGCAGCTCTTAACTCAGCCAACAACTTGCCACCCAGATTTCCTTCCCAGTTCTGAAGGTGCATAAAGCTGGAAGACACTTTAGCAAACACCTGGTGCAGACTCAAGTGTTCAACAGCATGAGGCCTACAGCCAAAAGGCTTACTGCAGCAAGTGGGACCTGGGTGGCAGCAACCATTCTCACGGCGAGTCAGCAGGGCCCTATGGAACCTCATCTTGGTAGTCACAGGAACACTTTTGCATCATTAGCACAAACCACAATCTCTCCTAACCCTCTGACCTTTCTTGCCTTTGGAGCCTTCCTAGGGTACCTTCCTCTTTGCTCATCTGAGTGGTAACTATGCCAATGTAGGGCGGCTTTGCAACGCCCTGCCAGCCTCTACCAGCAGCATGGTAAAGCAAAGTGCACATCTTCAGACCCCCCCCTGCCCCCCCCCCCCCCGACTGTAGAGATGCCATCAAGGTCATCTGAGTAGATGTACTCTCCTGTTAGAATATCCATGTGTGCTTCCTAGGGTTCAGAGGCCTACGGAGAGCAACACCTGCTCAGCGTGGAGACGGAGGCTGCAAACGTTCTTGAAGCTCAGTAAACGGTAGCCCACCCACCTACTGTGTACACACGGGGGGTGGGGGGGGCTCTGTCTCAGGTGGTGAGGCCATAGGTCTTGAGTGGTAAGGGCAACCTCCATCCCATACTCCCACCTGCTCAGGGTTGCAGAGGGAGCTGCAGTGAACCCTTCTGTGACACTCCCCAGTTGCAGGAACTGCTGGCCAGCTGGCTCAGGCCTGGGGAGACTTCCTATCATATGGCCCACCTACATCAGTACCCCCTCAAGTGTGCCCCCCCCCACTGTCTTCCTGTAGAGGCCAGGCCCTGATGGAACTCCCAGTCAATACCAAGATGGGGGCCGGCCACCCTGAGGACAAAGGACAGAAATGGGATACCAGAGGCATTGATAACTGCATGATTTATTCAGATTATTTAATATACAATGACATGATTGTGACCCCAAAGTGTGCAAAGTTAAAGCCTTCAACTGCAGCTGAGAGGAGAGGGCAGAAACGGTTCACCTTGGGACGATGGTGAGTCAGGGATGAAGGGCAGGTGGTCATAGTCAGGCCCTCCCCAAGCTCAGGGGTGGGGAAGTGGGCTGAGGGGCAGGGCCCATGGGAGCCTCAAGCCAGAGGAAGGGGGCAGAGACCTCCCCCTAGCTTAGGTCCAGAACCCAAATGCCACATGGCTGAGAGGACAGAAGTCCAGGGATGGGCCAGAGGCAGGGTCAGGAGAGCACCATTTCCTGGGGGGAAGGGGGCAGCGAGAAAGAGGTGCCCTATAGGAGAAGCCAGGAGGGGCCACCTTCCCCAGGGGTCAGAGTTGGACACTGGGCCAGAGCAGGCTGCAGCGAGAAAGACCTGAGGCAGGCACAGGGCCTGAGAGCCAAGGCTGACTTGGCTCGGGGGAGGGGGAGGGGGGCTGAAGATGGGGGGAGCCCAGAAGGTCTCATGGGGCAGCCTGGCACAGGGAGCTACCTGACTCTGTGGGGGTGCCCTGAGAGGGGCCACAGTCCCCTCGGGGACTCCACTTCTCTCCCTGGAAAGGAACTGGGAAACCCATAGTGCAAATCTGTGACCGCTCAGTTATGGAGGGGGGCCGTTCCTGGAGTGGGACCCCGGGGTTCACCCCCTCCACTGCCTTGGCCTCCACTGCTGTCCTCAGTACAGCCGCTTCTCGTAACTGTGAAGACAGGTAAGAGGGAACTCAGAGAAGGTGTGTGGACCCTACTCCCTTCCCAGCATCCCCTTGCCCACAGTCCCCCCGGAGAGGGGCTGCAGAGCTTGCCTCTCAGCCAGGGGGCTAGAGGAGGCAGAGGTGGCCCTGGACCTCTTGTCTTCCTTTGTCCAGGGCTCCATGAAAAACCATGCCAGCCCCAGAGACAGCTACACTCCTTCCGGCCAATGTCACACCTGAATGGGCTCTCCTTGGTGCTCAGGAGGGAGAGACAGCTCAGGAAAGCACAGCCATCCTCAAGGAGCCGACTTCCACTACCTCAGCCTTTGGTACCCTGTTTCCACTGTGCTCCCCGCATGGATGACACAGGCCCTTCATAACGGGGTAGCTGCCCCAAGGCCTGTAATCACAGGCATCTCTTTGTATCCCACAATGGGATGTGTGTTTTGGTTGGAGAAGGGGCCGTGGTTGGCCTCCTCCACCATGGTGTGCTGGCAATGAGGCCCAGAAAGGACCAACTGGGTCCCTGCCCTGTGATTACACTCCAGCGTTAACTACCTCCCACCCGATTCCCACTCTCCCAGCCCACGGTCCACCCAGACTGCCCCTGCTCTATTCTACGCCTGGCCCCGGCAGCGCAGTTACTTACACGGCAGAAAGGTATAGCTACGGGAAGGTGGGGCAGAAAGAGAGACAGGTTAGATGCCCGCCTATGCTCAGGGGGATGGGTCCTCACGACGAGGGCAGGCGGCATGCCTACAACTACTGCTGCCAACTAGCTCCGCCCCCAACCCACAGTCACACCAGCATTGGGCCTGGCATCTGTCTCTCTGCCCGTTTCCCCAACCAGAGGGCTCACGCCCCCATTTTCTGCCTGTCTGCCTGCCTGCCTGCCTGCCTGGGGCCACCACCAGCAAGAGCCCAGCACCAACAGCCCCTGCTACCAGCCACCAAGCTTCCTGAGCAAGCAAGAGCTAGGGAGCCCGAATGGGGCTAGCAGCCACACCTCACCCGAAAGGTGGATGAGGAGCAGCCAGCCTGCATGAGGGCTCCATGACAAGGTTCCAGGGTGGACTGGGTGACAGAGAGGCCACGTGGGCCGCCCCGCCCCGGAACCTCAGTTTGACCCGCCCAGCACCAGCCAGCAATGGAGAGGAGGCCAGTCACTTACGAGTGTAGGCCATGCACGCCACCCTCTATCTGGGCTGACATGGTCCGCTTCTCAAACTTGAGCTCTCCTGAGTACATCATGGATCTGGGAGGTGGGCCGGCAAATAGGTCAGGAACATCCCAGGGGAAAGAGAGAGAGAGAGAGAGAGAGAGAGGGAGAGAGAGAGAGAGAGAGAGAGAGAGAGAGAAGAGAAGAGAAGGGAAGGGAAGGGAAGAGAAGAGAAGAGAAGAGAAGAGAAGAGAAAAGAAAAGAGGGAAATCTCCCAACATCCCCTGCTGCCCCCTCAAGTTACAACACTCACCGTAGAACAGACAGGCTTTGGGCCCCAATATCCTGGCAACCATGCTGGATCCCCGCTATGAGGTAGGGCACAAACTTCTGAATGGAGCCTTTATCCTGGATGGAGCCTGAGACACCCTGTGCGATCTTCACCTTATCCCCCTCGCTGTGTGGAGGGTGAGAAGGCTGAGCCTGGCAGCCCAAGGCTCAGAAGACCCCCAACCTGCCTCTCCAGGGTATAGACAAGAGAGGACACCACCTAGGAGGACCCCCACAGCAACCGCAGCCACATACTAGGCTACGGCAGAGGCGTGACCTCATCCCAGGTCAACATCCACCTGCCACTTATGCGATACCATCTCAGGTATCCATCTGAGGACAGCAGCGGCGCGCGGGACATCAAGAGCGTAAGGACAAACCTGAAGTATCGTTTCTGGCTGCTGCTGCTCTTCTCCATGGCGTCCAGAGACCCCATGCCTCGGTACTTCTTAAGCCTGACCCCATCTGAGAAGAAGTATTCGCCGGGGGCCTCCGTGGTGGCAGCCAGCAAGGAGCCCATCATCACTGCAGAGGGCAAGGTTGAAGGCTGAATGCCGCCTGCGCCACCTCCTCCTCTTCCACCACCACAGTATTCCAACTGCCCCACTGGCTCCCAGCCTCAACTGCCCAATCCAAAGTGTTTCCCCCCTCACCTGTAGAGGCTCCAAGTGCCAGGGCCTTGACCACATGGCCCACGGTCTGGATGCCGCCATCAGCTATCACTGGGACCCCAAAGCGCCGCGCATACTCAGCCACCTTGTAGACAGCGGTACCCTGGGGCCGGCCGCAGGCCATCACTGGGAAAAATGGGATGTACAGGGCAGAGGTGAGTCAGTGGTCCCTTATCCTCATGTCTGTCACCGCCAATGGAGAAAGGATGGTGAGAGATGGTATTTCTGAGGCCTAAGGTGGGACCCAACAGTAACAGCAGGGGCACAGCACTCCAGGTGCCTGATCCTAGTACCAGCAGCAGCTATGGATTAGGGGTTCAGTGCGAGCCTCCAGAAAACAGGACCTCAAGGCTGGCAGTCGCTAGCACCAGCTGCTCGTCTGGAGGAAGAGTTTCCTCTGCACTAGCAGCTAATACAGAGTCGGGTTCTTATGGCCTCCTTTGGAATACTGTTTTGCTCTTATGTGTCCTCCCCCCCTCCCCCCCCTCCCCCCAGCCCTGCCCCTGGGGTCCCACTCTATTATTACACTTAGCAATGTGGGTTCATACTACCCCTGGATGGTCAGAGACATGTTTTCTTCATACCTTAGGCATGATTTAGTCACACATGTGACCTAAGCCCTCAGCTATCTTCCAATACACACCTTATAGGAAAGCGTCACACCAACTTTGGACCTCCAGACAGAGTCTCCACAGAGAAGCAGGTTGGTCCACTCCCAAAACGTGCGTGCCCTCATCTGCCTCTCCCTAACAACTATCTCAAGACAGGGTAAAGCCCGGCACGGGCCATCCTGAACCCGACCCCCTGAGAAACGCCTAGCCGGGCCATCTATAGAACAAGAGCGAGGAGGCCACAGTAGACCAGGGTGGTCCTAAATGGCAGTCCTTCCTCCTCTGTGGATACCCACCTTCCTGAGTGATGCAGATGGAGCCACAGCCCATGCCCACGCGAAGCCCGTCCACACCGGCATCGATCAAGTTCTTGGCCTGGGCTGCTGTCACTACTGGGGGGTGGAGGGAGCAGACAGAGGAGTGTGAGGGTCGCCTCCACCCTTCCCAGGATTGTCCTAGGATCTGAGTCTACCTCCCCGCCACCTGCAGTGCTAGCCCAAGCCCATCCTACCCCTTCCCCCCTTTGCCTGAGGGGCTGAGGAGGGTCACTCCGCACTCACCGTTCCCCCCAATCACCTGGAGGTGGGGGTACTTCTGCTTGATATAGTGTACCATGGCGATCTGATACACTGAGTTCCCCTGGGATGAATCCTGCGAGCAGGGACAAACAAGCTCAGACTAGACAGCCAAGCCCCCTCTCGATGGGAGGCCAAACCCCTGAAATCCTAGGAATTAGGAACCAGGGCACCCATCTCTTTCTTTTCCTGGAAAGTTACTCGACAACTCCAAGCAGTTCTCTCAGAAGGGCTTGCTTTGCCCGTCTTAGAGCTTAATGTGCGGTCAACGTGCGGGTGCAGCCCATTCCTATTCCCTGCCCAAGGCCACATCCATGACGGATATCATCAGCAGACTGGGGTCCTTAAACTACGATGAGCCTCAGTTTTGTCATCTACTATTACGAATGGCAGTTGCAACTCAAGGAGCTGGTGCAAAAAAAAAAATTAAAACAGGTGAACGCCTGTAAAGTTAAGCAAAGGAGGGGGGGAGCTCCATGAATGTGAGTTGTAATCATCAGGGTAAATGAACTTATATGTGAGGAGAGCCCCTTGGAAAGAGGGCGTGGCTTGTTCTGGGCTCTACAACTGGCCTAACCCTGACACTAGAGAAGCAGAGAGAAAGAAAAGCAAGGTGGGGAGCGAAGGCTCTAAAGAGGTGAACGGGCCTCACTGGTGCTGAGAAACCCTCCACCGCGTCCTTACTAGTACTATGACGTCAGCGCCAGCCTGAGTGAGCAGGTCCAGGCGGTATTTGTCATCTTCGCGGGTGCCTATGGCTGCCCCACACAACAGCTGTTTGTGGGAGTCCTTGGAGGCTAGAGGGTAGTCTCTGTTCTTCTTCAGGTCTGTGCGTGCGATGATGGCCACCAGCTCATCCTGATCGTTGACTATGGGCAGCTTCCCTGACCAGGAGGAAGGACAGAGAGGCAGGGAAGTGGGTAGGAGGATGGACTGAGACTAGGGAAGCAGAGACCACTGAAGTACCCAAGTCAGCCACTAGGTGACAGCACCCACCCAGGACCTGGACCTCTTCCAAGGGACAGGAAGCAAAGAACCTTCCCAACCAGGCAAGCTCCTAAGGCTCTTCCTGTGCTGGTGCCTGGGTGGTGGGAGCCGCAGAACCCGAGCCCCAGCAGCCTTTCACCTGCCGGGGCTAAGTCACAGCTCAGGAACCCAGACAAGGCCCCAAAGTGAGACTGTCCTGAGGGAGGGACATGGGTTCTCCCTGCCCATTACAAACCCCAAAGAACTCTCCACTGGGGACCTGGGAAGCAGGAACCCACAGGGACTTAGTGTATATTATACAAACAGCTGCCCTATTAAATACATTTAACTTTTCAGGGACTTTGAGAAGCTAATTTTCTTCCTTCCTTCCTTCCTTCCTTCCTTCCTTTCTTTCTTTCTTTCTTTTTTCTTTTCTTTTTTTTTTTTAAGAGACAGGGTTTCTCTGTGTAGCCTTGGCTGTCCCAGAACTCAGTAAGAAGACCAGGTTGTCCTCAAAGTTAGACAGATCCACCTGCCTCTGCCTCCCACCTTGAGTGGTGGGCAAATGGCATAAGCCACCATGCCTGGCTTAAACGGTTAATTTTAAAGACAAAGTCTGAGTATGTAGCCTTGGCCTTAAATTCCTCCCGCCTCTCCTGATGAAATCCTCGACTCCTGTGTGCAGTTCTTTTTAAAACTGTGTGCATGCTAAGCTATGAGCACGGAAATCAGAGAACTTGCCCGGGTCACTTCTCTCCCCAACACGTGGGTCCCTGGCCTAGAACTTCAGTCCTCATGCTTAGCATCAGAGTGTCTTTGCTCACTGACCCACCTTGCTGGCCCCCATGGACGTTGATCATTTGCACAGGATGGAGATATAAAAGCAGAGTTGCTAAGGACAGAAACCTAGGGCCTCCCATGTTTAAATGCACTCTGCCACCTGACCACACCCTCAGCCCCTTTCCTAGGCTTCTTTTTTTTTGGGGGGGGGGGCTTCGAGACAGGGTTTCTCTGTGTAGCCTTGGCTGTCCTGGACTCGCTTTGTAGACCAGGCTAGCCTTAAACTCACAGCGATCTGCCTGCCTCTCGAGTGCCGGGATTAAAGGCGTGCACCACCACGCCTGGCTCCCCTAGGCCTCTAAGACCAGAAAGTTCTTACTGTGACAAGCACCTCTCAGGACTAGTTTGGGAAAACATTGGGAAGACAGTGAAATTAGGAGCGGGCTTCTGTAAACAGGTGGCAGAGTATCAGGGATCCTGCTCCGGACTGCTTAGGGCTGTTCAAGTTTCCCCCAAGACCTAGTGTCATTATTGGGCCAACAAGAGAGGCTGAGAAATAACAGAAATCCAATGTACAGGAAGCAGGGCTGGAGTGTCTACTCCCTTGGTACCTTTCTTGCTGCGCTGCAAGATTTCATTTGCCTCTTTCAATGTCACACCTGCCGGAGCCACCACCAGATCGATCCGCGGCGTCATCACCTGTGGGGCCAGGAACATTTGCCTGCAGGTTGGCAGGTGAGAGAGAAGGAGCCAGGCCTCCCTGTGGTCCCTGGTCACAGGCACCAGTCTGGGACCCTGGGGGTGAAGTTCCCCTCTATGTTGAGCTCTGCCTTCCCTGCCCTGCAGGCACCTCACTGAGGAGGGTGGTGTGGTCCTTCTCAGCAAGGAAGTCGATGTCTCGGGAGGTAACGATGCCCACCAGCTTGCTACCCATGGTGCCCGTAGCGGTGATGGGGATACCCGAGAAGCCATGTTGTATCTTGGCCTCCAGAACGTCACCCACAGTATGTGAAGGGCTTAGGACCACAGGGTCAGTGATGAAGCCTTGCTCAAACTTCTGTAGACAGAGGAAGAAGGAAAGAGCTGCAAGAAATCCAAAAGTGACATGCAGCCTAGCCACAAGGTACAAAGGGGACCCTGATGTGCCACTGAGAGCTTTCGATGGGGTAAGGGCCAATGGGAAACAGAGAGTTGAGCCCACATTCCATTGTAAGGCAGGGGACCCAGGACCCACATCTGTTAGTTAGAGGAGCTTCAGCAGGCTGTGTCTTGTTGAGGATGGGACTGGTACTTGCCTTGACCTTCCGTACTTCGTTGGCCTGGAATTCTGGGGTGCAGTTGTGGTGAATGAAACCAATTCCTCCCATGAGCTGGGAAAAGAAGGGAGGTATGGGTAAGAGGAAGAGCTAGCCTGCTCTGCCCTGTCCCTCTGCACAGCCCATTCCTGTCCAGTGTGGCCCCCGCCCCCCTCCCCTGACCCAGGCAAAAGACTCACAGCCATTGCAATGGCCATGTCAGCCTCTGTCACCGTGTCCATGGGAGAAGAGATCAGTGGTGTCTTCAGTGTGATCTTCCGGGTCAGGGCTGATGTCAGGTCCTAGGGATGGAAGCGTGGCCCACTGAAGCCTTTTATCCACTGGACAAACATTTGCTGGCATCCACATGCCGCATAGGACAGGCCCTTGGGGGCACAGCAGCAAGCAGTACAGCTCTTGGGGAACTGACCACCCCAATTGAAAAGAAAGACAGAAGAGGAAAGCCACAAAGAGTGCCAGGCCCATAGTCCCAAAATGAGGCAGGAAGGTTAAGAGTTCAAGGCTAGCCTTGACTAATACTAAATTCCAGGCCAGCCTGGATTAGATGAGACCAGGAAGGAGAGGAAAGGGGGAGGAGAGGCCAAGGCCAAGTGACACTAGGAACATGGTGAGTGGGTTTTAGGTGACAAGGGCTGGTGGCAAAGGGAGGCCCAGGAAGGCACCTATTAGCCATGTAGGAACACAAATGGCGCAGGCTCTAAAGCTCAGGAAAAGATCAGAATCGTTAGGGCAGCTGTACAACCCTAATCTGAAGATCCCAAATCCAAAATGCTTTCAAACCCAAAAGCTCGGTGTGGTGGTGCACACCAGTAATCCCAGCACTGGGGAGGCAGAGGCAGGTGGATCTCTGTGAGTTCAAGGCCAGGCTAGGGCTGTTTCACAGAGAAACTCTGCTTTGAAAAAGAAAACACGGGACTGGAGAGATGGCTCAGTGGTTAAGAGCACTGACTGCTCTTCCAGAGGTCCTGAGTTCAATTCCCAGCAACCACATGGTAGCGCACAACCATCCATAATGTGATCTGGTGCCCTCTTCTGGCCTGCAGGTGTACATGCAGGCAGAGCACTAGTATACATAATAAATATTAAAAATAAAAAGAAGCAAAGAGAAAAAGAAAACACAAACAAAGCCTAAAGTGTTTTGAGTACAGACATGATCACAAGTACAACGTTCTACACATGACCTCATATGACAAGTTGCCCTCAAATGCAGGAAAAGTACTGTATAAAATTACCCTCAGGCAGTGTATAAGGTGTACATGCAATATAAATTAATTTTGGTTTAGATTCAGGCCCATTCCCAAGATGTCACACTACACACCACACCTTCCTGACAGAGGCCACAGGACAAGGAGACCCTCCATGACTAGGCAGATCTTTCTAGCCCCTCTCTTCCTAGCACGCAGACCAGAGTCTGGCACAAAGCCAGGATGCACAGTAAACCCTGTTGAACTTCCTGACTGCTATTATGACGGAACAACCAGAAGAACCCAAATTTCCCCCAAGTAAAATCTGCCTGGGTCAGAGTTTCCTCAGTACTTAAATGGTCTAGGCCTGCACAGGCGCTCAGGCCTTCTGTGAAGATGGACACAGCCGCAGAAATGAGCGGTTTTCACCAGGCATGAGTTCAAGATGGAATCACTGCACTTCTGAACTGTCCTATACGCATTCATCTCTTCTCGGGCTTCCCAACCTCCTGACCATTCATTGATTTGGCTCAGCACTAGCCCCTCACGGGAAAGCAAAGTCCTCCCTGACCATGCCCCAACCCCCAGTCCTACTCCTTCAAACCCTCCCGCCAGGTCTTGTCCATTACGGGTCGGCGCCCGACCACTGTGCACCGTATGCAAAGTGCTCGTAATCTCGGGAGCATTGTCCTTGCTCAGCATTTCAGACCTGATTGCCCATATAATAAAGCAGCCACACCCAGCCCTTCTCCTCACAAGGCCTTTTCTGAGCCTACCCGCCGACTTCTTCATGGACAGGGCATCCTCTAAGCCTACGAGAGGCTGCCACTCAGGACTCTCCGGGATCTCCCGCAGCCCAGAGGTCTAACTCTGCCAGAGCCTCCCGCTATTAAGTGTAATAAGCAACAGCACATTCCCAAGGAAAGCCTCTCCCATAGCCTGCCCTTGAACACGAATTCAGTCCTCTCCCTGAGGCAAAGGAAGAGGCGCTTACCACTTCATCAGCTGTGAAGTCTATGAACCCTGGGAGGATCAGGAAGTCGCTGTGAAGACAGAACAAGAAAGAGTGGTGAGCAGGATGTCTGAAAGGGTCAGGGTCTGCTGTTCTAGGGTTGGCAGTAAGGTGGGGGTGGGTAGAGGAGCAGAGAGGCTGGGGTCCACTGACCCTGCTGTCATATCATCAGGAGTCTTCCTCACCACACCCCATAATGTCCTGCCGGCTTCAACCTTAAGACCTAGAGTCAAACCAGGCATGGTAGCGCACGCCTTTAATCCCACACTCGGGAGGCAGAGGCAGGTGGATCGCTGTGAGTTCAAGGCCGGCCTGGTCTACAAAGTGAGTCCAGGACAGCCAAGGCTACACAGAGAAACCCTGTCTCTAAAAACCAAAAAAAAAGAACTAGAGTCAAAAATGGCAGAAGGTCTAGGCAAGCTGGAGGTTCGCCCCCCACCCCACCCCCTGCCGCGTTTGTGAAAGGACACAGAGGCGCCCTATATGGTCACACTCAGTAGATTCAATGCGTGCCGATGAAGACTTCTCAATCCGTTGTTGTTTAACTTAATCTATTTTTTTATAGACAGGTCTTGTGTAGCCCAGGCTGGCCAGATTATCTGCTGTATAGCCAAGGATGACACTGAACTCATCTGCTGGCTTCAAGTGATGTGATTGCAGGCATGTGCCACTATACCTGGATTCCTTTTTCCCTTTTGAAACAGTGTTTCACTTTGTTGTGAGTTCATGATCCTCCTGCCTCCACCAGTTGGGATTATAGGTATGTGCCATCATGCCAGGTTTAAGAGTTCTGCCTTGACAGGTGTAATAGTGCACACCTTTAATTCCAGCACCCAGATAAAGGCAAATGTATCTCTGTGAATTTGGGGGCAGCCTGGTCTATAGAGCAAATTCTAAGTCAGCCAATAGTATATACAGAGACACATGCCTTTAATCCCAGCACTTGGGAGGCAGAGGTAGGTAGATCACTGTGAGTTTGAGGCCAGCCTGGTCCACAAACGAGACCAGGAGAGCCAAGGCTACACAGAGAGACCCTGTCTTGAAAAAGAATAAAAATAATAAAATAAAATAAAGAGACCCTGTCTCAGAAAGACACACACACACACACACACACACACAGAGAGAGAGAGAGAGAGAGAGAGAGAGAGAGAGAGAGAGAGGGTTCTTAGTCCTGACAAAAACAAACAATAATTCAACACAGAAAACAGAACCTACATTGGGCATGGTGGCTCATCCCTATAATCCCAGCACTTGGGGGGGCAGAGGCAGGAGGATCTCTGTGAGTTCGAGCCAGACTGGGCTACAAAGAGAGTTCAGGACAGCCAGGGCTATTACACAGAGAAACCCTGTCTCGAAAAACAAAAACAATGAAAGAACAGCAAAATAACAGAGAATCTGGGTTGAGAGAACAACTCAGTAACACAGCATTTGCGGATTACGTGTAAGGTCCTAGGTCTGGTTCCCAGCACTGTAAGATAAAAAGAAAACACAGACTCTGAAAACAAGTTTGCAATACAACATGACTCAAGCACAAGCCAGTGCCACGCAGGGCCTGGGGCTGCTGAGTCACACAAGGTTCAAAGCAGCTGGAGGGACCCCAGAGAGCAGAGCTACGGGCATGTTCTGACAGGGCAGGCACTGGGACAGGAGCAACCAACACACATGGGAAAGGACAGCCAGAAGTCCACAAGACTGGGAACCAGCCAGAGCACAGCAGCTGTCAACATGAGTGTGGTAACAGTTAAGTGACACCTAGGAAGGAAGAACAGGCCTACGTGGTACTTCTAGGCACAGGTTGTCACAGACCACTGATGCTATGGGCCTGAAGTCACAGCAAGCTTTGGCAGACATACTCCAAAGCAAATGCCATGACTTCAGAAACATTCTGAGCCCAGCTTAGCAGGAGGCACTTCCGTGCAGGAAACAAAAGCCACAGGGCAGATAGGAGTACTGTGATTAATGTACTGCCAGGCCTAAAAACGAAACTTTTTCTTTTTCTTTTCTTTTCTTTTCTTTTTTTTTTTTTTGTTTTTTTGTTTTTGTTTTTGTTTTTGTTTTTCAAGACAGGGGTTTCTCTGTGTAGCCTTGGCTATCCTGGGCTGGCTTTGTAGACTAGGATGGCTTAGAATTCACAGAGATCCGCCTGCCTCTGCTCTGCCTCCCAGGTACTAGGATTAAAGGCATGCACCACAACCCCCTAGCTCTAAAAAGAAACTTTTTTGTTTGTTTTTTTCATTTTTTGAGACAGTGTTTCTCTGTGTAGCCTTAGCTGTCCGGGGACAGTCTTTGTAGACCAGCCTGTCATCGAATTCATAGACATCTGCCTCCCAAGTTCTGGGATTAAAAGTGTGAGGCCTGGGGGTGGTGGCCCATGCCTTTACTCCCAGCACTCGGGAGGCAGAAGCGGGTGGATTGCTGTGAGTTCAAGGCCAGCCTGGTCTACAAAAGGGAGTCTAGGACAGCCAAGGCTACACAGAGAAACCCTGTCTCATTTAAAAAAAAAAAAAAAAGTGTGAGCCACCACCTCCTGACTTAAAAAGAAACTTTTAAGAGTTCTCCTTGAAATTTCCCTAGAAGGGCAGTAAAAATCCTATCAAAGATGTAGTAGCCCATCTTTCATGATTGAAGATCACCAAAGCAACAGCAAATAATTTTTATCCCACCCTGGCCTCCCTTGGCAGCCCATTACCCTCTGTGGCTCACTTAAGAGGCCAAAGAAGAAATACTGGCGTCTGGGCCCACTTTCATCTGGGGGCAGGCAGGAGGGCACCCTCCTTGGGAGTGACTGGGAAATTGCCTGACACACAGGGATGCTTATGAGCCAAGCAGAGACGACAGGCCAGATGCTCTTGCCGATCCAGCATCACTCCTCTGCCCCAATCAAGGGTTCTGACACTGCTTCCTGGCAGGGACATCATCCTGCAGCCAGAAGACACAGCTAGTGCCAGGTCTGCAGGGAGATCTGGCCTAGGGCCCACAGGAAAATGCGAACTAAGCTTAAGGCAGACAGGTAGGTCTCTACCTTTCTCCAAGTGCCACGTGGAGTGGGCTTGAAGGGTGGGCACAGAATATCCATGGAAGGCACCAGCCCTGACCTGTGGGCAGGTAGACGCACAAGTGGAAGGTGGGCTAGACTGGACAGGGAAAGAAAGGGCCATCCTACTGCCAGATGGGACCACCTTCTGAGGGTTATTATTCAACCAGCTGCCTGAGATGGGATCTTGGGATCTCCCTGCTTTCACGGTGAGGCTTGAGGAAGGAAGGCATCCTGGATCATGCTGGTTAAAGTCTCCCAGGAATGGCCATTTCTTGTTTCCCCGCATGTCCCAGGCCTCCCCAGGGAGGCCAAGACGCCCAGGAGAATAGCAAGGAGGGCAGGCTGGCCTCGGATCTAGTCAGTTATCGGTCCAGGCTCCTTGGGCAGTGATGTCGCTGTGCCACGTCCCTCTCTATTCTTGGTGCAAGCCTCCTTCCTTCCCTTGCCCAGCCCCCCACTGGCCCCAAGTCACTCTTATTGGGCGAGGGCATTAGGGCGTCAGCAAGGGACAGCCGTGCACGTGTGGGGCTGGGGCCAGGGACCGCCGGGCGGCGGTGCGCGCACCCAGGTGGGGCCAGTCCCTGCGCTTACTTGTAGGTGAGTCCATCCGCGTTGGCGAAGAGCTGCTGCGCGGTGAGCCCATCCTCGGGAACGTAGCCGGTGCCTCCGCTGATCAGGTAGTCCGCCATGCTGCTGGAAGACACCGCGACCCGACATAAACACCCGCGCGGGCCGCCCCGCTGCCACTGCCTCCTCCGCCGCCGCCGCCGCTGCTGCTGACGCGCACCGAGGCCACGCTGCCGCCGTGGGCTAGGGGCGGGGGCTGCGGCTGCCGAGGGAGGCTCCGGGCGCCGCCCTCTCCTCCAGCCCCTCCTTCGAGAACCGCTGCCTCCGCCCCTCGCCGCACAAAGGCCCTGCCCGGCTCTCCCAGCTATCGCCGCTGCACACATGCCCCGATCACCCGCAATGGCACCTCGACTCTGGCATCCAGGGCGGGGGCTGCGGGGAGGATGTGAGACCAGAGAAAGAGGGGACGGCAAGCCAAAAGGAGACACGCCCCCTTCACTGCTCTTCAACGTGCTCCCCACAAACCCCAGCAGTGTATCCCACGGGGTTCACCCCTAATCTGGGTCCCTCACGCCACTGAGCCCCTTAGTCTCCTGTTAGCTACCCTAGGGGTCCCTCTAACATTATTTTGCCTTTTCCCAATTCTCCCAACCTTGATAAAATCCCAGAGCCCCGAACTATCAGTCTGAACTCAGAATTCCTCAACACATAAGAGATGGGCCCTAGACCCTATTCTTGCCCCGACCCTACACAATTCCTAAGGAGCAAGCTTTTTTTTTTTTTTTCCACAATGACACTCTTGACATTTGAGAGGCCCTGGAGTCCTTTGCAGTCTTCAAAACATTTTTCATAAATGAGCACATATACACCAAAATCTAATTCCTGGGTCTCCTCGTGCATAGGTGCAAAGGTTCAGAAGGAGAAAGGCAATTCCTGGTCCCAGTCTACACACACACACACACACACACACACACACACACACACACACAGGGGTGGGGGAGAGAGAGAGAGAGAGAGGGCGCACTCATCCTCAGTCCTGAAAGATCTAGAGACCAGGAAGGTTACTATAGAGAAGAAAATCTGTTTTGATTTGGGATTGTCATATGGGGTGGGGTGGGATGTCATGGGGGGAAGGCTTAAAGGTCTGAGGCAGTGGCATAAACAAATATGCATAGAAGCAGGCAGTTTTAAAGACCTCCCTGCTCCCCCCACCCCCCCACCCCCCGTGGGAGAGCTTTGGTGGTCAGTTCTGAGTGGCCAGCAAGACCCAGATTGCAGTCTGAGAGACAATATATTGAGGGAGTGAATCCACTGACATGGAGGAAGGTGGAGGTGGCAGGACCTGCAGAAAATCAGGTGGCAGAGAGACACTTTTCTCTCTGCCATGAGAGCCATGTGGTTCCCTTCCTCCTGATCCCAGGAAGGCTGGCTTTGTTTACCTCTCAACTGTGTAGTGACAGCCAGGCCCTGGGGAGCTTTGGCTTCCAAGCCACCAGGCTCTCTGGGGTACTCTGCCTCCCCAGTGGTGCCCCCGGGACCCTGCCAGGAAAACACAGGCGGTTCCAGCCATGTGCAAAGGGAAAAGGAAGTCTCCCACACAGTTCAAAGTATTACAAAAGATTTGCCCATGTCTTCTTAGCTCATGGGAGGCTGGGGGTTGTACAACGGACCCCAAGCTTCTCCCCTTCACCAGTGGAGCCTAGAGGACAGGGTCTGGTGTGAGCTCTGAAAGTATCAGAAAGGAGAGGAGACAGCTACAGCTCCCGGCAAAGCACAGATTGGTATCTGCTTGCTGGGGTGCCCTCTGGCTCCCCAACACTCAAGAGATTCACTCTAGATACCTAGGCCATATAGGGAGCCAGGCATCTGAGCCTCTCACTTGCTACCAAGAGTCAGAGAAGTGAGACCAGCCATAGCTAGAGGACACACACTGGTCATTCTGAACGGCCCTTCCTGGACACAGAAGAAATAGCCATGTCAACCATAGGCTGTGAGCATTGCCTACCTCAGTGGTCTCTCTGGGTTTCTAAGGAGCCTGCTGCTGGTCACTGCTCCCTACCCGCATGAGTCAAAATTGGCTCTGGTTCAGGGTTCAGCCAAGGCTGGGGCCCAGGAGAGCAGCTGGGGTCTACCACCTCACATAACTTTAATGTGGCATCTGCCCCATCCCTAGGAGTCTGGGCCTCAGGAGAGCAGACTGGCAGGCTGAGCTATGGGGACGGTCACCTTCCCGGTGATTACAGACCTCAGGGCCCCTGTTCTCCCTCCTGCTTTGACTGATGTCAGAGCTCTTCATTACTCTAAGCTGCTGGGCTCAAGGCTGGGTTAGGCTGTCCTTTTCTAGAGAGTTAATCCAACCCCCCCCCCCACCCCTCCTCCGGCTTCCCTCCTCCCTCTTCCTGCAATTCCCCAGCTGCTTCCTCCACCGGGAGGAGACACCAGGCAACCAGTGGGCCTCTTCCACAGCAAGGAAGGGCAGCTGGTCCCCTGAGACTCCCCATCTCACAGCTTCAAGGGCAGGGGGCAGGTCCAAGCCAGCTGCTCAGGGGAATAGGGGAATTATGTCCAGCATGGCACCAAAGTTCAGGCAGGCGACCCAGAGGACTCTATCTGATCTGAGGTTGTTCAGAGGAACATGATTTCAAAAACACTTTTAGGGGAGAAAAGGTAATGACAACATTAGCGTTGTTAGGTTGGGATAAAGTGGGCAGGGATCGCCGGAGTTCAAGCCAGAGACCACTAACCCTGGGCTCAAGCTTGCCTCTTCCTACAGCTCCAGGTTGGTGGGGGCAGATGGAGGCCTAGCCAGCAGGTTTTTAATCTCATACTACCTAGCTGGGGCTCAGGTTTACACAGACTCTTCCGAGCCTTACTTGGGGACAGGAGGGTGTGGGGTTGGCAGTGTCCCTTGGATGCAGCAGTACATCTGGTGAAGGGATGCTTCTGCCCAGCCTCGGAAATAACGTTCTACAATTCTAGCACTGCTTCCCTCAAGCACACAAGTGCAACTGCCTGCTTCCTCCCAAATAGTGGCACCTCTCTATAACCCCAAGCCCTTCAACCTAGATTTCTATGATAGGAAAAAACAAAACAAAACACGGACGGGGATTGTCTAAGCCTAGGTCAGTTCTAAAGAGTCAGCCTGCAATGGCAAGAGGGGCTGGTCTTGGTAGCGCCTAAAGCCGTTAGTAGTTCTTACGTAAGCGACTAGACCCTGGGCGGATCTACCTGGCTAATTCATCAGACCACTCTCCCCTTCCCCCGCCCTCCCCCCCCCCCCCCAGGCCCAGCTGCCAGGTCACCTCTCCAAGCTGCTGAGCACCAGCAGATGGGTAGAGAAAGAAGTCCAAATCCCCTGGACCGGAAGGACAGTAGGATTGCATTTCAAACTGCTATACAATCCAGAGATTAGCCGATGTCTCTTTTTCAGCTAGTTCCCTTGAGGCCCAGTTCACTTCCCCCCACTCTCTCTCCAGAGATCCTCATTCACTGCCTTTCATACCCCTGCACGGGGGTCCTGACTCTTCCAAGGGAGTGAACAGCTGCAGCCTCATTGGATCTCAGTGCCTAGTGAGGAAGAGCAAGTCCCTTCACCTGGTCCTAGGGAGACACTCAATCCGGACACCCACACCTACTGAAGACAGTTCAAGGGAGAAGAAACAGCCGAGGAGGAAGCAACATTGGACCCGGGACTCCAACAAGCACCATGTATACCCCACAGGTTGGAACCACTTGCACCAAGCGTCACTGAGCGTGTAGTCTAGTTTGGATCCTGATATGAAATTTTAGGGAGCAAAATTACAGCCTGCGCCCTCTCCCCGGCTTCCAGGAGTAACATAGCACCGAACTGTTTGCACGGTGCCTGCTTGCGTCGCCAGCCAGAGTCGGGTGTATGGCAGTCTAACTGCGTCTGGGGAAGTTAGACGTGCAGACTGTGGAGGGGACCTGGCCCTGGCCTCCCCCGCAGCGCTACACGGTCTCCCGGTGCTGCCGCACCCTTCTCTGCCGCCCGCCCCGGATGCGCCCGCGCGCTTTGCCCTGGGCGTCACCTCTCCGGCTCGTAGCCGGCCTGCAGCAGGCGGGCGCTGTACCGCTGCGCCGCGGTCTCATGTCCCGCGTGTTGCCGGACTCCGGGCTCCGGAGCAGCAGCGGCTCCGCCTCCCTGCAGCAGCGGCGAGAACAGCCCGGACTCCGGTGCGGGTGAGAGAAGCTCCTCCATGCCATGCGGAGGCCGCAGCTCTGAGCGGCGGGAGCCTCTCCGCGTGGAGGCTCCCGGACTAGGTCGGGCAATAAGAGCACCAATCTTTCCCGGGAGGGGGCGGGGCCGTGGGTGGGGCCTTCTGCAAGGGGCGGGGCTGTGTGCTTTGGGGCGGGGCTCTGGCGGAGCTGCGGTGTGGGGGTGGGGGTTCTGGAGTCCATCGGGCTACGCTCTTGGCACCACACTCTGTTTCCTTCCCCCCCCCCCCACGAGTGCCACTCAGGCTCAGAGTAGATGGGCAGATGGCGAGGTGGAGCGAGGTTTGTGTTCTCCAAAGACTCAACTGAAGAGGACCTCCGCTGTACCCTGTCTCTTGGACCTTCTAGTTTCTCCTGGCTTCATCTGAGGAAAAGGTGTGCAAACGGCAGGGTAGGAATTCTTAGGCCTTCCATGAAACCGTTGCATGGCCTCTTGGAGCGCTTCCAACCGTGGCCTGCAGTCCTGGGCAAGGGGCGGGGGGAGGGGGCACTCTAACAAACCCTACCTATTCAACAAATCCCACCGTGTATGAGAGATTTCTTTCAACTGCTACCCAAAGAAGACAAACAGGCTACTGGCTCCTGAGAGGAAAAGACCCTAGTCCTGTCTTGCTTTCAGTATCCCTTTCAAGAGAATAGGGCTGAGCATACAAGGTACTCACATTTGCTCATCTGCCAGCTAAAAACCACTTTCTGTTTCAGCTTTGTTACTACTGTCGGCTTTCATAGAGCAACTCTCCCGGAAAGCAAGAAAAAGAGTTACTGCCTTCAGGCAGTCTGTTGAAGAAGCCAAGGAGACAGAAAACAAACAGCTCACAATTCCTACACTGAATCCTTTTTAAAAACCTGACAATCTGAGGAACAAACGGATGCTTTGGGGCTGGAGAGACAGGTGGGTGGTTAAGGGCACTGGCTGCTCTTCCATAGGACCCTAGTTCGGTTCCCAGTACTGACATGGTAGTTCACAACTGGCTGTAACTCCAGTTCCAGATGATCTGATGCCTTCCTGTGGACTCTGCAGGCACTGCATGCACATGCTACACAGACATACATGCAGGAAAACACCCACATACATACAATAAAATAAATAAATGAACTTTTAAAAAATTGGGTGATTTGCTGGTGCTAAGATCCATTTCAAGAAAGCAAAAATCCTGGCCTTCGTTATATCTAGTTTTATGTCAACTTGACACAAGCTAGCTCTGCCCTTGGCACCACACTCTGGGCCTCCTGCCCCCCCCCCCATCTGAAAGGAGGAAAACTCAAGGAGAAAGTGCACACCTAAGATCAGTCTGTGAGGCATTTTTAGTGATTGATGGAGAAGGGTCCAGTCCGCTGCCAGTGGTACCATTCCTGTGTTGGTGGCCCTAGTTCTATAAGAAAGCAGGCTGAGTAAGCCAGGGCCATCAAGCCAGTAGGTGGCACTCCTCCATGGCCTCTGCATCAGCTCCTGCCTCCAGCTTCTAGCCCCACTTGAATTCCTCTTCTGACTTCCTTCAGCGATGAACTGCAATATGGAAGTACAAGCCAAATAAACCCTTTTCTCCCCCAAGTTTGCTTTTGGCCATGGTTTTTCATCACAGCAATAATAACACTAACTAGGACAGCCTTTAATCCTAACACTCAGGAGGCAGAGGCAGGATGAACTCTATGAGTTCAAGGCTAGGCTGGACTGTACATCAAGTTCCAGTCCATGCAGGGATACAGTTAGACCCTATCTCAAAAAATAAAAAGAAGAAGAAGAAAAGGAGGAGGAAGAAGAGCAGGTGGAGGAAGAAAGAAACAAACAAAGAAAAAAAAGGAGAATTAGGACCACACTTGGTGGTTCAGGACTGTAAACTAACTACTCCAGAGGTTGAGGCAATAAGAGTACAACCCTAGCCTAGGCAATTCTGTCTCAAGATAAAAAAGTGAGAAGAGACATTGGAGAGATGGCTCAGTGGTTAAGAGTATTGGCTGCTCTTCCAAATGTCCTGAGTTCAATTCCCAGCAACCACAGGGTGGCTCACAACCATCTAGAATGAGATCTGGTGCCCTCTTCTGGCACACAGGTGTACATGCAGGCAAAACATTATATACATAAATAAAATAAATCTTTAAAAATTAAAAATTAAAAAGTGAGAACAGCCAGGCAGTAGTAGCACATGCCTTTAATCCCAGCACTCAGGAGGCAGGCTGATCTTTGTGAATTTGAGGCCAGCCTGGGCTACAGAGTGAGTTCTAGGACAGCAAGGGCTACACAGAGAAACTTCGTCTTGAAAAACAAAACAAGAAAGGTGAGAAGAGAGTTGGGGATACTTGCCTAGCCTGTGGAACCCAATACCACAAAAGACGAAGAAAGAAAGCAGACTTAAACTTGGCAATCCTTCTGACTCAGCCGCCCCATTCTGCGGTGATTACAGGCATACAGGACCATGCCTGTCTAAGGCAGACTTTTCAGTCTGTTTCACAAAAGAGATGAGTGCATGTCCAGATTTAGTATTTGTTAAGTTAGGATACAAAATTGGGCATGGTGGCACACGCCTTTAATCCCAGCACTTGGGAGGCAGAGGCAGGTGGATTGCTGTGAGTTTGAGGCCAGCCTGGTCTACAAAGTGAGTCCAGGACAGCCAGGGCTACACAGAGAAACCCTATCTTGAAAAACAAACAAAAAAGTTACGATACAAAGTAACACACACTTATAAATTTATCTAGAATCTACATAGGAGAAAAAAGTATGCAGGTATTTGTGTTTCTGATTCCGGAAAGAGAGGGAGGAAGAGAGAGAGAGAGAGAGAGAGAGAGAGAGAGAGAGAGAGAGAGGGAGAGAGAGAGAATCAGAAGGTGGCAGCTTGTGTAATTACTGTCCTACTACTGTAAAGAGACACCATGACCTAAACAACTCACATAAAAGAAAGCATTTAAAGGGGGGGGGGGCTTGTATATACTTTTAGAAAGTTAGTGTGTTGTTTTAATTGAAAATTCCGGATGGTTCTACTTTACCAATAAAGACTCAGAAGCCAAATGTTGTGGTGAAAAATCTGCTAGTTCAGAGAAGCAAGCACCCAGCTGAATTTCCTACTCAGCTCACATCCCGATGGAGAAGGCCCAAGAAGCTTACTAGCTCAGCTGACAGCACAGAAAGAAAAGGCAAAAAAACAAAACAACAACAACAACAAAAAAAAAAACCCAAGGCCAAAGGCTTGCTAGCTCAAAGCTCAAACAGCCAAAGGCCAAGGACCTGAGGAGCTCAAGAGCTGGAGAGCTAAGGTAAAATCCCAAACTAAAGAGCTAAAGTGCCAAAGAGCCCTTCTACTTCTACAGCTGTCTTAAATACCCCTCAACTCAAAGCCCTGCTACTCTGTAATCCCTTGCTCTGCCTCTTGACCTAGGGCTAACTTTATTAAATCCTGTGTACACATAGCTCTTGGATTAAAGGTATGTGTAAGGCTGGCTGAACCACACCTTAATCACCTGTTTATAATAAACAGGAAGTTCTTAGATTAAAGGTGTGTTAGGGCTCAACCACAAGAAAAAGGGATTTCAGTTCAGTCTCAGGGATTACAATGGGACCAACGACAGATTTTTACAGTTCACAATCTCAGGAACCACACTGAGATAAAATATCCTGAACATTAGTTCATTGTCATCATGGCAGGAAGCAAACAGGCATGGTGCTGGATCAGTGGCTGAGAGCTTTATGTCCTGATCTGCTGGCAGCAGGCAGAGAGAGACTCTAGGGCTGGCGTGGGCTTTTGAAGCGTCAAGGCCCTCCCCTAGTAACACACCTCCTCCAACAAGGCCACACCTCCTAATCCTTCTCAAACAGTTCCAATAACTGGGGGCCTATTGGGGCTGTTCTCATTCCAACCACCTATGGCTCAACCTTGCAATCTCAGTATTTAGGAAGCCCAGGAAGAAAACCACTGTGAGTTCAAGGCTGGAGCTACATAATAAATTCCAGGCCAGCCTGAGCTATAGAGTGAGATTTTATTTTAATTTTTTCTTTCTTTTTCTTTCTCTTCCCCTGCCCCCCCCCCCCCCGAAACAGGGTTTCTCTATGTTATCTTGGCTGTCCTGGACTCACTTTGTAGACCAGGCTAGGCTTGAACTCACAACAATCCACCTGCCTCTGCCTCCCAAGTGCTGGAATTAAAGGTGTGTACCACCACACTCCGCCTAATTTTTTTCTTTGATTCCTAGCCACATGTGAAATCTTGTCTCTCAAGAATACCATTATGGGCCAGCTATGGTGGCCTATGCCTTTAATCCCAGCACTGGGGAAGCAGAGTCAGGGGAAATCTCTGTGAGTTTAAGGTCTGCTTGGTCCACATAGCAAGTTCCAGGACAGCCCAGACTACATAGAGAGATTATGTCTCAGAAAATAAAATTAAAATGTACCATTATGTGGGGGGCTAGAAGATGGCTCAGCAATTTAGGGCACTTGTTACTCCTGTAGAGGACCTGGGTTTGGTTCCCAGCACCAACATGGTGGTTCACAACCATCTGTAACTCCAAACCGAGGGGATCTGACAGGTTCTTCTGGTATCTACAGGTACTGGGCACAAATACCGTGTGCATATATACATGCAGGCAAACACTCAGACACATTAAAATAAAATGAATCTAAAAACATTTTTTATTTTTTTAGCACATATATTTATTTTATTACACATGAATAAAACAAACTACATACAACAGGGAGAACCATAAGACAATCATGAGTTATATAAATGTTACATTCATAGTGATTTGACTATTTGTATTTGTCAAACATCTTTTCTATCTTGTTGGGTCTAAATTTCTGAATGAAATTTAATATCTATTATATTTTATTTTTATTAACTTAAATTATTTATCTTGATCTAAAAAGATCTTATCCCCTAACCAACTAAACTTGATTGTAAAACTGAACTATCTGGTCTTCAACTCCCCTCAAAGACTTGAGAAGGAATAAAACTTAAATGCCTGGGTGAACCGGTAGTACAGGTTAGCAGCTTCCAAAATGAAAAAAAAAAAAAAAAGAGAGACTGAGACAGTTTACTGCCTGAACAGTCACCCAACACTCTCTATAATGTCGGTGCCTCATCTTTGGCCTTCTAGCACAATATCTCTGCCAGATTTATTCATGAGGCAGGAACTATTAAGGGACTTGCTTACCCTGTCTTGGCAGAGTTCGGCCATTGACTCTGCCTGCATCTAAGCTTGCCCATTTTTAGGCAGAATTTTGTCTGTGACAGAAATGAGGACATTTTCCCCAGTGGCTTGTTTGCCACATTTGAAGCCAACTCCATAAAGAGGTTCTTTGATGCTCATCATCTTCTTTGAGGTCAGCTGGATGTTGTCAGGAGTTAACTTGTCTTGTTGTCAAAGAATCTTTAGAATAATAAAAACATCTTTAAATGCCATATTCCTTGGCTCTCTGAGGCTTTTGAGTACCTTATTTAACTATTTTACCTTGTATATCTGTAGAATCATATCTATCTGTTAGACTTAGGATATATATTCTTGTGCTAAATCAGACTAGTATTTGACATGACCATGATTTGCATCAACATACAAAATTCTATACCAGTGACTTAGAGATAACTTTCTTGTGAGTAACATTAAGGCCTAGAATTAAGGAGTAGATTCACTCATCTACCTTTTTTTCTATCCTCGTCTGTTTCTATATCCCCCTTTCTTTCTTTTCAGCTCCTATCTCCTTGCCTATGGATGAAAGATAAAGGAAAAGAGAGACATCCCTGAGTTCAGCCTAGTTTTCTCTTTGTATAAGACCAATAATAACTTATAACCACCTCCCGATGAAACTAAGCATTTGTAGACCAAGAGAGCAAACAGAAACCTACCCAACCCCCCCTTGGAGGGAATGAGACATCATTCTCTTAAGGTTTCTTCAGGCTGAATTGGGGCATTTAATACCTTAGAAGGGGCTCAAAAAATTGGGAAAAATAGTAAAGCAAGCCAAGGATTGCATTTGTGGTCCAGTTTCTAAATGTTGAGAGATTCCAAGCTTAATCAGAGTTCTGTGTGGGACAGATTGAAATGCTGGACCAATTGGCATCAGAAGCTTTCTACAACACTGTCCAGGAGGCTGTCCAGTTCTGATGGGTAACAGCAACAGAGGCGTCTGGGGCTGGAGTAGGAGGATGCAGGATGTCAGTGTCCAGCATGCTGAGAGGAATGCATCCTGTGAGGTCTAATCCAACGTCAGTGTCTGGTTCTTTTGTTATAAAAACAATTTCTCACAAGCATTATAAAGTTTTAACATAATTGTATGAGGTGTAGGATGCACAGAGCAATTAAGGCTGATTCTCTGCTCATTGTATGAGCAGAAGTAAGACATCTGCAAATCTTCCTTCATGTTATACTAAGAATGGCCTCTGGTAATGAGTCACAGAGAATCTGTGGCTGATGTGAAGCCTCTCTGTGCATTTACATTCATATCTCTGCCAGTCTCAGATCTATTCCCATGTAGTGGGATTAGCAATATAAGTTACCTGCTTGTTCTGCAGTTTGAATTATTTACATCCAATTGTCACCTCCTCCCTCATCACCTCCTGATCCCATCCCCTCCCTCATCCCCTTTCCCTCCCTTCCCTAGTCCTTAGAAAGGACAGCCCTCCTCCCCTAATGTCTGCCCTCAGCTTATCTAAAAACACTTTTTTAAAGGGTGTCATTATAGACAGATTTTGTATAATCTGAAGATCTCTCAAAGAAGCAAATTTAACTGGGCATGATGGCACACACTTTTAATCCCAGCACTCAAGAGGCAGGGGCAGGAAGATCTCTGTGAGTCTGAAGCCAACCTGGTCTACAAAGAGAGTCCTAGGACAGCCAAGGCTACACAGAGAAAAGCCAGGCATGGTGGCATGCACCTTTAATCCCAGCACTTATGAGGCAGAGGCAGATAGATCGATGTGAGTTCAAGGCCAACCTGGTCTACAAATTGAGTCCAGGACAGCCAAGGTTACACAGAGAAACCCTGTCTCAAAAAACCAAAACCAACCAAACAAACAAAACCCCAAAACAAAAACAAAACAAAACAAAAGAAGAGAAATAAGGAGGAGGAGGAGGAGGAGAAGAAGAAGAAGAAGAAGAAGAAGAAGAAGAAGAAGAAGAAGAAGGAGAAAACAAAGATAAACTGACCTAAACTGTAACATAATAATAAAGCCATCTTTCTGGTCCCTCCTATGAAATGATTATTGTTTATGTGAAAAAGCCAACATACAGGTTTTTGAGCTTAAAGAAAAAAGGCAATACAAGACAGACTGAATATGGGTGGCTGTGCTTCTTGTTCTATCAACATGTCACTGGGTATGAGCAGTGCGTATTGGGTTAGAGAGAGGGATGGGAAGGATGGATTGTGTTCATCAAGAGATTGTCCTGGGTCTATTTACTCCCCCCAACCTCCTTTCTGAGAGCCCTAATTACCTCCCATCTTAAAAAGGGGCTAATGCTGTTTCATGAGGTTGCTTTGTGACTGATGAATAAGCAAGTGTAAAGTTTCTGGCTGCAGAGTAAGCGCTAAATAAGCCCAGGCACGGGCTGTCGTAAAGTAATAAGCCTTTGTTAAATTCTGTACCTCTGATCCACAATAAACGCAATATATTACCCCTTCTGTTACGTAGTCATTGAACATAGTATACTAAGAAGCTCACAAGTGCCAGTCGGAGGCTGGGAGCACAGTGGAGGAGATGGTCCTTGACTGGGCCGTCATGACCCTCCAAGTCTAGTGGACAGAAAGAAAAAAAAAAACCCTAACAATCCAAATGCAGCGTAAGGTAGGCACAAACATACAGCTGTGTGTGCAGAAAGAGCCAGAGTCTCTGAGAAAGAAACGAGTCAGGGCTGCTTCTTTAAAAATGAAGAAAGTCGACCCAGGCATGGGGGCACACACCTTTAGTCCCTCGGGAGGAAGAGGCAGGTGGACTGCTGTGAGTTCGAGGCCAGCCTGGTCCACAAAGTGAGTCCAGGACAGCCAAGGCTACACAGAGAAACTCTGTCTCTGAAAAAGGAGGAGAAGGAGGAGGAAGAGGAGGAGGAGGAGGAGGAGGACTAAGACCAGTACTCTGTGAGCAGTCTTATCTCCAGAGCTTGTTGGCTGCAAATGGGATTTGCTGTCCAACTATTCATTGAAATAATCACATTGGCTGGCTTGGCCTGAGGGCATCAGGATTTCATAAGGAAGAGCTTCACAGCAATGCTTAGACCGTGGTTCTCAGCAGGATACTTACAGTACCTGGAGGTACTCTCTACCCGCTTTTGAGACAGGATCCCAGGTAACCCAGGCTGGCTTCAAATTCCCCAGGTAGCTAAGGATAAATTTGAGCGTTTCTGCCTCCACTTCTCAAGTGCTTGGGGCACAGGCATGTGCCGCCATCTCTAGCTTATGTGGCGACTAGAAATTGAACCCAGCCTCTGCCAACTGTGTCGTATCTGTATCTATAGATGTTTTTTGACAGCTATGATCATGGAGAAAGGGGCATATTTCTGCTATGCAGTGAGTAGAGGCCGCAATATCCAGAACTAGGGTACCCCACCACAGGAAAGAACTAGGGTACCCCACCGCAGGAAAGAACTAGCCACCTCAGTAGAGGTGTTTAGAAACGCTGATCGTATGCAAGCCAGGCATGGCAAGACAATCCTATAGCTTCACCAGCAAGAAAGTGGAGACAAGGAAATCAGGAGACCAAGGCCAATCTCAGCTACACAGGGAACTCAAGGCTAGCCTGGGCTATATGAGACCCTGTAACACTTCCCCCCCCCCCCCCCCGCAAAAAAAAGAGAGGAGGATGGGGGATGAGGAGGAGGAAGGAGAGGAAGAGGGGGAGCCTAATAAAGCACCCGTGTCCTGTAGTGTTTCCTTAGGGGAGGAGGTCTCTTGGGAGCTTGTTAGCCAGCCTTCTAACGCTGGGCTTTCTTCTTAGCGCCCATTGTTTCTTGTTTGTTTGGTTTAGTTTGCTTATTGAGACAGGGTTTCTCTGTGTAGCCTTGCCTGTCCTGGACTCACTTTATAGACCAAGCCAGCCTCGAACTCACAGCAATCCACCTACCTTTGCCTTCCAAGTGCTGGGATTAAAGGCATGTACCACCACACCCGGCTTCACCTTACTTTTTAACTCTAACATTCATTCCAACTGTAATGTAAATGAGGAACTGGTAGTTCTCACGGTGGGCCCCTTTCTCTTACTACCTATTGGTGAGAATCATTTCTACTTCACAGTCCGTGGGTTGTCTGGCAGTCATAGCTTTGTAACAGGAGAGAAAATCAAAGTGCTAAAAACTTGGGAGAGGACCCTGAGGTCATTTCTGAGGTGAGACTAGAAGCCAGGTCACCTGTGGCCCAGACCTCAGCCTTGGCCTGTGCCACATGTGTCAACTTATCACCAGGAACCAAATGGCAACTTCAGGACCACCATCCAATCCAATGCTTTCTTCTGTTTCAAATCCAGCTGACCTACTTTGGGACCTCTTTCCTTTTATTTGAAAGGACACCTGTATTAGTAACCCAACTACTTCTCAAGCAACAAGTGGAGAGGCCAGAGAAGATGAGACCGCATTTTTAAGAGTACAAACATGCCATTGGTATTGAGCATCAGTGGAGAAAACAGAGAAAAAGTGAAAGGAGAGATTCTGCCACAGCAGCAGCAAGAGAGTAGCTCTGGCCTGCTGAGGTAGGGCCATGGTGAAGGAAGAAGCCAGAAATTGTGGGGGGTGGGGGTGGGAGGGGTGTACAGGATCACCAGAGCAGTGGAGAAAGCACAGGACCTGGCTGGCACACATCTGAGAAGCAGGAGACACCGCTGCCCCCATAGAACTGTCATACAACTGCAGGCCTATTGGAGTGATGGGGTCGCTCTGCTTCATTCTACACTAAGGGACCCTGAGGTGAGGCATCTTGGAGTGCTGCCAGGAGAGAGAAGACAACAGAAAGAGCGCCAGGCATGGTCATCAACTCCGATAAGTCCAATGCTTGGAAGGCTAAAACAGGATGACAGTCTTGAGTTAAACGTAGCCTGGGCTACACAGTGAATTCCAGGAGAGCCTCCTGGAGCACCTGTCTCAAACAAAACAAAAACAAGGGAGAGTAGCTAGAGGTCTTTCAGGGCATAGTAGATGATGGTGGGAGCAGGAATGAGTGGAAAAAACAGTTGGCTACCATAGGAGACCCTCTCCCCAAGTACCCCAAGGCCAAGAAGTTATCTGCGTACACCAGACACTGAGTAGGTGGGCAAGGTCAGAGGACAGAGGAAGAGAAGGAAGGGAGATCAAAGGTCCACACAGGTATGCAAAACCAGGGCCCAGGCGCCAGCCCTGACTTTCCTTCCTACTCCATGTCCCCACCCTGACACCCTGAACTTGAACTCTGCAAGCTACACCCCACTGCACCCAGCTGTGCACAGATTTCCATCTCTGTGAAGCCTGTTCGGTGGCAGGGCCATTGGTGCAGAATACATCTACAGTCTAGATTTTAGGTCAAGACCATGACAGATGCCTCACTATGGCTAACCTCCCCCAATCCTCTGCATGAGGTCCCCACTGAAATGCCCTTACCCTCACCACAGGGGCAGAGGGAACACCAGAAGGCTTTAAAAAACAAAAACAAAAAAACAACAAACAAACAAAAAACAGTCTGGCCACATTCTCTTGTCTTTATTTCCAATCATTTCCAAAGTGGCCTCTTAAGAAACACATAAACAGCCCAGCAGTGGTGGCATGCCTTTATTCCCAGCAGAGTTCTAGGACAGCCAGGGTTACACAGAGAAACCCTGCCTGGGGGATGGGGGAGAAAGGAAAGGAGGGAGGGAGGGGGGAGGGAGGGAGGGAGGGAGAAGAAAGGAAAGACAGAGACAGAAATGGAAAAAAGGGAAGGAAGGAAGGAAGAAAGGAAGGAAGGAAGGAAGGAAGGAAGGAAGGAAGGGCAAGCAGGCTACAATTCTCTCTTGCCTCGGAGGCCCTGACATTAACTGAGCTTTTAAAAACTATCCTGACCTTCACCTCTACTCCTGCCTCTTGTCAAAAGCTTGGAAGCAAAGGAACACAGAGTGCTGTTGCTGTAGTGTTGGGCCAGGGCACCAGAGCAGGCCCCCTCTCTCCGGTCACCACATGGCCTGGCCTGGGGACGTGCTGTTGTGGACTTACTGGTTCAAAGGGTGTCCGAAGGCAGGGAGGGACAGTTCAGGTTCCAGCATGTAACTGAAGCCAGAGCAAGGCCTCCTGGGACAGGTCTGGAATCTCAGGTACTCGTGGGGCCAAGGTATGGGAATCATGAGTTCAAGGCTTGCCTGGGCTACAGAGAAAGTTCAAGGACAGAATGGGTAACTTAGTGAAAGGGAGGAAGAAAGAAACCAAGAAGAAAAAGGAAAGGCTGGAGATCTAATTTGTCCCCATGTTCATAGCCTCACCCCCTTCTTCCATTCTACCTAAGTACAGGCCTTCCCCTCCTGTCAGGTCAGGGTATGAGCAACCTGCTGTGGTTGTTTGTTTGGTTTGGGTTTTTTTGTTTTGTTTTGTTTTTGTTTTTAAGATTTATTTATTTATTGTGAATACAGTGCTCTGCCTGCTTGTACCCCTGTAGGCCAGAAGAGGGCATCAAATCACATTATAGATGATTGTGAGCCACCACGTGGTTGCTGGGAATTGAACTCAGGACCTTCAGAAGAGCAGTCTGTGCTCTTAACCACGGAGCCATCTCTCCAGCACCGGCTTTTGGTGTAAAGGAATAAGAAGTGACCTGGGGTGAAGGCCCAGAAAGCCAGGATGTTGGGATGGAAGGAAGGGAGGATATGGTTCAGCCACCGGAGAGACAGTTTTGGGCTGACTACTTCTCCAGACCTCCTTCAAGCCCCCAGGGTTTGCCTCCTCTTTCCCTCATCAGTCCAAAGGTGCCTCTAGAGTCTGGAAGTTGCACCTCCCATCCAACTGGTGTTGCTCCCTCCTGTTCCACCTACTTAGTCCCCCCAGATGTCATCCTACTTCCACTCCTCACTGAGCACTCACACCGCAGTTCAGTCCTCCATTGGCCTATGAGTGAAAGCTGGGGAGGGAAGGTGCCCTTGAAATGTGATGTCTTGGCTGCACCCCCAGCCCCAGGGCCCTGCACCAACCCTGAACCTCCTGGTTACCTGCAGCCTGGAGCTGTATCCACAGCCTTGCTTTCCCTTAGGCCTGCTGCAGCTCAGCCCAGAGGCCCCAGGGGAGGCTGTAGCTCCACACACCCGGAAGAGCAACTGTGACTTGGGGAGTCCACACTGCCATTCCCGCATGACTGTGTCCATGCCTGTAATCCCAGCGTTTAGGAAGCTGAGGCAGGAGGCTTGCCATGACTTGCAGGCTAGCATAGGATACACAGAGAGTTGTAAGCTAGCCTGGAGTTCATAGTGAGACCCCTGTCTTAAATACATTACATTAAAAATAAAAGTAAGGTGAGGCCGGCAACCTAGGAATCTTTGCTACAACCTCCTTAGACTTTACAGGAAACTCTAAAACTCTGTCAGGGTGGGAGGAATGGAGAAAGCAAGGAGGAAGAGTCAGGGATGAAGGTCCAGAGCGCCTTTTCCCCGCCACACAGAACAAAGGAAAAGAGGGCATTGCAGTTGCAGTATGGAAATGCTGTCACACTTGCCTTCCAACCAAAGAAATCAAGAACAACTTACTCAAGACCAGAAGCAGATTCAGGAAGTGGTTTAGAAAGAATCCCTCATCCCTCGCCCCTCGCCCCTCAGCTGCTGCGGGCCCCAGCATCCGGAGTCCGGGTGACTCCGCCACAGTCCCCCTGAGGACGGGCATGGGAGTCGGGCCCCCTGCACATGTCCTAGCCTGGAGGGCAGGGCTTGTGAGCAGATGTGGGCCTCTGCAGCGACCGGATGCAGAAGATCATCTGTACAAGCGTACCGGCTGCCCCTGCCCGGCCTCAGCGGGTTGCTGGTTTATGTCCGTCCGTTATTCTGAAGTTTGGCCCTCACTGTGATAGAGCATGTTAGACGCTGGGTAACGAACGAAGGGAGCGTGTTTTTGAAAGTGGCTTAGAAACATCAAGAGTCCTGCAGACACGAGTAGGGTTTTCATAAAACAAGGGGAGCCGTTGAGGTTGTCAACAGAGCCGGAAATATCTGAGAATTCATTTAACCGACAGCTCTCATTTTCGAGGTGAGATGCGAGACTTAATGACATAAGTGGGTACCCCGAGGCCAGAGCAGGGAGCCAGGGAGGTGGCGAGCCACTCGCCCAGAGTCCACTACAGACGTAGTTTCCTTTTGTATTTATCTAGCTCACACAGGAACTATAATGAGAAGGCATATTAATTTTATAGATGGCCGCACGGTGGTGGCGCATGCCTTTAATCCCAGCACTCGGGAGGCAGAGGCAGGCGGATCGCTATGAGTTCGAGGCCAGCTTGGCCTATAAAGTGAGTCTAGGACAGCCAAGGCTACACAGAGACACCCTGTCTGGGGCGGGGGGGGGGGGGGGGAGAAAGGAAGAAAGAAAGAAAAAGGAAAACAAAGAGAAAGAAAAGCTAAAAATAAAAATAAAATAAAGTAAAAAAGAATTTTATAGATGAAAAAGGTGAGAAAGGATTTAAAACTAAGGCCTTATTTCATATTCCAGGATACAAAGCGATCCTCTTGCCTCAGTTTCCCAACTGTTGGGGTAACAGGTCTGAGCCGCTGTACCCAGCTAGGGAAAGGTTTTTGTTGTTTGGTTTTTGAGATAGAGTCTCTCTATGTAGCCCTCGTCTGAAACACATCATATAAACCAGGCTGGCATCAAAGTCACAGAGATCCACCTGCCTCTGCCTCCTGAGTACTGGGATTAATGGCATGTGCCACCAGGCCTGGCTAAGTTTTTTTTGTTTTGTTTTGTTCTTATTTTTGTTGTTGTTTTTTATTTCTCTGTGTCTCTCTGTCTGTTGGTCTGTCTGTCTGTCTGTCTATGTCTGTCTGTCTGTCTCTCTCTCTCTCTCTTTCTCTCTCTCTGTCGTGTGTGTGTGTGTGTGTGTGTGTGTGTGACACAAATATGTTCAAGTCCCCTCAGAGACCAGAAAAGAGCATCAGACTCTCCTGGAGCAGAAGTTACAGATGGTTGTACGCTACTTGAGCTGCGAGCTGTGAGCTGTGAGTGCCCTTAACCAGTGAGCAGCACCCCCAGCCCCAGAGAAGGTGTTTTTGTTGTTGTTTGTTTGTTTGTTTTTCGAGACAGAGTTTCTCTGTGTAGCTTTGGCTGTTTTGGACTCGCTTTGTAGACCAGGCTGGCCTCAAACTCATAGTGATCTGCCTGCCTCTGCCTCCTGAGCTCTGGGTCTAAAGGTGTGTGCCACCATTCCCAGCGGTTTTCAGGTTTTTTTAATTGTCACATTTTAATTACATGTGTGTGCATGTGTGCGTGTGTGTTTGTGTATGTGTGTGTGTTTTGGGTGTGTGCGTGTGTGTGCACTCACACTTTGTGATGCTCCTGCTCATTCTTGGGGAGTAGCGACCCAGGGTACGGATGTGCCACGGGTTATTTACTTCCTCATCACCAGAAGGAGATTTGGGAGTGATTCCAGTTTTTGGCGGTTGTGAATAGAACTACTATATTCACATACACAGAGTTTTAAAAAATGCATGAAGTTATCATTTCTCTCGGTTAGATCAGAGAGGAATTGATGAAGAATGCAGTAAATGGATATCTACTCTTATAGAAAAATGCTAAGTCATTTCCCAAAGTCTTATGGGAAGTCATTCGTTGTTCCTGGGAGTCTGGTTCCAGCAGCTCTGCCTCCTTCCCTGCCATTTCACATTGCCAGGTTGCACATTTGAGCTTTGCCATCCAGATAAATGTCATGATGGGGGCTTTAAAGTCAGCTGAGCACAGTGGTTCACACTTGTGTCCCAAAACTTGAAGACTGAGGCAGGAAGATCATCGTGAGTTTGAGCCCAGCCTGGGCTACAAGGTGAGACTGTCTCAAAACAAACAAAAGCTTTTGCTAAAAGCCAGACATATAGCGACAGAACTGATGTTTACTTGTAGCTTCTCTGTCAGCAAAAGTCCATTTTCCCTCTACCACACACTGCTCCTTAGACAGCCCTATTGCCCCACCTTCACTCATCACAGTCTTGTCTGGAGAGGAATAAAAGCCATCTCTCAACGAGCAGGCTTGTTCATTACTTATCCACAGCCTGTCAAACACTGAAGAAAAGAGTTCTGAACCTCTTTGCATCTCACTAGTCCATAGCCACACCCTATCCCAAGGGACCAAGAGCCAAAGAGTGCAACCTCATCATAGGCCAGAGGACAGAAGGGAGAGAGGGGAAAACACGGCGAATAGCTTGGTTGGTTATCTGTTTTGTTTTAAGACAGGATCTTGACACTTACTCTGGCTGGCTGGATATTGACTACTGTAGCCCAGGCTCTAACATAAAACAATCCTCCTGGCCTTGCCTCCTGAGTGCTGGTTTTGTAGGTGTTTGCCACCACAACCAGCTTGGTGAAGATATTAATGTCTCCCACGTACAAGGTTGATTATTTAGAGGCAGACAATGCAAAGGGACAGGGAATCCAAATAAAGGACAGTATTTGTGGTGGGTTGAATTAGAATGGCCCCAATGGGCTTATGTGCTTGAATGCTTAGTCACCAGGGAGTGGCACTATTTGAGAAGGATTATAAAGATTAGGAGGTGTGGCCTTGTTGCAAGAAGTGTGTTGCTGGGGTTGAGCTTTCAGGTTTCAAAAAACTCACACCAGACCCAGACTTTCTTTCTCTCTCTGACAGTGGGTCAGATGTAAAGCTCTCAGCAACCTCCCCAGCACCCAGTCGGCCTGCATGCCACCATGCTGCCCACCATGGTGATGATGGACTAAACCTCTGCGACAGCAGCCAGCCCCAGTTAAATCCTTTCCTTTATAAGAGCTGCCTTGGTCTTGGTATCTCTTCACAGCAGTAGAACAGTGACTAAGACAGTATTTATTATTCCAAAGATGAGGGCTATTCAAGATTCCCAATTCCCTCTGTCCAGTTGCCATAGAAGGTCTTGGGTGGGGCTGGGTATGGTGGCACACGCCTTTAATCCCAGCACTCGGGAGGCAGAGGCAGGGGATCTCTGTGAGTACAAGGCCAGCCTGGTCTACAAAGTGAGTGTAGAACAACCAAGGCTACACAGAGAAACCCTGTCTTGAAAAACCAAATACATAAATAAATAAAAATAAATAGGATGGATGCAGAAGCCCAGGAGGTATCCTGCAGCTGCCCCCTTCCCTAGATTCTGGAGCAGCCTATGTGATTTTTAAATATAGTTCCCATTAATTCAGCATGTCAAGAAGCCATAGAGTAGATCGTGTGGGATGGAGCAGAGCACTGCTGTAAAAGAGACTTACAGTCTTTCTGTGCCCCTTGAACCAGATCCTAGAGTCTCTGTCAGCATCTGGGTACTGAACCAAATGTCCTGAACTTGGTAGACAGAAGGCACAGCCAAAGCCCTCAGTTCTTTCCCTGTCAGATGTGCGACCATGGACAGACATCATGAGGCATTGCTTTGGGAAATGAAGGTGACAGAGGCCTTTGTTAACATCCTTCAAGGAAGAGTAATGTGTAAAGGAAACATCTGGCACAGCCACCCAGCGACTGAGCTGCCTTCTCACTCTCAGATGGTTCCCATTGCTTCCTCACTTCCCCAAACACAATGCTGTGTCCTCTCCATCCCACGCCGGCCCGGCCCCTGCTTCTCCTGGAACCACTTTCCACAGGCCGCTTCCACTGAGGGGAAAGAATTGTATTGTATGTCCACTATTAAGAACCTCCCATCCACGGTGCTGACCCCTTCACTAGTGCAGGTAAAGCCATGACTGCTCTTGCTGGCACTGAGGGCATCCATGTGAAAACTCAACATCAGCAGCAGCAGCAACAACGACATGACAGGAAGGTCCAGTGGATCACTGGTGATTACAATGAAAAGAATCTAGAAGGCATTTAAGAAGAACTGTGCTCTCAATGGTGCGTAACTGAGCATTTGGAACAAGAAGTCATTCAGCCACATGTATAAAGCATGCCAGCTCCTGACAGAGGCTGGATTGGCTGAGGGCGATCACCTGAAGGTTCATGTGGCTTTCTGAAGTGTTAGTGAGGGTATTCTTGTAATTAGTAGAATTCCCCTTCTGTCCCTCCACACAAGTTTTAAAAGCCTCACAGCTTGTATAATGTAACCATTTGGGGGATCCACTTTTAGCTTGGATCTCTGTAATTGAAAAGAGGCATGGCTCAGCAGTTAAGAACATTTGATACTGGGCAGGTGAGACGGCTGCTCTCACCACTGCGCCTGACGACCCACATGGTGAAAGGAGAGAACTGACTTCTGCAAGTGGCGCACACATGGAAGCACATATGCACACAGAACTAATAATAATAATAAAAAGAGCACTTGGTACTCTTCTAGGACCTGCATTTGGTTCCCACAACCCCATGGCGGCTCCTAGCTGTCTGTAACTCCAGTTCCAGGGGTCCAGTGACTTCTTTTTGTCCCAGACATGCATGTGATGAAGGCAAACACTGACACACATAAAATAAAAAAGAATGGTTTTTGTTTTGTTTGTTGAGACAGGGTTTCTCTGTGTAGCCCTGGCTGTCCTGGAACTCGCAGAGATCCTCCTGACTCTCTCTCTTGAGTGCTGGAATTACGGGCAAGCACTGTCTCTGCCACTGTCAGCTAGTTTGGCTTGTTATTGTTGTTGTTATTGTTTTAAATAGAACTAATATTGAAAAAAAAGTTCAAGGCCAGCCTGGGAGACATAGGAGAATCTGTCTCAAAGAGGAAAACAAGGGGGTGGGGGAGTGGGGAGAGGAGGGAAAAGGAAAGAAGGAAGGAAGGAAGGAAGGAAGGAAGGAAGGAAGGAAGGAAGGAAGGAAGGAAGAGGAGAAGATTAGGAGGGGAAGGGAGGGCAGGAAACTAATTGGCTCAGGTGGCAGTATGCAAATCCATGGCTGGGGCTGAGATTAGGCTGCCCCCTTCTGGAACTTCTCGGTACTACAGCAACTCCTTATGTAAACAGACTCTTGGTTGGTAGTTGGATTGGGGTTAGGAGACTCTCTGGGTGATCCTTAGCCATCTCCTGATGCACAACTGTCCGTGAGTGAGAGTCTCTGTGATGTAAAACCACAACAGGACAGTTGTCCTCATCTTTCCTGGGCATTTGGAACGCTCTCTGAATTTCATTTTGTATGGCTAGACCATATGTGGCCCTTTCAATGCCTCATATTGGTACAGTTTAAAGAATAGTTTCAGGGGTGGTGAAATGGCTCAGCTGCTCTCCCAGAGGTCCTGAATTCAATTCCCAGAAACCAAATGGTGGCTCATGACCACCTATAAATAGATCTGATGCCCTCTTCTGGCATGTAGATGTACAGTCAGACAGAGCACTCATTATATGTATATAAATAATATATGTACATGTATATATACATATACATTCATTAAAAAATAACAGTTCCAAGGCATCAAAGAGAGGGAGAAAAGAGGCTTTGATGGTGGAACCAAGTAGAGCAATAGAACATATGTGATAAAAAGAAAAAAGTAGGAGGGGTGGACAGGCTTAAGTTGGGAGGGGAGCAAGAAGATGGAGGAAAGAAGGGAGTAGGCAGGTGGGTCCTGGTACTCTAATTAAAAATAAAAGGCTTCTGTAGCCAGGTGTGGTGGTGCATGCCTTTAATCCCAGCACTAGGGAGGCAGAGGCAGGAGGATCGCTGTGAGTTCAAGGCCAGCCTGGTCTACAAAGCAAGTCTAGGACAGCCAAGGCAACACAGAGAAACCCTGTATCAAAAAACCAAAAAATTACAAATAAATAAAAGGCTTTTAAAAAGAGAGTTTATACAGAGGCACTCTGGGATTAAACTGCTCCCAGGCACAATATGTTATTAAATTAAAATCCCAGTGCCACAGGTGGGCTCTATCCCTATGAGATGTCGGTCAAGGAGCCCCCTGAGACCCTCAAAACATTATAGGTAGCTTCCATTGCTTTAGCTCCCCACCAGAACTAGATAGTGAGACCTGATTGCTGAAGACAGCATGTGGTGTAATCACAGGACATAGAGCAATCAAGGTGGAGCAGAGCTGGAACCTGCTTCCCAGATGGCTAAGCCTTCACAGTGCCAAAGGTGTAGTGCAGGCTGTTGAGGGAGAATTACCACCAATAGTTCTATTCAGCTGTGGGCTTTCCAAAGTGAGCCCACTGCTGCAATAGTGGCAGGTCTGTTTTGGGGTTAAACAACTGCTTTATGATTGGACTTGGGATCTGCTCCACAGGGAAGAAGTCACGTCTGGTATTATATCTAGGGAGGCTGCAGGTCCCAGTGGAGAAGGTACAGCTGCCATTTTACTAAATGAACATCATGTACCCATCGGACATTTTTATTAAAACTTATTTTTAAGGCCAGGCATGATGGCACACACCTCTAATCCCAGCACTCCGGAGGCAGAGGTAGGCAGATCTCTGTGAGTTTGAGGCCAGCCTAGTCTACAAAGTGAGTCCAGGACAGCCAGAGCTACACAAGAAAGAAACCCTGTCTCAAAAAAAAAAAAAAAAAAAAGACTTATTTTTAAAATATGTGTTGGGAGGTATGTGCTAGAAGACGGAGTTAGATTTCCTGGAGCTAGAGTCACAGGCGGTTGTGAGTCAATCCACATGAATGCTGGGAACCAAACTCTGGTCCTCTGCAAAAACAGTACGTACTCTTAACTGCTGCACCATCTCTCTGTCCCCTCAAAATTGTCTTCAAAATAATTAATCTCCATTGACGATTTATCTCCACTAACTGTTGTGTCTTTCAGTTTTGATTAAATAAGCTTTTTTTGTGCAGTGGGGCGGGGGGGGGCACCTGCAGAGACTCATGCTGGCTGACGTGCTGAGAATGAGTGACTCCTCAATGCTCAGCTATAAACCAGGTGTTTATGTCACCCCTTCTATCCCAGACATGGAATAGAAGAAAGAGCAAGAAAGAGCAGAAAGGGTACAAGAGCCAGAGAGTGGGGTGGCATGTTAAAAACTCTGTCTTCAGAGCATGACATGGCCATTCTAAACCCATAACAATTATGATTACCTGTACAAGATTAGACCCATCAACACCTTGTCACGGAGGGCCAAGGACACTCTGAAGATCTAGAGTCATTTAATGGTTGGTGAAGAAAAGAAATACATTATTTGTTTGTTTTCATATTTTGATTGTTTTAAACATTTGCTTACTTAGGCATTTTATGTATATGAGTGCTCTGTCTGCATGTATACCTGCACACCAGAAGAAGACATCAGATCCCATTATAAATGGATGTGAGCCACCACGTAGCTGCTGCGATTTGAACTCAGGACCTCTGGAAGAGCAACCAGTGCTGTTAACCTCTGAACTATCTCTCTAGCCCCTTGTTTTGATAGCCTTGAACTCAGAGATCCACCTGCCTCTGCCTCCTGAGTGCTGAAGTTAAAGGCGTGCACAACTCTTTGTTGTGTACAGACACAGAAATAACACATAATTTAAAAATAAATCTTAATAAAAACAATTTGTCCATTTAGTAAAACAACAGCCCAGCTCTTCTCACTTTTTATTTCGAGACAGGATTGCCTAGGCTGATCTTGTTTTCCCATTGGAATAGGAAGAATTACAACCCTAAAAGACCATGTGTGGTCATAATTTTGTCTTCTTTCTTTCTCCTTTCCTTCCTTCCTTCCTTCCTTCCTTCCTTTCTGAAACAGGGTTTAACTGTGTATCCCTGGCTGGACTGGAACTTGCTATACAGTCCAGATTGGCCTTGAACTCACAGAGCTCATCCTACCTCTGCTTCTTAAGTGTTGAGATTAAAGGCGTGCAATACCACTGCCTGGCTGAAAGATATATATTTCCCCCCAGTAGTGTAGTAATTAGTAAGGTGCCCATGTTTCTGTAAGTAACTTCTCATCCAGGCAGATGGTGGTGTTCACACAGCCCTGTCTACAGCTCAAGTTGCAGGACAGCCAGAGCCACACAGAGAAACCCTGTCTCAAAAACAAAAAACACAAAGTAATAATAACTATTATTGTTGGGTGGTGGTGGCGCACGCCTGTAATCCCAGCACTCAGGAGGCAGAGGCAGGTGGATCCCTGTGAGTTTGAGGCTAGCCTGGTATACAAAGTGAGTCCAGGACAGCCAAGGCTACACCTGTCTTGAAAAACCAAAAATAAATAAATAAATAAATAAATAGTATTAAAATGTATTAATTTTAAACCTGGTTAAACTAAGTTTCAGTCCCTATTTTAATTAACTTAAAAAATGTTTTGAGTTGGGTAGTAGTGGTACATGTCTATAATCCCAGCACTCAGAAGGCAGAGGCAGGAGGATCTCTGTGAGTTCAAGGCCAGACTGGTCTACAAAGCATGGCCAGGACAGCCAAGACTACACAGAGAAACCCTGTCTCAAAAAAAAGATGATAGATAGATAGATAGATAGATAGATAGATAGACAGACAGACAGACTAGTTACTAGAGAGTTGGCTTGGTGGTCATGAGCATCCAATGCTCTTCCAGAGAACTCAGGCTTGATTTCCAGCATCCATGTTGTGACTCACCAGAGGATGTGATGTTCTCTTCTAGCTTCTGTGTGCATCAGAAATAGACACGCCACACTGACATACATGCAGGCAAAGCACTCATATACAGAAAATAAGATGTGATTAAAAGTTAAAAATAATAAAATAATTGTTTCACATTCATTATTTCAAAACAGTACAAAATATCCTATGGGTGAAGACAGAATGCAAATTGTTGCTCTCATCCTAGAATGTAGGTTGAAAGAAAGTAGTTTGTGCAAGGTCACACAGCAGTAAATAGGACAGAAGTTTAAAACTCCGACCATAGGGTTTTTATTCTTTCTGCCTGAGTGTAGCTCAGACATCTGTAACAGCCTTGGCCATACCAGGTCTTATAAAACATAAAGCTTTATATAAAAACAAACAAATGATCTTCCAAACTGTTGACTAAAACTCTCCAAATCACCAATTGTGAATTTTTTAGAGATTCCTGCTAGCTTCTGTGTTGAAATATTCTACAGTAATTCACCATTTCTACACTAGATGGTGACATAGTATTTCCAGTGACATATGACCTTTTCTTTTTCTGATTCAAAAGTGCAAGAAGTGTGCCTAACAATCACAGATACTGCAAGTCGCTGTGGTAACTTCAGAATAAAATAAAGTCAGAGTGTAGAATCATACAACTTCAGTCCCTGTACTCAGGAGGCAGAGGCAGGCAGATCTCTGTGAGTTCCGGGCCAGCCAGCACTAGGCAGTGAGACCCTGTATCAAATAAAAATAAGGTCAGGCAGTGGTGGCGCACGCCTTTAATCCTACAAAGTGAGTCCAGGACAGCCAAGGCTACACAGAGAAACCCTGTGTCAAAAAACCAAAAATAAAAATAAAAACAAGAAAGAACAAAGAAAAAATAAAATAGAAAAAAATTAGCCAGGTACGTGGGCTCACTTGTAGTCTCAGCTACTCAGAAGGCTGAGGCAGGAAGTGTAAGGCCCTTTTTTTCAGTCAGTCTGGGAACATGACCCAGGCAAGCTTGGGAAAATGACCCAAAAAGAATTAAAGGCTAGCTCAGCTTTAGTTTCTAAGATCAAGGTGGCCAACCGAGATAAACAATTTCAACTAAGGTAAACAATTACCATCTAAAAATTCTCTAAAAACTCCCCAACACCCCTCCCTACAATAGCCAGTAACATTTAGACAAACACCCTTAGCGACCACCAGACTTACAGGCCCGCCTTAAAAGACTCCAGGCAGTTCAAGCCCAAGTTTGGGCCCCACTGGCTAAACTTTACAAACCTGGCCACTCTCAGACAGCGGACATCCCTTCCACGTTGGTGACTCTGTCTACATCCGTCGACACCAGTCTCAAAGACTCGAACCTCGCTGAAAGGGGCCCTACACCGTCCTGCTCACCACACCCACCTCTCTCAAGGTCGACAAAATAGCCACCTGGGTTCACACCTCTCACGCCAAAACTGCCCCAGCGACTCTTGACCCAAAAACACCACGATGACAGCTTCGTCGCTCCCAAGATCCACTCAAGATAAAACTTACCCGATTACGGGATTGACTCTGCTTCTCACCCTTATACCCTGTTTTGGCTATGACTCCCCCCCAAATCCCCACCAGCCCATAAAGTTAACTTGACAAGTGTTTTCCCATATTAAAGAGCCCATATGAGAGACTTCATCCATAGCCCCCTTATAGACCTGGTGGCCTACACTGTACCCTGACTTATATAAATTGGCTATAAGAGCTCCTGCTAATTGAGATATCGAGAAACACTCGACCCTCAATGAGGCTCCCACCAAAGAGTCTCCTAAAAAAGGTTGGGTCTTAACCCCTAAAAAAGATGTGACACTACGAAAAAAAAAAAAAAAGAGCTTGTTACGACGTCTGTCTTTTTACGTCTGCCCTGGCTCACACCGACCAAGAGCCATAGTGGCCAAATGCGGGGAGACTTCCACATTCTATTATAAAAACTGGAGATACAAAACGTCAAAAAATACTTACTAAAAGCCCTCATCGTCCTGATATTATATCATAGTTAAGGTCAACTATTCCAGACCTAACATATTCTCCCCTAATTGGTACACCCAAGTAGACACTCAATGTAAACAATGGTGTCATCCTTTACAGAATCAATTTACATCAAATAAAAAACAGAGTCAAAAATAACTCACCGGCCATACATGGGATCTCAGGCTATAAAAAAAAAAAAGACATGATGATGGCCTGCTACTTAAAATCAGGCTAATAATAACACAACCACCCCTAGTACCCATAGGTCCAAACCCCATTCTCGCTGACACCAAAATACAACCATCTCTTCCTCCCCTCCTGACCCCGGCCTTAACCCCTGCTACTTTCACTACAAAAAAACCTCCCCTACCCAAAGTAAGAGACCATCTCTTTAATCTAGTCAGAAAAGCTTTCCTAGCCCTTAATGCCACTAATTCTCAGGCCACTCAATCCTGTTGACTCTGCCTTAACCCAAGCCCACCTTACTATAAAAAAGTCGCAACCTCTACTTCTTTCGTTAACATCACCAATCACTCTTCTTGTGACTGGGACCAACACAAAAAACTCACTCTAACTGAAGTTTCGGGGCTAGACACCTGTCTAGGTACTATACCCCCCAGTCACCAACACCTCTGCAACCACACTCGTGCTATAGCTACTACCAGTAACAACCATTTTCTTATTCTTCCCCCTAACTTAACAGTAGACCTACAACACCAGACTTACCCCTTATATATCCACCGCTGTTTTCTCAGCTTCTGATTACTGTGTTTTAGTCCAATTAATCCCCAAAATTTATTACCAATCCTCCCCAACATTTAAGATCAGTTATAAAAACACTCAATACCACAAAAAAACCCATCTCCCTGACTCTTGCAGTCCTATTAAAATTGGGGGTTACCAGAGCAAAAACCGAGACTGCAGCTCTTATATACGGGACCCAACAGTTTAAACAACTAAAAGATGCCATAAATGATAACCTCTGGGCCATAAAACAATCCATCTCTCGGCTAAAAAAATCTCTTACTTCATTATCCAAAATAGTGTTCCAAAATAGACGAAGACTTGACTTACTATTTCTAAAAAAAAAAGGGGGGGGCTATGTGCTGCTCTTAAAAAACAATGTTACTTTTATGATGATCACTCAAGAATCATCAAAGATTCAATGACAAAACTCAAAAAACACTTAGACAAGAGACAAAGAGACCAAAAAGCCCAACAGAGATAGTTCGAAAAACAGTTTAATACCTCCCCCTGGTTGACCACCCTCATATCCACCCTCCTTGGCCCCTTCCTGATCCTTCTCTTACTTCTAACTTTTGGTCCCTGTATCTTTAACCGGCTTCTTGCCTTTATTCAAGATCGTCTCAACATAACTCAGGCCCTGATCTTAACTCAACAGTACCAGCCCTCAGAAGGGGGGACATGCCTTAAGATTAAGGCCAGTTAAAAAACCTCAAGGGGGGATTGTAAGGCCCTCTCTCTCAGCCAGCCTGGGAACGTGACCCAAAAAGAATTAAAGGCCAACTCAGCTTCAGTTTCTAAGATCAAGGTGGCCAACCGAGATAAACAATTTCAACTGAGGTAAACAATTACCATCTAAAAATTCTCTAAAAACTCCCCAACACCCCTCCCTACAATAGCCAGTAACATTTAGACAAACATCCTTAACGACCACCAGAGCCAATCTTAACATAAGTAGCCCCTCCTAACCTTTGTGGTTTTAGCCTTTAAAAAGTCTGTAATAGTGACTTGGGGGGGGGGTGCCTCCTCCCTCCCTCCTGAGTGAGTAAGGCCCCCTGACACGAGTCAACAATAAACCTTGTGACTTTACATCAACACTATGGTTCTCGAGTGGCCTCTCGCAACAACCCCCCCACCCCCACCCAAGCAGACTCTAGGGTCCAACAGAAGCAATCTCAGGAGATCAAGACAATCCTTAGCAATACATTTTTAGCAATATGTTTTTTAAAAATAAAAAGTATTGTTTTCGCCGGGCAGTGGTGGCACACACCTTTAATCCCAGCACTCGGGAGGCAAAGGTGGCGGATCGCTGTGAGTTCGAGGCCAGCCTGGTCTACAAAGTGAGTCTAGGACAGCTAAGGCTACACAGAGAAAGCCTGTCTCGAAAAACAAACAAACAAACAAAAAGTATTGTTTTCCTTTGATTATATGTATTTTAAAATCAAACAAACTGGGGCCGGCAGGACACCTCAGCAGGAAAGGTGTTTGTCACTAAACCTGACAGTCTAAGTTCCACACCCTCTTCCAGATGTTTAAAAAAAGACAAAGAAAAAGAAAAAGAAAACAAACAAACAAACAAACAAGCCAAGTAGTTAGGAGTTACTTATTTACAACACACTTGTCTGCCCTTAACTACCTAATCAAGGCAAGATTATGTTTGTTCTGTTTTTTAAATGAGGCACAGACACCATAAAGATACACTCCTAATGCCAACAGAGTAGAGGGTCAGAGTACAGACCTGGATTTGGTCAGTGCGACTCTGAGGGAAATAACATTTATTCCTTGGAAAAGATCTAGCTTCTGCTCTCCTTCATTATCCTGACCTTCAAGCAAACCCTAAGCATGGACTTCCGGGTCCACCTGAAATGACATAGCAGATGTGACATAAGCATTAACAGCAGAGCCACACGTAGGTTGTGACAGCTCACGAGGGGCCACTGAGGCAAGAAGAGTGAGTCACTTGAGCTCTTCAGTCAGGTCCTGTCTTGATAAATTAAATACATAAAATTAAGTTCAGTTAAGTTAATTTAATGTAAATTCATATAACTTCAGTTACATGAAGTCCTTGGGTCCCAGGATTGTCATCTGTAAAATGAGGTACTATATAACTACACTGCAGATTTGTTGTGAAGATCAGACAAGATAAAAATTACAGGGTAAGCCAAGCAAGGTGGTGCACGCCTGTAATCCCAGCACTCGGAAGGCAGAAGCAGGTGGATCTCTGAGTTAGAAGCCAGCCTGGTCTACAGAATGAGTTCCAGGACAGCCAGGGCTGCACAGAGAAACCCTGTCTCAAAAAGAAAGAAAGAAAGAAAGAAAGAAAGAAAGAAAGAAAGAAAACTAAGGGGGAGGGTGTAAATCACAAGGATTTCTCACTCCCCCTCATTCTTCCTCGTTTCCACAGCAGATACCTAAAGGCACATGGTCCTGTATCTACAGACACATAAAGAGCATCCGCTGCACACACACAAGCGCACTGGCCACCAGGCTCTACCTAGTCCCTGACTTCAAGCGCATCATTTCTATGTACACACGTAGGTACAACTACACAACAAATGGGTGGTTAACTCAACATACAATATACTTACAAAACAACAGATCGGATATGATACCGTCCCAAATTTCCCGCCCCTTTTCCTCGGTACAGATTACTCCAGAGGTCCCCTGCAGGCACAGAACTCAGGACTGTGTAGACTAAGTCAGTCCATTTGTCTGCTTTTCCAGTTGTCAAAACACTGGTTTTACAGGCTTTTAAGTGGGATCTGAACTCAGGCCGTCTTGCTTTCACAAGTGCACTTACCCGCTGGGCCATTTCCAAAGCCCTATTTGTGTTTTAACGGTTTTCTCTGTGAGAGGTAACCTCTCCCCTGTTGTTAAAATGGTAAAATCCCAGTCATTCAATTTTACCATTTAAGACTGGGGAGGCAGATGCTGGGGTGAAAGCCTAACAGTTCAGAGAGGCAGACAAAGCACCCAGCTGACCTTCCAACTCAGCCAGTGTCCCTGAAGGAAAAAGCCCCTTCTTCATCTCCATGATGCCTTAAATATCCTTCTCCCGATGTCTCTCCATTCTGTTTAACCCCTGCTAACTGGTTTCTAGGTCCTCTTGACCTAGGGTTGACTTTATTTAGGTCTTGGATTAAAGGTGTGTGTTAGGGCTGAGCCACACCAAACAAGAAACAGGTTTTTACAGTTCACACTGGGATCAAATATCCTGCAACACTCACCATTCCTGGTGGTTGAACTTAATGCTTTCTGAATGCTAGCTAAGTATTGTACTCCTGAGCTGTCTCTCCAGCCCTAGGGCAATCCTATGCTTACCTTGCAGGTGGTTTGAACCCCAGGTTAACTATTAAGGAGGAAGTGGAAGCAGCAGCAGCAGCAGCGTCCCTAACACATACATCCCATAAACATCCACTGAGCATCCGCTGTATCCTGGGCGGAGGACAAGGGCGCAGCAAGACCCAGTCACTGCCTTCTAGGCTTATGGTCTAATGAAGGAGTCCGGCCAAGAAACAGACAATTACACATCCCCTGGGATCCATGCTAACACATGGAGAGACAGCCAAGTCCTGCTCAGGGTCAACAGAGACTTCCTGGAAGAAATGACATTTCTTTGATATTTATTCTGAAATTGAAAGGAGGAGGGAAATGGGGCATAGTGGCTCATGCCTGGAATCCCAGAATTTGAGAGGCTGAGGCCAGCAGGATCATCTACAAGTTAGAGGCCAGCCTGGGCCACAGGGTAAGACCCAGCTTTAATAACAGAAAAGGGGGTGGGTGAAATGGCTGACGACCCAAGTTCTAGCCCCAGGTCCCACATGGTAGAGGGAGAGTATGAAGTTGTGCTGCCCTCTGAAGGCCCCAAAACAAAACAACATGTGGGGCTGGAGATGGTTCAGAGGTTAAGAAAACTGACTGCTCTTCCAGAGGTCCTGAGTTCAATTTCCAGCAACCACATGGTGGCTCACAACCATCTATAATGTGATCTGACAACTCTTCTGGCCTGCAGGTGTACATGCAAGCAGAGCACTGTCTACACAATAATAAATAAATAAATAAATCTTTTTTAAAATGTAAACATTGAGAGAAGAGAAATGGAGATTTAGAAACGGTAGAGTGCTTGCCTAGCATGCGCCTCATAAACTGAGTGGAGTAGCAAACATCCAGTACTTGGGAAGTAGAGGCAGGAGGGTAAGAGAGTCAAGGTGCTCTTTGGCTGCATACAGACCTCAAGGCTAGCCTGGGCTACGTGAGACCCTGTCTGAAAAAAATAAAAAACTAGGATGCTAGAGAGACGACTCAGTGGGTAAGAGCACTGTCTACACAAACACGAGGATCTGAGTTGAGATTCTAACATACTGGCAACTAGGGAGGGGTGGTCCTGAGCATGCCTGCAGCCTCAGCTCTGTGGAGATGCAGACCAGAGGCTATGTGGGGTTTGATGCTAGCTGCCAGCCTCGCTGGGAAAAAAAAGCTTGAGCTCTGGGTTTAGAGAGAAACCCTGCCTCAAAGGAACAGAGGGAGAAGTGACATGGGAGAACAACCTCCCTCCCCTGGCTTTCATGGCCTGCAAAGGCACACTTGCACACTCACACATACACATACACACTCAACACCCCCCCACACACACATAATGAAAAAAACTTAAAGGAGGAGTTAGACTCGTAAGGTGGTGAGAGGCTATCTTTCCTCTGAGAAAAAACAGGACAGCACAGGAACCATGCAGGGAGGGGCATGCATGGTGTATGGGTCTTGGATGCCCTTTACATTTGCAGAGTGTTGGTCAGGGTTAAAATGTTCTTTTTGTTGCTGTTGTTGTTTGTTTATTTATTTATTTTGTTGGTCTGATTGTTTTCTTTTAAAACTATCCCATTTTTTTTTAGGCTGTCGTTGAACTAATGCCCATGCCCCTGCCTCAACTTCTCAAAGTGGGCCTTACAGGTATGCACCACTAAGTCTGGCCAAAAACAAAAACAAACCAACCAACCAAACAAACAAACAAAAAAACCTCAACCAGCTGGATGGTGGTGGCATACGCCTTTAATCCCAGCATTCGTGAGGCAGAGGCAGGCAGGTCTCTGTGAGTTCAAGGTTAGCCTGGTCTACAAAGGGAGTCCAGGACAGCCAAAGCTACACAGAGAAACCCTGTCTTGAAAAACCACAAACACACACACACACACACACACACACACACACACACACACACACACAACCAAAAAAACCTTAGCAGCTGAGCTCCTGCATGGGCTAAGACCCTCAGCTTCTGGGTAGCGCATGTTTGAGGGCACTTGCACCCTGGGACACTCTGATCCCCGACTGCTCTCTGATGCTGACACACCTAGACACACCCAGACACACATTCCGGCCAGCACCCTCTCTAGATGGCAGTGCTAGTTTGCATCTTAGTTGTCAAATGCCCTCACTATGACATGCTTTGGATTCCAGTGGTCCTAATGAGAAAGTCACAGTCTTGGGTGGGGCTTGTAGCAATCCCTCAGTCACCACAGGCTATGGGTCAGAGGTAAAGCCACATAGCACAGGCGTTGCACCTGCTCTGTGTCTGAGAGTTCTGGAGACTTCTCACTGCTCCTATCAGTAGTGTGGGATGAGAGAGAGAAATGGCAAGACGATATGGCATGGCCCCCAGAACTGTGACCACACGAGAGGACAGGGTTTGCCTTGCTCCACTTAAGTCTGCGGATACTCAGGCTGTGATAGATAGGTTTCTGTGGCTGGTGGGAAGCAGCTGTTAACACACCTTGCTGCCTGAGTCCGCATGGTGAAATGACACCAGAACACGATGTCCCTGGCCCCTCCTGGCACTTGTTCCCTTCCTCATGCCCTCACACGCGACCTCAAGTTTCCTAATACAAAACGTCGACAGCGCCGCCTTCTAGACACTGAACTCTACTTCCTGTGTGGATGAAAATGGCCGGCCATCCTCCTATCTCCACCTCTACGCTTTTGCTCACCGACCTTTTCATCCGCTTCCCAACTAAGATGAACTCTATCCCTGTGCACCTGGGAGCCAGAATAAACCCTTTTTAAAAACAAAAGCCTGTTTTAGAAGCAAAGCTGGTAGACTAATGTGGTGGTGCGTGTCTGTAATCCCAGCACTCAGGAGTCAGAAGCAAGAGGGTTACAGCCAAGTTTGAGGCCAGCCAGGTCTACACAACAAGAATCTAGCTTAAAAACAAACAAACAAACAAAACGGGCTGGAGCGGTAGCTCAGTGGTTAAGGGTACTAACTGCTCTGACTGTTCTTTCAGATCGGAGTACAAATCCCAGCACCCACATGGCAGCTCACCACTGTCTGTAACTCCAAGATCTGACATTCTCACATAAACATATATGTAGGCAAGACACCAATGCACATAAAATAAAGGTAAATAAAATTTGGGGGGGGGCAAAGAACTATGAATGATATTATTTTAAAAATTAAACAAACAGCCAGGCGGTGGTGGCACATACCTTTAATCCCAGCACTCCGGAGGCAGAGGCAGGCAAATCTCTGTGGGTTCGAGGCCAGCCTGGTCTACAGAGTGATTCCAGGCCAGCCAGGAGTACACACAGAGAAACCCTGTCTCAAAAAACTCAAACAAACAACAAAAACCAAATAACCCAGTCATGGTGGTGTACACCTTTTGTCCTAGCACTTGATAGGCGGATGCAGGAGGATCTCTGTGAGTTCAAGGCCAACCTGGTGAGTTTCAGAACAGCCAGGCCTATAATCTTGGCCACCTGAGTTTGATGCCCAGAGTCACAGGGGAGAAAAGAAATTACTCCAGAAAGCAGTCCTCGGAGCTCTGCATGGGAGCCATGGCACTCTCACAAATGAATGGGGGAAACACATAAAAATAAAAGCAAAATTTGTGAAGACAGAAATTGCCAGCCCCAACCCTCCCCTTCCCCCCTCACCACCCCCCTACCCGTATAGGGACAGTTCAGGGAAGCCTGGGAGCTAGAGACTCACTCCTTGACTCATCTGTGACCTGGGCAGGACCTCTGCCCTCCACAGCTTTTGGGAAAGACTCAATCACCAAGGCCCTGCCTGCCTAGACAAAGCCTGCTGACCTCACGGGTTCAGGTGGAGGCTAAGCTGCAGTGAGACCTTTCACCTGCTTCCTGCCCACTCATTTCCCTGTTGCAGCCACAGGTCCCTACCATACAAACAGATACTTGTCAAACAAACTGCCTTCTTGCTGCCTGGGGGAATCTTGCTGGACTCTGTGACGCAGTAGGGACTTGCTGGTTCACTAGCCTTGGGGCTCTCTCAAGCAACTGAGGACAGACTGCCTGTGGCTGTGCTTGGAAAAAGTGGAGCAGCTGTCTCCCTCAATTTTGAGAACACTGGAGACAATATTTAAAGCATCCCCACAGTCTACTTCGTAAAAGAGGATGGTTTTAGACCAGGTACCTCCAAACTACCTGCAAACGTGCCCTCCTCAAGTCAAGTCGCCTCTCTTGCTCTGTCCCACAGCAGGCTTCTGCTTGCTGTGTGGCCCAGCCCCTCCCTGCCTCCACGTCTCAATGGGGAGTAAAGAGGAGGCAGTCAGTGGCCAGCCATTTCTGAGGCAGCTTCCTTCGGAGTCAGCCCTTCCCAGAGAGAAGAGTGCTGCTCAGCAGGTGGCTCAGCAGGTGGGGAGACCCACGTGGTTATGTACACTGAGGCTCTAAGCAGTTCCGGAAGGTTAGGGTTAGGGTTAGGCCCTAACCCTGAGGCTGAGATCCCTTGGAAAGACCCAAGCAGGTGAGGCTTGGGTGCTTTGATCTCCAGGCTTCCTAGAGCCTAGACATTTACATGGCAGTAAGGCTTTCCAAGAGAAAAAAACTGCTTATTTGTTGGGCAGGGAATTCTCCCCAGTGGGAAGGCGTTAGCAGCTGCAGGCAGCCCAGTTACCAGATGCAGCGGCAGAAACAGGAGCACAGATTGTAGTGTCCTAAAGGATGACAAACCTGATTTGGGCATTTAGGTCAGCTTGCTCCTTTGTAAAACGTGTAAGGATTAATAATGTGCCAATTTCTTAGATTATTACTATGAAATTAAAAGACTAAACAAAATGCTGTCTTTTAAATGTAGTTTTTATTTACTTTATGTGTATGGGTATTTTGCCTGCATGTATGCCTGTGCACCACTTATATGTCTGATGCCTCCAGAGGCCAGAAAAAAGGTGCTGGATTCATTCCCCCTGGAAATGGGGTTACAGAAGGTTGTGAGCCACCAGGAGAAACAGAGAGAGATTGAGTGTGTGTGTGTGTGTGTGTGTGTGTGTGTGTGTGTGTGTGTTCACTTGCACAATTAAGAGTGTGTGCCACAGTGTGTGTAGAGGTCAGAGAACAACTCTTGGGAGTCAGTCAGTTCTCTCTTTCTGGGGCTTTAGCAACGGAAGTCAAGTTGTCAGACATGATGATTGGTGTGTGTGACCCATCACATGACAAGATGATTGGTGCCTTTATTCATGAGCCATTTCATCAGGACCCTTTTTGGTTAGTGTTATTAATTCTTTTTAAAAAATATATTTTGTGTGGGGGGACATATGTGTCACAGCACAGGTTTGGAGGTGCTCTCCTTCTCAACACTCTGAGTCCTGGGGATCAAACCAGGCTGGCAGGCGCCTTGACCTGGTGATCCATCTCGCCCACCACCTGCCGTTGGATCTCAGTCTATAGCCCAGGCTGCCCTCGAGTTCCTGGCAATCCTCTTACCCCAGCCTCCTGAGCTCTGGGCTTGGAAACGTGAGGGGCCATGCGCAGCTCCTCTGCATCAATGTTTAAATGACTCTGTTCCCAACACCAGCAGAAAGGGAAGCTAACCTCAGAAATCCAAGGCGTTATCTTATGACAGACTGACTCACAATGCACTCAGCGTTTGCTCAGTGTGTGTCAGGCACCATGTTCCACAAGACTCCACCATGTGGGAGAATTGGGTCGAAGGTGACAGACCCAAGGGTCTCTAGTATCCCTCTTCCTGACCACTTGAAAGAGTTAGCAAGATGGCCACTGTAGGCATCAGACACACAAGTGGCACACAGGCATACAATGCAGGCAAAATACCCACACGCATATAAAGTAAAATTTAAATTTAAAGACTTCTTGTCTTCAAATACCTCTGATACGGAACTCAAAAAATGTCCACCTGCCTCAGTCTCTTGAGTGCTGGCATTAAAGGCACTCGCCACTATACCTGCCTTCAAATACCCACTAAGGATAATATAGTCTATATGAATCAGGGTCACCTTGTATCCCAGGCTGACATTCAGATCTATATGTCTGTATCTATCACCTCATATGGCAGCTCACTATATATCTAATTGTGTTTGCTATTCTCAGACCTCCCCACCCCCACCCCGCTGCCTCCCTGCCTCAAAAGCGTTGGGACTCTAGGCATGTGCAACCACACCCAGCTCTCTCTCCAGCCCTCACCCAGAGAGCTCACACACTGGATGTCTACCAGCACAGGAAACCGTCTCCCTGATCCTCATCTTCCCAAGTATGTGGGCTTGTAAATGGATGCAGGTGGGTTTGAACACTGGAAATCACCTGTAGAGAGGATATCTTGTGTGTTGTGTGGATGCAACACCTGTCAATTAAAAAAAAAACCTATGGCCCATAAAAATGTGTAGAATAGAAGGTGGGACATCAGGCAGGAAGAAAGGATTCTGGGAGAGTCACCAGGGAAGATGTGAGGAGGACAGATGCGTAGTACCTGAACACAGGTAACCAGCCACGTGGCAGAGCGTAGATTAGTATAAATGGGTTGTTTTAATTCATAAGCTAGTAAGAGACGAGCCTAGCTATATGGCCTAGGTATTTGTAAATATATTTTGAGTCTCACCAGTCATTATTCTGGGAAATTGGGGCCAGGAGGAAAACCCACCACAATTACCTGCTTGTATGTGTCGGGATTCAGACCTGGGACAAGTGGCTGAGGTGCCTATTTAACATACCAAAGCGGAACTAGGCTCCAGGTTCTCCCAGCATCCCTCAGTTCCTACCTGTTACAGGGCATGGTTGGCATACCTCCTCCTCTACCTTGAACTTTCCAGCCTAGGGGCAGGGCTTCCTCTCCCCAAGAGGTGCTTTACTGTATAATCCAGACATTTTGACTCTCACTTCACACTCTCTCTCTCTCTGCCCCGCCCCCCATTTCTGTCTCCCAGTCAGCATGGCGACTTCCTTGACCTCCTCCTCTGAGATCAGTGAACCTGACTGAGAGTTGCCCCCAATAACCTTGCCTTTATATACTGTGGTTTTGGTTTGGTTTGGTTTTTCAAGACAGGGTTTCTCTGTGTAGCCTTAGCTGTCTTGGACTCACTTTATAGACCAGGCTGTCCTCAAACTCACAGAGATCTGTCTGCTTCTGGCCTCCTCGAGTGCGGAGATTACAGACGTATGCCACTGTGCCTGTCTGCCTTTATATATTTTAAATTTGGCTTGAGTTGGCTTATTTTGTCAGCAGAGAATACCTATCAGTATGCTTTCCTCTCTTCATGGCGCGTTCCATTTCAGGCAACACAGAAACAAGAGAATAGAATAAACGTCCCAATACAAAATACCTAAATCATGACAACCATTTCCTTCATTCTTTTTTCTTTTTTTTTCTTTTCTTTTTATTTTATTTTAAAATTAGTATTTTATGTGTATGGTGTTTTGCCTGCTTGTATGTCTATTCATGACACCTGAGGAAACCAGAAGATGGTGTCTGATCCCCTGGAACTGGAGTCATAGGTGGTCATGAACCAGCGTGTGGGTGCTAGGAACCAAGCCCAGGTCCTCTGAAAGAATAACAAGTGCTTTTGATGTCCTCTTTTTTGTTTTTAGACAGTTTCATGTAGCTATAGATGATCTGGAATTTCTGACACACATACACATGTACACACAAACAATAAGTAAATAGAAGGTTTTTTTTCTTTTCTTATATTCTTTTTTTCTGAAACAGGGTTTCTCTGTGTAATAGCTCTGGCTGGAATTTACTGGCCTTGACCTCATGGAGATCTACCTGCCTCTGCCTCCCAAATGCTGGGATTAAAGGCATATGCCAACACTGCCTGGCTAGAAGTAATTTTTTTTTAAGTCTTAAATTAGTATTAAAATTGTGAGGTCAGGAACACTGGGAAATAAGAAAGCTCACAGCTGGATATCAGACAGCCAAGATGACCAGACAAGAGAATGACAAGGCTCTGGGAAAGAAGCAAGCTGGTCACAGCAGCGGCAGGCTCTGAAGCCGATTGTGGAACATAAGTATGTCAGGGTGGCCTTTTCCTATCTCCCTCGAATTACAGCAGACTGAATCATGACTTATAACTGTCACTACAGACCCTCGCCCTCCCCTTCTCTCCTGCGTTTGTGTGTGCGCGCACTTCCATAGGTAGAGGATATGCCACAGTTCTCTCATCCCACTATATGAGTCCTAGGGTTGCCAGGCGTAGCAGATAGTGCCCTACAGACAAGGAGCTGGACATGAGGTAGCCAGCTGCAGCTGGATCTCAGGAGCTGTGGCGCTTGAAGATCAGAATGTTCCTTAATGGTTAGACATCCTTGAAGCTGCAGTTAAGCTGTCCCCACTAGAGCAGAACCTAACTAAGACTTCTGCACGTTCGCCACACGTGTGCTGGGTGAAGGGTCTGACTCCTCAAAAGACCTGATGTCATCATAGCATCATGTGCACTGTGGTTATGACCTGAGTCTCTTTTGGTGGTGATAATGGGAGGAAATGTCCTAGAAGAAAGGTCCTCTCCATCCATAACAACTTAGAACACATGTGTGAGCCTCTGCCCTCTGAGCAAACCTAAGTGTACCCACACACACAATCAGTGGAGGGGCAGGCTGCGGTGCAACTTGACTGTGGGATGCATGCCTAGTGTGTACAAGACGTGCAAGGTCCTGGGTTCAAATCTGAAGCACAAAAACAGAGGGACAGCAGCAACAACAACAAAAACTAATATAACTTCCGTGGACAGGTTAAAGAACAGATTAGAAAGTGTGAATGACAAACAGTAAGACAGAAAGCTTCAGACTCCAAAGGGTGTGTGTTCTGGCTAGCCTATGCTTATGTGCCAGGCAGCCACAGAAGAGTGTAATTAGCAAACTGAACACAGGTAGGCAAATGAAAGCAGGGGTTACCCCAAAACTAATAGAAATTGAACAAAGAGACTGCGTCCTAGAGGTGCAGAGAGCTGACTTTGTCAACTGTGGCTGCAAAGGTCAACGACAGGCTGTAAAGACAATGACTTCAAACTAAACGGTCCAGGTTTTTGCTTTGCACGTTAGATAAATAAAGAAAGTGGATAGAACATGCTATAGTTGGCTACTTGGTGGCTGAAATCACTTGAAAAGGCAGAGTCCTGGCACATGACAAGAGTTAACGGAAGGAATTCTCACAAAGAATAAGAAAACTTTGTAGGCTCAGCATTCAGGAGCATTTTCTGTTCATACTCCAGAGGAACCAATATCCTCTTCTGACACCTCAGGCATCAGAAAGGTATGTGGCATGTACATATGCGTGCAAACAAAACACACATACACAAGAAATAAAGGAAATAAGGTTAGACGGCGGGCATGCTGTGCGGGACTGTGATCCAATAATCAGGATGTTACAGGTGACAAGAGACTAGGCTAGGGGTTCCAGGCTCTTGGACTCTGTTCAAAGGGCTAAAGTAAGAGCTCACACAGATTCAGATTCACAAAGTTGCAAGGTAACTTTTAAGGGATTTTTTGTTTTTGTTTTTGTTTGTTTGTTTGAGACAGGGTTTCTCTGTGTAGTCTTGACTGTCCTAGACTCACTTTGTAGACCAGGCTGGCCTCAAACTCAAAACATCCGGCTGCCTCTGCCTCCCCAGTGCTGGGATAAAAGGCGTGGGCCCCCACGGCTAGCCAAGGTAACTTTTCAAAAAGTGAAACAATATTGCAGATTATAGAAGGACAGACTATCAAAACTGACAGTGGGTCACATGAGTGAAGATACAGAAATCATCAATTGCTGCTTCCTTTTATTGGGTTAAGAGAAGGGGGAGTTTGGCTGCTTAGGGGGGGTAGTTTGGGCAGTTCTCTGACTGATAGGTTCAGCTATATAATAATTGTTTCATACGTCTCTCCCTATAATGCATCTGATTTTAATCATATGCACACTAAAGTATGCACAGGCATTAGATGGCATGGAGTTCTCCCTAAAGGTTCGTTTGGGGACACAGTTTGGCCTCACTGCACATGCATACAAACTAGCTCAGGCTTGCTGAGCCTTCTATTCTTCATATAGAATAGACAGGGAGGAGAAAATTACTCCATTGTTCCCTGTGAGCTGTTTGTGAAGACTGATCTTGTGTGCGGGGGTGGGGTGGGGAGGAAGTGGGGGGTGGTCTGAGGTCACTAAGTTTATTGTTTGTAGAGAGGTGTGTATGAACAGCGAGTGCAGGAAAAGGAACTAGGAACTAGCAAGTGCATTGTCGAAGACTGGGGGAGAGCCCGAGGTCGCTAAACTGTTTCTGGTGCTTGTCTGCCGCCAGGAGACAAAGACTGGATGATCCTCTCAAGTTAAGAACAGACTGGGATACATAGCTTAGGACCAGTCTACATGACAAGACTTCTCTGGGGGGATGGGGGGGTGGGAGTTAGTGAGATGGTTCAGCGTCAGGCCACATACTGCTCCTCCAGAGGAGCTGAGTTCAATTCCCAGCACACACTCTGAGGGGCTCACAGCCTGTAACTCCAGCACTAGTTAACCCGATGCCCTTTTCTGGCCTCTGCAAGCATGGCACTTATGTGCCCAACATCCCCCACCCATACCCACCTCCCCACCATACACATAAAATAAAAAGGCCAGGCATAGCGGTGCTGCCTTTATTCCCAGCACTCAAGAGAGAAAGAAAAGGATCTCTGTGAGTTTGGGGCCAGCCTGGTCGACATAACAAACTCCAGGACAGCTAGGACTGTAGAGAGACCCCGTCTCAAGAACAAATTAGTTAATTTAATCTAATAGGGCTGCAGAAATGGTTCAGCAGCTAAAAGCACTGGCTCTTCCTCCAGAGGACTCAGTTCAGTTCACAGCACCCACGTGATGACTCAGAACTGTCTCTAACTACAGACCCAAGGGGTCTGATTCCTTCTTCTGGCTGTCATGGTACACAGGCATAAATGTGGGCAAAACACTCATACATACAAAGTAATAATGTTTACAGTAAATGAAATAAAACAAAGATGCAGCTATACAGCTACTTTATGATATAGTTGAGCAAGTTTTAAAAATATAAAACATAAAACCTACTTCCAGTTGCTGTAGAGGGAATGACAAGCTGGCAGCTTAGGAGTAAATGCATTCACCACACCAGAATCGATACAAAAGCTTGTTGTTTTGTATTTGAATAGAGTTCATGCACATAAAATAAGATAAATAAATCTACAAAAAAAAAAAAGCCAATCCAAACCAACAGAGATCATCTTTCCACAAGAATTTTGAAAGGATAATTGTGTTTGTAAATGTCCTCTTCCCTTCCTAGGGTATATCAGGATTGCTACATGTGGTTTCTTTCTTTTCTTTCTATTTATTTATTTATTTATTTATTTATTTATTTATTTTTTGGCTGTCCTGAACTCACTTTGTAGACCAGGCTGTCCTCGAACTCACATTGATCTGCCTGCCTCTGCCTCCGGAGTGCTGGGATTAAAGGCATGCACCCGGCCTACATGTTTTTTTGCACTGGAGATGAAAAAAAAATCGAAATAGGTTTCCTGCAGAGATGGGAAGTAGGTGACTGGAGCACAGACAGGAATACAAAGGTTATTATTGAGGTGTAATTTAGACAATAAGTGCACCCCTTAAGAAAACAGTGTACAGTTTCTGGGTTATATGGTATGTTTAACTTTTTGAGGAACTAGCAAACATTTCCCAAAGTAATTGCATCATTTGCATTCCACCAGCAGTGTAGGAGGATTTCAATTTCTCAACATCCTTGTCCACACTTTTTCTAATTGTTTCTGGGTCTGAAGGTCAAAAGTGCCTTTAATTTTTGCTTTGTTTTGCCTGTGATATGTATGGGAGCTCAGAGACCTGCTGTCTGCTAGCCATCAGAATTTGGAAAACGACCTTATGTACACAATAAAGATCCCCAGGGCTACTGCCAATATATATATATATTGGGAGGGGTTGGTGTTTTGAGACAGAGTTTCTTTGTGTATGTAGCCTTGTAAATAGTCAGGCATGGTGGTGCACACCTTTAATCCCAGCACTAGGGAGGCAGAAGCAGGTGGATCGCTATGAGTTCGAGGCCAGCCTGGTCTACAAAGCAATTCAGGACAGCCAAGGCTACACAGAGAAACCTTGTCTGGAAAAAACAAACAAACAAACAAACAAAAAAGAACAAAGGGAAAAAAGGTACAATTTATAACGGTCTGCCACAGTGGCACACACCTTTGATCCCAGGACTCGGAAGGCAGGGTAGGAAGGTCTTTGTGAGTTTGAGGCCAGCCACATCTACAGTGTCCAGGACAGCCAGAGCCACATAGAGAAACCCTATCTTTGAAGAAAAAAAAAATGCCTGGTGGTATTGTCATTCTTTGGTTCATCATATTTTGTAAACACGTCCTTCAACGTCTTCTGGTTGGTTTAATAAAGAGTTAATTGGCCAATAGCAAAGGCAGGAAAGGGAGGCAGGACTTCCAGAGAGATAGGACTCTGGGAAAGAATCAGGCTTGAGTCGCCAGCAAGATGAGGAAGAAACAGGTACCAGGACTAAGGGAGGAGAGGTGGCTGTTGTAGTACAAGAATAGCCACACAGCTGGGCAGCGGTGGCGCACACCTTTAATCCCAGCACTCGGAGGCAGAGGCAGGCGGATCGCTGTGAGTTCGAGGCCAGCCTGGTCTACAAAGTGAGTCCAGGACAGCCAAGGCTACACAGAGAAACTCTGTCTCGAAAAACCAAAAATTAAAAAATAAAGAAAGAAAGAAAAAGAAAAAAGAAGAGACAGACAGAAAGAAAAATGAATAGCCACACAAAACACTCAGATGCTAATCTCAGTCAGCTATGGATGGCTTATTGAATGCGATACCCCAAGACTGACCATGGTCAGGGACACAGTGGACTTGGAAGCTAAACTGTGACACTGGTCTGTTTCTAAGGCCTTTTATAAGAAAAAATGTAACCAAGTAACAACCAGTAACAAAACCATAGCCAAGTAACAACCAACAAAACTGTAACTAAGTAATAACCAGGTAACAAAATCGCAACCAGGTAACCACCAGGTATCCACGTGTAGGAAGCAAGATTGCATTACTTTGACTAGCTAGACAGCATTTCTAACTGACCTGATAATTTGATTGGTTCTGTAATTAGGGAACTTTACAGAGTGTCCAGGTAACAAAGTATACAATGTTTGAGAAATGAAACCATAGAGACATAATATTGGAAGGTAGAGCCTGAAAATTTGAACTTAATTTCACCTTATAATCAAGACTGAGACCAAAACAAAACAAAACAAAACACCCAAAATGGCTACAATTATGCTAAGCTAAAGGCTGAAGCATAAGGCCCATAACAAGTCATGTGGCAGAACATAGATTAGTATAAAGGGATTAATTTAAGTTAAGAGTTGGTTGGGGAACAAACTGAAGCTAAGGTCAAGTTCATAATAAGTATAAAAAATCGGGCGGTGGTGGTGCATGCATTTAATCTCAGCATTTGGGAGGCAGGGGCAGGCGGATCTGTGAGTTCGAGGCCAGCCTGGTCTACAAAGCAAGTCCAGGACAGGCAAGGCTACACACAGAGAAAGCCTGTCTTGAAAAACCAAAACCAAAACCAAACCAAACCAAACAAACAAAAAACAAAAAACAAAAACAAAACACCCGGCTCCATGTTATTATTTGGGAGCTGGCAGTTCAAAGAAAGTCCTATTTTATTGTCTCAAAAAATATGAAATTAAATTTAAAAGCTGAAAAGAAAAGCACTATCTTCAGATTTCATTATCACCCAGTGCAATACCAGAACATGCAGTAAATGCTGGAGTGAATGGGTGTGCACATATTATTGTTAGTCTGACTCTCCTATTGTTAAATATTTTCTCAAAGACAAAACAGAACATGGAAACATGTAGTTTAATGGTAAAATTATTGTCTAGAACTGGAAAAAGAAAAAGAAAAAAGTGGAAAAAACCCTTCCAAACATGGCTTCACAGATGAGGACTAATTAAAGGAGTTTTGTGTGAAAACAGGAAACTTAGCCCCTGGAAGACCCAGGAACATGGCCTGTCCTGAGTTGACTCCTCGAGTAATGCTGATACAGAGCTTCTCTTGGGAGTTCTGTTTCCTCTGGTCTTTTGGAACTGAGCTTGAGGTCACTCTGGCCATCTCGTGTGGGATGATGGTGTCATCATTGAATAAGATGGAGTGGCCATTAATACCACCTGTTCCTCCAACTCAGTCTTCTCACCCTTTTTCTACTCTTGACCCCTTTGTACCCAAGAAGGTGTTAAGCGGCCGTGGCTGTGCAAGTGCATAAGCTGTGTCTCCGGCCTGTACCCCAACCCTACCACCACCAACAGCCTTGGCTGGCCTTCAACTGGAGGTGCAGATGGAGCTGGGCTTGAATTCTGACTCTCCTGCCTCCAGAACCGAAGGGCTGGGATTGTAGACTTGCACAACACAGCTGGCATTGTGGTCTTAAGATTTCCCTTGCTGGAGCTTTTGGTTGTGCACCTAGCCTTTAATGGCTGAGCTGCCCCTGGCTAGAGAGATGTTTCAGTGGTTAGGAGTAGTTCATTCTTGCAGAAGACTGTGGCTCACGACCATCCTTAGCTTCAGTTCCTGGGTATCTGATGCCCTCTTTTGATCTCCGTTGGCACCAGGCATGCACCTGGAACACAGACATACATGCAGACAAAATACTTATACACACAAAATACATTTAATGTTTTGTTAATTATTTAAAGTGACTTTAGGGTATACTTCCCTTGGAGTGTCTCCCACTCTTGGGAGTTCCTTCTTACCTTTCTTTTTAAAAGAAAATCTACATTTGCTCTGTTCAAAGTAAATAAAGTGGCTTTATAGCTGGGCACACACCTGTAATCCCAGCTTGAAAGGCTGAGGCAGGATCGCTGGAAGAATGAGGCCAGCTTGGGATATTGAGAAAAACCTTGTCTCAAACAAGAAACAAGAAACAAAAAACAGAACAACAACAACAACAACAACAAAAAAAAACCAACAACCAAACCAAAATAAATAAATAAATAAATAAAACTTAGCCAGGTGGGTGGTGCACGCCTCCAGTCACACCACTCCAGAGGTAGAAGCAGGAAGATCTCTGTAAGTTTTGTGAGTTCGAGGCCAGCCTGGTCTACAAAGTGAGTCTAGGACAGCCAAGGCTATACAGAGAAACCCTGTCTTGAAAAACAAAAACAAAAACAAAAAACAAAAAATACAAAAATAAAACCAACCAAACAAACAAAAACGTTTAAAACAAGAAAGCCAGTTGGTGTGAATGCTGCATGCCTGTAATCTCAGCACTCAGGAGGTAGGCTGATCAGTGTGAGTTTGAGGCCAGCCTGGTCTACAAAGTGAGTACAGGACAGCCAAGGCTACACAAAGAAACCTTGTCTCAAAAAATCAAACAAAACAACAACAAAACCCCAAACAAACAAACAAACAAAAACTCTTAAAACAAAGTCATTTCCATTTCCAGGGTGAACACTGCTGTCCTCGTTAAGAGAAAACTGAAAAGAAACTGAGATTGGGGAAGGAAAAGAAACTCACCCAGGTCTCCCAGTCAGTAAGTACAGAGCTGAGCTTCACCATCAGGCTGTCTGTCTGGAGGCCATCAGGCTGTCTGTCTGGAGACCATCAGGCTGTCTGTCTGGAGGCCATCGGGCTGTCTGTCTGGAGACCATCAGGCTGTCTGTCTGGAGGCCATCGGGCTGTCTGTCTGGAGACCATCAGGCTGTCTGTCTGGAGGCCATCGGGCTGTCTGTCTGGAGACCATCAGGCTGTCTGTCTGGAGACCATCGGGCTGTCTGTCTGGAGGCCATCGGGCTGCCTGTCTGGAAGCCACTGGGCTGTCTGGAGACCACCACATTCTGCAGATGCTTGGATAGACTGTGAGATTCAACACTGTCTTCTTGTGGGATGGTGAAGGCATCCCAGCAAGTGGGAAAGGTTGGTGAGTCCCACCTTAGTGATCCCCTAGCTAGTTGCCCCAGCTCTGACTACAGCTCCCACTCCCACTACCTGCTGGATACAAGAAAAACAAATAAACAGTGAGCAATCAGCACAACCTGGGCAGGTTGATTGCTCATTGGAATAAACGGCAGTTAGCAAATGTGTTGGTGTGCTGTGCTAGAGGCATGGCTCAGCTGTTAAGAACACTGGTTCATCTTGGAGACAGCCTAGGTTTGGTTCCTAGCAACCACGTGGTGGCTCATAACCACTGATCACTCTAGTTCTAGGGCATTTGATATCTCCTTCTGACCTCCATGGGCACTAGGCATTGAACATGGAACACATTCAGGCATATAAGCAAAACATAAATAAATACAATAAATAAATAAAAAAACTAAAGTTTAAAACAATGAGTCAATTTTTGCATGAATCTAAATGAGTTGTAACAGTTTTTTTTTTCAAAACATTTTACTGTGTGTGAGTCATGAACCAATTTGAGTGATAAGATACACAGCTTTATCATCTAAGGCTGGTGATAATACCAAGTCTTTACAACTGTAAATAACGGAGACCCTGGACAGACACAGAGCCCGACAGCCTCCAAATATCTCCCCCAGCTGGAGGGATTCAGCTTGACAAAGCTTTTGCCATCGTGGTGATAACCACCATTTGGGTCACCAGATGACTCTGGCATGCGCCCCAGGTTCTATGAGATAAAGTCACTAAGACAGCTAGACAAGTGTGTTGGGCCAGCCGTCGGTGCCAAGATTTGCTTGCTTGTTTGTGAAAAGTTCAGGCTGGCCTTGAACTTGAAATCCTCCTACCTCAACCTCTGTAACGCTTGGCTTATAGGCTTGTGCCACCATGCCCACTCCAGGCTTCGATTTGTTTTTTAGATAATCAGTTCATGAGGCAGGGTCATTACAAAGACTATCCAGGGGGAAAGGGTGGATTTTTAGGGAAAGGACTGGGAAGGAAACAACAAGTAAAGATAGAAAAGAAATGGCCGGGAGGGGTGGCACAGGCATGTAATCCCAGCACCTGGGAGGTAGAGGCAGGTGGATCTTTGTGAGTTCCAGCCTGGTCTACAAAGTGAGTCCAGGACAGCCAAGGCTACACAGAGAAACCCTGTCTGGGGGAGGGGGAGAGAAAAGAAAGAAATAGAAATAGAAAAAAAGAGGGATGGGCCCCATCTAGCACTTCATTAAGTCGTACTTGGTAGCACAAGCCTGTAATCGCGACCTTGAGGACTGGAGGCAGAAGGATCAAAAGCTCAGGGTCATCCTGGGACACAAAGTGAGTTTGAGGCCAGTCAGGGCTATCTGAGACTCAGTCTTTAAAAAGGAAAGGGCCAGGCGTCGTGGCGCACACCTTTAGTTCCAGCACTTGGGAGGCAGAGGCAGGTGGATCGCTGTGAGTTTGAGGCCAGCCTGGTCTACAAAGAGAGCTTCAGAACAGCCAGGGCTACACAAGAGAAATTGTCTCAAAAAATGAAAAACGAAAAATAAATAAATAGGAAAAGAAAAATATCCCCCCCCAAATGTAAGTAAAAGCTTAGGGTACTAGGTGGGTATAGTGGCAAATGTCTGTAACTCCAAAACTTGGGGAGTAGAAGCAAGAGATAGGAGGCTAAGGACACCCTATGTCAACAACAACAACAACAACAACAACAACAACAACAACAACCAGGAGGAATGTTGGGAAGGGAGACCAAAACTAATTCCCCCAATTTATCATCTTATATCCTAAATTTCTCCTCCAAAATAGCTAATTTTCTGTGCTTTCTCTTAGAGCATAAAGTGCTCTAAAGAGGTCAGGATGGTCCCCACCTGTCCTGTTTCAAGAGCGCTCAGCTGCAGAACCAGATTAAACCTGTTTGGATGGGGAGGAGGCCAGAGAAGGACAGCTGCACAGCTTGATGGGACAGTCACGTGTCCTCAGTTGAGGACGGTAGACAGAAAAACTGAGAATCTCACACCGGGGACCTCGCTGCCCTGGAAGCTGCGGTGTGCTTTTGCCGGGAATGGGGAGGACAGTGAGTCTTCCTGGAGGACAAAATCCAACGACAAGTAGACAATGGTGCTGGGGAGAGAAGAAGTAACCGGCTCTCCAGAGCATGGCCTGTTGTCTACCTTACCACCCGCCCCCTCGTCCCCTGTCCCCCCCCCCCCCCCCCGCAGATGTAGGTGGCCATGCTGAGTATAAGACTTGGGATCTGATGATATTGGCATTTTTTCTATCCTGTCTGGCACCTTAAAAATATTCCTCCATAGACAATCGAGTGATGTGACTCTGGGGACTGGCCACCGTGGGACTGGTTATTGCACTTAGCTGCTTGTTTTTAGATATTGGAAAGACTTCTAATTTCTTCCCCCTCTCCCTTCTTTCAGGACAGGGTTTCTCTGTGTAGGCCTGGCTGTCCTGGACTTGCTTTGTAGACCAGGCTTGGCCTTGAACTCACTGAGATCTGCCACCTCTGCTGCGCCGCAAGTGCTGGTATTACATGTCTGTGCCACCGTCACCCAGCTGAAACTTTGAATTTCTATCTTTTCCTCCAAGAGCCTCATAAATTCTCATCCTTAGGGAACACTTGTGATTTTTCACAGGGCACCCCTGTTATAGGAAGGTATGAGGGAAATGGAGATTTGCCTTCTTGTTTGGCTAAGATACTTGGTCTCAGGTGCAAAAGCCACAAACAGTCATATGCTATTGATTCAGAGACTTGTACCATGAGCTGTGAAAGCCATTGTCCCTAGCCCAAACATTACATGACACAAGAAGTCACAAAGACAATAAAAATGTCAACAGCTCTGAGCCATGACAGGTACTAAGGTTTGCAGTATACACACAGCTGTCCTAACAGACAGACCCAGAGTCTCCTGAGTCAGAGGTATCAACTACCCATTATTTTGAAAAATATTCTCATCCTGAGTTTCCTAAAAAGCTGGCTTTTATTGTTTTGTTTGAGACAGAGCCTTATTCTGTCACTGACTCTCACTTTGTAGCCCAGACTGGCCTAGAGCTATGTAGCCCAGGCTAGCCTCTAACTCTTAAGTACGATGCCAGGATTAAAGGAAGAAGCCCAGTAACCTCTGCGTTTCCTCTGACTTCTGTTGTGCAGAGAAGATTCAGGGGACAACATGAGTTTATCCCAGATTCTGGAAGAAAAAAATCCCTCCTCATAAAGCCATATACTGATGTATAACTTAATTAGCCAAATAGAATGTTAGCCCATTAGCTTGCTCAGCCAGATTTTCAAGCTGGCGTCTCCAGGCTCTGAAGAGACTTGGTTTGCTCTGTAATAACTTTTAAGAACAGTAAAAAGGCTCTTTAGACAAAACATGCTCATCAGCTGAGAGGGACCTAAACAGTGACATAACCAAGAGATAACCGGAAACACTGGATGGTGTTGTCTGCCTTTCAGGGTCGAGGAGTAAGGGGGATGGAATGTGGTACTTAAGAAGGACTACAGCACTCTCTCTGAGGCTGCCAATTAGGAAACATCTATAGAGTTCTCTACTAAGCCAAGAAAAAAGGGAGGACTGTCAAGAAAGGGAGAAAAAAAGAGTGGGGGGGGGGGTGTTATCTCCCCACCCCCAGCTGAGCATCCAAGCACTTGCTAAACAAGTGCTCTGCCACTGAGCTAAATCTCCAACGTGTCCTTTTTTTAAAAAAAAAGAAGACATTTATTTTTTATTTTAAGTGTATGAGTGTTTTGCCTGCATGTATGTCTGTGCATTGTGTGTGCGTGCCTGGAACCCACAGAGGCCAGAAGAGGGCATGAGACAGTTGTGAGCTGCCATATGGGTGCTAAGAATTGAACCCAGGTCCTCTGGAAGAGCAGCAGTGCTCTTTAACCACTGAGACATCTCTCCAGAACCCCTCCCCCCGGCCCCATGCCACCAACTTATCCTTTAATAATAAATAGTGTATTGCTTATGATGTGGGTGAGGCATGCGTCAATGTGCATGTGGAGGTCGGAGGACAGCTTAGAGCTGGTTCTCTCCTTCCTCCTTTATGTGACTTCTGGGGCACTGAACTCAGTTCACCAAGCTTGTGGGGCAAGTGCTTAACTACCTTAGCCATCACTCTGGTCCCCCTTTTCTCTCTTTTTTATTTATTTATTTATTTTTGGTTTGGTTTTTGTTTTTCAAGACAGTGTTTCAAGACTGTGTAGCCTTGGCTGTCCTGGCCTTGCTTTGTAGACCAGGCTGGCCTCGAACTCACAGCGACCTGCCTGCCTCTGCCTCCTGAGTGCTGGGATTAAAGGGGTGCGCCACCACGCCAGGCTTCCTGCTTTTCTCTTTATGCCACTCCCAGAAGCAGCTTCTGTCCTTCTTGGCTGGCTCAAGAGGCAGAAGGACAACCCTCTGTCCTCCACTAGCCAACTTGGAGCAGAGTCACAGAGTCAGCCAGCTGGCAGGAGGAATGTCTGGGCATCCATCTGGGAGAGAGCTGCCAACCAGCTAGGAAAGGAGAGGACGTAGTCAAGTTCAGGCATGTGTCAGTGCAGGACATATGTGTGCGAGGAGGACTTAGTGTGGTGATTATGAGTGCACCAAAAGCAAGAAATCCCCATGCACCCCAAGGACTTCTACCCACATCTTACGCCTCCCTGCTCTTGACAACAAGATGCCCAGTTTACCCTGTAGTTCCATAACTACTCGCCAAGCCGAGTGTAGCTCAGCACAGGCCTGGCTCTCTGGCAGCTGTCTGGGCTCCCCCACGTCAGAGCTGTGGATGCTAAGGCAAGAGGACGAGACGGGAGTTCCACCTAGGTTCTCACTTTGGTGATTTTGAGCAAGAAGGCTATGAAAGGTCTGCACATCCATCCATCCGAAGTTACTGAGTGGGTGTGCACGGGGCTGCTCACAGTGAGCTTTCTTCTGTCTGCATAGATTCCTTTGATGTTCATTACCCACACAGAGGGACGGTGCAGGAGCCTCTACTGAGACGAAGAAGCAGGACTCTGCCTGGATCTCTCCTAAGCTTTTCATTAATCTGTTGTCCTCACTCATCTGTTGGGATTTTTTTTTTCTTTTTATAATATCAGCCTCCCATGGCCTTGATTGAAGCAACCTTTGATTGGAAATACATAATCCTATACTGAACATGTATGGGCTTTCTGCCAATTCCCCTCCCCCAGTATTATTCCCTAAAAGCAGCACACTATAGCTACCGTTACTACCTAGCTTTCTCATTGCACTATATGATACAGGTGTAATCTATGCAAAGGGGAAGTCTCAGAACTAATATAAATTAAGGTATTCAAAAGGAGGTGCACAAGTTACATGCAAAACCCATGACATTTTATGGACGGGACTTGAGAACCTGCAATTTCTGGCAGCTGCAATGCCATGAAACCAATGTGTGTGGTTTCCCATGGATACCGAGAGCACCATTCGAGTAGAACACCGGAACCTATAAACTTGTCAAATCCACCCACTCTTACTTTCCAAACCGGCACGGCTGGGTATAGTGGTTCCATTCATGTCTGGTGCAAGCCTGTGCTCGCAGCACTCGGGAAGCCAGTCTGGGCTGCGTAGTTCCAGGCCAGCTAAGGCTACAGACCCTATTTCAAAAACAAACAAGAAAAAGACTGCACACTGTGGCTAATGCCTGTGATCCTGGCATTGGAGGTGGGGGTGGGGGAGGGAGTGTACAAGCAGGAAGATCCTGAGTTCAAGGACAGCCTCAGCTACATAGAAACCTTGACGTCAGGCTAGGCTAACCTCTGTCTTGTAAGAGGAGAGGAGGAGGAGGTTGGAAGAAGTTGTTACTGTGTTGAGTTGCATTCTTTTCGTCTTTGTTTTGTATTTTTCCCACAAGGCTACCAGCTTGAACTTGAAGTCACAGAAGTCTTGCCTCTGATTCAAAAATACTGGGTTTACAGTGCGTACACCATGCGCAACTTTTTGAATTTCAATTGTCTAATTGACAAGTAAGATTTTGCAGATCACTGATTATTAAACCTTAATTTGACTCATAAGGGTTTTGAAGTCGGCCGGGTATGATGGCTCACACCTGTAACTCCAGCATTTAGGGGATGGAGGCAGGAAGATGAGGGGTTCAAAAGCCAGCCTCAGATGCATGTTGCACTTGAGGCTAGCTGAGCTATATGAGACTGTCTTTGAAAAGATTAAAAAAAAAAAGTTCTGGGCTGGTGAGATGGTTCAAGGTAAGAACACTGGCTGCTCTTCCAGAGGATGAGTTCAGTTCCCAATACCCACTATCTGCAACTCTAGTCTAGGGGATCTGATGCCTCTTCTGGGCTCTGAGGTCGTTAGGCACACATGCAGTGCACAGACACTCATGCAGGTAAAACATCCATGCATTAAAATAAGCAAATATATTGGAGAACAACTAACAAAGATATCCCAGCCGGGTGTGGTGGCGCACACCTGTAATCCCAGCACTCGGAAGGCAGAGGCAGGCAGATTGCTGTGAGTTCGAGGCCAGCCTGGTCTACAAAGCAAGTCCAAGACAGCCAGGGCTACACGGGCAAACCCTGTTTCAACAAAACAAGATAATCAACTCCCCCCCCAAAACAAAACAAAACAAAACAAAAGACACCTCGTGTTTGCCAGGCACAGTGGCACGCACCTTTAATCTCAGTACTCAAGAGGGAATGGCAGTCTGGTGTCTGAGGGTTACATAGTGAGTTGTAGCCCAGGTGGGGCACACAGTGAGAGCCTGTCAAAAACCAAATCCACGACACCAGTTCCTGGCACCTGCTTAAATACACATGCTTATGGACACACACACACCAGCTCAAACAAGATCCTTTCTTTTTCCAATCTCAGTTTTCCTCAAGAATATCTAACTATGTAGCTCAAATTGGTCTCTAACTCAAAATCCTCACCACCACCCCCCCCCCCCCCCCCGCCTTGGCCTCCTGTGTACTGGGATGACCGGTGTGGTTTATTTACTTTAAACTACATTTTTCTTTATTTTTGTTTTGTTTTGTTTTGTTTTTTGAGACAGGGCCTCTCTGTGTAGCCCTGGCTGTCCTGGATTCCCTTTGTAGACCAGGCTGGCCTCGAACTCACAGCGATCCACCTGCCTCTGCCTCCCAAGTGCTGGGATTAAAGGCGTGCACCACCAGGCCCAGCCTTCTCTCTCTCTCTCTCTCTCTCTCTCTCTCTCCCTCTCTCTCTAACATTTTTCTTTATTATGTGTACATGCACATGAGTGTGCATGGCCACGTGTGTGCCACAGTGAACATGTGGGGATCAGAAGGCAACTTGAGGGAATCAGTTCTTTCCTTCCACCACGTAGGTCCCAAAGGCTGGATCTAGGCCATGCAGCTTGGTAACAGCGCTCTGCCTGCCCAGCCATTTCACCAGGTCACAGGGTATTTTCACACCCTAGATTCTCTTCTACATTGTGGTGCTCACCAAGATTCCCCGACAAGCCTGGGGAGCAGAGGCCTATGGCACTGGGGGTGTCCCCACTCCACGCCAGACTGCTCTGATGAGAAAACTGCCGGAGTGACTTGCCTCAGCCTTGTGTTTAGTTACAAAAGAGCCAGATTCTGGATTGAGGCTACTGACCCAGATAAACTGGCGAGGTCACAGCTGGCGGTGCCCTCTGCTCACCTTTGAGCGCTTCTCTGGGTCCCCTTTCCCCTGTTCTCCACACCTTGCCATGGCCTTTCCTCTCACTCCCACTAGCATCTACCTCATTGTTTCATGCAGTGAAAGAACAACATGAGTTGGGATGAAGAAACTGGGGCAAGACTTAAGGCAGGCATGAGGGCAGAGCCTAGCGGCAGAATGTTTGCCCAGCATGTGCAACACCTTGGTCCAATACCCAGGACATCAACGGGGGAAAAAAGACAGAGACCTCAGGCAGCAAACTTACAAATCTTAGTAAATTTTAATTTTTTTCTCAGATTATAACTGTAATAGATGCCAGTGTGTGTGTGTGTGGGGGGGTAATTTACAAGAAAAATTACCATTGTATGACTCAGAGAGGATCATTGTTAAAATGTGTAACAAATGCTGATAGAGCTGGGTGTCCTGGGTCACACCTATAGCCCCAGCACCCCAAGATGAGGCAGCAGGATTGACTTGTTCAAAGCTAGGCTACACTATATGAATTTCAAGCTGGTCTTGGCTGTATAGACTCTGACTTAAAAAACATAAAAACCAGCCGGGCAGTGGTGGCGCACACCTTTAATCCCAGGACTCAGGAGGCAGGGATAGGCAGATTGCTGTGAGTTCGAGGCCAGCCTGGTCTACAAAGTGAGTCTAGGACAGCCAAGTCTACACAGAGAAACCCTGTCTCAGAAAACCAAAACAAAAAAACCATAACAACAAAACTACACCAGAACAAAACACTGATAGTCATTCAGTAGCTGCTATTTTATTTCCAAAATTTTATGAAATTACCTCATTTATACAAAATGATTCATTCAGCAAATATATAAGCGCCCATTGTATGCCAGACATTGTTCTGGATTTAGGTATACAGCAATCTTCAGAACAATCCAAATCCTCATTCTCACAGAGCTACAATCTTGTCAACAAATAAAGGGGATGGGTTTGGTGCCTCGGGGCGCTATGAAGACCGAGTGAGGCCGAGGAGGGGAGCTGGGGAGGGCTTCTGGTACTGAAATAGAAAGGCCATTTAGGAAGGCTACCGTGAGAAAGGACTTTTAGGTAGGGTCCAGGAGCGAGTGAACAATCACCCATTGACTCACTCATCCAGCATTTTTTGAACATGGCTGACGCTGAGGATCCAGTGAACAGACCTTACACTCGGTTCTGGGTCACACATCCTCCTGTTGGGGCAGAAACTGATGGGAGAATTGTTTAGTGTTGAATTTTTTCCTCTTTTATTTTCTCCCTTCCTTCTTTTCTCCACCAACCCCTGCCCATTCCAGTTCTGGCTGAGTAGCTGGAGGTGGCCCCCAGCTCTCCATGGTCATCAGCCCCTAAGTGTTGGGATTAGGATGTGACCCACCACACCTTGCTTCATACCCACTCAAGTGACAGCCTGCATCGGGTTCTCAGGTAGTTAGAGCAACAGGAGTGTGGGCGGCTAAAACTTTGCTCGGTTCTACATAATGGCTTGAAAACTGAACATTTCAGCCAGGTGTGGTGGCACACACATTTAATCCTACACTCAGGAGCCAGAGTCAGGTGGATCTTTGTGAGTTCAAGGCCGGCCTGGTCTACAAAGTGAGTCTAGCACAGCCAGGGCTACACAGAGAAACCCTGTCTGGAAAAGAAGAAAACAAACAAACAAAAAACCCAAACTTTAGAGTTTCAGGATAGGGAGCAAAAAGAAGATCTATCTTAAATAATTTATTTGTGGGGCTGGAGAGATAGCTCAGCAGTTAAAAGTACTGACTGCTCTTCCAGAGGTCCTGAGTTCAATTCTCAGCACCCATATGACAGTTCACAACTATCTGTAAGTCCACTGTCTGACACCCTCACACAGATATACATGCAGGCAAAATACCAGTGCACATAAAATTAAACAAATTCCATTTTTTTTTGACAGAATATCTGTGTAGTCTTGGCTGTCCAGGCTGGCCTCAAACTCAGAGATCCACCTACCTCTGTCTTATAAGTGTTAGCATTAAATGTCACTGAGTCTGACTAGTATTTATTTTGTTTGTCTTTTGAGACAGGGTTTCCTCTCTGTGTAGCCCTGGATATCCTGGAACTCACTCTGTAGACCAGGCTGGCCTCCAACTCACAGATCCACCTGCCTCTGCTCCCCTGGGTGCTGGGAGGTGAAGGCCACCATGCCCGGCCTGGCTAGTTCCACTCCACCCACCACCCTACCCGACCCCCATCCCCAGACAGGGGTTCTTTTTCGTAGCCTTGGTTGGTCTGGACTCTCTTTGTAGACTAGGCGGGCCTAGAACTCACAGAGATTCGCCTACCTCTGCCTCCCGAAAGGCATGTGCTACCATGCCTGGCTCTGGCTAATATTTTTATTTGAAGACATAAAAATGTCTTCATAAAAAAAAAAATCTTCAAAGTGAATATCTACTTTGCTTCCAAATAAAAAGACTGGCTCAGCTTTATCTCTGTCCCTAGGGCATCCCCAACCCCACTGTGTGGTGGCTAATTTCCTATTACTGTAATGAGGTGCCCTGACGAAGGCAATTTGGGCTTACTTTGGTGTAGAATTTGCGGCTACCAGTTCATTACAGCAAAACGGACCAGCTAGCTGCAGGAGCATGAGGCAGCCAGTAACACTCCATCAACACTGGTGCTGGGCTCTCTTTCCTTCAGGCTAGGACCCCCTCTATAATTAACCTAATCTAGAAACTCCCTTACAGACTTGCCGGGGGTTGTTTCCAGGAGGATTTTAAACGTCATCAAGATTAACCAAGACAAAAGGCCCTAGGCTGGCTTTGAACTCACTGCAGTTGAAGCTAAAGTCAAGCTGGCCCTCAGGCCTCACCTCTCCAGTGCTGGAGTTGTAGAGATTCAACACACACCCGGTTTCCCGGTTCCATTTGAATGTGTACCAGGGTTTCATCAGTTCATCTTATCTTTGCTTTCCCACACTAATCATTGCTATTAAAAATAGTTTTGAGTCACCATAACATGTGTTTTCTAAACATTTCACCACTTTTTTTGGCAGCTCATTTCCTTTTGACCTTAGTTTTCTTCTTTCTTGAAGACATCAGAAGTTTCCTTCATAAGACCAGTGGTGGCTCTGTTGTTATTATCTGAAGACGTCCTTAAAGTATTCTTTTCAAAATAAGTAATGTTTTTGTCAGGGTGGCCTATGCCTGTAGCCACAGCATTTGGGAGACTGAAGCAGAGATGACAAGGCCAGCCTGGTCTATACAACAAGACTCAAAAATCAATAATCTGACCTTTATTCCAACATACTACATGCAACAAATTTCAGTTTCTGGTGTGTGAGCAAACGCACAGGAGGAGGGGGTGGAAGCTAAATAAGGTCTTATATCCCCCAAGTCGCCTTCAAACTTGGTTTTTGGGGGTGCACGTGGGGGAGGAGGTTCAGGGAATGTTGAGACAGGGTTTCTCTGAGTAGCCTTGGCTATCCTAGACTCACTTTGTAGACCAGGCTGACCTTGAACTCACAGTGATCCGCCTGCCTCTGCCTTCCTAGTGCTGAGATTACAGGTGTGCACCACCGAGTCTGGCCCAAACTTTTTATATATCAAAAAAAAAAAAAAAAAGCCCTGAAAATTTGATACTCCACATCCCAAGTGTTACAATTACAGGCGTGCACCATCACACCCAATTAACGAAATGCTGGGGGTTGAACCTAAGGCTTGAGCATGCTAGGCAAACTCTACCAACAAAGATGCGCAGGCCAAGTTTCAGGTTTTAAATGAAGCATATAATTCAGTGGTTCTGAGCACACCCACAGATTTGTGCAACCATCACTACAATTTCAGAACATTTCATCACCCACTGAAAAAAGAAACCCCATGCTGTAGTGGCGCACGCCTTTAGTCCCAGCACTTGGGAGGCAGAGGCAGGCAGATCTCTGTAGTTCGAGACCTGCCTGGTCTACAGAGTGATTCCAGGGCAGACAGAGCTATACAGAGAAACCCTGTCTTGAAAAACAAAACAAAACAAAAAGAAATAAAACCAGAAACCGAAGTGGGGAAGAAATCACTCACCTTTTAGTGTGGTGACCACTAATCTATGTCATTGCTTTAGATTTTTTTCATTCTGACGTCACCTAAATGGAATCATACATGTTGGTGTCTGTTTTATTATTTTATGTGTGTGGCTGTTTTGCCTGCATGTGTATGTTTGTCCACCACATGTGTGCAGTGCTGGTAAGGCCAGACACCACTAGTAGTGAGCTGCCCACGACAGTGCTGGGAACTGAACCTAGGTTCTCTGAAGAACAGCCACTGCTCTTAACTGCTGAGCCTCCTCTCAGCTCTGTGTTTTAGTCAGCATAATGTTTTCAAGTCTCATCTACATAATAGCATATGCCAGTGGTTTTGGCTTTTTTCCTGTTTTTCAAAACAGGTTTTCCGTGTATAGCATTGCTACCCTGCAAGTCACTCTGTAGACCAAGCTGGCCTTGAACTCAGAGAACTGCCTGCCTCTGCCTTCTGAGTGCTGGAATTAAAGCCATGGTTTATTGTCATTTTGTTTTGTTTGTTTTTTTAAGACAGGGTCTCTCTGTATTAGCCTTGGCTGTCCTGGACTCGCTTTGTAGAAAAGGCTGGCCTGGAACTCACAGCAATCCGTTTGCCTCCCGAGTGCTGGGATTAAAGGCATGCCCCACCACACCTAGTTTAAAGCCTGTTTTAAGACAGTGTTGCTTCAGCACTCCGGAGGCAGAGGCAGTGGAATCGCTGTGAGTTCGAGGCTAGCCTGGTCTACAAAGCGAGTCCAGGACAGCCAAGGCTAATACAGAGAGACCCTGTCTCGAAAAACAGAAAAAGAAAAACTTAAGATGACCTTGAACTTGTCTTGGTCTTCCTTTATCCTCCTCCCAAGGGCTGGAGTTATGGGTGTGGTAGGTGATGGATAAGCACTTTACATCCAAGCCCTTCTACTCACCTTTCCTTAACAACATACTGTGGAGATTGTGTTAAGTGTGCACAGGCTGCCTTCTCTTTTCTTGGCTTATGGCAATCCCTGTGTGAATGCCCCATGGTTTATAGAGCCAGCTTCTGTTGATGGGCTTCCTCAGATCTGCACAGCTTAGAACAGCACTGTGGTAATTCCATATTCCACCCTACATCCACAGGTGAGAGTTTTCCTGAGGGATAATTCCCAGAAGTAGAATTCTGGGTAAAGGGGCGCAGATACTATGCAGTGATGAACCGAAGTGATGTGAGTTGCTCAGCAAAGTTGATTTCCATGGAGCTCTGTCTGCCTGTCAGCACGTCTCTCTTCCGGGCATCCCCGCCCTCTCTGCAGTCTAGTCATCTGGAAAAGTAGGGGAAAGGTCACGGCGGACCTTTGTTTCCTCCCTTCAACTGTTTGTCTTAGAGGAGAGGGCTTCTCCCACACAGAATCGGCTCTTGCCCAGGTACACTGGCTCGCTGGTCCTAGAACTCCTCTTTTAAGTGATCCCTGCTTTTGACTGTAGTCCACTCTTCACCACGAGAAGGCGGCACAGGCGCCATAGATCTGCCTGTAATTCTAGGGTATTTCCCACTCTTAGCCTCCCCAGGAATATTTTCTGAGGTTCCCCTTTTTGGGACAGCACATCTACTTTGTCTTGGGTGGGGCTGGCGGGTGACTGACTGGTAAGGCGGCTCAGTTTCCAGGTATGAAACTCTAGTTGACGCTAAAGGCACCTTAAAAAAGTAAATAGCTTATTTTAAAGGAAAGAAAACAAAAAGAATCTAAGAGCCAATGTCCTCACTGGGGACCGGAATCACTGAGGGCAAAGTGATTTGTCCAAACGCCTTTTATAGCCAAGCCCAACACCAGGAGTATTTCACTTTCACTCGACAGGGTTCGAGGCCAGACAAGGATGCGCAAAAAGAACATGATTCAAAAAAAAAAAAAGTACCCCTGCTGGGCCTTCACCCACTACCCGCCCTAGGAGGAGTGCGGCTTCCAGCGACTGGGAGAATGGGGTAGGTAAAGACAACTTTGGGCTCCTGGTTTTCTACAAGAAAGCCAGCGGGGTCGATCTTCAGGCCAGACCCACTCTGGTCCGCGGTGGGTCAACCGCAAGGCGCGTGCTTCCCGCGACCCGTCAGCTGACGCAGGCCGGCCGGGCGGACGTGACCCTCGGAGAACGCCTGCAGTCTCAGTACGCGTGCGCAGTCCCCGGGGGCGGGGCCTCGGCAGAAGGGGCGGGGCCTCGGGGGGTCGGTTTATCTTTGCTACTACTTGCACACAGCGCAGTGCCTGCTTGGTGCTTCCACGTTGCTACCCTGCCGAGCTTCCTCCGCACCCCTGCACGACCTGCTGCGACAGCGAGTAGCCTTCTCCCGACTCTTCCTCCTGAGGTAACTGGCCCAGAACGCCTCCAGGCCGGACGACCAGTCCTGGATCCCTCGCCCCTTCTGTTCGGGCTGCCTGCTCTCCCGTTAGGTCTGTCTGCTCCTTACCCCACCTCCCCCACACCCCCAGCCTCCCTCGGCTCGGCTCTCTTCCCCCTTAGGCCACCTATATGAGTCCCCAAAGCACCCTCACCCTAACCCCTTCCTATCTAACACCTCATTAGAGTGTTGTGTAGTAACTGCCCTCCTGAAGGCAGTGTGGCCCAAGTACCTTCCAGAATGCCTGAGCTATTTGAAAATGAATCAAGTTATGTTTGGACAAATTAACTTGATTTGATTTTCAGTTTTGAAGTAGTTGCTGCTTTTTGTTTTGAGGCCCTAGGGATTGAATTTAGAATCTTGAATGCCCTAGGTAAGGCTTATATCACTGAGCTGTATCCAGACCTTATGTTTAATTTGAGACAAAGTTTCACTATATCTCCCAAATTAGCTTTGCATTCTCTCTGTAGCTCAGGCTAACCTTAAACATGCATCTTTTCTGCCTCAGCCTCCTTCATAGCTGGGATTATAGGTTTTTGATACCTTACGATTTATATTTATATCGACTTTCAAAAAGTTTTGTTGGGTTTTGTTTGTTTGTTTTTTGTTTTGGTTTTGTTTGGTTGGTTGGTTTGGTTTTTCGAGACAGGGTTTCTCTGTGTAGCCTTGGCTGTCCTGGACTCACATTGTAGACCAGGCTGGCCTCGAACTCACAGGGATCCTTACCTGCCTCTGCCTCCCGAGTGCTGGGATTTTAAAGGCGTATGCCACCACCTGACAATTTTCAAAAAGTTTATAATTGCTGGGCATGGTGGCAAATGCCTTTAATCCCAGCACTTGGGAAGTAGAGGCAGGCTGAGTTCCAGGCCAGCCTGGTCTACAAAGTGAGTCCAGAACAGCCAACTTCTAAGTTTGTAAACTAAGTTTGTAAGTTTGTGTGATACAGGAGAAACTTATATACCGGCTGCTGCTCTAGGGCATTTTCTTACTGTTTATTTCTTCTTGTGGTGCTGCAGCATGCTAGGCTAGGCAAGCCCTCTACACCACTGAGCTATATTTTCAGTCCTCTGTATACAATTTTTGAGTCTCACTAAGTTGCCCAGGCTCAGTTTTAACTCACTGTGTATATCAAGTGTGCACCAGCAGCCACACCCAGCATTTTCTTGCATTTCATATATATGTACACATATATGTATAATTTTTATTTATTTAATAAGTGTTTTGCCTCCATGTTTTGTATGCTTCTTTACTGTGCATCACAGGTGTGTGTTGTCTGTAGAGGCCGCAAGAAGGTGTCAGATTCCCTGGGACTGGAGTTACAGATGGTTGTGGCCTGCCATGTGGGTGCTGGATGTCTACAAGAAAGGCAGTACAAACCTCGGAGCTGTTATCTCCAGCCTGGGTTTTGTTTGGTTTTTTTTTTAATGTTTCTTTCCATCTGTCCCTTATGTAAAGATACGTACTGGCACTGTTACATAGGGTTTGTACATTGTGCTTGGTAGGAAAGATCTTAAGGAGAAGTAAAAGTAGCCCCGTGTGTGGAATGTACCTGTAACCCCAGCACTTAAGAGGCATGGACAAGAGGATTGCTTTGAGTTTGAGGCTAGCCTGGGCTACATAGCAGGATTCTGGAGAGAGTGACAAAAGGTAAAGACAGACAGTTCCAAACAGTGCTCTTGAAATTATTCCGATAATGTGTGATTTGTTCTGCAGCCACAGAGTTTGCAGTGCAAAGGTATTTGAATGCTGTGAGCAAACATGCCGCTGTCCCTGTCTCCCTGGAGGGGAGGGCAGAGCTTCTCCTGCTCCTGGCAAAATAAAGGCTGAAGGTTGCATGTGCATCCCAGAGACTAAACTATGGACTCTTCCTCCTCTGTCTCCACAGGCCTAGAAGCAGAAGGCCCCTCTAGTTCCCTGCAGAGGGGCTGGGCATCACAGCCATGAAGTATATGCTGAGCCTCTACCTGCTGGGACTTGTCTTGACGCTGCTGTCTGTCTTCGTCAGACTGATGGAGTCCCTGGGGGGCTTATTGGAGAGCCCACTGCCTGGGAGCTCCTGGACCCCGAGAAGTCCACTAGCCAACGCAGAGCCTCCGGAGGGCCTTCCAGACCATCCGTCCAGAGGAGTGCAGTAAACGGCCCCCTCAGGTGCTAGCCAGACTGGTACACTAACTTCAGCATGGCCAACCACACGTTCCGTCTTCTAAGAGGCAGCATCAGTGTCTCCAAAGAACCGTTATTGGCCTCAAAGGGCCTTTTTTTGGATATCTCTTACTCTGCAAAAGAGCCCGTTTAACGTGGAAGTGTGGGTGGGTTGTCTGTGGCTGTGGGGTGGAGAATCTCACCCGACCATGGCTTCCTTTGCAGCCTGGATCTGAGATGAAGGCGTTCCAGCTTCAGCTGTTGGGGAGATAGTGTTTTGGTCTGGTTTGTTTTTCTAGCCCTCTGCCCTAAAGGACTCTTTCGGACATAAGTATCTTCTGGCTGGTTGGCTTACTGAGTACTTCCATGAGGGCTGTTTTACAGCGGTTATGGGGTTGTGGGTTGGCTACAAAGAGAGAGCTTGGAATAACCAGTGCCCGGGTCTCAGCTGTACGTAACGTTCTTCCTCCAGTGTGGTTTGCATGTGTGTGTATACAGTGTCTAAAGTGGGCTGTAGGATGATCAGGCCTGCCCAGGCTGTGGGGGTCCCAGCCACTGTGTGGCTTAAATGAATTTTTCTAATGTAATAAATGTGAATATATATATTTTCACTATGTGTCATGTTGACATGTCTACCCTTGAAATTAGTAAGGAAAAGTTTAAATCCTAGATCTGTGAGTTTATCCTAGATCTATTTGTTTATCTGTTTATTTATTTACGAGGCAGGGTCTCACTATGCCGTCCTGGCCTGGCTGTCCTGGAAGTCACTATGCATACCTGGCCTAGACCGGGCTGGCCTCATAGAGACACCCGCCTCTGCCTCCCCAGTGCTGGCATTAAAAATGTGCACCCCCACACCTGGCCATTTTTATTTTTGAGATAGTCTTATGTAGCTAAGGCTGGCCTTGGCCTCCTGATCCACCTACCTCTACCTTCCAAATGCTAAAATTACAGGCTTCTATAATTTTAACTTAATATTGTCAAACTCAGAAGGAAGAAAGTGCAAAAAGCTTTAGGAAGCTGAAGCAGGAGGATTGCCAGCCAGGGCTGCATAGCAAGACTGAGCTCAAACAAAAAGTTTTGTTTAAACATAAACTTTTTTTTTTTTAAAGTTTTTCAAGACAAGGTTTCTCTGTGTGTAGCCGTAACCCTGGGTTTAAACATAAACTTAACTTGGGAACAGGACCTTTCAGGTCTGCCCTGTATCAGGCCGCTATCTGAGCCTGGGCAAGACCCTCTGTGGATTCAGCCAACTGTAGGTTGAGCCCTTGACTATTAGTGCTTGGGGTTGAATTTAGGGCCTTGCACATTCCAGGTTAGCTCTGCACCGCTGGAGCTAAATCAGCCCTGGAGATTTTTTAAAAATTATGTTCACAATGAATTTTTTTTTTTGTCCATGATAAGACTCTCGTCATTTCTCCCTAAACAATAAAGTAGAGCAACTGTTTATATTGTAGTAGATACTATAAGTAATCTAGAGATAAGTATATGTTAGGATATTCTTGGGTCCTTTGCAGGTAATATAACATTTTATATAAGAGACTAGTCTCCAAGGCAGAGTTGTGGCATTAATCCCCCCAGAACTATTTGGTCTCATGACTGATGCATCTCTATAAAAGAAAACTGCTTTCTCCCTGCCGTTCCTTGAGTCTAAAGGATGACGAGCATCCCTGACCAGTGACCCAAGCTGGCCTTGAATTTAGGATTCTTCCTCCCTAGTTATGCTTGCTTCTGCCCCTCCCCCACATCTGAGCAGTGTCACCTTTATTCAACAGTGGAAGAGGGTATTTTGTTTGGAAACAGCCTCACTATATAGCCCAGAGCTCAGAGCAGTTGACAGGTGACCCAGTGTGGCCTCAGGTTCACAGAGCCCCATTGGTCTCAACTGCTGGCACTAAAGGTGCCTGCCATTATGACAAGCAAAGAGGGATCTTTCCCCCATTTCATCACTCTGTCCCCTGCCCCACATGTGAAAGCAGTTGCTTTGCCTCAGGTTAGTCTCTCATCTCTGTGTGTACGTCATTTTGTGAATCTGATTTACTTTTGCCAGAAGAGAAGTACGGAACACAGCGTCCTCTGCTCAGCCAGCCCTGCTTCCTTGGTGCTCGCTCTAAATGCAACTGACTGATAAGCTTGGTTTAGGGATTCACTTTGTCTATTGCTGCACGGTGGTAGTCAGTATTTTGCCAGCCTCCCTGTTCTAGGTGCATGGTACATTTTTCTTAGCCAAAGGGCCAAGAAGTGATTTATTTATTGGGTCTTGCTGAGTGGTCCAGGCTGGCCTCAAACTTGTGATTTGGTTGTTGGGGTTAAAAATACATCGTCACACCTTCCTTCTGGGCACACTCTAAACTAGTCTTGACTTTGCTGAGGTTAAAGGGTTGACTTCATTAGTGTAGTGCAGTCAATCATTTGGAGGACTAGTGTGAGGTCTTAGCAGGTAAAGGCACTGGTCGACAATCCCATGGCCTGAGCTGGGCATGGTGGTATACGCCTTTAATTGCAGCACTCAGGAGGAAGGGGCAGTCAAATCACCATGAGTTTGAGGCCAGCCTGGTCTACAAAGCGAGTCCAAGACAGCCAAGATAACACAGAGAAACCTTGTCTTGAAAAAACTAAAAGCAAAAACAATTGGATGGCTTGAGTTTCTCTGAAACCCACACGGTGGAAGGAGAGAAGTGATTCCCACAGTTTGTCTACTCAGGCACTGTAGTATGCTGGCACCCCCCCCCCCAACACACACAAAATAATTGGAAATGGAAAAAAAAAATGTAATTGGAGGGCTGGCAAGATGGCTTAGTGGGTTAAGGTGCTTGCTGCCAAGCCTGATGACCTGAGTTTGACCCCTGGGATCCACATGGTGGAGGGTAAGAACCAACTCTCTGACCTCCACAGATATGGCCCCCTCACACACACATAAATAAAAGTACAAGTAAGACATACAACTGGAAAGCAAGCATGGGGGCACACGCCTGCCTTCCACGTCAACTGATGTCATACATCTCAGTGTCGGCTGGCTTTGTTTATGTGCACATACGCATACTCATTCAGAGACTGGGTCTTGCTGTCTAGGCTGTACTTCCCTGGTGAGCCTCCTGCCTTAGTCTCCTGATTGGTGGGGTTACAGCTGTGCACCACCTTGCCGGGCTAATTCCAATGTTTGTATCTGTCAAGGACATACTAGGTTATACTGTAGCAAGACCACTAAACACCTCAGTGGCTTAGAACAATTGTCTGGGTCTCTAAAAGGAAGCAGGCACCTAAACAGTGTATCCCCTTCCTCCAAGGAAAGGTGTTCTCACCACTCCACAATCATCAGGCTGCGGGGAGCCCCCTCCCCATTTCTCATCTTCCCAACAGCTATGAACCCGCCTCCTATCGTGCATTAGATATGTGGGAACATGGCTTATAGTTTGTTTGTTTTTTTAGAGCTCAGCCACGCTAAGAAACTTGTGCCTCACCTGGAGCTTGTTAAATTGGAACTTGATGTTGTAGGTAAATGGGGTTTAATCTGCCCCCCCCCTTTGGGGGGACATGTAGTAAGCGTGTCCTACCAGCAGGAGAGGTGTAAATTGAATTGTCCACCAGGAAGGCCACTAGTGGTAGTCATTGGTACTCTCCATACACTCCTGCATTTGTTTGTTTTGAGACAGTCTTATTGTGTAGCCCGGAATCTTGCCTGGACCTATTTTTTGCACTGGGACTGCAGGTGACTGCTACCTCTCCTGGCTAGAGGCTCACTGCTGACCCCTTGTGGTTGGATGAGGCCATGTAACTAATTCTGCTCGATCAGTTCTGAGTAGAAGTAGCATGTATGTCTTAGATTGAAACATGTAAGGATGGATTCCCAATTTATGGCCCCCCGCCTCCACCCTTCTGATTCGGTAGTTAACAGTGATGCATATGGAACGTCTCCATTGGTGTAGGCCCTTGAGTGAAGATGCCCCGACTGACCCCTGTTGTGCATGTGTGTTTGGGCACGCGAATGAAGCACCTTGAGAGAGTCAGTTCTCGCCTTCTGCCATGTGGATCTCAGAGGTCAAACGCCTATTGCAGCAACTGCATTTACCAGGTGAGCCGTCCTGCAGGTCCCCGAGGCCAGGCTTTCACAATTTAAACTTAAATTTTTAAACAATTCAAACTTACAAAGAGTTTGTGTGTGATGAGAGAGGACCAAAGCCTGCTCTTTTCCCAGAGACCTCGGCCGGAGGCCTGGCCAGCTCACTATCTTAGCAAATTTTTGGGAAGGTCATTCTCCCACGCTTGCAGTCAGGGCGAACATACAGAATCTGGGATTTAACTGCTGGTTTGCAGTCACTCCATGGTCCTGGACACCCTTCCTGTCCTCTTCCCCCTTTCCTGTTGTTAGCCATCATATGCCTTGATGTCATTCCTGCCATTGTGAGCTGACAGGCCCCTCCAGCCCTGGAGGACATGCTCACCCATAAGCAAGCAGGGAGTTGGAGCTGGGAGGTGGGGGGAGCAGTGGTCCCACCAACACCTTGGAGCTGGGCTGGGTCTGTGTGGAGCCCCAGAGATGTTCCCTAGCCCATTTTTTTTAAGAACCAATGAGCAAAATTAGGGGCCTCCCTCCTGCGGTCAGGGACCCAGGCCCTGGAGTGGGACTCGGAGTAGAAGAGGGTCTCCTTTGTCAGCTTATCCATTCTCCAGAATTCAACTTGTTCTCTGACTCGGTGGTGTTTGAGAGCACCTTTATCCAGGTACCTCCTGCACCTTAGGCATAAAGGTCTTCCCTTCCCTCCCACGGCCTGTTCTGATGGTTACTTTAAAGATGGACCCAAGGGTGGGGGAGGCACAAACAAAGCCAGAGCAAACCTGAGGGTCTAGGTCCCAAGGTCGCTTCCCTTTGTGGCTGTAACAGTGTGAAGGAAATCCCTAAAGACCACATGCAAAGATTTAGGTAGTGTTCCTGGACAAGAAAGAAGCTTGGTTTTTTGTTGTTGTTGTTGTTGTTGTTGTTGTTGTTGTTGTTGTTGTTGTTTTTACATGTAGCCTTGGCTGGTCTAGAGCTCTGTAGAGCAAACTGACCTCAAACTCACAGATTCTCCATCCTCGGCCTCCTGAGTGCTGGGATTAAAGGTGTGTGCCACTACATCCAATTTAAGCATAGTTTTTAAAAGAGTTTCTTTTTTTTTTTTTTTTTGAAAGATTTACTTATAAAGCCAGAGATGGTGGCACATGCCTTTAATTCCAGCACTCAGGGATTCTGTGAATTCGAGGCCAGCCTGGTCTACAAAGTGAGTCCAGGCAGCCAGGGCTATTACTTAGGCTGAGAGAGAGAGAGAAAAAAAAAAAAAAGAAAGAAATATTTATTTTTTTAAATTGTGTGTATCTGTGCACATGAATGTAGTGGCCTGGGAGGCCAGAAGAGGGCACCAGACCCCCTGAAAACTGAATTTATAAGTGATTGTTAACTGCCTAACATGGGTTTTGGAAACTGAGCTTCAGTTCCTCTGTAAAATCAATAAACACTCTTAATGGTTGAGCTGTCTTTTTAGCCCTGAAAGGAGCCTCAAGGAGCTTGGTTTAACTGTCATCAGTGGTAACTGTCTAAGCAAGCTCCATCAGAGACCATGGGCCAGCAGTGCGTGATTACAGACACCCAGGGCATCCTCTCTGGACTTTGGGAGTTGAAAAGGGCTTGCTAGATGGCAAGCATCCTCGCCACTCTCTGCGTGCACCGCCGAGGCTTTGGAAAGCTTAAGAGTAGGCAGCAGGGCTTGAAAGCACTCAGGTTAAGGTGGAGAAACTGGGCAGAAGGGAGGAGCTGATGTCAGGAACCCCCCAAAAGAAAATGAAAAATGCCAGAGAGATGGTGGGAACCTTTCCAGATGGGTCTAAGAGTTAAATCTGAGGCTATTACAGCAATGGACCACTTCCTGCCATGGTGCCAGTTTGGGAAAACAGTGTCCAAAGTTCCCAGTGCTCCAGTTCCCTGTGCTGAGGGGGCAGACGCCTATATTCCTGGGTTATGAGCCAGCAAGCCTGGGGTGAGGGAGCAGTAAAGTGGGATCCAGACTGTTTCAATTTCTAGTCACATCCCTCTTCATGTCTGGTACTTAGAAGTGGATTTGGCCTCTTCCTTTGATCTGCTTGCTCTAACTCTGAAGCTGTTGAGAGGCTCTCAGTGGGCCTTACGTGACCAGGGACCTTCACGTGAAATGATTCACTCCTTGGTTGGTTCCACTTCCTCCTCTCCCCCCTGTTTTCTGCATCACTGTCACCATGCGGCCATCCCAGGTGGGACCAGTTCCCAGCATTTGTTGAGCACTTTGTCTCAGTGGTCCTCTGTGTTGTGGGAACTACAGACTCTATGCCATGGAGCAGGGCCTCTAAGAAATGTCACCTTTTCTCTCCTCAAAATCAGAATTCATTTCTCTTGAAGCATTACTTGGCCAGGTTGGTAGGAATTAATTTCAGTCCTCCTTGGGGGTGGGGTCCCTTGTCCTCAGTTCCCCCACGGGATATATAGTCAACAGGGCTAGAACTCTGGGAGATGTTATTTATGGCTCCTTGGTGGTCACAGCTTTGGAGCTCTTCTGCCCTGAGCTGAGGCAGTGCCCCAGTGCCGGGCATCTACTGCCCTCTGTCCTGCCACAGCCCCCGGAGATTTGGAGAAACAGAAGTCCTTCTGATGTTTGAGGCCTGCAGCAAGCTGCCCCCTCTTTTCTGACGGAAGCTCTCCAGCCTCCCTCCACGGAAGCTTCCTGGTCTTTCCTACTCCACAGCTCTTTTCATACTCCCTTCCTCCTGTCCAACGTCCGTCCTCTCTCCTCTTTCCGGGCCGTTAGAAAGCTGTGCTGGTTTCTCTGACCCAGGGAGGGAAGTGTAAAATTTCCAATGCCACTCAGCTTTTTTCCTTACTAAACATCTCTGTCTTTTTGTTTCTTTGTTGCTTTAAGACAGGTTCTCATGTAGCCCAGGCTACCCTCTAGCTCCACATGAAATCAAGAACAACCTTGAACTCCTCATTCTCCTGCCTCAACTCCCAAGTGGCTAGTGTATTTTTTTTCAAAGTTAGATGTGTGTTTCTCTATGCAAAGCAGCACAAACAACAACAGGGTTTATGTCTGGGTGTCTAGGGAGAGCAACAAAAGGGACCAGTAGCAGGAAGTGGTCTAGCTCGTCAAGCTGAGGTAGCCCTGTCTGGAATCTGCGTCCTCCCTCCCCTGGTCCGCTCTCTTTCTGACCCATGGATCTGCGGCTGATTTCCAGGTCACTAAGCAAGGAACCTGGATGGATGCCTATGAAAAATCCGCCACCATGATCCTTGGAGTAACCTCTTCGGTGCCCTCATTGCCACTCCCCAATGTCCTCCTGATGGCCAATGTCACCTGGCCTCACGGTCCATTTTCCACCTCTAGCACACCTGGTGCCCCTGTCATCACTCTCAGCAGGTAAAGAAAGGCTGGAGGGAGGGGCCAGAGCTGTGGGATGATTGGTAGGTATTTGCATACTGAGCACTTGCGTGCCTCAGATGGGAAGAAAGGGCAGCGCTCCCCATGAGATCTGCAGAGCCTGTCCATCTCTTGGTGTCTTTCTGTGTGACAAGTGCTGTGCTCCGAACAAAGGGTGCAGCACTGTTCCTGTCTTCAGCTCAGTGGGTTTGTTTGTTTGTTTGTTTGTTTGTTTTGTTTTTTGTTTTTTTGAGACAAAGTTCTCCCAATGTAATCGTGTCTTTCCCAGAGCTCAATATATAGACCAGGCTGTCCTAGAATTCTGGTATTTTTTTCAGTGCAGATGCGGGAGATTTTCAAAGAGAAGATGGAGTTTTGTTTTGTTTTTTTAAAGATAAGACCTCATAAAAATTTTTTTCTTTTCTCCCCCAGCATCTTTCTCTGTCTCTAACCTTTGGGAGTTGTATCTCTCCTTCTGCTATGTGAGTTCTAGAGACTGAACTCTTGTGATTAGAGTTGATAACAAACAAGGGCCTTCACCCTTGGGGCCATCTTGCCACCTGGAAGATGGAGATATTAAAGTCAGATAGGGAAATGAGATATTGAGATTGAAAAGAAGATATTGTCAACACATCTCAAAAAAGGGTGGCAGGGTGTGTTGGGAGAGAAGACTCAGTGGGTCTGAGCACTCTCTGCTCTTCCTGAAGTTTTGAGTTCAGTTTCCAGCACTCACAGCAGGCAGCTTACAACCACCTCTAACTCTGATACACATTTCTAGCTTCCAAAGATATCTACACATTTGTGGTGTTAACACACACACACAATCTTTTTTTTTTAAGTAAGAAAAAAGGGTTAGTGGTGTAGATCAGTTGGTAAGAGTGTATGCCTTGCACACACAAAACCCTAGGTGTAACACTGAATAAACTGAGCACAGTGGCACAAATTTGTAATCCCAGAATTTAGGAGGTGGAGACAGAGGATCAAGGGAAATAAAAGAAAAACATAAAGCATCACTCTGGCACATGCCTTTAATCCCAGCACTGGGAAGGTAGAGGCAGGCAGATCTCTGGGAGTTCGAGGTTGGCCTGGTCTACAAAGAGAGTCCAGGAAAACCAGGGCTCTGTGTAGCAGAGAAACCCTACTCGAAAACAAACAAACAAACAAACATAAAGAGGTGTGTGTGTGTTGTTGGGTATGAACAAGCACATGTGTGTCTGTGTCAGGGTGCAAGGCCAGAGGATGTGCTGGATGTCCGTGCTCTACCGTATTCTGTCTTAGTCCCTTGGGATGGTCTCTCGCTGAAGAGCACTGTTTGGCTGGGCTCGCTGGCCGGTGAGCTCCTGGTGCTACAGGCCTGTATGACAATTCCTGCCTCTTAAAAAGCCAACCAACCAACCAAACAAACAAAAAACAACCTCTGGTGATTCAAACTCAGGCCCTCACGCTTGCACAAGTGCTTTCATCTACGGAGCCCCCTCCCCAACTCCCTGAACTTCTCCAAACCTCTATTACAAGATCTGGAGCGAGTAATTAACAACACTTATCTTTCCCCCATGCAAGGGTTCTGTGAGCACTAAGTGAGATATTCTGCATCAAGAGCAGTGGTGGTAATTGGTGCAGGCAGATCCCTTTTATTTAATATTTCTTTTGAGACAAAGTCACATAGCCCAGGCTGAACTTAAACTCCTGCCCTCAGCGTCCACGTGTTGGGATTTAGGCGTACCTCCTCATGGGAGTCTTTACTAAACAACAAAGACCCTGCAAATAAATAAGAGGGGAGTCAGCCCCAGCAGCTACGCCCACTCTTGGCTCCTGCCAGCCGCGGGAGGCACCGACACGCAAATGTCCTGTTTCTGCTCAGGATTCTCCCCCTAAAGTATGTGGAGCTCCAGATCTATGACCGGACCCAGCGCATCCTTCGGGTTAGGACAGTGACTGAGAAGATCTACTACCTGAGGCTCCACGAGAAACATCCGCAGGCAGTGTTCCAGTTCTGGATACGCTTGGTGAAAATCTTGCGGAAAGGTCTGTCTATCACCACCAAAGACCCGAGGATCCAGTTCACTCACTGCCTGGTGCCCAAGATACCCAACTCCTCCACTGAAGCAACAGTAAGTGGGGGTGCTCCCCGCCAAGGCCTGCAGGAAAATAACAGAAATTGTACTCATATACTCACATGTACTCGTATGTTTCCATATGCAAATGGATACCTGGCCTTTCATACATGCAGGTCCCTCAACCATGAATCCACTCAATACCTTGGATCAGAAATATTCAGGGGTAAATGCCTGCTCCCTTCTCACTGTTCCCTGAACAATATGGTAGAACAGCTATTTACATAGTACTGTGTTGTGTGAGGCATGTGCAAAAGCTCTGCCATTCCAAATAAGGAGGCTTGAATATAGTGGACTTTTATATTGGAGGGGGGATCCTGGAACCAATCCCCATGGATCTTAGGGACAAATATGTATGTTACTAAATGCAATGTTGTCGATATTAAAAATACATATATTTTATCATGGATAATTCCCCTCACTGACACATCACTTCATTACCACCATGGGAACACATTTAAATGTCTTTTTTTTTCTTCCGTGACAGGGTTTTTCTGTGTAGCCTTGGCTGTCCTGGACTCCCTTTGTAGGCCAGGCTGGCCTCAAACTCACAGCGATCGGCCTGCCTCTACCTCCCAGGTGCTGGGATTAAAGGTGTGTGCCACCACACCCAGCTTGAATGACTCTTAATATGAGAACTTAAAGGTGACATCCCAGATTTTCAGTAAATTCTGACATAGCTACATGTGCATTTATAGACTTTTATTCTTTCTGCATTTTTGTAAAGAGAACCCAGGCTGGCCTCAAACTCGAGATGCCCCTGTCTCAGCTCCCCTCCTCTTATTTTGGGTGAAGCAAGGCCTCCACCATGCTTGATGCTAGACAGATGTTCTACCGCCTCTATCTCTGAACTTATTACCTTATTGTTTGTTTATTTGTTTACTGTGTGCGTATGCTGTTGTAGGAACAGATCTCCCTTGGTAGCTTAGGATGGGCTGGAATTCACTGTGCAGCGCATGTTGCCCTCACACTTTCATCTCTCCTCCTGCCTTAGCCTCCCACGTGCTGGGATTGCAAGCACACACCACTACACTGAGCTCCTGTGGGCTATGAGGTTTTCTTGGACCTTCCCAGGGCAGAAGCACAGGTGGAAAGCCTGACAGAGATTGCTCCAAATTGGAGATCTTAAAACTGAACTCTTTTCCTACCTCCATTAAGAAACGGGGGTTTGGTGTTCTGGTAATCTCTGGTTTTGGAGATCAGGGGCTCTAGGTTCCATATCTTGCCCTCCGGACAACATGGCCTCCACAGCACATCAAAGGTGCTCTCATTACTGGCCCAACAACTTTGTGACTTAATGCTTATAGAACAAGTCCTTAGGCGCTGTTGTGCGAAACTGAAGTCAGTCCCACAGAATCCTTCAAGTACCTGCTGGTGACAGCACAGATGCTCAGCTGGCAGCAGGGCCTCCTGACGTGCATTTCCCTACACAGTCTGAAAGCAGCCTGCCGACCTCCTCCCAGGCCAGTGAGACCTCGATGTTGCAGGCAGCTGAGCAGACCAGTGGCAGTGTCTTAGGACTCTCAAAAAGAAACCAGCCCTCAGGAGACAGGTGAGTCCTGTGTTGTCAGTTCCAGTATCTGTTGCCGCCTTAGCCTAAATGCACAGGTCCTACGGCTCTATCAGTCTAGAGCTCTTTGTTCTAGATAGTCAGCCTCATGCCTTTGTCCCCTAAACTTGGTTTCAAGCTTATGCTCAAAAACAGGTTCTGTGGCTCTCAGCATGCGAATGTCCACTCCGTAGATAAACGCCGTTGTTTTCATATGGCAGATAGGCAATAAAAGGAATGGGAAATGAGTAAATTAATCCCAAGAAGTAGGAGCTAATGAATCAGTTAGCTACTGACAAGAGTATCCCAGCTCACAGAGGTCTCCAGGGTGAGGCTCTGCTTAGCCTTCCCCACCTCTGGTGTAAAATGGACATTGTCCAAAGACTCCACCTAGCTCCAAGTTTCAACTAACTCCCCTAACAAGCAGTCAGAGGCTGAACCCTTGGCAGGGCAAGTATAAGCCGCAGGCTATCAATTTTTTGAATCTTTGTGATTATTTTCCAGTGGGAGGAGTTGTTGTTTTGTTTTGGGGTGTGTGTGTGTGTGTGTCCCACTATAAAATCTGTCTTTCTGGACAGTTCCTATAGCACAAGGCACCCCCTTTTAGAATAGAAAAGTTGGTCCTTTCAGATTGTAAAAACAGCCTCATTTTTGAAGTTAAAATGTCTGATGCCTAATCATGTTTTCTTGATACCTGCAACCTGTACCTCCTCTCCTCTCCTCTCCTCCCCCCCCTTGCTCCCCTCTCCCCTCCTCTTCCCTCTTCCCCTCCTCTCCTCTCCTCTCCCCTCCTCTTCCCTCTTCCCCTCCTCTCCTCCCCTCCCCTCCTCTCCTCTCCTCCTCTTCCCTTCTCTCCTCCCTTTCTTCCTTCTCATATCCCTTCCTCTTTCTCTCCTCACCTCTTCCTTTTCTTCCCGTCCCCTCCCCTCCTCCAAGAGCTTCTTGTCACCCTGGCTACCTTCCAACTCCTGATCCTCCTGCCTCCACCTCCCAAGTGCCAGCCTGGAACCCAGGGCTTCGTGCACACTGGTCAGACACTGCTCTATCTGTAGAGCTACGTCCCCAGTTTTGCCCCCTTTGTTTTGCTCTGTTTACTTGTTTGTTTTGCTTTGTTTGACTCACGATTTCATTCTATAGCTCTGAATAGACTTGAACTTGCGGTAATCCTCCTGCCCCAGCCTCAAAAAAAATTTTTTTTCCTTTCTTCATATCTGAAATTATGGGTGATCGGTTAAGAGCACATCCAGAGGGTTCAGGCTCAATTCCCAGACCCACATGACAGCACACAACTGCCAGTAACTCTAGTTTCCGGGGATCTAACAGGCTCTTCTGGCCTCCTCAGGCACCAGGCGCACAAGTGAACAGATGTGCATTAAAACAGCACACCCATACACATAAAAATAATAAAAATATTTAGTTTTTTCCCTAGTGGGAGACAAAGTCATCACCTTCTCTTTTCATTTCCTTAAGTTGATTTTTCCTTTTAGGAGCTTTCCTGTGTTGTTTTGTTGTTGTTTGAGACAGGAGATGACCTTGAACTATGGATCCCTCTGCTTTTCAAGTACCAGATTACAGGAGTGCGTTAACAGACTGCCAAATTGGCTCCTGTTTGCTTTGGAGTTGTTGTTGTTGTTGTTATTGTTTCTTTGGTTGTTTGGTTCTGTTTTGTTTTTGAAACAGTGTCTTACTATTTAGCTCTTGGAACTCACAATGTAGACTAAGTTGGCTTTGAACTCACAGAGATCCACCTGCCTCTGCCTCTTTGGTGCTGGGATTAAGAGCATGCGCCACCACGCCCTGAATGATTTGTTTGTTGTTGTTGTTTTTCTGAGACAAAGTTTCACTGTGTAGCTCTGGCTGGCCTGGAACTAAGTCCTCCAGCAGAGAAATACAGCTCTTAACCACGTAACCACTCCAGCCTTTAAAAAATAGTTTATTTAAGCAGGATTTTCTTTTCTTTTCTTTCTTCCTTTCTTCCTTTCTTTCTTTCTTTCTTTCTTTCTTTCTTTCTTTCTTTCTTTCTTTTTTAATGTGTATGGCCATTTTGCCCATAGTGCCTGTGGGGACCAGAAGAGGGCATCAGATCCCCTAGAACGGGAGTCACAGACAGTTTAATGCCCAAGCCAGGCCCAAGCGTATCAAGTACGCTTCACGCTGAGCCATTGTTCCAGCCCTTACGTGGATTTTTAACGATTCCTTGCTTCTTCTCTGTTGCTTTCTATGGTCTGGGCACCTCTGGACTCCCACAGACACTCCGATTCCGCCACCGATATGGACAAGTCCAGCAGCTGCGAGACTTCCTCGCTGGTGGTATCTTCAGTTAATATGCCCATGAGAGCTACTTTAACCCACAGCCTCTGGGAGCAAGACAACTCAAGTGAGATCTTTCTGCAGGCTCCTGTAGCCAGCTCTCTAGGAGAGAACTTTCTGGGACCCTAACACATAGCCCGACCCGGGTGTCAGGCCTGTCGTCTATGCATTTGCTCCGCCTCCTACAATGTTCTTCCTACAGTGAGCCAAGTAACCGTGGGAGAAATGAGACGGTGCTTATGCCAAGTTGCTCCTCTATTTCCACCAATAAACCTCCAAGGGAGTCCTCATTGCGGCAGGTTGTGTTCCGGGAGGCGCTGGGGGGGGAGGACTAGCTGGAAGTCACAGCTGACTCCTCAGAAAAAATAAAGAGGGCAGCGCTGTGAAACCGAAACGGGAGCCACATCATGGTTAAGGAGCCAGGTGGTTATACGCTTTTACCAGGTCTCCAAACCTTACCAGGATAAGCTTCTGCCTCCTAAACCTATTGCATCCTGCAAGCCACGTTTTTCAACCTATGCTGAACTTGTAAACCCCTCAGCCCTTTACCTAGCTAAACTCCTGAGCACCTGTGATGACTCACTTCCAGGTTCACCTGCCTCACAGGCAGCCCTGAGCCCTGAGTCCCCAGCTCTTCTGTCCAGGCCAATGCTCTCAACAGCTGCTTTCTGTTAACCCTAATCCGTCTCCCATAAAAAAGGACCTCAAAAGCCAGTGAGGGTCTACTCTCCGACACCCCAAGTTAGGGGGAGGCGGTCGCCTGGCCAGTCCCTTGTGCACTTCTAAGTAATGCTAGCTTGCTTTAATCAGACAGTGTGCAATTGGTTTTCCTCTCAAATCTAGCAGAAGCTACCAACTGCCCTGTTGAAAGCCTGAAGCATCTAAGCCAAGCCAAGACATCCAGTGCCAAGGAAAGGGTCCCTAGGGATAGATCTAACTGCCTTTGTCAAAGGGATGGTGAGAAACAGGCAGAGTATTGGCATAAAGGCCTCCTGAGAATGACCCCAACCAGCTAGGAGATAACCTCACCCTCTCAAGTAAGAAATCCAGGGTTCATCTCTTTTTTGTTTGTTTTTTCGAGACAGAGTTTCTCTGTGAAGCCTTGGCTGTCCTGGACTCCCTTTGTAGACCAGGCTGGCCTCGAACTCACAAGATCCACCTGCTTCTGCCTCCCAAGTGCTGGGATTAAAGGCGTGTGCCACCACGGCCTGCTGAGGGTTCAGCTCTTAAATCCCTGTGTTAGGGGAAAAGCACACCTTTGGCCATGAGCAGCCAGTTACTAACGGAGACCCGGCTTTTGATCCCCACTTTTGGAGATTGTTTCGGTGTTTTCTGATGCTAAGTGCTGGCAGAATCTTGTCACTGCCCTGAGCCTCCCTGATTGGCTGAATAAATATACCTGGGCAAGGCAGAAGGAAGGGGCAGAGTGAAGGTTCCTCAGGCTTTGGGAGAGAGGATGTTGGGAAAGAGGGAGCCCGGAAGGAGGAAGAAGAAGGAGATCCGCCACGGACTAGGAATAGAGCCACATGGCCCAGAGAAGGGACTCTGAGGTTCCTCATGGAAAGATATGGACAACACTAGCAAGTATTTTGGGATTATGGATGGGAGGCAGCCCAAATAGAAATTATTAGAAGCAGATGGCATGAGATGGAGACTGGGAGTTATTGGAGAATAGTTTAGGAGGTACCATCTGCCTCCGCCCAGATAAAGGCTTATTCTTAAATACAACAGGTGTCTGTGTTTTCATTGATTGCTAGTGGGTTAGAAAATCTCTCCATAATAATAATTAGCCTAATAATAAACATTTATTAGACAAAACTTTTTTGTTGTTTTTGTTTTGTTTGGTTTTTATGTCTTTATGTGATTAAAAATGTTATTAATTTATTCACTTTACATCCTGATCATAGCCTCTTCCCTCATCTTCTAACGGTCTCACCCTCCCTCTCCCCCCTACTCCCATCCCCTAGTCCTCAGAAAGGGGGAGCCTCCCTTCCTACTAACTTCCCAAACCTGTGGCCTGGCAAGACTGCCTCACCCAAGGAAAATGATTAAAATGGAGGGAACAGAGTTCATGTTGGAGACAGCCCCTGGTCCCTTTACTAGGTGACCTACATGGAGACTGAGCGCTACATCTGAGCCTGGGTCCTGGGTCCTCTCCATGCATGGTCCTTGGTTGTTGCATTGGTCTCCACAAGCCCCCATGGTCCCAGATTTGTTGGCTCTGTTGGTCTAGGCCATACATGTAAATTAACCACAACAGATTGCCTTGACTGTTCCCCCTCTAGCACATAGTGAAAGCAAACTAGGAGGGAGATCTTATATCTTTGCAGGTTTTTGAACAAATATTCCCTAATTGTATAGGGTATAATCAAAGCTGCTCCTGCCAGGCAGTGGTGGCGCACACCTTTGATCCCAGCACTCAGGAGGCAGAGGCAGGTGGATCTCTGTGTGTTCAAGGCCAGCCTGGTCTACAAAGGGAGTCCAGGACAGCCAAGGCTACATAGCAAAATTGTCTTGGAAAACACAAAACAAAACAAAAAATCTGTTCCTGCCTTCTAGACAGTTAGGAATATTTACTCAGAATATACACAGTAATATCCAATAGGTATTTATGACTCCTCTGTCTGTTGCCCTGTTTGCTGTGTGAAGTTGAGCTCATCAGAGAGAAAATGAAAGAACAAGTTTCCTGTCTTTGGAGAAAGCTTGGGGGCAGCCTACTGAACTCTCTATTTTAAAGACAAAGGAAGGCCATTAATTGTTTACAGAACGTTTGCGCCACTCAGTCCCCAAGTAAAGGTTGGAAGACCTGCCTTCTTGTATCTTACATCATATGTGTTTGGCGCCAGGAGGAAGAACACAGTTGACCCATTCCCAGGCTGGCTTGGTTGACCTGAGGACTAAATCGTGGCAAGGTTGAGTTGTACAAGATGCTGATAGGGAGCCTAATGCTTGTGGCTCTCTTCCTGCCTCTGTAACGAATACAAGCAAACCAGCTTTCCTTTAGACCTTGTGCTGGTTAGTTTCTTGGTCACGTGACACAAGCTAGCGTCACCTAAGACAATGGAATCACAAACGGGAAAAATGCCTCCATCACATTGGCTTATAGTAAATTTTTAAAATTTTCTGTAGGGCGTTTTATTGATTAATGATTGATGTGGGAGGGCCCAGCCCACTGTAGGTGGTACAGGTTGTATATGAAAGCAGGCTGAACTCAGGAGGCAGAAGCAGGCGGATCACTGTGAGTTCGAGGCCAGCCTGGTCTACAAAGAGAATCCAGGACAGCCAAGGCTGCACAGAGAAACCCTGTCTTGAAAAACCAAAAAAAGAAAGCAGGCTGAGCAAGCCAGTAAGCAGAATTTCTCCATGGCCTCTGCATCAGTTCCTGATTTGGCTTTGCTCAGTGATAGACTGTAAAATATAAGCTGAAATAAACTATGTTCTTTCCAAGTTGCCTTTTCGTCATGGTGTTTGTCACAGTAATAGAAAGTAAACTAGGGCAGACATACTTGCTATCAAGCTGGGCGTTGTCAGCGCTGGAGAAGGACGTCTTGATGCTGGACCCAGGTGAGACTAATATGAAACGTGACCATACTTCCCAAAGTAAGCCTGCTCCAGTATCATTGTTAACATATAATACATATTTAACTTTTAAAAGCACCCTTGGGGGCTGGAGAGATGGCTCAGAGGTTAAGAGCACTGACTGCTCTTCCAAAGGTCATGAGTTCAATTCCCAGCAACCACATGGTGGCTCACAACCATCTCTTCTGGCCTGCAGGCAGAATGCTGTATACATAATAAATAAATAAATCTTAAAAAAAAAAAAAAAGAACAACCTTGTGGGAATAAATCATATGTCACCCTGTGTTTATACACACTTAAGGAATGCCTATCTTCACTCCACTTTTAAAAAACAAGGTCTCACTCTGTACCCCAGGCTATTCTTGAGCTCGCAGCAATCTTCCTGTCTTCCCTTCCCAAGTGCTAGGAGTAGAAGCATGAGCCACCAGGCCAGCTTCCACGCCCACTTCTTCCACAGCTTCCAAGCGCATCACTGCGGGTTCTCACTTGGGCTGTTGTAGCGCGCCCGTTGGTCAAGCTCTTCTGCCACCATAGCATGAACAGTGGGCATCATTGGCTACTCACTATCTGTACAAAGTTCTCTCATGCAGGCCACACCACAGCCAGACACTCATCAGCACATGCTGTGAGTGACAAAGGCACAGAGAGATTATATGAGGTCACATAGGGAGCAAGTAGCCAGTGTTTTAATGCAGTCTGTCTGATTCCACAGCTTCCAACATTTGTATGTGTGTTTGGTGTTGGCAGGGTCTCTCTCTGTAGCTCAGGCTGCCTTGACACTTGCTAAATAGACAGATCTGGCTTCAGACTGCTTCTGTTCCCAGGTTCTGGAATTACAGGCATGTGCCACGTGCCTGGCCACATCCCACCCTTTGGATGAACCTGTGCTCTTTTCCAAGTCTGTTCTTCCACACTTCAAAAGAGCAACCTTTTTGAAGCACTATCTACAGGCCTGCCAGAGCTTCCTTCATAAAACCAAACTCTTTGCCATGAGATGCCTGGAGCACCACTGCTAACCTCAGGCTCTCAATTTGTGCAGTTCCCCTGGATTCTTATATATCCATCATGCTAGGATCCTTGTGGTTTCCTAAATACGCATTGTTTCTAAATATTGCTAAGGCACTTCATACATGTTCACTCCATCCAATATACCCCCTTGCTTTTCCTATACCTCCCAAGTACTGGTCCTGACTGATGGAATTCTCTGTGACTAGTGTGGTCCACACATGCATAGGGTTGTAGCACTCTTAACCATATTGTAGTTATCTTTTCCAGGTCTGTTTCCTGAGCTGAACAATGTACTCTAAGAACAGGTACCATGCTGGGCGCGGTAGCCAATGCCTTTAATCCCAGCACTCGGGAGGCAGAGGCAGGAGGATTGCTCTGAGTTTGAGGCCAGCCTGGTCTACAAAGCGAGTCCAGGACAGCCAACATAACACAGCCACCCATAGGCCTCTGATTGGGGGGAGGGGGTTCTTCCACCCAACTGTCTGGCGAGAGCCTATTAGATCTCATCAGGATAGCCTGCATCCCTTCCTCTGTGTGTCTGCAAGGGCATCTTGCCTAAGGGCAGTGACCAAAACACGGGCACCAGAGTGCATGTCAGAGGTTCAGCAGCAGTCGCCCACCCCACCCCCGCTCCCTGGCCCCCACGTGGAGAATCAGCTGTCCATTGGCTACATCTGAACAGAGTCCCCGCCCCCCACATGGAGAATCAGCAGACCATTGGCTACATCTGAACAGGGGTCTTGGTTCTCCAGCAGAGGGCTTCTGACTGATGGGTTGAGGCACTTTCTACCTATAGTGAAGCTGAGGGGCATGTCAAAAACCAGGATTAAAAACAGGCAAATGAAAAATTATAAGGAGGGGGAAAAAGGTAGAAAAAGGAAATATAACTCATGGATGTGCTCCATTTGCAACTATTTGTTAAATACTGCAAACAATGAGTAAAGACTTAACCAGAGGTGCCAAGATCTGCGAGTGAGAGGCAAGTGTGTGAGGAAGGGAAGGAAGGTGAGGATTAAAACTATTTCCCACAGATGGAAGGCCTGGACTTGAGAACTTTCTACCTGGTCCCTGGCAGCTCTGTGTCACCACTCGGGAAGGCTCGTCGCCTCTATTTCCGTGTAGTTTGACCAGCAGTAAGGCCAAGTCGAGACCATACAGGTAATGGAGAGCAAGTCAGTCCTTTCCCCATGCTCATATAAGATCACTCTAGGCCAGCTGGGCGTGGTGGCACACGCCTTTAATCCCAGCACTCGGGAGGCAGAGGCAGGCGGATCTCTGTGTGTTCGAGGCCAGCCTGTTCTACAAACTGAGTCCAGGACAACCCGGGCTACAAGAGAAACTCTGTCTCAAAAAAACAAAAACAAACACAAAAAACAAGGTTGCTCTAGGATGTCTTTACCCATGCCCTGCTATAGTAACTGCTCTCTTTCCTTAGCTACAGGTCCATGATGGGGACTTGGCTACCTACAAGCTCCCTTTCTGAATTTTATATCATAAGTCAGGGTTGTCAGTTATCTTCCTCAATATTACACCCTCACATCCATCTTCTCAGTTTATTGCTTCTCGTTTTCTTCACTTAGTTTCCATAACCTCCCGTTAGTGTTGAGCGACCCTAGCCACCTTCCAACACACCCACTCTAGCTTAGGTTGGTCTGTCCCTTCCTGTGCCTATACCCTGTGACGTCTAACTGAAGCCACTGCATTGCCAAGCAAGGGATGCTGTGCAGCAGACAGCCATATGGCAGCCATATGTGGCTAATTCATTTGTATATCCCCTGGTGCCTGGATCCTACCAGAAACCCAATTAACGATGCTTAGGCAAATGCATTTCTGCCATTACCAGCCCTGGCTGTCCCCAGCACTGTCCTCCTGGCTTTCTCCTAAATATCGATTTCCCAGAAACTATTCCTTAGATGAAAATAACATCACACACAGGATTAGTAGAGCATCTAAAGGCCAATAAACATGGCATTTGACAGAGAAAAGTAGCAAAACATTGTCATCTAGAGTCGATTAACAGCCTCCAGTACGTGGCATTTTGTACAAACCGTCTCCAGAACAAAACAAGGATGCCTCTCCTCAGGTTCTGAGGTAGAATTCAGAGAAGAGGAAATGTCCTGAACAAATAACATCAAGACAAATGCACTTTAACTCAGTGACAGAAGTTAAAATTTCACAGTCTTTTTTGGAAATCTCTAGAAAAATAGCAGAGGGTTAATGAAGACTTCCCTGGTGGTAATGAGAGAAGGCAGGCAGAGCAGCAGGGAGCACTGAGTGCAGAGAAAGGAGCAGTTTTCACCCATGCCTTCCACCAACCAAGGTTCACAGGAGAGACTGCTCAGAACCTTAGGCCATTGACTTACAGAAACAAACCATAAGGGGCCAGGCTGGAGAAATCCAAAACCAGGGTTTTCCAAGACAGAAACAACAGCATTGAGTGGTAAGGTTTCACCATTTAATATGAGTGTTTAAGGGCTGGAGAGACGGCTGGCTCAGTGCTTGCAGCCTGAGTTTAATCCCTGGGACTCACATGGTGGAAAAAGAGAACTGTAGAAGTGACAACGGCAAGCTGTCCTCTGACCTCTACATGCACACCTTGATACAGACACACACACACACACACACACACACACTCACACACACAGAAATGAGTGTAATAAAATAGAAATAGGATTATTAAGGCTAAGATCACTAACTTACAGGAGTGATTACTCGAATAGAAACAACCACAAATGCAGAAATCGAGAGAGAGTCTCAGGGAGGGCTCTCCTGGACCCACTGTCTGTGATTCCCACCTAACTTAGAATAAATAAATCCACTTCTTTGTCTTGTTGTGGTTTTTATTAAAAGTCACTGAAATTAAATTTTGAACTATTCACAAACAAAACACTGCTCCAGGAGGCTAATAGTTGCCAGAATACCTAACGGTGCACCAACTTCCGATGAGCCACAAAGGGATGACAGACAGCATGTGTCACAGCTTTACTGCCCCCTTAAAGTGTTCAAGCACATTTCCCTGGACAAAGAATAAAAGACGTTTTCCTCACACCCATCCCTCTCCTGGCTGCCATTCAAGGACCAGATGCAAAAAGAATGCAGTACTTAGTGTCCTGGGACTCTTACACACACATCCTCATGACACTGCCATTGCAAATGTTTGCCATTCTTTTAAAACGTGTATTAATTGTGTACATTTGGTTTTCGTTATTTGCTTTGAGACAGAATGTAGCTCTGGGTGGCCTGGAACTTGCTATGTAGGCTAGTCAGGCATTGAATTCACAGAGATTTGCCTGCCTTTGCCTCCCAAATGCTGTGCTTAAAAGTGTGTGTCATCACACCAGCGTGTGTGTGTGTGTGTGCGCGCGCGCGCGCGCGCGTGTACAGCTGTCATAATGCATATGTTGGAAGTCAGAGGACAATTTTTAGGAATCAGTTGTCTCCTTCCACTTTGTGAGTTCAGGGGAATCAAACTCAGGTTGTCAAGCTTGTGTGGTGAACACCTTTGCCTGCTGAGTCACCTCACCTGCCCTGCACTTAGCATTTTTCAAAGTGTCTACCACCAAGAGTCCCAAATGGCATGCTATACCTACTATATCTATATATCTAGTATATCTCTAACATATATTCTATAGATATAGACATATAGATATGCCACAAGTGAAAAAAGCTAAGCCCAGAACAGTGTGAGCTATTAATAAGTACAGCTCCCAGTGAGGACTGAGCTGTGGGCAGCTGGTGATTCTCCAAGTCCAGCAGACAGTAGGGGCAATGGCTGCTGCTGGGTTAATGTACCCAAGAGAGACGTGTACCACAGGAATCAGTCTCAGCAACTACAGGCTAAGCTGAGTCAGATGGGTGGGGACAGGGGTCCTGATCATCTCAACCCTTCTGGCAGGTGACTCCTCAGTCAGCCCCTGACTCTAGCATGTGCAGCCCTGACGCTGCCCTTACTCCAGAGCCTCCCTGAAGATCTGCACCAGTGAAAAAAGGCAGAAGCACACCCTCCCTGAGTGCCCCCTCTCCCTGCTCATCTTCCCAGATCAGGCCCAGAAAATAGGAACCAAGTAAAAGGAGATTGCTGGGATCGCTCACGTGTCCTGTAAGTTGCAAACCCACCCTACACATTTTCACAAGCTCATCTAAAGCAGACCAAACATGCCACTGGGTGGCACAAGACCTGGCATGTAGGTCCTTTAGTGGAGCCTGCCAACCCCAAACATCTTATTAATTTAACAATAATGGTTGCCCTGGGTAGATTTATGTCAACTTGACACAAGCTAGAGACATCAGGGAAAAGGGAGGCTCAACTGAGAAAATGCTTCCTTAAGATAAGGCTCTAGGTGAGCCTGTAGGGCATTTTCTTGATTCGTGGTTGACGGGGAAGGTCCAGCCCATTGTGGGTGGTTCCATCCCCGCACTGGTGATCCTGGCTTCTATAAGAAAGCAGGCTGAACAAACGAGGATCAAGCCAGAAAGCAGCATCCCTCCATGGCCTCTGCATCAGCTCCTGCCTCCTGGTCCTGCCCTGCTTGAGTTCCTGTCCTGACTTCCTTGATGATGCGTTGTTATATGGAACTGTGAGTGAAATTAAGCCTTTCCTCCCTAAGTTGCTTTAGTCATGGTGTCTCATCACAGCAACAGTAACACTAACTAAGACAATGTGACTCCATTCTATTTTGAGCCCATCCCCCTCCCCACTGCTATCAGTCTGTAAGGGAACTTCATTGGTTTTGGATAGCAAATTCAACCTATTAGACAAAACAAAACAGGATCTCATATAGCTCATGCTAGTGCCAAATTCTGTTGAATTAATTATGATATAAGTAGTGGGGCCTTTTCTTTACCTTTTTTAAATAAAAAAACTTGTTTACTTTACATCCCGATTATAGCCCCCTCCCTCCCTCATACTGCCTTCCTCCCTCCCTCCCCTAGTCCTCGGAGAGGGGGAGCCCTCCTTCACTAACATCTGACCTCAGCCTATCAAGTCTCCTCAGGTCTGCCTGTATCCTCTTCCTGGGTGGCGTGGCAAGACTGTAGTGATCATCAACGAGCAGCAATAGAGTCCCTGTCAGAAGTAGTTCCTACCATAGCTTCCAATAATAGACAGAGACCTATCAGATTTATTAATAAGCTGAGCAGATACTGATCATTCTAACTCATCTATGCTAGCCTGGCTATTCCTCTTTTATCTGCCATCTAATCTCACCCTGGCAGCTCCTGCTCCATCTTTGTCCTCATGGTAACTCCCTCATAGCAACCTCCTCTTCTTCGACCTTCTTCTCTGTCTTTTTCCTGGTTCCTTCCTGAGACACGCACCCGCCCCCCCCCACACACACAAAAGGAAGTCCCGCCTCCTGTCATCTGAATGACTGAGTGACCTCAAGGAGGGTGGAGGAGAAAAAAGTCGACCGAAATGGCTTTGGAAAACAGTGTACTGACTGGCTAGATGCCAAAAGAAATATCTGGAAACTTTGTACTTTGATATTTTGTTTCCCACCAGGTATGGGCAAGCAATTCTGGGACTCTGTTTACCTTAGAGTTCAATGGGGAGAGAAAAAATGCTGACAGATTGTGGAGAATGTTCCCTTTTGGGGAAAGATGAACAGCTCTGTGACAGAACACAGAACTGGCTTTCTTGCTTCTCTTTTTTCACTTCACACACTGTATAAATCAATGTGCTCCTGTGTTGCTTCAGAACGGGATTCACTGTGGACAAAACAGTCTATTGCTGCAAACATTTCTGTTTGTGAACGCTCATGGAATTTGGTTTTCACGTTTCCACTGCAATCCTGTTCCTGGTGCCACCAACTGGGATCCATGTTATTTTTGTTTGTTTGTTTGTTTGTTTGTTTTGTTGTTGTTGTTGTTGTTGTTGTTTGCTTATTTCTGAGACAGTTTCTCTGTATAGCCCTGGCTGTCCTGGACTTGCTTTGTACACCAGGCGGGCCTCAATCTCACAGAGATCTGAGTACCTCTGCCTCTTGAGTGCTGGGATTAAAGGTGTACGCCACCACGCCAGGCTCCAGACTACTTTTTTTGTTTTTTTGTTTTTTTGTTTGTGTGTGTGTGTGTGTGTGTGTATGTGTGTGTATGTGTGTTTTTCGAGTCAGGGTTTCTCTGTGTAGTCCTGGCTGTCTCGAACTCACAGCGATCCACCTGCCTCTGCCTCCCGAGTGCTGGGATTAAAGGTGTGCACAACTGCCGCCCGACATTCCAGGCTAGTCTTGAACTCAGTAAACCACCCATCTCTGCATTCTAAGTGGTAGGATTAAGGCATAACCCACCTCCTACACCCCATATCTGGCTTTCCCTTTCTGGTATTCAAAATGTTCTAGTCTTCTCTAGTACTGTTTCTGCCCTTATTTGGAACCTGCCATTTCCTTAGTGAAAGCTGGTTCCCTACCGAGAAATACGATAGTGCAGAAAGCAACCCGAGTGGGGGACGTTAGTAGAGGGCTTGGCCAGTCGGCAGGGTGTTTGTCAGCCCACACACAGCTCTGCGTTGGATTCCCAGCACTTCGTAAGCCAGGGGTAGTTCAGGGCCATCTTCGGCGACTGTGTTGGCTGCTTTTCTCCTGCTGTGATAAAACTTCATGGCGAGGGCAATTATGGAAGAAAGAGTCTATTCTGACTTGTTGTTCCAGAGGCACAAGGGCCCATCATGACAATAGGCATGGCAGTATGGACAGTGAAACAGGCGAAAAGCTGAGAACGCATACCTTCAGCCACAAACTCCCCCTTAGGCCATCAACTGAGACCCAAGTGTTCAAATGTTTGAGCCTACGGGGAATATCCCTTTTAATGATTTATTTAATTTTGCTTTATGTGCACTGGTGCTTTGCCTGTATGTATGTCTGTGTGAGGGTGTCAGATCCCCTGGAACTGGAGTTACAGACAGCTGTGAGCTGCCATGTGGGTGCTGGTAACTGAACTCACATCCTCTTGGAGAGCAGCCTATGCTCTTAACTGCTGAGCCATCTTTTCAGCCTTGTGGGGAACATAGTTAAATTACCTACCACAGCTACATTTCAAGTTTGAAGCTGGCCTTGGCTATATGAAGACCTGTCTCAAAAACACCAAGTAAATAATAAATTTGTGAATTATGGCTCTGCTTTATTTCTTCTTTCTGAAAGCAAATCTTTTCATTAAAGTCAAGTTTATGACATACATATATCCTATTTTGTAATTTAGAAATAGTGGCTGTCTGTGGGGCTTGGGGTTGTTCATAGACACTAACAGTTGTGCCAAAGAAGAGCTTTGTGTTTTTGCTAACTTGTTTAATGACACCAGCCTTAAGAAAACTACAATTCAAACCAATTACAGTGGTAGATGCCTTTAATCCCAGCACTTGGGAGGCAGAGGCAGGTGGATCACTGTGAATTCCAGGCCAACCTAGTCTACAAAGTGAATCTAAGACAGCCAAGGCGACACAAAAAAACCCTGTCTCAAAAAAACAAAAAACAAAAAAACAAAAAAACAAAAAACAAAAAACAAAAAACCAAGACAGAAAGAAAAAAAAAAGAAAAAGAAAAAGAAAACTATACAATTCTGAGCTGAGAGATGAGTCATTGGTTCAGAGCACTGGCTGCTCTTCCAGAGGACCAGGGTTCAATCCCCAGCATCTACATGGCAGCTTATAACCATCTGTATCTCTACTTCCAGGGAATCAGACACCTTCACACAGACACACATGCAGGAAAACACCAGTGCACATAAAACAAAATAAATAAATGAAAACCATGATTCATTGTCCCTATTATTGTCCCTAATCGTGAATTTTAGTGATAAATACAGTTGTACTAAGTGAACCATGTTGACACTTAACATTTGTAAAATAGAGTACTCATAGTTTCAGTTTCAGATTTTGTGTTTAAAAATTTCAGCTCATGGCCTAGAGAGAGAGATGACTCAGAGGTGAAGAGCACTGGCTATTCTTCCAAAGGCCCTGAGTTCAATGCCCAGTGTCCACATTGTGGCTCACAACCATCTATAGTGAGATCTTGTGCCCTCTTCTGGCTGCAGGCACTCATGCAGGCAGAATACTGTATAAACAAATTTCTGTTTTTGTTTTGTTTTTTGTTGTTTTGCTGTTTGATTTTTTTTTTTCGAGACAAGGTCTCTCTGTGTAGCCTTGGCTGTCCTGGACTCACTTTGTAGACCAGGCTGGCTTCGAACTCACAGCAATCCACCTGCCTCTGCCTCCTGAGTGATGGGATTAAAGGCGTGCACCAATACCACCTGGCCACATTTTTAGTTTCTTTCTTTCTTTCTTTCTTTTTCTTTTTTTCCTTCTTTCTTTCTTTCTAAGATTTTATTTTATGTGAGTACTCTATCTGCATGTACACCAGAAGAGGACATCATGAGCCACCATGTGGTTGCTGGGAATTGAACTCAGGACCTCTGGAAGAACAAACAGTGCTCTTATCCACTGAGCCAATTCTCCAGCCCCACTAATTTTTTTTTCCCAACGAGCTCATGTGTTCATTTACTTTAGTGTGTTTAATGTTTTAAGATTATTTTTGCTACTGTTACAACTGAACGGACCTCAGGCTGTCCACAGAATTCTGGAGCCACATTCTTTTCTCCTCAACATTCTTTTCCAGACTGTTCCATTGTTTTGTGTCATCTAAAGGTGCTAAAAAGTCTGAGGCCGTCCTGTCTTCTTTGCTCAGCAGACTGTTGGCTTCTTCATCTCTCTGGATATTTGCAGTGTGATGCTTCTCTTTTTATCCCAGTCACTTAGGGCATTCTTGCCTCTCTAGTGAACACACCCGGCTCCTCGGAACATGGTGAGTTCTGTTGTGTTTCCATATCAAGTGGGTTTTGTTTTGTTTCAGAAATAGTTCCTTCCCCGTTCCTATTTTTGTCTAGTTATGTTCCATTCCATTCATCTTTCTCTTCAAAGAGAGCTCTAGCCAGGCTGGGTCGGCATAACTGTCACACCGGGTGATGTCCCGCCAGTCGCTGTGTCCCCTCACCACCTCTGTGGCCAAGGCTGCCATCCATATCACTGACTCATCTTCTATCATGCCAGCTGACTTTGAGAATTTAAGAGTTTTTCTTTCTATTTCTTTCTTTTTTCTTCCTGTCTATTTTGGTTCCATTATCCTTTTTCATATTATTTTAATTTCCACCAAAGTACGGGGAAGATTCTTGTGAAGTATTTTCTCCTGTTATTTGAAATCCTTTCTTTTCTGATACACAAGTCATTTGGGTATTTTCCTTGGGATTAGTTGAGGGGAGAGGGCAGTTACTTGTAGAGATCCATGGTAGGCCTTTCTAAGAAATGGTGGCTGTTTTAATTTCAAAATATTTGTTTTGAGGGGTAAGGGGTGGGAGGGAGGAAAAAATTGTCTTGAATTTAAAAACTCTTCTAAGCCGGGCGTGGTGGCACACGCCTTTAATCTCAGCACTTGGGAGTGGATTGCTGTGAGTTCGAGGCCAGCCTGGTCTACAAAGCGAGTCCAGGACAGCCAAGGCTACACAGAGAAACCCTGTCTCAAAAAACAAAACAACAAAACAACAACAACAAAAAATAAAAACTCTTCTAGCTCATAACAAGTTAGTAGCGGGAGAATTAGCCTAAAATTCACCACAGGGAGCCAACGAGACAAACTCAGAAAGCGAACATCCTGCAGGACAGCTCACTCACGATTTCACTAATCAGTATCCTAAGGAAGAGACGTTACTGGGTAAAGACAAAGTAAGTGGATACTGGAGAGATGGCTCAGAGGCTAAGAGCACTGGCTGTTCTTCCAAAGGCCCTGAGTTCAATTCCCAGAAACCACGTGTGGCTCACAACCATCTATAATGAGATCTGGTTCCCTCTTCTGGTGTGCAAGTGTATATGCAGACAGGACACTGTATACATCCTAGATAAATAAATCTTTAAAATAAGTAAATAAATAAAAGGTGAGCTTTTGGGCTGGTTACAGATTTCAATAATCCAGGTGAAACAACAGTTTTGGTTGCTTAGGCGAATTGTAGTGTGCTCTTAGGTGAGAAGAGACGAAAATATACAAACACAACCGTAGTGTTGACTACACAGAACAGTCTGTGAAACAACAGAGCATGAGGCCAGTTACAGTGGATGCGCTTGTTCATCCCAGTGTGCAGGAGCTAAACACCAGGGAGTCAAAACTTCAGGGTCATCCTCATCTACATAGTGAGTTCAAGCTAGCCTAGACACCTGAGACTCGACTTCAAACCAAACCCCAATGCAATATTTTGCTTTACACACCTAGACTCACACATACAGCATCCAGTTGTCACAATGTTCTCCAAAAAAATAGAAGTAAGCTGGGCTTTAAAAAATTTTTTTTATTGTCTAAGGGCTAGAGATGTAACATAGTGATAGAACAATTACCTAGTATTTGCCACGTCCTGAATTATTCAATCCCTAATACCACACAGATGCACATGTACACACACACACACACACACACACACACACACACACACACACACAGAGGAGCTTTGTATTTTTTTTCTTTAGCTTTCTTCCCCCAAGACAGGGTTTCTCTTTGTAGATAGACTTGGCTGTCCTGGACTCACTTTATAGACCAGACCAGCCTGCCCTCAAACTCACAAAGATTTGTCTGCCTCTGCCTCCCAAGTGCTGGGATCAAAGGTGTGCACCACCATGCCTATCCGGCTTTGTATTTTTTAATATTCTCTGAGTCTATGGACTGCTTGTGAAACAAAGGGTGTTTTACACTTTGACAGCTTTAAAGGGAATAGATTTGCCCCCAAAGATGATGATGCTTAAGGTTCCTTAATCACACAAACACTCTGGGACCTCAAGACTTTTAGAAATACAGCAGGAGATGGTGACACACACCTCTGATCCCAGCCTGGTCTAGAGCGAGTTCCAGAACAGCCAGGGCTACACAGAGAAACCCTGTCTCAAAAGACAGATAAGAAACAAAATAGAAATACATATATTTTAGAGCTAGGCACAGAGGCTCACTCCTGTAATTTCAGGACTTGGAAGCCAGAAGCAAGAAGAATGCCAAGCATGCAAGCTCATCGGCTACAAAATCAGTTCCAGGCCAGCATGAGCTAGAGTGTAATCCTGCCTCAAAACAAATGTTTTAAATAATCTTTTTGTGTACTGAAAATGAAACTCAAGGCCTCCCACCCGTGAGGTCTTTACTAGGAGTTAAATCCACCACCTTGTGGTGATTTTGTGTCATACTTTTGTGTGTGAGGTTATCTTTTAGAGTCCAGGTATCTTTCATATAGTTAAAATAACATCACAAAAGATACTATTTTAGCCATTTTGGCACTGTGCAGTGATGTTACTCACGTTCACAGCGGCGTGGCCATCACCACCATGCCCTTCCAGCACTGGCTCACATTCCTAAACAGAAATTCTGTACCTACTAAACACCAACTCCCATGTTCCCCTCTTACTAACCTCTAAAAAATATTCTTGCAAGCCAGGTGGGGTGGCGCACCCAGTGCTGGGGAAGGCAGAGGCATGTGGGTCTCTGTGAGTTTGAGGCCAGCCTGGTCTACAGAGTGAGTTCCAGGACAGCCACGGCTATATAGTGAGACCTTGTCTTGGGGTGGGGGGAGAAGGAAGGAAGAAAAGGAGGAAGGAAGACAAATATTTATTTACTTATTTATTTATTCTTTTTGGTTTTTTGAGACAAGGTCTCTCTATGTAGCCTTGACTGTCCTGGACTCACTTCGTAGACCAGGCTGGCCTTGAACTCACAGCAATCCACCCACTTCTGCCTCCCAAGTGCTGGCATTAAAGGCATGCGCCACCAGCACCTGGCAACAAATCTTTAAATAGCATGCATTAAGTGGCACAGCCTGGGTCTGGCACCAACTGACACCCAGATATTCTGGTTACTTTGAGCATGTGTCAGAATGGGTCCCTCCAGAAGTCCCCACTATCATCATAAAACATGCAAAGACTATCGATTGTGTTAATGCTAGTACCACCCAACACATAAAGAACACAAAAGCAGCAATTTCTAGTGTTGGAGTAAACATTACATGCCCCAGAAGCCACAAGCTTGCCATGCCAAGGTTCAGATAATCCTGTAAAATAACTTTGTTTTCTTTATCACCTGGAACTATTGGCAAATAGCATTACCATTTGCTGTAAGATTGTTCCTGAAGAATGAACAGGGATTTTGTATCACTAGCTTCAGCCAGGGTTAGGTTTGACTCAATCTAATTTTTAAAACCCCAAATTTGGGCTGTTGGAGATGGCTTAGCAGGTAAAGGCACTTGCTGCAGTCTCAATCTCTGGGCCCCACATGGTGGCAGAAGAGAGCAGGCTCTCTCTGACCTCCAGCACCACCACATGTATACACCCACACACAGAATCATAAATACATGTAAAGAAATCAATACTTTATTTTTTCTCATAAATAGAAATTCACAGCTCAGTATTGGAATGGGAGGGTTATTCCAGTGTGTGTTGGGGAGAGTGGTAGAGAAGGAGATGCCCATGGAAGAAGGTGCCCTACAATGATCCTCTCAGAAATTTCACTTGAACTTACATGTCTTTCAGTAGAGTAGTCACATGGCCTTGCCTAGCTGCAAGGAAAGCCACACAGTGCATTCTTTATTCCAGATAGCCTAGGCCCAAGTAAATGTCAGTAGTTCTATACTGCAGAAAGGGAAATCAAATGGATAGACTAAGCGTCTAAAAGAAAAGCAGTTGTTGCCGGGCATGGTGGCGCACGCCTTTAATCCCAGCACTCGGGAGGCAGAGGCAGGAGGATCACTGTGAGTTCGAGGCCAGCCTGGTCTACAAAGTGAGTCCAGGACAGCCAAGGCTACACAGAGAGACTCTGTCTCGAAAAATCCAAAAAAAAAAAAGAAAAAGAAAAAGAAAAGAAAAGAAAAGTAGTTGCTTTGTTTTTTGAGATAGGGTTTCTCTTGGAGCCCTGGCTGTCCTGGAACTCCCTCTGTAGACCAGGCTGGCTTCAAACTCACAGAGATCCACCTGCCTCAGCCTCCTGAGTGCTGGGATTAAAGGTGTGGGCCACCTTGCCCAGCCTTGCTGTTTTGTTTTTCAAGACAAGAGTCTCTCTATGCAGTCCTAGGTGTCCTGGAACTCGATCTTGTAGATCAGGCTGGCCTCTGACTCACAGTGGTCCACCTGCCTCCACTTCCCAAGTGTTGGGACTAAAGGCATGTGCTACCACTGCCCAACCAAGAAAATTTTTTATTAATTAATTTATTTAATTTACATCCTGAATTTATTTTACATCCCAGTCGCAGTTTTCCCTACCTCCTCTCTTCTGAGTCTTCCCCCATCTCTCTCCCCTTCCCCAGAAAAGGTTCAGAAAAAGGGAGGTCTCCCATGGATATTAAGCCACCTCGGCATATCAAACTGTAGGAGGACTAGGTGCATCTTCTCCTACTGTGGCTGGGCAAGGCAGCCCATTTAGGGGGAAGAGGCCCCAAGGCGCGCAGCATCGTCAGATACAGCTCCTGCTCCTGCTGTTAGGGGTCCCACATGAGGACCATGTTGCACAACTGTTACACACTTGCAGAGAGCCTAAATCCACCTCAAGAGTACTCTCTGTTTGGTGGTTTGGTCTCTATGGGCCCCTAGGGGCTCAGGTTAGCTGGTTCTGCATGTTTTTCTTATGGTGTCCTTGACCTCTCTGGCTCCTTCACTCATTTCTCCCCCTCTTTCACAAGGTTCTCCAAGGGCTGCCTAATGTTTGGCTGTGGGTCTCTGCATCTGTTTCCACCTTTTGCTGAGTGAAGCCTCCCAGATGACAGTTATATCAGGCTATTGTCTGAAAGTATAGCACACTACCATTAATAGTGTCAAGAGTGGGCTTTCTCCCATGGCATAGGTCTCAAGCTGGGCCAGCAATTGGTTGGCCATTCCCTCAATTTCTGTAAGAATTTTTTAAAAATATTGAGGTTATTTCTTTGGTGTCTCTCTTTCCTTCCTTCCTATTGATAATTCTAAGCAATATTGTGCTTAACATAAAGAAATGGAGAAATATTGAGGGATATAAGCATAGTTATTAAATGAATTAGATGATTCAAAGTGGTTTTTTAAAAAGATTTATTTATTTATTTTATGTATGTGAGTACTCTATCTGCATGTATACCTACATGGCAGAAGAGGGCAGCAGATCCTGTCATAGATGGTTGTGAGCCACCATGTGGTTGCTGGGAATTGAACTCAGGACCTCTGGAAGAGCAGACAGTACTCTTAGCCTCTGAGCCATGGAAGGCCAGTGGCATCAAGGAGGAAAAGATAAGACACCTTAAACATAATTTATATGTTTGTTCAGCATCTTTTTAAAAAATAATTAATTAATTTTATGTGCATTGGTGTTTTGCCTGTATGTATGTCTGTGTAAGGATGTCAGATCTCGGCATTACAGACAGTTGTGAACTGCCATGTGGATGCTGGGAATTGAACCCGGGTCCTTTGGAAGAGCAGTCAGTACTCTTAACAGCTGAGCCATCTCTCCAGCCCTCCTTAGCATCTTGTTGAGAGCCAAAAGCATTGTCACAATTAACTTCCTAGATGAGGTGTTAAAGCTGCCTTGGAGGAACACCATGGAAATAGGCTAGGTGGAAAAGAGGAAAAGGATGTCTCAGTGGTTAAGTTTGCTCAGCCCTGTATCCAAACCAGTGGGCTGCGCTGTGGCTAAGTGCTAACTGTGAAAAGGGAGTGACGCTTCTTAACAGCCATTATGTTTGTACCATGTTTTCCGTTTCCAGGGGAATGCAGACCACAGGGTGTGGTCTGTGACTCCATCCTTAGAGAATCTTGGGGGACATTTTCCCCCATGTAGTGAGCAAAGAAACCAAGGAATGTGAGTTGAGCATTTCACTGCTACCCTGAGAGTTGTAACAGGGGGTTGGGCACAGCCTTGTGGCCATGGGAGAGGGCTGGAGGGAGCTGGTTGGGGAATCCTCAGGACCCTCAGCTTCTCTCTGACTTTATGATGAAATACAGGAATAATATCCAGGCCTCTGCTTTGCGGATCTGGTTGCTAAACCAAACTTTGGATTTTTTTTTCTTCCTCTTGCTTTTGGGGACATACACTATCGATGAGATGAGTGTGTGAAGTAGTCCTTCCCTGCTGGCACCCTCCCAGTTGGCCTTGTCTTAAGAAACTAATTCTCCTGCCCCTTCAGTTTTGACCTCCTAAGGGAGAAAATTCCTGCAGCTGCAACCAGCCAGCCGAGATCTCCTAGAAGCAGAAATGGTTCTTGCACGTAAGCCAGGGTTTGGGGTAGGGGTGGGGGCTCACATCTCGCTAAGCCAGGGTGTGGGAGGTTTTGTCATGTTAAGCCAAAGTGTGAGGAGGCTGATTTCATGGTAAACCAGGGCATGGGGGTGGGGGTGGGGCAGGACAGGATCGTATAATGTGAAGTTCTAGAAATTAGAACTGTTTAGAGTCACTAAGAGTAAGGGATGAGACCGGCAAGATGGCTCAGTGGTGAGAAGCCAACACACACACACACACACACACACACACACACACACCAACCAATCAAATGTAAACAGGGGAACTCAAACCATGTGCTACAGGCCTGTAGTCTCAGGAACATAGGAGGCCAAGGCAATAATATGGCAAGTTCAAGGCCTGTGTAGGCTGGGGATATAGCTTGGTGGTTGGGCACTAAATACAGCATGTGTGGGGTCCTGGGTTCAATCCCCAGTGAGGGGGCGGAGGGGGGGGAACAGAGACAGAGACAGACAGAAAAAGACAGAGAGATTGACAGGAAGAAGGGCTTTTCTTCTGGGTAGTAACAGGAACTTCCTAAAGGCCTTGCTTCCTGCTTGCCTTGGGCTTTCCCATCAAGTTCTGTGAACGTGGGCCCCAGAGAAGGAGTTGGGTCATCAGTGCATAAGTGAGCAATATGAGCTCAGGCAGAAATGGGAGGCTCCCCCTCACTTCCCTCTCTTGCAGGCCTGCTGTGGTTTTTCATGATGTCATCCATTCATCATTGTGAGCTGACTGGCTGCCCCCCAGGCCTTGGCCCTCTGCCCATGATCAGAAGGGAAGAGACAGATCCCAGGACAACTGTTCAGAGGGCCCCTGAACATGTGCAGACATGATGACATCAGATCCACCTAGAAAGCCTTGGTGGAAATCAAAGAAGACAATAAAAATTACAAGATCTTATCCAACCTTCCCTTCCTTGAATGCCTGGGAAAAACTCAGGGGCCTCTTGGCTGTGGATGGGGAATGCAACCCTGGAGTGGACCTCGGCGTGGAGGAAGGACTGCTCTGCCAGATGCTTCATTCTCCAGAGTTCAACCTGTTTCCTAACTCCGTGGTGTTCGAAAGCAACTTTGTCCAGGTATTCTTGGGTGACTCAGGACTGCAGTGGAGGGTAAACTGAGGCAGGAAAGCTAGAGAGCCCGAGACTCGAGGCTGACCAGGGTTTCTCCTGTAAGCATACACCCATTGAGAGAGGTCAAGCATTTTTGGCTGGGTTGGGGATTAGACATTAGAACCCCCAATTTACATCATTTTCATCCAGGTCTGTCATCTGAGGCCAAGTTAAGGCAGTGAAAGGAGACGCCCTTTGAGGAAGATTAGAAACAGAAGTATTGATGGGCAAAGAACAGGACCTAGGGACCCAGAAAAACCTGGGCTCAGAGTCCAGTCCCTGCTCGCTGCTCCATTGTGCATGAAACCCATACAAATCTGTCTAAACATGGCAAAGCACACAGTCTAGTTGGTACTTGATGTGTTTTTATCTCATTTTACCTCCTGGGCTCCTTATAGACCAGACAGACAGAATCTAGAATAAATGGAAGGACCATGAGGATGAACCTTCTTTTTAAAATTTTTTTAAATTTTATTTTTAAAAAATTATTATTATTATTTATTATTATTCTTATTGTTGTTGTTGTTGTTATTTACAGTACTCTGCCTGCATGTACACCTACAGGCCAGAAGAGGGCATCAGATCACATTATAGATGGTTGTGAACCACCATGTGGTCGCTGGGAATTGAACTCAGGACATCTGGAAGAGCAGCCAGTGCTCTTAACCTCTGAGCCATCTCTCCAGCCCTGGATGAACAGTTTTCTTTTGGGTTTTTTTGAGACAGGGTTTCTCTGTGTAGCCTTGACTATCCTGGACTCGCTTTGTAGACCAGGCTAGCTTCAAACTCACAGTGATCCGCCTGCCTCTGCCTCTGCCTCTGCCTCCCAAGTGCTGGGATTAAAAGTATGTGCCACGACTGCCTGGCTTGAAAGTTCTTAAGCAAGGCCAAGAAGTTGTCAAGGGAGGGTGCACAGACACAGAGAAGATGCTAAGGAACTCCTTGCCCCTGTGCTAACAGGTCCTTTAAGTCCTATTAGAGAAATCTATATAGATGGCTTGAGCCTATAATGCCAACACTCAGAAAACTGAGGCAGGAGGATGAGTCTAGCCTGGGCTATAGAGTAAGACTCTGTTTTTGTTTTGTTTAAATAACTTTAAAGAAAAGCTCTACTAGAGCTTTTAAACCAATACAGGTTAAAACACTTGTCAAAAAACAATGGTTAAGCAGTCATTTCCAAGTGTCATTTGACAATGTCTGAAGACATTTCAGTTGTCAGAATTTGGTTGGGAGTTTACTGTGGGCATCTAGGGCACAGAGGCCAAGGACACTGCTAAACACTCCACAACACACCAGAGCCTTCCTCCCACAAAGCAGCTAAGTGGCTACCATAGTATGGTGGCATACGCCTTTAATCCCAGCACTGAGGAGGCAGAAACAGGCCCATTTCTCTAGTCCTGGTCAACACAGTGAGTCCTAGACCAACCAGAGCTATCGAAAACAAAAATTAGTGCTGAGTGAAGAAGTTGGGCTAAAACATCTTGCTGCTTTTGCCAAATGCTCAGGCTGGGCCTGGGGACTGCGTTGCAGGTCAGAAGGAACAGAAACTGGAAAGAAATCTACAAGGCCTCCAACACAATGGCCCTTGGAGTGACCTCTTCCGTGCCTTGCCTTCCCCTTCCAAACATCCTCCTGATGGCCAGAGTCAAATGGGATCATGGGCAGAGCCAGACATGGAACAAGCCATCCACAGCCCCAAGCATCATCCTGAAGAGGTAAGCCACACAGATGGGCATGAGAGATGAGAGGAGGAAAGGGCACATCAAGGTGGAGGCTACCTGGTAACTAAGTTTAAGATGGGGAGAAATAAAGCTGGACGCTGTGGCACACGCCTGTAATCCCAGCACTCTGGGAGGCAGAGGCAGGCGATCTCTGTGAGTCCAAGGCCAAGCCTGGTCTACAAAGTGAGTCCATGACAGCCAGGGCTACACAGAGAAACCCTGTCTTCAAACACACAAACAAACAAATGGGGAGGAACTGAGAAGTCATTGCAATGACATTAATTGGGATTTTTGTTGTTGTTGTTTTGTTTTGTTTTTCAAGACAGAGTTTCTCTGTGTAGCCTTGGCTGTCCTGGACTAGCTTTGTAGACCAGGCTGGCCTCAAACTCACAGCTATCTGCCTGCCTCTGCCTCCCGAGTGCTGGGATTAAACGTGTGCGTCACTGCACTGGGCTTTTTTTTTTTTTAAACAAAATCTCTTATAGCCCACTATGTAGTCAAGGCTGGCCTTGAACTCTTAACCCACCTGCCTCCTCCTCTTGAGTGTTTGAATTACACACATGCACTATCATGCCCAGTTACTAACTGCTCTGGATTGCAGTAACCTAAGACAGGTGGGGGACTAGGGCGATCACTCAATCAGTAAAGTGACTGCTATGCAAACGTGAGCTTTATCCCCAGAACCCATGTTTAAAAAACATTGGTATAGTTGTGCACATGCATAATCCCTGTACTGGGGAGGTACAGATGGGTGGAGCCCTGGGGTTTGCGGGCCTTTCAGCCTAACTAACATAATGAGTCCCAGGGTTAGTGAGAGACTCTTACTTAAAACAAACAAACAAAAAACATGGTGGATACCACTTAAGAAATGACACTTGAAGCTGGGCGATGGTGGCGCACGCTTTTAATCCCAGCACTTGGGAGGCAGAGGCAGGCGGATCGATGTGAGTTCGAGGCCAGCCTGGTCTACAAAGTGAATCCAGGACAGCCAAGGCTACACAGAGAAGCCCAGTCTCAAAAAACAAAACAAAACAAACAAACAAACATACAAAAGAAAGAAAGAAAAAGAAAAAGAAAGAAAGAAAAGAAAGTGTCTCTTGGGCTGGTGAGATGGCTCAGAGGTTAAGAGCCCTGTCTATTCCTCCTAAGCTCAATTCCCAGCAACCACATGGTGGCTCACAACCATCTGTAGTGGGACGCCCTCTTCTAGGGTGCAGGTGTACCTGAAGATAGAGCACTGACATACATAAAATAAATAAATCTTTTAAAAGAAAGAAAGAAAGAAAGAAAGAAAGAAAGAAAGAAAGAAAGAAAGAAAGAAAGGAAACTGTCTCTTTAAAAAATATGGTGGAGGGGCTGGGCGTTGTGGCACATGCCTTTAATCTCAGCACTGGGGAGGCAGAGGCAGGTGGATTGCTGTGAGTTTGCAGCCAGCCAGGTCTACAAAGAGAGTCCAGGACAGCCAAGGCTACACAGAGAGACCCTGTCTCGAAAAAACAAAAAACAAAATAAAACAAAACAAAATTGTGGTGGAGGGTGGGTGGTGGTGGCTCACACCTTTAGTCCCCAGCAGAGGAAGGCAGATCTCTGTGAGTTGGAGGCCATCTTGGTCTACAGAGTGAGTTTCAGGACAGCCAAGGCTACTCAGAGAAACCCTGTGAAGGGGATATCTATTGGGGGAGGGGCGGGAAAGAAGCAGAAGAGATGCCTCAGGAGTTAGAATCACTGGCTCCTCTTGGTGGCAGTTAACAACTGCCTGCACCTCCAGTCTCCCGTGATCAGATGCTCTTTTCTGGACTCTGTGGGCACTGCATACACGTGGTACACAGACACACATGCACACAGAATCCCCATGCACATAACAAATAATAAATTAAAATTTCAAACTGGACGTGGTGGGACACACCTTTAAATCCAGTACTCAGGAGGCAGAGGCAGGTGGATCTCTGTGTTTTAGGCCAGCCTGGTTTACACAGTGAGTTCCAGGACAGCCAGAGCTCTCTAGAGTGACTCTGCCCCAAAACCAAAAACAATAGAGGAAGACTGTGACACTGACCCCTGGCTTCCACACACAAACACATGCACGGACAAGCACACACCTGACAAACATGCGTGCATATAGCACACACAGGGCATGTGAGGTAAGACAGGTCTTTCACTGGAAGGACAGATTATTTGGTGCAAAGGGACACTTCATATGGACAGGAGTGGAGGCCTGCCTCCTAGTGCACTTGCCTTCTTGCCTCACTCTTCTGATTTAGCAGGGACCTCTGAGCCTCGGGTTAAGGAGTAATGAGGCCGTGAGACCAGGAGAGGCATGTTCTTTCCAGTCCTGGGTGTGCAACTAGCTAGACTCAATTTTGTATCACAAGCCACCGGATGCAGTTTTTCCGCTATCGACTATGTCCTATTCAGGGCTGTAGCATACAGCAGCATGATGTTTGTGATAGAATTGCCCTTCCTGACTCTTGGGCCTTGTTTCAGTTTCCTTTCTGTTGCTATGATAAAATGCTACAACAACAGCGCAGCTCAGGGGAGAAAGGGTTTATTCTGACTTATAGTTCCAGGCATAGAGTCCATCATGGAAGCCAAGGGAGACTGGCCTGGTGACAAGAGAGCAGGAAGCTGGCTGATCACATTGTACTAAACAGGAGACAGACCAGGAAGTGACCCCTGGCTATAAAACCTCAAAGCTCTCCCCCTACCCTGTAATGTACTTCCTCCAGCAAAGTTCCCCCTTCTAAGGGCTCCATGGCCTTCCCAAACAGCACCATTAGCTGGGGACCATGTGTTCAAACAAATAAACTTCTGGGGACATTTGATAGTCAAGCCACCAAAGGCGGCCTCATGCAGTCTGCAAACAGTCTTAAAGGTCTCTAGATGATGCCAGGGGTCCAGGGAACCCCATCATCCCTCTATGCCCTAGGGCCAGGGCTCTCCATCATGAAGCTGGTATACATGTACTGCTTGCTCACTGCTCACTTACCAGGTCTAGCCAGGTCCTGAGCCAGCTGGTTTGGGCCCTCTTGGGACCATGCAAGGTTAATGAATGAACAAGCTATGCAGGTGAGGGCAGCTCTCTTTTGTATTTTCAAGAAGGAACTGGCAAAACTCCATGTCTCCGGCCACCTTACTCTTGAGCTACATCTGTGGCACAGGATCCCCACCCCCACCCCGGGAACGCTGGCCTGAGAAATTACAGCTGGGTAAGACTGGCAGGTCCCAGGGCCAGAGTCCAGACATACTGAATCTGAATATTCGGGATCTAAGTGCCCCCAGAGAAATCTGCTTTCCCCAGAGTTTGAGCACCACTGACCAAGGACTCTTTCCTACCCCTAAAAGCCCCCACCCTTGAGGCACATCAGCAGTGATGGGGAGGCCTAGGTGTCGTCTTCTGTGCCTTTAGCATTCTCCCTTTGAAGTTTGTGGAGCTCCAGATCTGTGACTACCACGCACGCGTCCTGCAGTTGAGGACAGTCACTGAGAAACTCTACTACCTAAAGCTCCACCCTGACCATCCTGAGACTGTCTTCCACTTTTGGATCCGCCTGGTTCAAATTCTGCAGAAGGGTCTGTCCATCACCACCAAGGACCCTAGCATCCTTGTCACTCACTGCCTGGTCCCCAAGAGCCTTTGCAGCCCATGTGGAAAGTCTGAGGTAAGAACCCCCCATGGCCAGCCTTCAGCCAAGACCAGAGTTGGAAAGCGGTGACCCGAGCAGCTGCTACTGAGTGTGCTGGGGAGTGCCCTTGGCTCTAACTGTACTCCAGACACAGCAGCCCTTATGGGCACAGAACACCCCTTTCTAAGTATGTTCGCTTCAGCAAGTGGACACAGTTGTGCAGCCATCAGCCATGACCATAATTCAGTGGAAATGAGCAAGAGGGGAGGGTTTTATTTATGCTCATTTTTTGTTAGTTTGGCCTTTTGAGATAGGGTCTCATGTAGCCCAAGCTGGCCCTAAGCTCGTTATGTAGCCAAAGCTGGCCCTGAAATCCTGAGCCTGCTCTCTCCGGCTTCCAAATACTAGGATTATAGGCATGTTCTACCATGCCAGGCCCAAAAAGACTTTTCTGGGGTGCATGTATGTGTGTATGGAGAGGGTGGTTGTGCGCACTGTGATGGGTGTGCAGTGGCCAGAGGAAGATGTCATATATATTCCTCTATTCGTTTTGCTGAACCTAGAGCTAGGCAGGTGGCCAGCAAGCCCCAGCAATTCTCCTGCCTCTGCTCCCCCACCTCCACCCCATTGCTAGGGTTGGAGCTGTGCATGGTTCTTTACATGTACACTACAGATCTGAACTCAGGTCTTAAATTCTTTCACAAGCACTGAGCCACCTCCCTAGCCCATGAATGAGGGTTGTTGTTGTTGTTCACGTAATTGTAGGAGTTCTGTTGTGAAACGGGGTCTTACTATAGAACCCAGGATGGCCAACGAGTCCAGATCCTCCTGCCTTTAGCCTCCAAGTGCTTAGATTACAGGCACATACTACAACACATGGCTTTGGAACTAAAGGGTGTGTTGCTTGTTTTAGACAGGGTCTCATTCATTCGTGCCTTTTGAGTTATTGTCCAAGAAATCAGGCGTGTTCAACAACGGTAGTTGGCAAACACCTTAAGAAAGGGTTGGGGGGGCTAGAATCTTCAGAGAAATCGTGAGAGAGTGTTGGGCTTTGTGCATAGGCTTTTGGTGTCTAGAAACTGGATAAGCTGGAAAAGGAAAGGCCGCACTCTCTGAGGCACAATACAGAGGAGTGAGTGTACTTAACAGCAAAGCTCTGCAAGCATCTGTAGGGGGGTGGGGGTGGGGGGATGAGGGGAGCTGGGGGGCTTGGGGGGGTGTGGGGGAGGATGGGGAGCCTCTAGGAAGTGAAAGTCCAATGCTTTATTACTGGGATAGTTACCCTTCCCATCTCCTTAGTATGTCTTCAGGCAAGTCAGATTTCCTGACAGGCGGTCTCCTGGTCAGGTGACTCACGGGCGCCATTGGGAAGGATCCCTGGAACTCGCTGACCAGATAGTCCTGCAGAGCCAGTGAGAGCCAGGTGCAGCAGAAGGCTTGTCTTTAAATATAAAGTGGAAAATGATAGAGGAAAAAAAACACTCAGTGTTAACCTGTAGCCTCTACATGTGCTCTCATGTGTGTGCACGTGTCCCTGTATGTGCACACATGCACATAAACAGGTACAAATGCACTAACATCTACAAAGCAACTGCATATAGGTCTTTCCTTAGAGGAATTTTAAAAATTATTTATTTTTTTTATGTGCATTGGTGTTTTGACTGCACATGTCTGTGTGAGAGTATCAGATCCCTTAGAACAGGAGTTACAGACCGTTGTGAGCTACCATGTGGGTTGGGAATTGAACCTGGGTCTTCCAGAAGAGCAGCCAGTGCTCTTAACCACTAAGCCGTCTCTCCAGCCCAAGGAATTTTTAAATATTAACTTCTCTTAATATATACATTTAAGCTGTTAAAATTCATATTAACAAGTTAACCATACTAAGTCTATGTTGACAAGTATGCAGCGAGGACCTTACCTCTAAGGTACCAAAGGATAAATCAAACACCAACAAAGAGAACTGCTTCCATGAGCAGATGGGAGAGTCTGAGTCCCTATGTTTCAGAGTCTAGCTAGAGCTTGGTGTTAGGAAAATGCAGACAGACCAAGGCTTAACCTCTTGTTCGTTTGTTCCTTCTCCGTATAGGCAGTGCAAAAGAAACCTCAAGGCCCCCGGTCTGGTGAGAGCCTCATGCAGCTGATGGCCCAGGGGGAGAGTGAGGCCCTATCCCTGATCCTCACAGATTTTCATCAACAGAAACAACACAGGTATATGAATTTAAACCAGGTTGGCACATGCCACCCTTGTGTAGCCCAGAAGGTCCCAGCAGCGAGACCCCTTGGTAAAGGAGCACTGTTAGGGATGTGATGTCAGAAGGCACTCAGTCTCACTGTCTTAGTCTCCAACACAGCAAGAGGGGTAGGCCTGACTCTAGAGGAGGTGTGCAGAAATGAAAATACTTTTTCAGCAATGAAAATGAGCAACAAACATGGAAGAGTAAAAACTAAATCCTACTCCATAGCTGATTCTATAGAGGTATAAGCACATAACCATATAACCGTGCTTTAAGCCCTCCCGTGTACAGAGAGCTCATTTCCCTGTTGACTGAGCGTCTCTCCAGACTTTGTAGAAGTGCCTAAGGTGGCTCCTAAAGTTGAGTGTCCTGGGACACTCCAGGGTTCAGGCCTGCCTTCTCCATACCTGACGAAATGCCCCTGTATGTAAAGACAATGCATTGTGATATGAGAAACAGGAAGCCAGATGTGATGACTCACATCCCTCTCTCCAGCACCGAGGCAGGCAGATTGTTTCAAAGTTGAGGCTACCCCAGGCTACAGAATGAGTTCCAGACTAGCTTGGGCTACCGAGAAGAAAACCCAAAACCGAATTAGTAAAGTTCACAAGGAGAGAAAAATGAAGTCTCAAAAAGAAGGGACTTTGTTTTAAGATAGGATCTCTGACAGCCCAGGCTAGCTTCAGATTCCCTAGGTAATCAAGAGCGATCTTGAATTCCTGATCCTCCTGACTCCACCTCCCAAGTGCTGGAATTATAAGAAAACCTGTGCCACCATTCCAGGCTATGGAAGACATAGCCCTCGCCCCCCCCCCACACACACACCCCAGCTTGCTGGGAATTGAATATAGGGCTTCAAGCCCTGTGATAACAGGAACCAGTTAGAGCAGTTCAAAGGCAATGGAATAGAGCTGGGGCAGTAAGCAGAGGCGCTTTCAGAGTGCTTGATGGACCACAGACCAGCGCCTCCGCTTTCATGTCTGTAATACTTAAAAGATAACAGTACCAGGCTGACCTGGAAACTGTTGGGATTAAATGAACTCATAAGCATTCAAGTACTTAGCATGCAGATGAGGAAGTAGATGTGAGTGAGACCTCAAATATTAGTGTGCATCACTAATTATCTTGAGAAAAGTTTAACAGTTGTATAAAAAGATCATCACTGCCAGGTGTGGTGGCACACACCTGTAATCCCAGCACTTGGGAGGCATACGCAGGTGGATCTCTGTGAGTTCAAGGCCAGCCTGGTCTACAAAGTCCAGGATGACCAAAGTTACACAGAGAAACCATGTCTGGAAAAACCAAAAAGAAAAGAAAAAAGATCATTACTGTATATAACATACAGAAAACTATAATTACAAAATATTTACAAACAGTGTCACATTCTGAACTAGTGCTGAATTCTAATATTTCAATATACCTTTGCTCTATTAGATTGAAATAACTGTTTCAAATTCTTTTTATTTATTTATTTATTTATTATGTATACAGTGCTCTGCCAGCATGACAGAAGAGGGCATTAGATCACATTATAGATGGTTGTGAACCACCATGTGGTTGCTGGGAATTGAACTCAGGACCTCTAGAAGAGTAGACAGTGCTCTTAACCTCTGTGCCATCTCTCCAGCCCCCTCCCCCCATTTCAAATTCTTAAGATTTATTTATTTATTATGTATACAGTGTTCTGCCTGCATATACACCTGCAGGCCAGAAGAGGGCATCAGATCACATTACAGATGGTTGAGCCACCATGTGATTGCTGGGAATTGAACTCAGGACCATTGGAAGAGCAGGCAGCACTCTTAACCACTGAGCCATCTCTCCAGCTCCCCATTTCAAATTCTTAAATCACTGATTTTGTAGCACAAACAGGTCTGAAATTTCTTTTTTTTTTTAAAGACTTTTTATTTATTATGTATACAGTGTTCTCCTTGTATATACACCTGCACACCAGATGTCATTATAGATGGTTGTGAGCCACCATGTGGTTGCTGGGAATTGAACTCAGGACCTTTGGAAGAACAGCCAATGCTCTTAATCCCTGAGCCACCCCGCCCCCTGAAATTTCTTAAGTAACTAGAGAGATGACCTTGAACTCCTGATCCTCCTGTGTGCTGAAATTACAGGTATGAGCCACAGGACCTGGCCTTGTTGTTTTGTTCTGTTTGTTTTTGAAACAGGGTCTCACTATGTTGGCAATGCTGGCTCAGAATTCAGGATCTTCCTGCCTGAGAATAGAAATAGACACAATCCCAAGTCAATTTACTATCCAAGGGGCCCTGTATTAGCTACTTTTCTATTATCATGATAAAATGCTGTGACCAGCACAATTTACATAAACGAGGTTTATTTGGGCTCATGGCTGCAGAGGGCTAAGAACCCACCATGACTAGGAAACTAGACAGCAGCCAGTGGCAGGTGTGGCAGTAGGAACCGGAAGCTGGAGCTGATATTTTCTTTTTTTCCGTTTTCCCAGAGCTAAGGACCGAACCCAGGGCCTTGTGCTTGCTAGGCAATCACGCTACCACTGAGCTAAATCCCCAAGAGCTCTTATTTTCAAATGCAAATACAAAGCAGAGTGGAAGTGGCGTAAGGCTCTACTCTCAAAGCCTGCCCTCTGTGACATACTTCCTCCTACAAGACTGTAGCACCAAACAGAGCCATCAACTGGGGACTGAGTGTTCAGATACTCAGCCTAGTGTGTGTGTAGTGTGTGTGTGTAGTACGTGTGTGTATGTGTGTGTAGTGTGTATAGTGTGTGTGTGTAGTGTGTCTGTAGTGTGTGTGGTGTGTGTAGTGTGTAGTATGTGTGTAGTGTGTGTGTGGTGTGTGTGTGTAGTGTGTGTAGTGTGTGTGTAGTGTGTATAGTGTGTGTGTGGTGTGTGTGTAGTGTGTAGTATGTGTGTAGTGTGTGTGTGTAGTGTGTAGTATGTGTGTAGTGTGTGTGTAGTGTGTGGTGTGTGTGTGTGTATGTATGTGTGTTTGCAAACCACCACAGATCTCTTTTGCATATATCTCATGCTAAGTTACTGGCTGTCACACCCAGTCCTACAGCCTAACCCAGCTGCAAGGAAGCCTGAAAAGAATATTCTCCTTTAGGCACAAGCCCAGACAAAATTATTTTCAGTCTGAGATAATTCCAGCACTCAGGAGGCTGGGGCAGACGGATTTGAGACCAACCTAGGCTAACCTATCCCCACACAATAACACCCCACAAAGTTAGGTGCTCTGTCTCCAAAGGAGAAGGGAGCAGGGTTACAGGGAACCAACCACCAATCTCTGGCTTTTAATTCTGGAAGGTTAGAGAAAGCTAAGCCTCAGTAGAGAAATAGGCACTACGGCTGGAGAGATGGTTCAGTGGTTAAGAGCACTGACTGCTCTTCCAGAGGTCCTGAGTTCAATTCCCAGCAACCACATGGTGGCTCACAACCATCTATAATGTGATCTGATGTACACTGTATACGAGAGAGAGAGAGAGAGAGAGAGAGAGAGAGAGAGAGAGAGAGAGAGAGAGAGAGAGAAGAGAAGGGAAGGGAAGAGGAGAGGAGAGGAGAGGAGAGGAGAGGAGAGGAGAGGAGAAGAGGAGAGGAGAGAGAGAAATAGACACTAGCCAAGCAGAGGGGAGGGCTGAAGAGTCAGGCAGCCTGAAGAAACAAATGGCTAAGGCTTTGTCCAGAGGAGGAAACTTAATGGGTTTAAAGAAGGATCAAGAATGGCATTGGGGGTGGGGTGGAGCTGGAGAGATGGGTCAGTGGTTAAAAGCCTGCTCTTCCAAAGGTCGTGAGTTCAATTCAGCAACCACATGGTGGCTCATAACCATCTGTAATGTGATATGGCGCCCTCTTCTGGCTCACAGGAGCACTGTATAATAAATAAATAAATCTTTTTTTTTTTTTTTAAAGAAAAAAGAATAGCATTGGGAACTGGGCGCATGCCTTTAATCCCAACACTACCACTTGGGAGGCAGAGGCAGGCAGATCGATGTGAGTTCGAGGCCAGCCTGGTCTACAAAGTGAGTTCAGGACACCAAGGCTAACACAGAGAAACCCTGTCTGGAAAAACCAAAACCAGACAAACAAACAAACAAACAAACAAACAAAAAAGAATGCCATTGGGCTCTGTAGAAGCAGACAGAAGCCCAGCCAAGCAGGGCCTGAGAAACCACACGGAGGGTTTTAGAGTCTCCATGGAGGGAGCCTTGTTTGCATTTTACATATGCTGTGATCCAATTTACACCTGGGAATGGTCACTGGATCTGTGGCCGCTGGGAAGGGTAGGAGAGAGGGAGACCAGATCAGCAGCTAAACTTCTGAAGGTGCATGTGCAAAACAGGTCAGGGAGGTCCAAGAAAACATTAGAGAGCATCACTTTTGCTTCCCTGTTATCTCAGTAGTTGCTTTGTCCATGAAGCTTCCTCAGTTTCCCAAAACGAAGCCCCATGTGATAATGCTTTGCACCTCTCCAGGCTGCAGTTATCAGTTTTTGCTCCTTAGCAGCAACACGCCCCTGAACAGTAAACAGCATGCATGGCTGAGATGCAAGATCCAAGAGAGGGTCACACCCCTCCTCCTCAGACAAATCAGTGCCAGGGGCTCTGTTCCCGACCTCCCTCCATGCCAACTCCTTTCTCTTTTCTCTTCTGGAAACACAATATGCATCGCACCCACCGAGTGCAGCCACAGCTGGCCTTTTTCATATTTATATATGTCTGTAAATCTTTTGCATCGGGAGAAGTCTCACTAGGGATAAGCTTTGGAACATGATTTCAGGGCTGAATGTGTAGCTCAGTTGGTAGAATGTTTGCCCTACTAGCCACAAAGCCTGGGGTGGATCTCCAGCACTGCACAAACCAGGCGTGGGTGGGTTCTGTCATTCCAGAACTCAGGAGGCAGGAGTCTTCAACTACATAGGGGGTTTGAGGCCAGCCTCAGATACATGAGACCATTTCTCCAAAAATAAATAACAACAACCAAAACTGTTCTTCTCCTTAACTTTTGGTCTTTGTTTCCTTGACCCTGAAATGACTGGAGTTCCAGGAGGGGCAAAAAGGTGAAGATCAAGTACAGCTGCTCAGGTAAGGTAGGCTTGTATGCCGGGGAGAGTCAGCTCCTCTGTAGGCATAGGACTCAGATACCCAACCACACCCCCTCTGACCTTCTGGATACCCATTGAGAGTCCCATAACATCTCTGTGCCACAGTTGGCATCATCACTCTGGACTTTTTGGCCGCCAATGGCAATTTGGCACCAGGTCCCAACTATCTATTTCTTTGAGATGTTTCTGTCTTCTTCATTTCCAGTTCCACAGAATGGCCCTAGCCACTCCTTTTCCCCTCGCACCTGCAATATTAATTTACTGATTCACTGACTTATTCAAAAGCACGCACCAGAGGCTCTTGCAGTGCCAGCCATGCACACTGTCTTCCCAAGCAGACGGAGTCACCGAGTACACACCAGATTTAGAGAAACTCTTTTCTAGACGACATTCAAAGTTCATGCTGGGAGGCCAGCAGTATATGACGGTAGTCGGTCCTTCACACTCAGGAGGGTACTGTCTGAGCAGAGGCCATATATGATAGGATCAGGACAGATGGGGCAGTTGAGGCCATGCAAGAAAATGTGACACTCTAGAAGCAGCAGTGGCTCCCTGTTGCCAAATTCTAGTCTACCCCGAGGCCTTTGGATATGGTCCTTCAGCGGCTTCCCATCTTTCCTGACTCACCTGATCACACACTCTCTGCCTCACATCTACTCCCGCCACATCTGTGGCATTCAGATTTCAACCACGCTGCCTCAAACCGTGGTCACCTCCCACCCACTTCCTTCCCCTGGGGAGCCACTCTCACCCCAACCTGTCCTAAATCCTATACTGCACATTCCTGCCGAGACTCACCTTCCTCCTCATAACCTCTCACACTCTTCTCTGCTTCCGTTATAGGCTTAAGGCTTATTTCTCAGTGAATGTTAAGTTGCAGCCATGCCTCTCAGGCATGTAAAGCGGCAAGCACAGCGCTGGGGACACAATGGGAATTCAATAAATAGCTGGACCTAAGACCATTGACAAATTAATTCTCAGGAGACAGCCACATCATGACATGTTTAGAAATGGAGAAGGGGTTCTAGATCCCAGGGGAACCAGGATACAAATCAGGGCTTTTTACAAACTCCTGAGGGGAATAAATGGGTTAAAGGTCTGAGGGAACATGGGCAAAAGGAGTGGTTGACTCTTACCTCATGGTTAAAAAAAGAACTGTTGATAGGGTTGGAGAGACAGCTCAGTGGTTAAGAACAGTTACTGCTCTTGCAGAGGACCCAGGTTCAATTCCCAGTTTACAAGACAGTTCGCAGGTGAATGAAGCTCCAGTCCTAGGGGACCCGACACCCTCTTGTGGCCTTCATGGGCACCAGGCATGCATGTGGTACACAGACATACATGTAGGCAAAATAGTGATACATATAAAATATAACAAGGAAATCTAAAACACCAGCAACAGCTGCTATTTTCAACATTAAGAAGACAGTAGAGAGTGGTGGAGGTAGGGGCAACAAAAACAATGAATGTCTTAGCTAAGGCTTTGATTAAGGTTGGGTGGTGGTGGTGAACGCCTTTAATCCCAGCACTCGGGAGGCAGAGGCAGGTGGATTGCTGTGAGTTCGAGGCCAGCCTGGTCTACAAAGTGAGTCCAGGACAGCCAAGGCTACACAGAGAAACCCTGTCTTTAAAAAAAAAAAAAAGGCTTTGATTAATGGCTGCCCTGCCAGCATATAGCCTACCTAGTATTGACAGGTAGTCTTGATCTTTTTTTTTCCCAAGAGAAGCCCTAAATCTGAATTTTTAAATATACTCTGTAAAAATAGAAGTACAGCATATACCAACATTTAGTGGGCAAGAAAGATGTACCAAAAGGAAGCCTGTGTTCAGCACTGAAGACAGAGGTGGGGCTGCCAGCTCATAAGTCTTGACAGGCAAGCAGAGCCTCACTTCCTCCTGATGTGACTGCTTTTCACATGCTATGACCTTTACATGATGTCAGCTAATTTTTCTCATCACATTCACAAATGCGCACCCTTTCAAATATCCCATGAGGTTGGGGATGAGGAAAAACAGAATATTCAATGACTGCTGCTGGGACTAGAGAGAAAAGATTTAGAATTTTAGGGTATCCACTCAGGTATGGTTGTACACACCTGTCATCCGGGTGCTTGGAAAGCTGAGTTGGGAGAAGCACCTCAACTTTGAGGCCAGCGTGGTCTATATAACAAGTTATAGGATAGCCTGGGCTACATAGTAAGCTCCTTAACACCAAAAAGCATTTCAGGACACCTGATGATGGGCTGTTTGTAGGTTGACTTTAATGAGCCACAGTGGGATATTCTCTAGACCCTGTCTTCTTGCTGGGCTAAAAAGGAAAGTTATATGCCAGGCTTGTGGGTCCCTTGCTGTCTCCTACTGAACCATGCCAGACATCAGCCCTCTCTTGGACCTTCTGAGTGGAAATGGGGGGAGAGGCGGCTGGGGAGATAACTCAGTGAAGGACTTGCCTTGTAAGGAGGAGGGACTGACTTGGAGCTCCAGAACAAATGGAGCTAAAGAGATTGTCTCAGTGTTTAAGAATGCATGTACCAGAGGATCTCACAACTACCAGCTCCAGGAGAATCAGGTCACTTGTATCTACTCGCACAGGAACACACACACACACACACACACACTCATATGTACAGGCAACTCATGGTGCATTCCTATAGTCCCAGCCCCAGAAAGGCAAAGACAGGAGGAATCGGGAGCTCAAGATCTACCTTGGCTGTACAAGAGCTCAGGGCCAGCCTCAGTGTAGACAACCAGGGGCCTCATTAGCAAGTGCACCAGCTGACCCTTGGTCTTGTTATAGTGCTGCTTCTGATTCATTCGTTAGACATGGGCATAAGGCCTTGAAGCCATGCATTCCTAATATGATGATGCCAAGGTTTTGGTTACATTCTGAATAGCCAGGGGCAAAGGGTCTAGGACGAGGCTCTGGCTTTGGTCTCCTGGTTTCAAGGCCCTCGTCAGTTTAGTTGACGGAGTCTCCTTGGGGAGGGCTTACTCAGCTAGCCTGTCCCAACCATGACGTTTCTCTCCATTCACTGAGGCTATTTTGCTCAACATGATATAGTGGTTAAGAACATGGGCTCTGGAGCCAGGTCGCTCAGCTTTGCACAGCCGCTCTGCCTCACCGCACTGTGGCTATTAGTAAATTAATCAGCCTCTGTGGGCCTAGGAGTCTCTACCTGTAAAATGGGGATCATGAGAGGGTTGCCACTAAGGATAAAAGGAACAAGAATGTGTGTGGTTGTCTGACATGCCTCTCCTTACAACTGTTGGCTTCCAGAATGTTCTGTGAGCCAGAGTGCAAATACATTCCTTTTCTTAATTAGGGAAAGCCACTCCCAGTGAAAACAGCGTCCCCTGTACCCGCGACCTCAGCTGGAGGGATGCGTTCATGTATGGAGAGTGGGAGAGAGAGAACCCCTCTGGGCCACAGCCCCTCTCGCTCCTCGGCACTCTGGCTGCCTGCAGCAGGCCACGGTTGTCCTTAACTGGAGGTACGGTGGTGGTGGGGTGGATCTGGTGGCTTTCACGGGACAGGCTGCAGTTCAAACTCAGAATCAGGACCCTGACCTCAGGGTGATTCCCAATGCTATGGTCAGGGCGTGGGTCGCTGGCCACAGTGACCTCAGCTCTACTCTTGTCTCTTGTTGTCTTTGCCTCCGATGATACTGGGTGAAAATCTGCATCAACTATGGCGTCTCCCACAGTGACATGGAAGGACAGGCTGTTAAAATGCTGATCTCAGAACTAGAGCCTTTGCTTCCTGCTGTGTAGGGAGGCATGGGGGCTCCTCACAGAGCTCAGGTGTTCCCGTGGTCCTTCCCTCCCTCCTCCCTTAGCTCGTGGTGTCTTTAACTGGTGGTGGTGGGGTACCAAGAGGGAGACGGAGCTAGACTGCAGGGCTGGGTGAGGATAAGCTTCCCCAGGCCCCAGGCTTTGTCTTCTCCATGTTCCCCGGCTCCCCAGCGTTCATTCAACAAGCATTGTGAAGCACCTTCCATGCCCTGTGTCTAACAAAGTCCTAAATAAGGTGGGTTAGTTTATGTCTCTTTTAATTCACAAAATATTTTTGTGTTCCCAAAAACATTTTTAAGGTAATTTTTAAGTGGGCATACAAAGCGTTGGTTTCATTATGGCATTTTTCCTTGTTTTCAGTCAGTAATAAGCACACCCCACATAAACCTTAATGACTATGATCCAGCCACTGTGCAACCAGTCTCTATGGCGTTTCCTAGGCAGATGCCATTGTACTTTGTTCTCCTGTACCCCACCCCAACTGCTGGTCCCCTTCTCTTTCCAAATTGTCTTCGGTCCTGCTTTCCCATCACCTGCATTCTATTGCTCTGTATTTCCTCTCAAGATGTCTCCCTGCCTTCCTCTGATCTTTCTACTTTCATGATCTACATACAATATACAACACACACATCACACACACACACACACACACACACACACACACACACCTCTCAAATAAATGTAATAAAAAAAATTTAGGTATTATCAGTGAAATACTAACTCTTCCAGGAGATCATCTATTAATAATTGAAAAGTTTTAAATGTAAATAGGGTCCAGAGTGACCGTTCTGCAGTTAAGAACACATCCTGTTCTTCCAGGGGACCTGAATTTGGTTCTTAGTACTCATTTCAGGCAACTCACAACTACCTGTAACTCCAGCTCCAGATCTAACCCCTTTGGCCTCCACAGACAGCTGCACTCACATGCACACACATATCTAAATAAAAATTAAAATGTGAATAAGAACAAGTGCCCCCTCCTGTGGTTTCACTTTCTAGTGTCTCACTGAGCCACAACCAAATACAGCCCCAAAATTAAGTGGGAGTTCAATACTTCATATACATATATGTGTATATCAGAAGAAATGACATCTTTACAGTTTGGAGTTGTCTGCAGTTTCTAAAAGCCCCTGGTCAGGCCCACAGACAAAGGGCCATTAGTGTGTCTATGCGGTCACAGAAGAGTTTTTCAGGTAACCTATATGATATTGACCACTTTTCTCTCCAGCCCTCACAGGAAACTCTATATGATGCTTCCTTTCCCACTGGCGAGAGGTTGTGCAGCCCATAGCCAGCACTTCTCTTCGGCGGTCAGTTTTGCGGGGCTCTATCTGGACAGAGGGAAGGAGGAAGTTGCCACAAGGAGCAAACCAGAGTTACTGCAGCACCAACAGAAGCGCCTCTTCATCTGTTCTGCCTCTCTCTCCATGTGTTGCCACCACCGCCTGCCTGAACTACAGCAACCTGCACACCATGGCCCAGGGTAGCAGGTAGATTGGGATGCCCTCTCCAAAAGTCTGGAGCCTGGAGAAGAGCAGCAAGGGAAGCAAGCCCAGGGGACCAGTGACAGGAGCAAACTGGAGAGGCCATAGAAGCTGGTGGGAGAGGTCAGAGAAGAGAGGCAGAAAAACGTATGGCAAGACACAGAGGAGACCTAGGAGGAAAGCTGAGAAGAACTAGGCAAGAAGCCTGTCATCGAGAGATGCCCCGTCAAGCGTCTATTTATCTAATTAACAAAGTAAAGCCGTAAACCGAGGAGAGAAGTGTAGTTTCCTCTCTGCTCACATCACTCTGGAACAACCTCATGCCTCTTCCTCTGCCTGATTCCCAGCTCTCAGGCCTGTTCAACCTTGCCCTGGTTTGAAAGCTGAGGAACAATCTTCTGTTTGGGTTTTGAGACAGAGCCTCACACTTCCCATCTCACGGGTGCTGGGATTTTCTTTTTTAAGATTTATTTAATGTATATAAGTGCTCTGTTTTCATGGACACCAGGAGAAGCCATCAGATCCTATTATAAATGGCTGTGAGCCACTCTGTGGTTGCTGGGAATTGAACTCAGGACCTCTGGAAGAGCAGCTAGGGCTCTTAACCACTGAGCCATCTCCCCAGCCCAATTACAGGCATTTTGGCATTTTTCAACCACTCCCAGTCTATGTGGTCCTAGGGACCAAACCCAGGGCCTCAGGGCCTCAGACACACTAGGCAAGTACTCTACCAACTGTGTTAAGTCATTGCCCCTCCTAGGAACAATGACTGGAAAGCAAAGTATTAAGGTAGGGCGACTTTTCCTTATGTTGATCAAAATTACTAGGCTGGCTACTGTCTCAGTCTTTGCTTTTTTTAAATATTTATTTATTTATTATACAGTGTTCTGCCAACTTTTCCTTACGTTGATCATAATTACTAGGCTTGCTACTGTCTCAGTTTATTTATTTATTTATTTATTATACAGTGCTCTGCCTGCACATACACCTGCAGGCCAGACGAGGGCATCAGACCACATTATAGATGGTTGTAAGCCACCATGTGGTTGCAGCCCTCTATATACAGATACATACATACATACATACATACATACATACATATACACACACACACAGATACAGATTGTGTTATACCGTTTTATTATGTTTTTTGAGAAAGAGTTTTATGTATCCCAGATTGGCCTCAAACTTTCTATAGAGCAAAGAATGACCTTGATTTCCGACCCGTCTGCCTCTACACACAGGTGTGAGCCATCACACCTATTTGTACAGTGCTAGGGCTTGAACCTAGGGTTTGTGTGTGCTAGACACGTTCTGATGTCTAGGCTGTATCTCCAGTTTTGTTCATACTTTAAAAATCTCTCCTGCATGCAAGGGTTCGTTTCCTTTCCTTCCTAGGTCAGTCCCTTATTCAGAGGGAGTCTCTACATTTGCTATCTGCCCACCTCTCATTCACATACTTGCAGAGTGATGCCCTGCTTTATGACTTTTCCCCTAGAAGTCTTTCCATTCACCTCAGATAGAGCAACAACACACCAAAGAACTGGGCCCACCCAAGTCTAACTTGGTGACCCAATCAGTTATTTGAGTTTACTCATAGGAGCATGGATGAGGACTACAACATCATAGGCCACTAATACTGGCAATCACAACACAGAGGCGTTTCCCCCGCTCCCAGGCAAATTTAACTTATCTGGGTATTGGGAGAATGTAAGCCCTCCCTTCCATAAAGGAATGTTAATGGGCCCAACATGTGAGGGTCTTACAAGAGTAGTAACAGCTTGTTCTGGCTTCCGGTATCATGTCCAGAAGACAGAGTTCCACATCATCCTAACACCGGGCTGCAGCTCCTTGAGGGCAGGGTGGTGTCCTATTCATTATGGGTTTACCAGTACCAGCTTTTGGAATACTTTCTGAGGTAGCCTGCTTGTAGTTGGCCTTTATGTGAAAACTGTTTCTGAGAGACCTGCTTTTAACTTCCTTCTGCCCTTCGTGTCAACACTCTCCCTCTACCTTCAGCTCAGACTCCTCAGGTTAAGACCCTCCATTCCCCATCCAGGCTTGTCAGCCGTGCTTTCCATGTTCAACCACCTTCATTCCCTACTTGGCCTGAGCATTTTACCTTCTGCTCTACCTCACACCACACTCCTTTCTATTGCCTAAGACCTCCTTGCCCAGCCTGAGTCTTATCCTGTGAAGCTCTCCTTCAGTGATGGCTTTGTCATCCAAACTTCCCAGAAGGAAGCTGCCCCTTCAAACTGAACCTTCCACACAGCTGATTACTTCATTAGAACTTCAAGTATAATTGCAAGCCCAGAGTTTAATTATTTTGGGCCTTTTATTTAGCCCTTTTAAAAGTCATTCACGGGGCTGGAGAGATGGCTCAGCAATTAAGAGCACTGGCACTCTTCCAGAGGTCCTAAGTTCAATTCCCAGCAACGACATGGTGGCTCACGACCATCTATAATGAGATCTGGTGCCCTCTTCTGGCCTGCAGGTGTACATGCAGGCAGAACACTGTATACCTAATACCTAATTAATAAACCTTAAAGGAAGGGGGGGGGAGGAATTCATAGGCCAGGTGTGGTGGTGCACACCTCTAATCCCAGCACACAGAGAGGCAGAGGGAGGCAGATCTCTGTGAGTTTAAGGCTAGCCTGGTCTACAAATCGAGTCCAGGACATTCAAGACCACACAGAAAAACCTTGTCTTAAACCAAACCAGGGCTGGGTGTGGTGGCACACGCCTTTAATCACAGTACTCGGGAGGCAAAGGCAGGTGGATCACTGTGAGTTCGAGGCCAGCCTGGTCTACAAAGCGAGTCCAGGACAGCCAAGGTTATACATAGGAACCCTGTCTCAAAAAAAAAAAAAAAAACAGAAGAAGAAGAAGAAGAAGAAGAAAAGAAGAAGGAAGAAGAAAGAAAAAGAAAAAAGAAAAAAAGAAAAGAAAAACCAAACCAATCAAACCAAAGAGTCATTCATGTAGTGATGACTTGCTGCTCACCTATAAACCTGACCTAACTGCTTTATGATCACTAGGTAAATCAAGTGAACTGTAGAAACAGTACTAGTTTCCTTTGGGATATATTACTTTTAGCATTCACAACACAAAACTGAGAGCATCATCAGATAGCTTCTGAGACCTACAACAGAGGTGTCCCACTTTGTTCAACTAACAACTCATTTCTTAATCAGAAGACATGTATTGGCGTGTCCAGAAAGACACATATAAGGGTTTGATCAGCAAGTGTTTTGAGTACACTCCAGTTTCTGTAAACATCCCAGGTACTAACTCTGATACACAGTGGGAAAAGACAGTCTCAGGGTAAAATCTGAGACTGTTCATTCCCAAAGCAGAACATTAACGCTTGTGCAAAACACATGTTCCCAAAAGAACACACACAGACAATGTTTCCAAAAAGAAGGAAGTATTGGAAGATCAAGCACCATCCAACACTGCAGCCAGTTTTATGTGTGATAATTACAAACTTTCAACTATCAAGTGTTAGGATAAACAGGGATTGCTAACCAATAATAATTTAGTCTTACAGTTCTCTCAGTGAGAAACATTTAATACGCCAAAACTGGCATTTTGGTATGCAAAACCAAAGTCCTAGGCTTTCAGATAATGAATGGGCAGCCTGTTTTAATTGGATCAATTTTATTCTTTTTTTTTTTTTGTAAGCTGACTTTTCAGTTTTTAAAAATTTTATTTAATCACTTTACAGCCTGATCCCAGGCCCCCTCCCTCTCTCCCTCTCCTCCCAGTCCCACCTTCATGCCCTGCCCCATTCTACCCTATCTTTATCAGAGAAGGGAAGGCCCCTAAAGGATACTAACCCACCCTAGCACCCCAAATCACAGCAGGATTAAGGGCATCTTCTCCCACTGAGGCCAGACAAGGCAGCCCAGCCAGGACAAAGGGATTATTTGAATCAATTTCTATCCTAGATTATATGCTGCTTTGATAAACACTGACCAAACCAACTTGGGGGAGAAAAGGCTTTTTTCTTTTTTAGATTTATGTATTATTTACTTATTAAGTATACAGTGTTTTGCCTGCATGTACACCTTCAGGCAAGAAGAGGGAACCAGATCTCATTATAGATGGTTGTGAGCCACTATGTGGTTGCTGGGAATTGAACTCAGGAACTCAGGACCTTTGGAAGAATAGCCAGTGCTCTTAACCTCTGAGCCATCTCTCCAGTCCTCAGCTTTGTTTCTTAAACGGCCCAGTTTCACGTGCCTACGGGTGGCACTCCCCACATTAGTCTGGGCTCTCCTACATTAATTACCAATTTTAAAAACATCCCATAGACGTTCCCAAAGACCACTCTGATGGAGGCAATAACTCAACTGAGTCCCCTCTCCCCACGTGACTCTGGGTTGTATCAAGGTGGCAGCTGAAGCTGTGACACCATGTATTTTTTAGAAACAGCTTCCTGGGTGTTTTTGTTTTTATTTTTAATGGTCTAATTAAAAATTGTTCTCTGTCAGGTGGTGGTGGCGCACACTTTTAATCTCAGCACTTGGGAGGCAGAGGCAGGAGGATCTGTGTAAGCTTGAGGCCAGCCTGGTCTACAAAGTGAGTCCTGGATAGCCAAGGCTACACAGAGAAACCCTGTCTGGAAAAAACAAAAAAACAAACAAACAAAAAAAGATGGGAAAGGTACAAAATTATTAAATTAGAAAAGGAGATATAATGGTTATAAGTAAGATATATTTTTGGTCAAAAGGTTAAAAAAAAATGCTTTGATTGAGAAAGGACTTTATATGGTAAGACAAGGACTGTTCCAAAATTGAAATGAAAGAGAATAATTTTACAAGACTGAATTATATTATAGAAAGAGTGTAAAAATAAAACAAAGCGGATATGACTATAACTAAATTGAGTGCAGTAAAAAGTTTATTAAAATTTTAAGGTCAATATTCAATGACCTGAGATAAATTAATGCTTGATTCTGTTTGCAACTCTTACTGTTTACCAAAAAATGGCTTTGAAAATCAAGGACTGTGTTTTTATCCTTTTACTAAGTGAGACATTCAAAACATGATTAGATTTTATTTTTATATTTTTAAAAAATTTTTCTACTGGACAAAACCTCTTTGCTTTTTAGATAGCCATTGCCTTAACAATAACTTAGGGCATTTCTACTAAACTACACAATGATCATAGGAGTCATTTTAGTGGACACATTTAAATTTATTTATACAATTTGGCCTATTAGATTAAAATACAGCACTAATAAATTGTCAAAAATTAACTAAAGCTTTGACTTTCTCCTAAAATTTACCCATTTTGGAAAACATCTCTCCTATAAAATAAATATTTGGCCTCAACAAAATGGTCATCCAGACAAGCTCAAAACAGTGACACCAGTTGACATGCCAACACGGATTTGGGGGATCTGCCGGGGTCCCATCTATAGAGGAAGAACAATTGACAATTGCTGAGAGAGGGAGAATTGGTCTTCCCAAGGAATTAACAACCATAACGATTATCCAGTGGTAAATCCTAAAAATATATATACACACAACATTAAACTGCCTTAGTATACTTCTTAGGAAATACATAAATTTTATGATTTATACCAAAAGGGTCTTAAAGATCAAGACAATGTCACATGCCTACTTCTAATTAGTGGGTGTTTGCCTTGGATTTTCAAATGTGTGTGTGTTTTGTTTGGAATGCCCATAAGATCAGCAACAGCCTGAGAAGGTTCTATTTGCAGTAGATGCTGACGATTAGAGACCCACGACTGGCCAAGGTTCCGAGACTAAGAGACTGAAGGAATCTCAGCTCTAAAGAGCACATAATACCACGCCTGCTTCCACAGTTCAGGAGCCATTCGGGAAGACGGAATGGGAAGAGTGTAACAGCCACAGGCTCTTTAATTTATTTATATTTTATTTGTTTTTTTGTTTTTTGTTTTTGTTTTGTTTTGTTTTTTTTGAGACAGGGTTTCTCTGTGTAGCCCTGGCTATTCTAGAACTCTCTCTGTAGACCAGGTCGTCCTTGCCTGCTTTTGCCTCCTGAGTGTGCAGTGGGTGACTCAAGGAAGCAGTGTCTTCTGGTCACACCAGGGCAGCTGCATATATGAGCTCACAGGGGTTGCAATCACAGGCACACACCTGTGTAGAGACCCAATCCAGGCCAAAGCCCAGCATGAAGGGGATTTGGACACACAATGCTACTACCTCCAGCCGTGAAGTTATTAGCAAATGTTAGCTACTGGGAGAGGAGAAAACAGTGTTCTCTAAGAGTGTAGCCCCTGGCAAGACAACCACAGCCAGGGAAGACCACACATTCAAGACATTTAGGCACCACAAACTGATCTTGAGGGGGATCTAAAAAAAAAGGACTCAAATTTGCATGGATAGGGAAGGAAGGGGTTGGGGAAAGCCTTGGGGTGAAGGTTGAACATGATCAAGGCATGTACAAAACTCTCAAAGAACTAATGAAAAGTGTCTTAAGTATTTGACATTCTTTACAAAAATAAGTAAAAAGTCTATGAACCACGTTTATGAAAGAAAAGCATACATTACTATAAAGAACCTTTAACTATGCTTGTAAGGGCAAAAAATTAATGCCATGTTCTGCACGAGAAGTCTTGCTCTACGTGACCCTTCTTCCTGCCAGCAGTCTCCAGAAACTCCACCGGGGCCATTGCATACAACTAGCTCCCAGTGTTCCTCTGAGATTAAAAACAAAACAAAACTTCCCCTCCAGACTCAGTCTCCACCCAACCTGCCAAAAAGTTGACATTCCTGTGACCCACAACCCCCACCCCACCCCACCCCCGAGATGGTCTTGTAGTCTTTTCCCTTTATAAACCCATCACCCCTTGAAGCTCTGGGTCACTCTCCTATCCTGCTGCATCAGGGGCTGGAGCCCTGGACTTAACACAGGACCCTGTGTATGTTGCATCAGTCCTGGTGGTCATCTCGGGGACTCGAGATCTGGGTGATCTCAGTATTACATTTTAACCAGAAATTCAAAATTAGTTACAGTCTTCCTCAGAGAATAAGGAAATGATTTACCAGGTGACTCATCAAATGAAAGACAAAAAGGACATCACATAAAATTCTGAGAGCAACTGTATCCAGGCACCTCTCACACTTCTCAGTTGAAACAAATGTTAAACTTCATCTGAGAACACGTCTGTGTGGGCTTCAGAAATGCTGGAGAACAGGTCTATTGACAGTCGAGTATCTCAAATAATATTCTCTCTCTCTCTCTCTCTCTCTCTCTCTCTCTTTCTCTCTCTCTTTCTCTCTCCCTCTCTCCCCTCTCTCTCTCTCTCCCCTCTCTCTCTCTCTCCCTCTCTCTCTCTCCTCCCTCTCCAGGATTCCTTTGTGTAGCCCTGGCTGTCCTCGAACTCCTGTAGACCGGGCGGCCCCCTGCCTCTGCCTCCTGAGAGGCACCACAATCACTCGGCCACCCACTTGTTTCTAAACCTGCGGAAGGATGGCGGCCTTTGCCTCAGGTGAAGGCAGTCTTAACGGGCTTTGCCCCTGGAAACACCTTGGGTACCTCACTGAGATGGACACTGCGATGGACTGAGAGGAGCCATCCTGGGTCCAGAATAAGGGAAAGAACCGGAGACTCCAACCAGGTTGTTGTTGCAAATCGACCATCAAAGGGAGGAGAGCGCGGGAGGAGAGTCCTGGGGTCGCTGGAGGACTGGGGGAAGCGGCAGGAGAGCAGGCTGCGGAGGTGCGGATTGCTCCTTTGTGGGAGAACCTGCGCACAGGCCCGGAGACGCTAAGGAATTTACCCCGCGGAACTGATTCCTGGGAGGTTTTTTCTTGTTCCCCTTAACCTCCTTTCCCTCTTGCTTAAAGTAGCCGGGTTGTAAGGAAGATACCTTTGATAAATAAATTCATAATAAAACCTAATTGTTAAGCACAAAAGCCAACATAAACCCTTTTATAATTAGGTATTTTCAGAAATTGCCTATGATATTTATATTTCACTTGGTATACAACTAAGTAATACAATAGTGTTGCTTTTGGTTTTAGTGAAGTCACTAAGTCATTCATCTTTTTTTTTGTTTTTGGCTATGATTGTTTACCCAGAACCCCTACCTTACTCAAAACTAGTTTTTATATTTAAAGGATTCAAGTGTGGGGCTGGAGAGCTGGCTCAGTGGTTAAGAGCACTTCTTCTTGCAGAGGAATTATTACATCCAGAAGAAATAAACTTTTTGATTAAAAAAATTTAACTGTGTCTGACCAATTAACCACTGTAAAAAGGCCCTATAACATGCTTAGACACACTTGAAGATTTGGTTACCTTTTTGTGGGGGTGGTTTCTCTGTGTAGCCTTCGTTGTCCTGCACTCGCTTTGTAGGCCAGGCTGCCTCTGCCTCCCTGAGTGCTGGGATTAGAGTTGTGGCTCTTGGTTAACTCTTTTCATTCATTTATACAAAAGGCATCAACCTCTAATACCTACAACATCCATGATGTTTTATACTTTAAGTGCTGAAGCTTCTTCACTAAATGAGTAATTAAAGTATTCTACAGTACAACAAGCTGGGGTTTTTTGTTTGTTTTTAGGTTTTTCAAGACAGAGTTTCTCTGTGTAACAGTCCTGGCTGTCCTAGACCAGGCTGGGCTTTTGTAGACCAGGCTGGCCTCGAACTCACAGTGATCCACCTGACTCTGCCTCCCGAGTGCTGGGATTAAAGGTGTGCGCCACCATGCACAGTGCTAGTTTATTTTAAATTAAATGATATTTATATTTTGCTACTAAAAAGGAAATAGACAAATCTACAGTGACTCTTTATAAAGTCCCATTTTCATTTCTGCCATTAAAGGTAAGATTTAGTTATGCCTACAAGGACTTTAACATTCTGACTTCTTTTAGATTGAACCCAGAACACTTATGAATGCTAGGTGAGCGTTTTACTATTGAGCTACATCCTTCAATTAAAATTGTGATTTCTAGCTGGGTGTGGTGGCGCACACCTTTAATCCCAGCACTTGAGAGGCAGAGGCAGGTGGATTGCTGTGATTTTGGGGCCAGCCTGCTCTACAAAGTGATTCTAGGACAGCCAAGGCTACACAGAGAAACCCTGTCTCGAAAAACCAAAACCAAAAAATTTTGTCATTTCTAACAAGTCTAATTTTTTGTTTCTACCTTTGATATTAATATTTGGTACATGAAACAATGTTTGTAAAAAAGGTTTGTTTATTATTTTATGTATATGAGTGCTGTATCTGTATGTACACCTGCATTCCAGAAGAGGGCATTGGAGGGTACAGATGGTTGTGAGCCGCCATGTGGTTGCTGGGAATCGAACTCAGGACCTCTAGAAGAGCAGACAGTGCTCTTAACAGCTGAGCCATCTCTCCAGCCCCGAAACAATATTATTAAAAGAAATTTCATAGGAATACTATATTGTTATATAATTTCTTTTACAATGTGGCTTCCTATTTACTTTCCCAGGCTAAATATGGCTTAACACCAATATAATAAAACAGATCTGGTCAGTAACCAACAGATAAGAGCTATGATTACTTGAATATTGAAGATCAGTCTTTCCTAGAGTTTAGAGTTAGCTACTCCACCTAAGGGTATAGCTATGAGTTAAGCCTGCCAGACCAACCAATCAACCAAACAAAGCTCACTAGAAATTAAAAAAAAAAAAAAAAAAAAAAAAAAGATTTGTTTTAAAACTCCAATGAAGCCGGGTAATCCCAGCACTTCAGAGGTAGAGGCCATTGGATCTCCCTGAGTTCAAGGTCAGCATGGTCTACAGAGTGAGTTCCAGGACAGCCAGGGCTACACAGAGAAACTCTGTTTTGAAAAACTAAAAAATACCCTGGCGTGGTGGCTCATACCTTTAATCCCAGCACTCAGGAGGCAGAGGCAGGTGGATCGATGTGAGTTCGGGGTCAGCCTGGTCTACAAAGTGAGTCCAGGACAGCCAAGGCTACACAGAGAAACCCTGTCTTGAAAACTCAAAAAGAAAAACTAAAAAATAAAATTAAAAACTCCAATGATAAAACGATAAATCACAAAGTAAAAGTGACTATAAACACAGGGTCTATAGTCAATCTAGGGTTTTGATTTTTAAAAATTTTTAGTTGTTTAAATGCCTATTTCCTTCACCTGTTAACTTTATGCCACTGGGCCAGACAATGTTCTTGATTATTTTAATTTTGTGTGGTGTGTGTGTGTTTTGAAACAGGGTTTCTCTGTGTAGTCTTGGCTGTCCTAGACTCACTTTGTAGACCAGGCTGAACTCAAAGCGATCTGCCTGCCTCTGGCCTCCCAAGTGCTGGGATGAAAGGTGTGGCCACCATGCCTGGCTGGCTGTGTGACTCTTAATATATGTCACATTATGCCAAATACAGAGGACTTAAAGAATAGATCTGGAACATAATGGCCAGTAGACTTTAATGATATGATCCAGAAGTTGTTTTTTTAAATGGCTTTAACTGGCTATTCCCTTCACCTCAATTTGAGAGACGTTAAATGGGACATGTCTGGGTTGATGTATCCATAAGATGGTGTTAGACAAAGAAAATGTCAGGTGGAACACCAGAAGTATGATTCATCAGTGCTAGGAAGACTGTGGAGCTACATATGTAAGGCTTAGCAGTCACGGGTTCCAGGACAAGGAAACCGTGTTATCCTGAAATAGTTAAACGTGGAAAGTAAAAATAGCGGATCCTCAGAATCTGTGGGGGTTGGCTCAAGGATCCCCTCTGACATCAAAATCCATAAATATCCAAGCCTTCTATATAAAATAGTACAGCACATCTTCCAACAACTTTAACTGCCTGCTACTCAGCCTCATCTACATCAGATGGTAGTAAGCATTTTCTAGCAATACGGATCATTAATAATATTTAGTAAATACTATGTGTCCCCTCCTCATACACAAAAATGTGGTGCTTGGCTAATGGGGGAGGGAGTAGACAAGAGTTCCCAGAAGCAGCTGCGCATTTAAAGTGAGCCCTCTTCAAGGCTTGTTAACTGGCCAGGCCCTCAGTGATGTGGAGATGTTAGAATGTTGCACATCGAGAGCCAAATTAACTTTGGGCCATATTTAGCCTAGTTAGTATCCACTTATTTAGGAGCCTTTTACTTCTCTCCTCTGTAACTGACCTAACAGCTTGATTTGGCCATTAGGCAAATCATGCAGACTGAAGAGACAGAGCACTAATTCCTTTGGATGGACGGCTTGGCAGATCACTAGCTTTCACAACTCAAGAGCTAAGTGTGCCATCAGATGCTATCTGAGGGTTACAACCAAGGTTTGCCTGGCTGTAACCCATTCTCTAATGTAATTTTCTTTGTTCTGTTACTATAAAAACATCAAATTGTTACTACCTTGGTCCATGGAATCTGGGCTCCTGGTCTTGGTCACTCATATTTGGCTGGGGGGAGGGGTACGGGGGTAGGGGACAGACGGACCGACATACTCTTTGAGGTGAGAGTTATGTTTAGAGTCTGTAGTTTGAATGCCACAAACAGTAGTTGCCAGCCGTTTCTCATCTTGAGGTAAGCTAATTTGCTTTATTAAGTCTTTCATGAGCTTAGGAGTGTTTTGACTGGACTTAACTCTAAAGGTTTTGTGTGCCATTCTTCCCATGTGTTCTGAAAATACAGCAGCCCACAGTGAATGCATGTTTTATTTTCACGGCACCGAGTAGGTGACGGGGCTGAGGTAGAGTGACTGCCTGGAGTCCTGCACAAAGTCTAAATTCAAACTCCCCCTCTCCCCCCACAAAACATTGCCAATTTCCTATGTTTCTTTTAAATCAAGGGCCTGCAAGGCAACGGATTTCTTCTATTCAGTTCACTTGGTATTACTGAGCATTTACTTGGACCTGGGCTGTAAGCTATGAGCACCTGAAGTGTAAGTCAGGTGCCTATTCTGGCACTCGATCTAATCAAAGACAGAAAGATAAGCACCGTTACATAGCAAACTAAGAAAACATGTGTAATATCTGCTTACTAGGCGGAGGAAAGATTCCTAGAGCGAACACCTTAACTGGGCACTGGTACTTTCACTACTACAGCTTCCATTAAGACATTCCAGATAACAATGTTTCATGACTTTTTCATCACTAATGGCTTTCAGTAGCTGGAAAATCGAGAAAACATACTTCTTTCAGGCCACACGGGTGTTAAATGTAAGGCTGTTAGGGAAGGCCGAGTTCATGTTGGCTTCGGCGGTGAGGTGCGAACCAGCGTGGTGGGAGGAAAACGAAGCTGAAAGGTACAACGTCGGCAGGGCGAAATCTCCTCGTAGATCAACCGGGACCCTCAAGAGCCAGAAGTTGGACTGGTTCACGGTGGGTGGAGACGTTGCAGCGGGATTATTCCGGCCCCCGGGGCGGGGGCGCAAAAAGGCAGGAAGAAATCTATCAGAATCACACTTGAAACCCTGGGAGTCGCCTGTCCTGAGTGCGGACGTGGCGGCCAGTGGGCCACAGTCAGCCGGCCGCGCCCACACGCCCAACAGCAAGGAATTAAACCTCAGCGTCCCCTACAGGATGGACGACCCGAGCTGGGCGGGAATCCGGTCCACGCAACTCGCGCGCTCGCGGGGACGTGGCGCTTTCCAGCCAATCCCGGCGGCGCGATTGTGGGACCAATGGCCGCACGGAGAAGCAGCGCGTCGGCAGTGGTCTTGCTGGTGATTGGTGTAAATGCCGTCGACAGGGTGGGTAAGGGCGGGGCGAGTAATCACTTCCGGTTGGGCGGTGCTTGTGCGCGGGAGTTGAGCCCCTGGGTGAGCCGCCGCCACGGTATCCTGCAGCGTGGAGCTCCCGGGATAGGTAAGCCCCGTGGTGCGCGGTGGGTCCTCGTTCGCCCTCGTTCTGTCCGTCGACATTGTTCCCCGTGGGTAGTGGGTCTTCCTCACCCCAGCCCCAGTGCGCCCGGATAGGCCTGAGGCTCCTCTCTGGACCCCTGCGTGTAGCCCCCAGGCTCGCCGCCCGAGCAGCTCCGCGGAAAGGGCTGTGGCTCCGCAGACACCAGCTCCCGGGCCCTGCGCCCTCCTGGCACCGTTTTGTGCCTGGCTTCGCGAGTCCTTATTCTCCGCCCCGGTTCCCTCAACTCAGTGTCCCATGGGCTAGAGGGTCACTTTTGTTTGATTGCTAAAGGTCGGAGAGAATTGGGTAGTGTTTGTATCCGTTCCCTGCCACTTCTCGCCGGCCTGCTGGGAGCTGCCACCCCGCCCCAAGGCCACATCCCGAGAATGGGTTGCAAGTGCCAAGAAAGTGTTCGCTGTCTTACAGGGTGTAGGAACGTGGGGAACAAAACGAATGATAACACAATGTCATTATTTTTTAAAAAAAAAACAACTAATTGTTAATTAGAAAGGAACATCATAGTTTTCTGTTTGACTGAATATCGTCGTTAATGGAAAATATTTTCACATGTTAATTAAGGAGATAATTACCTTTAAATAATAACTGGTAGGTTGGTTGGTTTGTTTCTTGTCATTCCCAAAGTGCTACTTCTGATTTTTGGCGTGCTGTATTCAGAGGTGAACTTAATTTTAATTTCATATAGTGGCTGTAATTAAAAGTGGTTTGCATTCTGTAAAGTTTCTTGGGCTTGAATGGGAAAATTCAGTGTCTTTCTGCTAAAGATCCAAGTTCCTAAGTGTATAAAGCCCTGGATTTTTTGAGAATTGCATTCACTTCCCGTCATGAACCATCAAGTCAGCATTAATAAATTGGGACTAATTGCTCTCAGGTTTATTTAATTGAACTTGGAATGGTTGATAAATTAGTCTTTGGTCTACCTGAAAACTGATTTGGCCTCATTCAGTTAGATTTAAGTATCAAGCGATAATCAACGCTAAAGAACTGGTAGAAGTCCAAGTGAGGGACCAGAGATAACCCACAGCTATCTGTGTAGAAGGCGAGAGCCTGACTAGCCCTAATGTGAGTTTGACAGTGTTTCAGGGGTTTCCAACATTTTATAGGATCAAAAGTAGGAGTTGTGAGCTCACAAAAATTGTGAGTGGGTGGTAGTCATCTCGTTGTCATTCTCAATCATTGTTTGGTGCCATTCACCTAGAGTTATGTTAGATATACCTTAGATGGTGTCTTACAGCATGACCTCAGTGCAGGAGACGAGTATGTTAGTATTAGCTCAAAATTTTTTAACAGATGTACCAGGAATGTTTCAGGGATAGCCAGGAATAGTCACGGGACATGCTTGATTAAGATCTAGATTTTCTCTCTATTAGCTTTTTGTTAGTTTGTTTGTGGGTTTGCTATTGTTTTTTGTGTGTGAGAGAGAAGGTCTCACTATATAGCCCTGGCTGACCTGGAGCTCATTATGTCGAGCAGGCTGGCCTCAATCTCACAGAGATTAGCCCATCTCTTCCTTCCAAATATTGTGAGATTAAAGGAGTACACCACACGCATCTTTTCTTTCTTTTTTATTTTTCTTTTTGAGACAGGGTTTCTCTGTGTAGCCTTAACTGTCCTGGACTCACTTTGTAGACCAGGCTGGCCTCGAACTCACAGTGATCCGCCTGCCTCTGCCTCCTGAGTGCAGGGATTAAAGGTGTGTGCCACCATGCCCGGCTATAAGCATCTTTTCTATGAACTAAATATAAATGCTGGGCTATAACATGCATTAGAGTTAAACAGATGAAATAACACTAAATACTTTTAAAGGTTTTGCATGTGTGCTTGCACATCAGAAGAGGGCACCAGATCTCATTGTAGATGATTGTGAGCCACTATGTGGTTGCTGGGAATTGAGCTCAGGACCTTTGGAAGAACAGAAAGTGCTCTTAACCTCTGAGTTATCTCTCTAGCTCAACACTAAATATTTTTAAATTGCATTTATGTATGGAACAGGCATACACATGTCATGGCATGCTTACGAAAATCAGATGACTTGGAAGAGTCCATTTTACCTTTTCACCATGTGGATTCTGGGGTCCAACTCAAGTTGTTGAGTTTGGTGGCAAATGCCTTTACTGGCTGGACCATCTTGCCAGCCCCTGAAATCACATATTTGCCTATGCCTGGCTTTTGGCCAGATCCAGTAATGGGAATTGGGAGTTGGAAAGCATAGCAAAGCCACATTGCTGCCAGACATCACCCAGTTAGTCCAATAAAATAGATTGAGTTCTAAAAAGTAAAAAATTTTATATTGGGAGTTATAGAGAGAGAAATTACATTAACTTGGGTAGAAACTGTTTCAAAATTACAGGATCTGGTGGCTGTGGTGGCTCATGCCTGCAATCCTAGCATTTGGAAAGCCCAAGTGGGAGCGTTGCCTCAAGCTAGAGGTCACTTTGGGGGTTCTGGACCAGTATAAGACACAATGAGACCCTCTACCCCCACCTGTAAAAAAGGGTGTGTGGAATTGAGATGGCCCAGCCTCTGCAGGTGCTGGCCGCCAAGCTTGACAACCTGAGTTTCATATCCAGTACATAAATGGTGCAAGGTGAGAACCGGTTTCCCAGAATTGTTCTCTGACTTCAGCCCACATATGTCCAGATGCATGTACACACACATAAGTAAATGTTAAAAAGCAAAAAAACAGAGCCTATGAGGAAACTAAAGCAAAATGGTACAGCTTGTGCTCACTGTTGAGGAGTAATGCACGTGAGCTTCAGGATGATCAGTGCAGAATTCCTTCAACGATCGGCCTTAGTGAGTAGCTAGGTCTCTTCATCTAGGATCTTGTTTGATGGCTTTTTAAAAAAAATCTAAGATCTTAAAATTATTTAGGCTTCTGACATTGAAGGAAGATTGGGCTAAAATAATTACACATTCTCTTATGCATGTTAAACAAATACACAGCAGAATCCAATACTAGACACCAATGCTTTTTCCCCTGTATATTTGGCTAGAATAAGTTAGTGAATAATATATGTTAAAATTTCATTCCAAAGAACCCTCTCCTGCCCCGAATTTCTAAAACCTTTTTCTAACAGGTAAGGTGTGTGTTTGTTTTGTTGGGGTTTTTATTGTTGTTAAAGGCTTTTGTTTGTTTGTTTTGTTTTGTTTTAATGTTTATGGGTATTTGTCTGTACACCATGTGTGTGCAGTTCCTAAAGAGGCCAGAAGAGGGCATGGGATCTTCTGGAATTGGAGTTAAAGACATTTGTTAGCCACCACTTGGGTTCTGAGAGTTGAACCCAGATCCTCTGGAAGAACAGTCAGTACACTTAAAACACTGAACCATCTCTCCAGCCCCATTATATGGTAAGTTGATTGTGTGGCCAGAAAATTTGAGTTTGTGCCTGATTGCTTTGATTGTAGAACTGATGGTGCCTATGTAATAGTTTCAGTCCTTCTCAGAGCTTCTGTAGCCAAATATTACACTTTCATACGCTCAGCCCTCTTGCATTCCTTCCACTTGATATACAGGAATGTATTGGTAAACTAGTGCAAATTGGCTATCATTAGACGAGTGCAGAATGGCTTGTCCTTATCATGCCTTTCCAGATAGGAAGGATGGTTTGGCTTCGTGTGACAGTCTATCAGTGCTTCTTACAGTAAAGTTTGCAAGTGAAGAATGCTAAGTAGGAGGGGTTGGAGAGATGATGGCTCAGAGGTTAGGAGCACTGTCCGCTCTTTCAGAGGTCCTGAAATTCCCAGCAACCACATGGTGGCTCACAACCATCTATACTGAGATCTGCTGCCCTCTTCTTGCGTGCAGGAGTACATGTGGACAGAATACTGTATAAGTAATAAATCTTAACAGCAGCAACAACAAAAAGAATGCCAAATAGATAACAGTCATTTTTATTTCTAGATTTCACAACGCATGTCTTAGTGCAGCTATGTATATGCTATCGAGCTGTTACCTTGGTTACCATGAAATAAAGTAGGCCTTTAACCCTGAGTCCTCTGCTCTGTGATGGAGATGTGCCCTTTCTGCTGATATCCAAACTCAGAGAGAACTGGAAGATTACTACCACCATGCCAATTTTTCCCACTTGCTGGCACTGAGCAGTGAGTCTTTGGTCAACCAGAATCCTTGTAGAACCTTTCAGAATTAGTGTTTCTGAAGGGATCAATTTAATACAGACATCTGAGTTGCCAGAAAGGATAGGTAAGGTGGGTGGTAAAAAGTTACAACTTTCAAAGAAACTTTGTACTTTTTTGAAACAGGGTCAGTATATTCATTTATATATAATGTAGCACTTCAAACAAGTCTTAGCTCTCACGGACCACATTTTAAATGCTTGAGTAGTCACCATACTGCCCAGACCTTTTGTTTTGTTTGGAGACTGTGTCTCTGCCTAGCCCACACAAGCCTAGAATGTATGAGGGGTTTTTTGTTGTTGTTTTTTAAACTCTGTGGTAGGGGTGGGTATCAAGCACAGATAAGAGAGCAGGCTTCAGCATGCACATGCCTCAGTGTGCTATGGAGGTTTGTGCAGTCACTTCGTCCCTTCCACCTTTATGTGGTGTTCAGGAATTGTCACGCTTGCACAGCAAGTGACTTCACCTGCTGAGCATCTTGCTGCCCAAAGTGGTCTTTTTGCCTTGGTCTCCCAAATACTGCAATTACAGACACTAGCTACTTCACTTGGCCTTTTATTTTCCTAATTTTAGAAGAGGAGTGTCAATTTGAGATACAAACTTGCAGATCATTTGAGAAGTGGGAGATGGAGTAATAATGCCTTTCATAGCATTGGGTCACCCTTGTAGGTCACATGATGAGAGTTCATATGACTATGTAGCTCATTTATGTACATTATGAGGAATGTCATTTTTCTGCCATTTGATTATAAAGACTAAGATGCTTTAGAAATGAACTTCACAAAATAAAATAAAATAAAAATTAAAAGAAATGAACTTCACAAATATATTTTCTTTGTGTTTTTTCTTAGCTGTCCTAGACTGGCTTTGTAGACCAGGCTGGTCTCAAACTTACAGAGATCCTCCTGCCTCTGCCTCTGCCTCTGCCTCCCGAGTGCTGGTATTAAAGGCGTATGCTACCACGCCCGGCTCACAAATGTGTTTTAAAATGCCTTGCATAAACACTTACTGTTTTGTTTCTTTTTATGAATAGATTCAGATAAATCTAATACTGTCAAGTTTGGGGGGATGTATGTTTTGGTTGTGTGTCTATTCATAAAAACAAAGAGGCCTTTAGTCAGGGATTCTAATAGGAATTGGTATGTGTGGGCACAGAGAAGTGTGTTTGTGTGTGTGTGTGTGTGTGTGTGTGTGTGTGTGTGTGTGTGTCTGTGTGTCTGTGTGTGTTTTGTATGTCCTATTCTATCACTTCCCACTGCCTTGTTCCTTTTGAAACAGGCTCTTTGACTAGGAAGCCCCAACCTAGTCTTCACTCCTTACAGTCCTGAGCTTTTTATGTGGATGCTACAGAATTAAGCTCTGGTCTATTTGCTGGCCCTAGGGAGGCAGAGGCAAGAGTATCTCTGAGTTTGAGGCCAGCCTGAGCTACATAGGCTCCCACTGAGCCATCTTCTTTACAGAATATTACTTTTCCCCCACTCCATAGTATTTCTCTGTGAAGCCCTAGACCAGGCTGGCCTCAAACTCAGATCTGCCTGCCCCTGTCTCCTGAATGCTGACATTAAAGGCATGTATCACCACCACCCAGCTCCAGAACATCTGTTTTTGGTTTTTTGAGACAGGGTTTCTCTATGTAACAAGCCCTGGCTGTCCTGGACTTGCTTTGTAGACCAGGCTACCCTCTAACTCACAGAGATCTGCCTACCTCTGCCTCCCAAAGCTGGGATTAAAGGCGTGCACCACAAAGCCTTGCTCAGAACATCATTTTTTAAAAAGAGATTATTTATTTATTATGCAGACAATGTTCTGTCTGCATGTACAGAGGACACCAGATCTCATTACAGATGATTGTGAGCCACCATGTGGTTGCTGGGAATTGAACACAGGGCCTTTAGAAGAGCAGCCAGTGCTCTTAACCTCTGAGCCATCTCTCCAGCTCCAGAACATCATTTTTTAACACATTATTCAGAGTACAAATTTCTTACTGTCTGTTGCACAGAAGAAGACTGGGTAAGGTCCTTGGTTTTGCCAGTTGCCTGGTCCAGGTGACCCTTTTAGGAACTTTAATTAGTGATAAGATAGAAACCCAGATTTCAGGGTGACTGTAGATGGTAAGGAAACAGAATTGGGCAGCAGCATAGATAGTGTGGGTGAAGGTAAGTTTGAAGTAATGACTGTCGGGGAAATACTGGTTTGTGTGATGGGGAAGTCAGGAGAGTGTCAGATTCCTTGGGATTGGAATTATAGTCCAGGAGAGCCACCCTGCCCCTCTACAAGAGCAGCAAGTGCTCTTAACTGATGAGCCAGCCTCTTTTCTTTTTCTCAATTACCGACACCCTGCCCACCCACCACCCACCCCCGCTGTTTGGTTGGTTTGGGTTTTTTGTTTTGTTTTTGAGACAGGGTCTCGGTATGTAACCCTGGCTATCTTGGAACTCACTGTGTAGATCAGGCCGGCCTCAAATTCATAGAGATCCTCTTGCCTCTGCCTTCCGAGTGCTAGGATTTAAAAGCATGTGCCACATTGCCTGGCTGCTTCTTTTATTTAAGTGTGTTCACCATTGGCTGTGTTGTAATCCAGAACACTCTATGAATCCAAATTAATAATTTAAATTCATTAAGCCGCTATTTGAGGGCTAGGGGAAATGGATTTATTGAAGGATGTATAATATATTGGCACGTTTAATTTCCTTATTCCCTAACTCATTTCTCTTCCTTTATTCTACTTCCCAAAACGTGAAGCAGAACCAGATAGAAGTGGTTTTGGGGATGAAGTTGGATTAACAGCTTCTAAGTTAGAGGCTTTGCTGAGTTAATTTTCTGATTAGACAAGTGTTTACATATAAATGTGAGTGTTTAGACTAGTTAGGTTCACTAGTGATATTCTCAGGAAAGGAAAATGGTCCGTGGCTGGGCTTTAATTTTCAGATTAGGGTAAAATGATATATTTAGCTTTCAGAAGATGTAGAGTCTCTGACCACTGTAACCTTGTATTCATTTCTTGTGTATGTTGTAACAGTGCAACAAACCAAGGGGTAATTTCGCTTTGTTTTAATGACTACTTACATGGGTGGTATGGGTATGTACTTGTGGAGGTCAGAATAGCTTTGTGTGGGTCACCTCTCTCTCCCCCTTATGTAGGTACTGGGGATCAGATTCCAGTTACCAAGCCTTGAGCTTTAGGCACTTTACCCTACCTCATCTGCCCCTGACTGGTGTTTTTTAACTGAAATTTACATCTTCTAGCTGCTGGGAAGGCTAAAAACTCAGGGGTGACAGTTGGCCATCCTCTCTATGAGGATCTTCCTTATCTCTCCTCACTTCTGGTAGCTGGCAGCAGTCTTTGGCTGCCCCTGATTCACATGGGTGTCACTTCAGTCTCTGCCTGTCATAGCACGCTCTTAAAATTTTCCTTCATTTCATAAGGACATTCGTCTTTGGAACCATATTAAATGAGTATGGCTTCATTTTTACTTGATTACATCTGCAAGACTGTATTTCCAAATAAAGGCACATCAGAGGTACCAGGGATTAGGCATAATGGGGGGAATAAGACGTATTGTGAAATTATCTTCACTGATGTAATGGGAGCATAGACATTCAGCATTTGTGTCCCACAATTAAAATAGGAAAACTAGTCCCTTTGATTAACTCTAAGGTTTTGTTGTTGTTTCTTGAGACCGTAGCCTCTCTAGTAATAGAAATTATTTGTACAGTATATGAAACAGGTTTTTGTAGTTTTGTTTTGTTTTGTTTTTCAAGATAGGGTTTCTTGGTGTAAAGGCCCGGGCAGTCCTGGACTTGCTTTGTAGACCAGACTAGCCTCAGCTCACAGAGATCCACCTGCCTCTGCCTCTGCCCCTGCCCCTGCCCCTGCCCCAAGTGCTGACTTAAAGGCGTGTGCCACCACCGCCCAGTGTTAAACAGGCTTTTAACTAATAGTGTCTCTGGAATTTTTGTCCCATTTTTCAGTAGTGTTCCAGCCTTGTGCTCTTTAGATTCCTCTACAACTGGTCTGAGTGTCTGGAGGGGGGCCTGTGGACATGGCAACACATAGACACATGTACACAAAGCTCAGAAATCTGTACTTTGACTAGTACCTGGTGGCCTTTGTGCCTGAGTAAGTCTGGGAAACATAACTATGCAGATGGATAAACAGCCGTTACTGTGAATGGATGTCCAAATGGGTTTGTGACTTGATTAGGCTGTGTGAAAGACCTGGTGCTGTGGAGCAAGGAAGCCACTGAGTGTGTCACTGGTTTCTGCTCCAATGATCATCACCAGTACCAGGATTCAACCAGCGATTCATAAAATAATTGGGCATGGGGAGGGGCTTAACTATTTTAGGTAATTCTAATATTGAGCATATTTAAAGACCAGGTCACTAATAAGTACAAAACCGAAGGATTTAGAAAAAGGATTTAAGTCTTGTCCTTTCAGTTTTGATTTAGCATCTTAGATTAAAAAGATTATGCTTTTTTTGATGTTCTTTGAAGAGAAACCTTTTACAAAGTAGTTGTTTGAACTATAAATTCCTAATTAGCCCACAGTTATAAAGGAAACTGGTAAAAATGTCCCATCATAGTAACTGGAGGTCTAATAGCGTGCTGTACTTATTATATGGATAAGTAATAATACTTGGGTAATATAAAATATTACACATCAGATTATTTGTTTATTTATTTATTTATTTGGTTTTTCAAGACAGGATTTCTCTATGTAGCCTTGGCTGTCCTAGACTTGCTTTGTAGACCAGGCTGGCCTCGAACTCACAGCAGTCTGCCTGCCTCTGCCTCCCAAGTGCTGGGATTAAAGGCATATACCACCATGCCCAGCCAGATTAATAATTTAATTGAGACATGTTTTGATATTTTGCTTGTTACCAAGCTTACTGCCTTCTGTGTTAACTACCTTTCATTTTCCTTTAAGGTAGGTTATCATGGACCTGCGGCAGTTTCTTATGTGCCTGTCCCTCTGCACAGCCTTTGCTTTGAGCAAGCCTACAGAAAAAAAGGACCGAGTACACTATGAGCCTCAGCTTAGTGACAAAGTTCACAATGATGCTCAGAATTTTGACTATGACCACGATGCCTTCTTGGGTGCAGAAGAGGCAAAGACTTTCGATCAGCTGACACCAGAAGAGAGCAAGGAAAGGCTTGGGTAAGTTGCCTGCTCTTGGCCGGGGCAGGGTTCAGAAGGTTCTAGGTTGAGAAACACCACTTATAAATCAGCTAATTTTTTCCCCTTTCCTGTTTCAGTCACTAATAAGTCTGTCCTGAGCACTGTCTTTTGAGTACTAACAACAGAATTGCTACCACTAAAATCTAATAAGATCTCTGCTTTCATACACTTCCCCACTGAATAGCAATATGTACATCATTCTTCTACAAAGCAAAATCATCTTCATAAAAGTACCCAGCAGAGCTGAAAGATGGCTCAGTGGTTAAGAGCACACACTGCTCTTGCAGATAGATGACCCAGATTCAGTACCTAGCACTGATGTCAAAAGTTACCCATCTGTAACTTCAGCTCCAGGGTATCTGATGCCTTCTAGACTCCAAAGATGATGCCCTTACTCACGTGCACATGGTAACACAGACTTATTTACACATAACTTTAAAATAATAAAATATTTTTCCTAATGTACCAGTAGTACTGTATCCAGCTTAAGCTTATTATCTTGCTTCCAGAACATTACATAGGAGTTCTTAGTTCTGCTGCTACCAATTTTGAAAAATTTCCTGTAATTTATTCATTGATACCCAAGCCAAGTAATATCTACCTAATAAACTACCTGTTTTTGTAAAGTTTATTATTTCCTGGTGTCTTAATAAAAGTCTAACCAGAGCCGGGCGTGGTGGCGCACGCCTTTAGTCCCAGCACTCGGGAGGCAGAGGCAGGCGGATCGCTGTGAGTTCGAGGACAGCCTGGTCTACAAAGCGAGTCCAGGACAGCCAAGGCTACACATAGAAACCCTGTCTCAAAAGACAAAAAAAAAAAAAGTCTAACCAACCATGTCTTTAGCAGGGGTGTCCAACGTTTTGACATTGTAATGTGATATCATCTACAACAAAACTAGGGCTGGCGTATAGCTAATGGGGGAGAGCACTTTCTTGTATATTCAGGCACCTGTACTTGATCCCTAGTACCTCAGAAAACAACAGAAGAAGTAAGACAAAAATTACCATAACAAATATTGGCCTCATTTTCAGAATGGGACTGGCTTTCAGTGATGCTATTCTAATCAAGTTTTGTGGCCCTAAGCAGCTTCTCAACAGAAAGACTTCACTAGGGGCTCTGGAAAGATGCCTCAGTGGGTGAGAGCACTGACTGCTCTTCCAGAGGACCTGGGCTGGGTTCCCAGCAGCTCATAGCCACCTGTAGCTTGACTTCCATAGGGTTCAGTGCCCTCTTCTGGCCTCCATGAGTGCTGCACACATGTGGTGCACAGATAACACCTGTAGGTGAAACACATACACATGGGTTTTTTGTTTTTGTTTTCTATTTTTTTTAATCTACACTTAGTAAAATCCTGACTGTTTTGGGAGTTCTAAGCATCTCTCTCTCCCTCTCCCCCTTTTCCCTCTCCCATTCCCCTTTCTTCTCCCTCCTTCTCCCTCTCTCTCCCTCTTTGCCTTTCTCCCTCTCGTCTTCCCTACCAAAACCCTGATTTTTAAGAAAATGCAGGTCAATTCTGTGAAAATAGAAAATACTCTCCTGAGTGAGCACCACTGGTAACGTCTTTGTAGACTGTTTCAGGAGATTGTGTAGCAAGTTGCACCACACCGCAACTTTTTGCTATCATGGGCAATGCTGAGATATTATCATAGAGTTTACTTTGATGGACACTTATATATCAATTAAATCTTTGTTATCTGTTGACTAAAACATGCACTGTTTTATTCTTCAGCACTGATAGAAGTAGTAAAAAGATTTTGCTGTGTAGAATGAACTATATTGCAACATTTGAAGATAGACTCAGAAACATACATCAGAAAGCCATTTTCCGTTAGGTTGCTTCTCTGCCTTTGAGAAACCATGCTTGCCTTCAAGTTTTAACCTTATAACTGTGCTAACAGTGTAGGATGAAATCAGCAGTAGATGAAGGTGTTCTTGGTCCTTTATGTCAAACCTATCAATACTGTATATGTGCAGCCTAACTTTTGGTTTGAATAATTCTCTGCAGAATTACTCTTAAATAATGGATGGCCTTTAGGCTTGGGGTCACTTAGGATAGGTAGGATTTTAGTGAGCCTCCTCTGGCTTTGCAGTTGGTAGAGATGCTAGCAGTTTTCAGTGGGGGAAAGTGTTCAATTTTATCAATAAATATCAAGAGTTCAGCACATTGAGTAGGCTGTATACTGTTAGAAAAACTTGATGGAGCCATTTTTTAAAAAATAGTTTATAAATGAACTAAATAGTTTACTTTCCCCAAATTAGAGTAACAGACATCCTTCATTTATGCAGTGACTACCTTGGAAGCAAGAATCTTAGGTGAATCCAGGCATGTTGGCACAAACCAGTGCTTGGGGAGGCTAAGGGAAAGGATGGCTAGTTCAAGCCTGGACTATATAGTGAGAATGTCTTCCCCACAAGAGAGAAGAATCCCAGATAACTTTTATTATGGCATTTAAAACACTGATTTGTAGCCGGGTGTGGTGGCACACGCCTTTAATCCTAGCAGAGAGGCAGGTGGATTGCTTTAAGTTCAAGGCCAGCCTTGGTATACAAAGTGAGTCTAGGACAGCCAGGGCTACACAGAGAAACCCTGTCTCAAAAAACCGAAAATTAAAAAAAAAATAAAACAAAACCCGAAAACCATTGATTTGGTAAACCGTTCATCAAAATTTGCAAATCACAGAGTCACCCTTTTCCCTCTGTCATTCTATGAGAGTAATTATTAAAGAGAAAATCATTGCTTGTACGTTTAGCTACAAAAATTAATTGAAATCTTTTAAGTATACAGTGTTTTACCTGCATGCACGCCAGAAGAGGGCACCAGATCTTATTATAGATGGTTGTGAGCCACCTTGTGGTTGCGGGAATTGAACTCAGGACCTTTGGAAGAGCAGACAGTGCTCTTAACCTCTGAGTCATCTCTCCAGCCCTGTTTTTTGAACTCCTTAATAAGCATTTTCAGGACAAGTTTAATACATGATTTCTAGTCTCTTAGGGAGGTGTCTTTTCAAGACGTAGTTTATCTGTATAGTGTATATTTTTCGCTTAAGCGTGTTAACAAGTAGAACTTTTTTGGTTTTGGGTTATCTTGGGCTTTTGGACCTTTTGAAATAGGATCTTACTGTATGGACCAAGATGATCTCCATCTTGAGGTTATTCATCCTGAGATTTCAGGCACATCTCCTGGGCACTAGGATTTCATTTGTTTGTTTTTCTTTTTTGAGACAGGGTCTCACTGTATAGCCCTATCTGGTCTAGAATTCAGAGATTCATCTGTCTCTGCCTCCCTGAGTTTCAAGGTGCGTTCAAGCATGCTTAGTTCAGTGCTGGAATTTTCAAGCCTAGCTCTTTTCTACTTGGCTTTATTTAAGAGTGCCGGGTGCTCTGTGACAGGCTTTTGACAGCCTCAGGCTGCCCTTGAGCATACTGTGTAGCTGAGGATTACTTGAACTTCTGAAGCTCCGCCCCTACCTGCTCAGTGCTCAGAGTATAGGTGTGTGCCACTGCATTGGTTTACGTGGTACTGGGGATTGAGCCCAGAGCTCCATGCGTGCTACAGTTCCTTCCTAAGTTTTTGCTTAAAATTTTTTAGATCTGTTTTATGTATATGGATGTTGTGCCTGCATTCATGTATGTGCACCACAGGTATGCCTGGTGTCTGCAGAGGTCAGAGGAAAGCATCAGATTCCTGGAACTGGAGTTAGAGATGGCTGTGAGCTATGATGTAGGTTTTGGGAACTGAGCCTGGGTTCTCTGTAAGAACAAAACTCAGCCATTTCTCCAATCCTTGTTTTCTTTCAGAAAGTTGTTTGCATGTACGTGTAAAACAGGCTATATGTGGCTCATGAAGTAAAAATATTTACTAACTCTTTTCAGAAAGGGTCTGCCAGCCAGGCAGTGATGGTGCACATCTTTAATCCTAGCCCTTGGGAAGCAGAGGCAGGTGGATCTCTGTCTTAGAGGCCAGCCTGGTCTACAGAGTTTGTTCCAGGACAGCCAGAACGACACAAAGAAGTCCTGTCGTTGGGGGCGCACTTCTGGGATTAGGAGGGTTCTAATGCTTTGTTTTTCTTAGTAGCGGCACCATTGGTAGCAAGTACCCTAGAGATAATGCAGAAGTTTTCTTAATCTGTTGATGCTATTAAAATTCTCTGATTAAATTTACCCTGTGTCTGCCAAGCAGTAGTGGTGGACACCTTTAATCCCAGCACTTGGGAGGCAGCAGCAGGCAGATCTCTGAGTTCAAGGCCAGCCTGGTCTACAGAATGAGTTCCAGGACAGCCAGGGCTACACAAAGAAACCCTGTCTCAAAAACACAAAACAAAACAAAAAATATTTACCTTGTGTCCATGCAGGCAGGGGAGAGTGTTCAGGAGATTCTATCTAGTACGGTCCCTTTTCCATCTGTTCTAGAGCTGAAGTTAGATGATACATCTGAGGGAAAGAGCTAAGTAGTAGAGCTAACGCTGTATTAGTGTGAGTCTGTTTAGAGTCTTGTTAGTAAGAACTCTGATTTCTAATCACTTTCTCATGCTCTAGTCATGAGATAAACAAGAACTAAAAGGACATTTGTTACCAATGTGTATCGTTTTTCCATCATGCATAGAAATGTGCTTACTGTTCACTTCTGCTGAAAGTTTTGATACAGAGTTCCCATTTTAAGGCGGCTGCTTATTGTGAGGCTGTACGTAGACTAGGCTCTATGAGTAGGAAGTTACATCTTTGTGGTTTTATATCACTGGTGCTAGAGATCGAACTCAGCTCCTCACAACCAGCAGGTAAGCACTGTACCCCTGAGCCATGTTGATAGTCCATTGACTTATTTTTAGATCCTTAATTAAAATGACATATCTAGGAGAAAGAGCTTATAAAGGAAGTAGATCCATTTCTTCCTTAGCCTGTTTTGCTTTATAATCTGCCTGCCAATAACCTCTCAGCTTATTAACAGTCTTATAACCAGGAGTACGTTTCCATTCTATATCATTTTCTCAGAGTTCTGTTTTCATGACTATATATAAAAATCCAATTTAATGTAATGCATAAAAGCTACTGACATTTTTAAGATTAGCACCTCCTATATTCATTTGTTTTTTTTTACAGTTACCGTGCCATAAAATATATGACTCATTTTTTTTTGAGACAAAGGCCTACCTGAGAGCTTTAAAAAAATAAAAAGTTTATATGTTTTAACAAAAGTACAACTTTTTTCTAAAAGCAACTAATTTTTAAAATTCTGATTTAGATATCTTGAGTTCTAAGGGAATCATTGTTACTGCTTGTGAGTATTCACCAGTAGGTGCACCTTCTCTTAGAGACATAGTAAAGAAAAACATATAAAGATTTACATCACGTTGGATACAAAAGTGAGAACCCAAGTGGAGCAGATGTTCAGATTAGGCTCACCCAGCTAAAGAGATTGGCATGGACCTGGTCACCTTTTCCAGGTGGCTTGTTACAAGCCAGGAACAGGCCAACAAAGAAAAGGTATTTCATTGTCTGTTTTGGAAGCTTCTCCTTTTTTTCCCCTCCCATTTTCCATGTGCTAGCCTGGGCAACACCTCTATGGTCACAGCACACTCCTGGCTACGTCCAGGGACTGTGGGTTTTTAACCTGTTGCTGGATTTCTCTGCATTTTCTACAGAAAGATTGTAAGTAAAATAGATGACGACAAGGATGGGTTTGTCACTGTGGATGAACTCAAAGGCTGGATTAAGTTTGCACAGAAGCGCTGGATTCACGAGGATGTAGAGCGGCAGTGGAAGGGGCACGACCTCAATGAGGATGGCCTCGTGTCCTGGGAGGAGTATAAAAATGCCACCTACGGCTACGCGCTAGGTAGGTCCCTACGCTCTGGGGGAACAGCCTTGTGGACCTGCCCCTTGAAACGCAACTGTTTTGTCTTGTAGAATGATTGTAGATAAAATAGACGCGGATAAAGATGGGTTTGTGACGGAGGGGGAGCTGAAATCATGGATTAAGCACGCCCAGAAGAAATACATATATGACAATGTTGAAAACCAGAGGCAGGAGTTTGATATGAACCAAGACGGCCTAATCTCCTGGGATGAGTACAGAAACGTGACTTATGGCACTTACTTGGGTAAGGGGCAGATGTCAGGCTGGCCGAGACTGTGGTCCTGAGTCAAAGAAACAAATGGGTCTGACAGGAAAGGGGGAACACTGTGCTGGATTTCTATAGTGTGATTCTGAGTTGACTCCCCTTTGTTTCATTAATTTAAAATTTGTATATTGTACATTTAAATTTTTAATTTTGCTACTCTTAAGGATCCTCTACATCTTTAGCACTGCAAATCTATTTTGCCTTTTTTTCCTTTGTATCTCATGTAAAGGTAATTTTTAGAGTAGATTTCATATGTAAGACTGCATTGTTTCAGCGGTGCAGAGCAAGAGGACTTGCTTTCAGGTGTCTCTTACTGTGGTACTATTCAAATTTTGGGCCTGAAATTCAAATCAAATTAGATCCTTTTGTAACTGGTGAGAATAAGAGGAAATTATTGGGAATGAATGAAATAAAATTCAAATAGGATAGCTCTCAGTATGTCATGCTTATTGAAGTTTAGAAATGAAAATTTCCCATTTGTTTTCTCTGGCACATGAGTTTATATGAGCCTGCTTTGCAAATGTTTCAAGGCAAATGTTGCTTTGATTGCTTTGTTATTGATTTGGTAGCCTCTTTCTTTGTTGGGGCCACTGGTTAATAATTTTCTTTGACTTTGATGCTTCTGCTTGCCTGCTGCTGAGCTCCAGGTGGCAGTGTTACTGAGCTGATGAGCAGGGTACTTTTATAGTAGAGATCGCTGTGTTGTATACAGTCTCAACTTGAGACATAAATTATAAATGGTACTTTTTGTATGTTTTTCTGGAATTAGGCAAATTAGGGTTGCAGGAAACATTTCTCACCACTGACTAACAAGCAGTGTAAAAAGGTCTGTTTCCTCACCAGATAGCCAGCTGTCCATGTTAATTACAGGACTGCATGCATTTCTAGTGAAGAGACTTATTTCTGTATTGGGCCTGTTCTCATTCCTAGGACTGAAGTGGCAGTCTCTCCGGGCTTGACATTTAGCCAAGAGCCAGACATATCCACCCAATTAAGAACATGTGTATTAAGGACCCAGCACAGATGGAGAAGCATTCCATGTTTCTTGCTCTCTGGCTGAGACCCAGCACCCTTCTGACTTAATCAGAATTAATTATAAATATGAAGCAAAGGCTAGACTAGACTATCCATGATCTCAACAAAATGGTGTGCTAATAAAGCTCAGCTCAGGCGTAGTTACTCCCTTGCTGTCCAGAATTCTGCTTCAATTGTATATAATTATGTACATAAAAATCTGTTGAGAGCTTCTTGCCTCACAGGGCTGATGATTCAATGCAGTGGGTATTTCTGCTGCCTGAGACAGCACAAGCACTGGCTGACGGAATGATGTCTTTATAAGGCCTCTTTCCTAGGAGGACTATGGGTGATCAGCCCTCAGCTGTAGACAAGTGCTGAGGAGTTTTGTGAGAATGTGTCCTTGATTCAGTCGGAGTTTGTGTATAAATCATCTCAGCTCTAAAGGCTGTTCAGTGATCCAACTTTCCACAAAAGGAGCATTTGTACTGTATGCACTCACTGTCTCTCTCGTAAGTAAAATAAAAAATACCAAGATTGGCCCTGTTTAGAGTAGAACTGGAGGCTGTAAGCAAAGCCAGCAAAGGACTGCAAACTGGTGCTGCTTAAAGTAGTCTGCCTTCCTCTTCTGTTCTTATAGGAGTGTGTTACTTCAGGACACTTGATTCTAGTCACCGTGTTTACTGCAAGGGAGGGGGCAGAGAGGGCTCTTGGAATCTAGTCTGAATACACACTTACATAACTTACTGAAACTTGATATTTGTTTTAAACTGACAATTTAGTATTTTCCTTTCCTTTCCTTCTCCATCTCTAACCTATTATGGTTTTGAGTTTCCCTATGCAGAGTCACACGGCCTTATGTGATTCAATATTAGTGCTGTTTACTAAATTTTTGGCAATCAACAAAGAACCGTCAAGCTATTTAGTTTTTAGGATAGGGCAGGTTTTAAGTTTGGATTTTATTGTTTGTCTACCTGCTTCAGTTTTTGTTTGTAGTGGGGCTGTTTCTTTGGTTTTTGTTTTTTAGAGACAGGGTCTCTATGTAGCCGTGGGTGCACTGGAGTTTGCCATATAGACCAGGCTGGCCTTGAACTCACAGAGGTTTGTCTGCCTTTGTCCCTTAGCCTCTAGAGTGCTGGATTGAAAGGCATGAGTCACTATACCTTTTTTATGTTTGTTTGTTTATTTGTTTAAATGTGTTTAAAATATAGAAAGCAATGTTAGCCTCTAAGAGCAGACGTCAGCAATATGGCACTATTGTTAAAAAAAGGGCCCAGTTGAGCTTTTAGATAAGTAGCATCATGCCTTTTTATTTAGTGTGTTTCAGGAACAATAATTTCTTACTTTAATGTGGTATCTTCTACTTCACACCTCCATCTTTTGGTCCATAGAGCAGCCTGGTTTCATAGTCTCCGCAGTTAGCTCCTTTATATTTTTGAGCTTACAGAAATTGAATGTTAGTCTCCTAGTTGCTTATGCGAAGGCTAGCTGTTGCCTAATAACATGTAGATTACTCTACATCCCATTTGGTTTTATTTTATTTTATTTTATTTTTTTAAGCTTTATTAATGTATCCAAGTGCTCTATCTGCATGTATACCTGCAGGCCAGAAGATGGCATCAGATCACATTATAGATGGTTGTGAGCCACCATGTGGTTGCTGGGAATTGAACTCAGGACCTCTGGAAGAACAAGTGGTGCTCTTAACTACTGAGCCATCTCTCCAGCCCTGTATTTTGATTTTTTTTAAAAGAGGATTTTACTCTACTTTTAAGTATGTATATGTGTTTCCATGTATGGGTATACGCCAAAGGAGGCCAATAGAGGATGTTGGGTCCCCTGGAACTGGAGTTACAGACAGTTATAAGCTGCTATGTGGGTGCTAGAAATTGAACCCAGGTCCTCTGGGAGAGCAGACAGTGCTCTTAACCACTGAGCCAACTCTCCAGCTCCATATTTTAGTATTTATTTTCTAATATAAGCTTGATCAAAGTATAATTGACATCTAGAATGTATCTATCATTTTCCAAAATTTCCTTAGGTTTTAACTTCCCCTCTGCCTCTGTCCCTAATAAACTGTTGGCCTACTTTCTATAACTGAATCCATCTGTATTTTTTTACTTGTAATTTTCAGAAGATTTTGGTGAGGGTAGGTAGAGTTAGCGGCACCATTCAAAATAGTGATGTTTTTGTTGCGTAAGTCTAAGTGTCCTTGAAATGAGTTGGGACAAAAGACCTTTGATATATCTAGAGTCTTTTTGGTTTTTCAAGACAGGGTTCCTCTGTGTAGCCTTTGCCGTCCTGGACTCGCTTTGTAGACCAGGCTGGCCTCAAACCGATCCACCTGCCTCTGCCTCCCAAGTGCTGGGATCAAAGGTGTGCGCCACCACGCCTGGCTATCTAGAGTTTAAATGGAAGTTTAACATTCAATTAAAAAAAATGGCAGTAGCTGATAGTCACCATTGGGTGCCAACTATATATACACCAGTTTTTCAGGCCTTTAGTTTGGTCTTTTTTTTTTTTCTTTTTTCTTTTTTCTTTTTTTTTTTTTTTTTTTTTGGCTTGTTGTCTTGAGACAGGATTTTTCTATGTAGCCCTAGTTGTCCTGGAACTCCCTCTGTAGACCAGGCTGGCCTCAAACTCACAGAGATCCGCCTGCCTCTACCTCCCAAGTGCTGGGATTAAAGGTGTGTGCCACTGCCACCACCAGCTGTTTGTTTGTTTAGTTGTTTTTATAACTACCTTTAAGTCAGGTACAATATCATGTTACAGATTAGGAGACTGGGATACAGTTAAGTTTCTTGCCCAAGAGTTGGAGAGTTGCCTCTGCAATTCAGAGCACTTGTTGTTCTTGAAGAGAACTGGGTTCAGCTCCTAGCACCCACATGGAGGCTCACAACCATCTGTAACTCCAGCCCCAGGAGATCTGGTGTCCTCTTCTGACCTCTGCAGGCACTAGGCGTATACATGGTGCACAGACATACTTGTAGGCAAAATACTCATGCACATAAAAAAAATAAGATAAAAAAAGAAAAAGAAAAAAGATGCTTGCCCAAGGCCACACAGCTAGAGGTGATTAGAACCTCCACTGCTTCCCAGATAGAATGAAGAAAGTCAAGCCTCTATTCGCCTTAGGATGCACCAGTGGGGATAATTGAGCACAATTGAGTTGAGTAAGCAGGGGCCAGTTTCATGTTGAATGGCAGCCCTTTACCTTCAGCTTGGACCTGATTAAGAGGTGTGATCACTGAAGCTTGACCAAGACCAAGTGTCTCTACTTCTGCTTCTGAAACCAAAGGTCATTTCTTCGTGCTTGGTTTAGCTTCACCTGGACATTCATTGTTTGGTTTATTGTTTTTGAAATCAGTCTGATCCCTTTCCTTTTGTGTTTTCTAAAAGCCTTTTAAGATCATACCTAAATTTTTGTTTTTTTAGACGATCCAGACCCTGATGATGGATTTAATTATAAACAGATGATGGTTAGAGATGAACGGAGGTTTAAAATGGCAGACAAGGATGGAGACCTAATTGCCACAAAGGAGGAGTTTACAGCTTTCCTGCACCCTGAGGAGTATGACTACATGAAAGACATAGTTGTGCAGGTGGGCGAGGCCAAGGGTTCCCAACAGCAGCCAAGCCATGCCTCCTGTTGCCTCTGTGCTTAGAGTGGTGGCTTCTGTGCCGTGGTAGATGCAGAAGCTAAGCAGCATCACTGTTTATAAGTGCCTTGCGCTTATCATTACATTGTCCATCAAATAATGAGTCTTTCTGTGTCATGGTATTTCATAAAGCTAAGAATAAGAGGAAATCTTATTCTTTCATATTCTATGATTGTTGTTCAGAGGCCAAGTAATGACGTGATACTTGGGAGTCCTCACAGAAGGCAGCTTACTGACAATGTAGAATCACCGCCCTAATCAGTAGAGTTCAGCATGACGAGGGCTACAGCCCTTTGTCATGCGGTGGTGTCCCCCAAAAGACTCACAGCTATAGTAAGAGGCATAAGAAATTGCTAACGTTTAATGATGCTCTAACTAGAAGAATTGAGTAACCTTCATTCTGTTTTTGGTTTGGTTTGGATTGGATTGGGTTTGGGGTGTTCTGTTTTTGTGTGCATTTGCAGTTAGATGTCGAGCTGGCTTGGAGACTGGGTATCCCTCCGTATCTCCAGCGTGGGCTCTGCAGTGTAGGCTGGTTTGACCTTCAGCTTGGGGATGAGCATTGCCTCTCTGACCTCCCAAGAGTCAGCAGTTACAGGGCTGTGCTCTTTTCTGGTTTTAAGCATACACACCGCACTGTCACCTGCACAGTTCAAATAGAAACTAACAGTGCTTTTGTTGTTTGCTCTTTAGGAGACAATGGAGGATATAGACAAGAATGCTGACGGTTTCATTGATCTAGAAGAGTATATCGGTGAGTGTCCTGGTGTCCCTGAGTATTGAAATGCTTTGCAGGCTGTTGTCATTCGCTGAAGCAGCTTACCACATCGGTCAACTCCTAACAGATGTGATGACTCATGTAACTTGAGCTGGGGAGAGTGGCATATCCCAGTTTTAGCCAGAGGACCTGAGTTTCCTTCCCAGCACCTACACTGGATGTCTCACAACTGCCCATAACTCCCACTCCAGAGAATCTTCTGCTGTCCGACACCACCTGCACTCATACAGGCACACACCTTCACAGAGATGCACAGATGCATATATGCACACATAATTTTAAGTAATAATTAAAAAAGCATATCAAATAAATTGTTGGAAAAGCCAGGGATGGTGATACCATCCTGGAATCTCAGCACTTGGCAGGTAACTGCAGGAAGTTGAGGATTTTAAGGCCAATCTGGACTGTGAAACAAAAAAGACTAGTGGACGGATGACTAGCCAAGATTCCCTGACTGTGTTACGTACGCTTTCTGTCTTGAGTCCTCTGATAAGTCTCCGTTCTATTTAGGGTGTTTATTTTGACCATTTCCCCTTTCAGTTGTCTCTGTGAGGGAGCAGGAAGAGGGCTACAAATAAAACCTGAGAATGGACTGAAAATATTTTTTTTATTCTTTGAAATTTCTATGTATGTATATAATGTGTAATAATCATATCTAGTTCCTACTTCTCTGTGAAACTTGTTTTATTGTCCTGAGAATAATTTAGCAAATTACCTTATAATTACTAAGTGTCTTTGTTACAAATGGCACCCTGTTTTGAAACATACATAATTTTTTTCTAGTACACACTTTTTGGAATTTGTAACCATTTGAGTGTTTACATCTGTTCCTCCTATTAATGCCTTATCAAGTGAACAGTCTGTGTTGTTTTCTCCCATTCTGTGGCTTTGATTGCTTCCTTCACATGCAGAAGCTTTGTAGTTTTGTATGATTTCATGGTCTGCTTTTACTTGTGTTGTCCGTGTCTTAGCGTCTCAGACAAGCTGCCCCTCCTGTTCTGGTGGCGTGCCTTGTGCTCCTCTATTGATGTCACAGTTTAGAACTTTGCGCTTATGTGTGGTTTGGTCAGTCTTCTATAGACGGACATGCAGCTTTCCAAGAGCCATTTGCTGAAGATGTTGTCCTTTCTATAATGAGAATCTTGTGGCTACAGATACAGAGATTTATTTCTGGCCTCACAGTTCTGTTGGCACTTATTTGTACTTACTCATAGTAAATTTTCTAGTGAGCTTCTGTTTTGTTTTTCAATCTCTGATTATCACCTCTGGTATTAAAAGTATTAACCCTGAAGAAGGGCAGCCTTGAGACTTGCCTCTGTTAGTGTCAGTACGTAGTGCTGGGCAGCATCACTCCTTCACCTAATCGCTCATCGTCCCTGCCAGAGAAAGTGGAGTGAACAGTGACAGATTTTTGTGAAATGATTGAGTTTCATCACAATAGCACCTTGTTTCCTTAACCCAAGTTGATGTTTACCAGATTTTCTACTTTTAACTATTAAATATTCTTCGTTTTGGCATTTTGCTGCTACAGTAAAAACTTGAGTTCTCCATTAAACTTTCTGAAGCAGAGAAAATTGGGCTTACCACAGTTAAGTAACATCACTTGCCAAGCATTGAGGCCAAATAAGGAGAGACAGTTTTTCCTCTGTATCCCACAGGTCCAGGGGCACAGGAAATGCATTCTGAAGCTGCAGAACAATCAAGGATGTGTGTGGTCAATAACTATTGCAGACCTGTGCAGCTGGGTGCTGGGCTTACAGACCTCAGATTCTCTCCCCAACAGTATCTTCCAGTTTGTAGGCATGCACCAGTTTCTGCCCTGTTAAGAAAGAGACCATAAAGAAAAGCTGAAGGGCCATCTGTCCAGCCCCCTTTGCTCCCTCCTTCCCTCCCTCCCTCTCTTTCTTTCTTTTTTCTTTTTGGTTGTGAGCCTATCCTTAAATGGCTAAGCCATCTCTCCAGCCCATATGTTTCTGCACTCTTTTTCTTTTCCCCCTCCGAGACAGGGTTTCTTTGTCTCTGGGATTATTTCTAAACTTTTAAAAGACTTTTTTTTTTAAAGATTTGTTTATTTATTATATATACTGTACACATCAGATCATATTATAAATGGTTGTGAGCCACCATGTGGTTGCTGGGATTTGAACTCAGGACCTCTGGAAGAGCAGTTGGTGCTCTTAACCACTGAGCCATCTCTCCAGCTCCTTAAAAGACTTTCAAAAGGTAGTCTGAATAAAAAACTCAGTTTCTTAGTATTTTATCTAATGGATTGAATACTTTTATTTTTATTTTTTATTATTTTTTACATATACATTTATATTATTACACATATATACAATAGATAACCTATAGCAAGAAGAACCATAAACACAATCAGAATATAAATGTTATATTCTTAGTGTTTTGGCTATTTGTATTTGACAGCCTTGAAGAAGACATCTTTCCTATCTTGGTGCATCTAAATTTCTGAATGTAAATCAATCTCCATCACATATTGTCATTATCAACCTAGAACACCTATCTAGACCTAAAAATATCTTAACCCCTAAACAACTAAGCTACATTGTAAAACTAAGCTACCTGGTCTTCAGCTCCATCAGAGACTTGAGAAGGAATAAACTTGATTACCTGAGTATACCAGGAGTGCAGGTTAGCAGCTTTCCAAATGAAACATGACAGAGACAGTTTTCTACTTGGATAGTCACCCAAAATTCTCTATAATGTTAGAGCATCATCTTCAGCCTTCTGGCCCAATATATCTGACAGACATATTTGTGAGTCAGGAACTATTGAGGACTTGCTTACCGTCTCTTGGCAGAGTTTGGCTGTCTACCCTGCCTGCATCCAAGCTTGCCCTTTTTTAAAGGCAGAATTCTGTCTGTGGTAGAAATGAGGACCTTTTGCCTGATGACTTGTTTGTCACATTTGAAGCTATTTCCATAAGGATGTTCTTTGATGCTAATCATCCTCTTTGAGGTAGGCTGGGTGTTGCTGATTGAATACTTTTAAATAAACTAAAATAATTTTTGTCGTTTTTACTCATATACCTTTAAAATGTGCTTATATGGTATAGTTTAGCTTCTGTTTTGTTTTTATTCCTTGGGATAGGGTCTTGCTGTGTGTCCCGGCTGGCCCCACACTTGTGGCCATCCTTCTGGCTCTGCCTTCCAAGTGCTGGGACTACAGGTGTGCCCTACCAGACCAGACCTAAGAGAAAATGTGACATACACCATTCACTTACATATTTTTAAGTTGCCTTCTAAAATATTTAATTAGACATCTAAACCATTATAAACTGGATGGCACCTGCCTGTTATCCAGCACTTAGTAGCCTGAGGCAAGAGGATTTTGTGAGATTGAAATTCATCAGCTTTTAAAGGTAATTCAAAAGTTTAAACTTGGAAGGAATATTGGATGATGCACAGGATTGAGTTTATAAACTGGTAATGGCATTGTGGTTATGTGAGAAAAAGCCCGTCAATTTAGAGCTATATTCAAAAGGTATGGGGGTTGGTGGTACCTAGCATTAGCCCTAAACTAATTCACAGAGTTGGGGGGAGGGAGGGGAGAAGGGGTGTCATAGATGGACATGTGGCAAAAACTTGCGGCTGTTGAGTTTGATAATAGCTAAGTGGTAGACCTATGATTTTTTTTTTGTACCATTGTGTACGTTTGAAAGTTTTCATAATGAAAACAAGTGCAAAGTAGGATGCTAGTCTTGATGCCTAGAATACAGTAAGTACCCAGTTAATGTTAATGGCTTCACTCTGTAGTCCAGGCTGGCCTCATACTAAGATCTCCACCTGCCTCTGCCTCCCGAGTGCTGAGACTAAGGATGTGTGCCACCACATCCAGCTAACTGTTAATTTGTATTTATTATTGTTTAGTATTATTTAGTATTGTTAAAGGGAAAATAGTGCTTTGAATTATATATTAATGCATACAGGCATTATCTATACGCTTTTATTAAACTGGAAACACATATTTTTATGTGTTTGTGTTAGGTGCTAGAGGTGAAACCTGGGGCTTTGACATGATACTAGGGCTCTCTATCACTGAGCTGTGCTCCAACCCTATATAATTTTTTAAATGCCAATATTTGCTTGGCAGTGTGACCATTCCTTGATTACAGTGATTTTTGTTTAATTTTGTAGGGGTGTTCATCCCATTTACCAGCCATAAAACGGACAAGAAACAATGTTGTCTTGAAAAAAATAAAAATATAAGCTATTCTCTACTATTTGGATTTTATTTATATTTTGCAAACATGTTTGTATTTTTTCTTGATTTGTTTTGTTTTGGAAGCTTTAATTATCTTGACATAATTACTTGCAAGTGTATTGTGTATTTAAATTGAAATTTCAGAAGGATTGCTTTCCAGAGTAAAGCTTAGTGTTAAGTGTCTTACAGATTAAATTACTCTTTTTTTTAAAAAGATTTATTTATTTATTTATTATGTATACAGTGCTCTGCCTGCATGTACAGCTGTATTTCAGAAGAGGTTTTCAGATCACATTATAGATGGTTGTGAGCCACCATGCGGTGGCTGGGAATGGAACTCAGGACCTCTGGAAGAGCAGTCAGCTTTTAACCACTGAGCCATCTCTCCAGCCCCCTGATTAAATTACTCTTAAGATGTTAATTCAGCTAAGTAGCTGGACAGGTGGTACCTACCTGCAGTCACAGCCCTTGGAAGGCTGAGGCAGAAACATCTCCACTTTGAAGCTTATCTGAACTAAGATCCTATCTCAAAACCAGGAACAAAATGGTACTTATTGTATGCATGTTAACATCATATAAAACAAAAATTTATCTGTTAATTTTTTTTCAAGTAGTTTTCTACTTGTAAATGACAGTTGTATGTCATTACCCCTAAGAGATGGCTCAGGGTTAACCTGTTCTTGCAGAGGACCCAGATTTGGTTCCCAGCACCCACTTGGGACATCTCACTACCGCCTATAACTCTGGCACCAGGGAATCTGGTACGAAACTCTGTAAGCATGCACACACACACACACACACACACACACACACACACACACACACACACACAATTAAAAATAGAAACTTTGTTTTCTAAGAAGAGGAAGTACTGAAGCCTTTGGGACAGCCATGCTGCTTTGTTCTTTCAGCTTTTGAGTTATATGCCAAAATGTGTGATGTATCCATCATCAAAATCGTTTTTAATGATCTCATAGATAAAATTCAGATTCTTAGGTTGGGGTTTTTGTTGCATTGTTTGGGGGGGGTGTCGAGACATGGTTTCTCTGTGTAGCCTTGGCTGTCCTAACCTTGTTTTGTAGCCCAGGGTGGCCTCAGACTCCTAGCAGTCCTCCTGCCTCTGCCTCTCAAGTGCTGGGATTAAAGGCATGCACCACCAAGCCCAGGTGGTTTTTTTTTGTTTTGTTTTTGTTTTTGTTTTTTTTACACACAAAAAAATGGTGTGATGAAGAGATGGCTCAGCAGTTAAGAGCACCAGCTACTCTTCCAAAGGACCCAGGTTCAATTCCCAGCACCCACATGGTGCTGTCTGTAACTCCAGTTCCAGTGTATCAGACTCCATCACAAAAACATGCAAGCAGGTCAAACACCAATGCACATTAAATTAAAAAAAAAAATAGAAGCCCCTGACATGGGAACAGGTTTGTTACCAATTTTCCTGGCCATCAGCTTTCTCAAGACCAACACCAGTGTTGTTAATCATCTCTAGAGCTTCTTATACTCATGTTCAGTTTCATTACGAGTGAAGAAGGGGAAAGCGTAAAGGGGGAACTGGGTAGAAGCCTGAAGAGCTATTAAGAGCCATGCCACGTTCTCACACAGTTGAATCTATCTTTCTTTCTTTTCTTTTCTTTCTTTCTTTCTTTCTTTCTTTCTTTCTTTCTCTCTCTCTCTCTCTTTTCCTTCCTTCCTTTCTTTCTTTCTTTCTTTTCTTTCTTTCTCTCTTTTCTTTCTTTCCTTCCTTCCTTTCTTCCTTCCTTCCTTTCTTTCTTTCTTTCTTTCTTGTTTTTCGAGACAGGGTTTCTCTGTGTTGCCCTGGCTGTCCTGGACTCACTTTGTAAACCAGATTGGCCTCGAACTCACAGTGATCCGTGTGCCTCTGCCTCCCAAGTGCTGGGATTAAAGGCATGCGCCACCACGCCCGGCTACACAGTTGAATTTTTAAAGGAAAAAAAATTATATATGTGGAGTTAAGAATTTGATTCTTTTATGGTTGTCCCTTCTCAGTATACTCTTGAGAGTGTCCCTCTTTGCGTATTCTGATTGAAGGCCACTGGCATAGTGCACTTATGTAGGTGTTGGCTAATATTAGAGAGTTTACTTGAGAATTTAGAACTCTTAACTTTTAAAAACATTATTATTACTATTATTATTATCATCATCATTATTATTGTTATCATTATTATTTCATATCACATCCCGATTGTAATGTGCTCTTGCTCTTATATTCCTTTCCTCCTTTTAAACCAGTGGTCCAACATAATTAGCCACTTGGAATAAAATACAATGCAGTAACCAAGGAGATCTCACCTGGTATTAGTCGGCTTCCTTATCTTTTTTATTTTGAGACAAGTTCTCATATAACCCAAGCTAGCTTTGAACTCCTGCCTCAGGCTTCCAAAGTGCTAGGCTTAACAAACGTGCACCGTCGTGTTCAGCTTCACCTCTGTGTTTCTGCTTTAAAAAAAGATACAGATTCATTGCTTTCCTGCTACTCCATCAGCAGCCGAAAATGCTCCTGTTGAAAGATCAGCAATTAATCCACAGGACAATTACTAAAGTCTAAAGTCTCTTTAGCCTAAGAATTCCGTGGCTGCTGCTGGCTGCCAAGAAGGGCTAAGCCAGGTTAGCATGAGGCAGCCTTTGGCACAGGGCTCACTCACTCTTCTGCTGTATGTGTATGTGTGCACACAGGCGACATGTACAGTCATGATGGAAATGCTGATGAGCCAGAGTGGGTGAAGACAGAGCGCGAACAGTTTGTTGAGTTTCGAGATAAGAACCGGGATGGGAAAATGGACAAGGAGGAAACCAAAGACTGGATCCTCCCTTCAGACTACGACCACGCAGAGGCAGAAGCCAGGCACCTAGTCTATGAGTCAGACCAGAACAAGGTATGTCGCTCAGGCCCGAACAGTCTAGCAAGGTCCAAAGTCTCTTTCTAGGGGGTTGCCCATCATTTTACTTTTGAGTTTTTCCTTTGAGGTAGAATCTTCCTCTGTAGTCCAGGCTAGCCTTGAATAACCCTTCTGTCTGGCTTTCTGAGTACAGGGGTCAAAACACAGGACCTCAGCCATGCACTTTAGCACTGAACTATATCCCCAGCTCACTAGTGACTTGATGGATAAAAAAGGCGCTGGTGTGTAGAAAGGAGAGATAGTGGCAGCGTGCTCACATGCAGAGGGAACTGGAACCTTGAGTTATTATGGTCTCAAGTTAGTCTTATTTTATAGCAATCTTTTCTAAATTTGGAATGGCAAGTATATCTGACCTCAATGAACTGTTCACTCTAATTCCAGGATGGCAAGCTTACCAAGGAGGAGATTGTTGACAAGTATGATTTATTTGTGGGCAGCCAGGCCACAGATTTCGGGGAGGCCTTGGTGCGGCACGATGAGTTCTAAGCTGCACACAGAGGAACCTACATTTCTTCAAAAGTAATTTATTTTTACAGCTCTGGTTTCACATGAAATTGTTTGCGCTACTGAGACTGTTATTACAAACTTTTTAAGACGTGAAAAGGCATATTGAGATAATGAAAGTCATCCCATCCCGTCCCTCCCACTTCTGAGGGACTGGAGGAGCCGTGCTTCTGAGGAACAACTGATTAGTACACTTGTGTTTGTAGGTTTACACTTTGTATAATGTATAACATGGTGTGTTTATTTTTATATTGTTCTCTAGTTGGGAGTATAATATGAAGGATCAAGATCCTTAACCCACACTTGTAGGCAAACATTAGCCCTTTACTTTCTCAACCCTTTACCACATATTTTTTTCTATAATTTTTACTTAACTAATTTTTTTTTTTAAAGCCTGAGATCAATAAGAAATGTTCAGGAGAAGGGAAAAAAGGAAAATCATGTGCCCCATGATTTATGTTTAGAGAGGTAATGCTTTTACATTGCCTGTTGAGAAGTCTTATTTCACAAGTAGGTGTTCAGTTGTCACAGGCCACCGAGCCTGCCCTTGTCTGGGCAAGGGTAAGCTCCTGTGCTGTAGGACAGCTTGACGCAACTTGACTTCATTCTTTTTCCCCCTTTAGGACTAGCTATTTGCTAATTTTGTCAAGCACAGCTGTGATAGGAAGAATTAGGACCAGTGTCTTGAAAAGTCAATCAAGAAGTGTGTATGAGCTCTTCACAGGGCTATTTCTAGCTCTTTACAGCGCTGTTTCCAGCTAGAACAGCTGGAAAGGAAAGGAAGAGCGAGCTCAGGGCATGCATGTTATTCCTCGTGTGCACCTATTGACGTCACTGTGGGCCCCAGCCAGCCCTTTCCTAAGATTCAACTTGGTTTTTACTGCAGTTAAAATTGATTCTTTTCCAATCATGCCATTGAAAGTGCCTTTAACAGGAAAAATTATCATTGAATGGGAATTTAATTAAGAAACCACAAGGTAAATGATTTGGGCACCTTACATGAAAGCATTTAACCTCCTGACATAGTGGGGATTTTCCCCTTCCTTTTCTCTGTGGACAATAGCTAATAGCAGTATTAGTTACAAGCTTGGCTGCAGTGTTTTTATCTTGTGGGCTGGTTTCTGAAAACCTCGTGCTGCTGATCTGACCAGGGATCCTCATACCTCAGAATGCAAACCACTCTCTCCCAGGCCTCTGTTTACCAGAGCTTGAACTTTGACTCAAAGATAGAAGGATGTACAGAGGGGGCTGTTTGGTTTGAGGACCACTGCCCACCCTTCCTGTCCTTAACTGCTCACACCCCATTGTATCATCTCCCTTTCTCTCTGACATAGAAAGGTAGGGTAGGGAGGAGGGTCATGGATCATCAGGTTGCCATCATTATTTAAAAAAAAAAAAATCTGTTGCTAACTCCATTCACCCATATTTGGTCTCTTGCTGATGGTCCTCTTAATAATTATTGTATCCAAGTGTTTAACCCTCAGGTTGCTAAGATAAATATATCTGTATAATCTTTATTACTTCCTATATCTCTGAATAATACATTCAGGTGGTGCTGGGTGATGGTCATATCTGAACCTAGACCTACCCTTTGGTCTTCCACAATCCCGTTGAAGTGGGCTACGTGGTGTGGTAAAGAGCTCTGTGTGGTGCCTCCACCCCAGCCATTGCATCAAGCTCTTGACAGCAGATACATGCTAAGTTTTAACCCCAGTGTAGGCATAATGAACATTCTCTGCCTTCTAGATCCTCGACTCTTCATTGTTAAGGAGACCAGAGATAATTCATGCCACCAACCCTGGATTAGAAAGGGTGCATCATACACTGTGTGACAGGAGGGCCTTTGAGCTCTTGAGTGCATGGAGCCTAACCTGGTGTGAAAGTCACACAGTTAACAAGCAAGCTGAGTGTGCTAGGACAGCGTATTCTGGACATGGGGCGCTCAGCAGCAAGAACTGTGCTCTCATCTCCATGAGCCTGCATGGTGTTGGGGTTTGGGATTCTGGTTTAAATCAAGTGAGGCAGTAAGCAATAGCTGCATGTCCATAAGGTATGCTCTGTGAATGCTAAGCTTTCTTGAATTTGAGTATTGGTTCTTTTTTAATAGAGTGTAAACCAAGTTTTATATTCTGTAATGCAAACAGGTACCTGTCTGTTTGTGAATAAAACTGTTTACATTCATCAGGGGTGTATGTGTCCTTCATTCGCTTTGAAATGTGATTGTGTCCCAGGCCAGTCAAGGCTACATAGTGAGACCTGTCTCAAGAAACTAAGAAGGGGCTGGAGAGATGGCTTAGCCGTTAAGAGCACTGTCTGCTCTTCCAGCACCCACATGGCAGCTCACAACTGTCTGTATTTCCAGTTCCAGGGAATCCAGTGTCTTCACAAAGACATACATGCAAGCAAAACACCAGTGCACATGAAGTAAAAATTAACAAAGAAGCCAGAGAAGGAAGGAAGATATGGAATTGTGTTGTAAAATGTCACAGAAAAGGAATTTTCCCAGAAAGCCCACCATTTCTCCCAACCCAAGAGAAGCACGGCCTTTCTCATGCTTAGTCCTTTCCTATTCCTGGGGTTTCTGGTTTCTTCTCATAGCTATGACCCTCCTGTTTTCCAGTGCCCGATACTAACACCCAGCATTCCTTGAGTGTAGCTGAACACGCATTTACCTTGGTTTTCATTTCAAAGGGGCTCACTTTGCGAGAGCAGCAGGTTTAGGGAGTGTAAGGTAAAATGTTCTTAGCACTTGGGTTTGATTCATAAGTGGTACTGAAATGTGCAAATTTATTTTGAGGACATCAGGGTATTAAACCACTAACTTTAATCAACCCATAGCTTTAAATGGATACATTTGTTTAGCCAAATGAAAAGGGAAACACCTAGAATCATTCTTGCCAGATTGAGTGAGATGGGGCAGCTCTGGCCATGGCAGCCACAGCCCAGGCTGCAGCAACTGAGAGAGACCACATAGGGAAGATCTTTTAAATGCACTGTAGGTGTTTGATGTTCGTCATCTTTTCTTTCTACTTATTCTACCTTATTCTGATGGCATCTCAGATCCCCAGCAAGGGAGGAAAAAAATAACCAAAAAGGAAAGTGTTACTCATACACTGGGGAAACGGCCCTTCTCTTAACACTTCTCCAGGGCTGAAGGTGCCATTTGCTATAAACCGTGACCTGAAATGGCCTGTGTGGCCTTACTGACAGGAAGAGGATAACAGGAAAATGGAACTGGTTCCCCAGTACCAGTAGTCCCATCTCGCCCCATGCTGTTAGTGGTTAGGGTTTTAGTGCAGAAGGTAGAGACTTCAGTGTGGCTTTCTGTTTGATGTTAACAAGCCAGTTGAGGGTCTTTAGTGAGGGCCAACTTTGCTAGAAGAAACAGTAGAAACTTCTGTTTTCTGAGAGCCAGAGATGTCGGATTCATCTGTCATGGGCTTCCTGCACACCATCTCCAGGATGCAAGCCCGGAACTGGAAGGAAAAATGAATGTCATCCTTATCCTGAAGACTAAAAGTCCACCTTTAACTCCTTGTTCCTGTATGCTAGACTTCAGAATGGCTAGACCAAGAATTTGCAGGAGACATACATGCTGGTACACGCCTCTTAACTCCAGCAGAGTTAAGGTAGGGGTAGAGGCAAGCTGATCTCTAAGTTCAAGGCCAGCCTAGTTTCCATAAACATTCCAGGACAGCTAGGGCTATACAGTTTGACCCTATCTTAAAAAAAAAAAAAAAAAAAAAAAAAGCTAGAAGTCTGTTACTATTGATGTTATTACTGTTTCATCAAGACAGAAAACCTAAGAGGAGGGATGCATAACTCCGTGATGAGCATCTTTGCCTAACGTGAAAGATCTGTGTTCAGTCCCCATCATTGCTAAATAAAGTATGGGGGTCGTTCCCATTCCATCCCACTTTAAGACAACTTGATTTTTCTGGCTTAACCATACTCTCTGATTATGTGCCTACAAAGAGCATCCTGGCCTGTTTGGACTTTTCTGTATCTTCCCTCATCTATAGGCCCTGAGTGGAGTCCAGGGCCCTGAATTCCAAACTCATAGATAAAGGAAGAACCACAGTCTAGTGCACCAGGACCTCATGGGAAGATAGACAGGCAGCATTACCTTCTTATTCATGAAGCAGTAGATGATGGGATTGTAGACGCATGCGCTCTTGGAAAAGAAGGCAGGGATGGTGACAAGCCGTAGGTCCAGCCCGTGGTTACGGTTGTTGACCATGTACATGGCCAGGGCAGCATAGGGCACGTAGCAGAGACAGAAGGATCCCACCATCACCACCACCATGTGGCTCACCTCCCGTTCAGCCTTCTGGGTCGTTGCTGACTCTTGCTGCTGAGCTGCCACCTGGAATTTGAGCACAAGGGTCATATCCCTCTCCTGATCTCAAATGCCGGATCTCTTGGCCCTTTTATGTAGGGGGAACTCTCACTGGCTCTTCTGGTTGAGTTTGGTGTTCCCTAGCGTGCAGCATCATGGAGGTGGGTCTCGGCTCTGACATTAGGAAAGATCACATCTTCACTCCCTTCCTCCTCCTCTCTCCGGTCTTGGTCTTTTACCCCATTGCTTCTTGTGCTGGGGATGGAACCCAGTACCTCACACCAGCTAGCTAAGTACTCTACCACTGAGTTGTAACTCCACAATCTTTAATTCCTCCTCTATTCTTGCTGCCTCCTGGCACTCCTATCTGGGCATGGATATTCTAGACGTGTCCTGGGGTGGACACACACCATCTCCCCTGGAGCCTCCTGACTCACTCTTCCCTGACCCTCTCAAAAGCCACTCACAGCTCTGAGAGTCCTCAGCAACTGCGAGTAGGAGAAGCAGATGAGGGAAAGAGGTACGATGAAACAGAAGAGGAAGAGGAACCAGGTATAATACTCGCTTCGATACTTGGTGCCGACGGTGTACCAGTCCGGGCCACAGGAGCACTGCAGGCCCTCAGGGATGAACCTGGAAAGGACCAAGCATTCACTCTGGGTTCTCCCTGAGAACTACCAGAGTGGGAGCTGGGATTCCTGGACTAGCTTCTCTAGTCGGAAGAATGCCAAAAGAGAATATAGTCATTCCAACTGCAGAGTAAGCATTCATGTCTCCAGTTACTCACTTTCCTCACTCTACTAACTCAGGTCAAAGAAATAAAAAGTTAGAGCTGGGCAGTGGTGGCATGTGCCTTTAATCCCAGCACTTGGGAGGCAGAGGCAGGTGGATTGCTGTGAGTTCGAGGCCAGCCTGGTCTTAAAAAAAAAAAAAAAGGAAGAAGAAAAAAAGTTATACCCAACTCAGTGATTGCAAAGAAAAAAAGTGCAGCTGTTTTGTTGGTATTCTGAATGCTTCTAAGTAAATACAGTTTTTTTTTTAAAAAAAAAGGTTATACCCAATTTCCCTTCCCACACCAGACCAGTTCCCTACACTCACCTGCTCCAGCCAAAGAAAGGTGGGATGGACACCCCAATACCAATGGTCCAAGTAACCAGTACCACTATCAGTGCATGCTTGGAGTTGAAGCAGACGTTGCCAAAGGGTTTACAGATGACAATGTAGCGCTCAAAAGCCAGGAAAGCCAGTGACCATCCTGTCACTAGACCTGTGGCACACATGAAAAGAAGAGGGTAGACAGCATTCCCTGGGCTGGAGTGACATACAGAGCAAGTCCAGAGAGTCGGAATGGAGTTTAATGCTCACACATCGCATTTCGGTCAAACTACTCAGGGTGATTAATTAAGGGCCCTCTCCCTAGCCCCAGTTGCCTGCAGTACCTGCTACAGAGCCCAAGAAAGCCTCCAGAGCACAAACATGGCGGCCAAAGAGGAAGTATCCGTGACAGCTGGCGATGAAGACAGTGAAGACAGAGAAGATGCAGAAGAGGAAACCCCCCAGGGAGACATTGACCAGAATGTAGTTGAGGGGCTGCCGCAACTTCTTGTAATGCAGTGTGGCCACCAGCACTGTAGCATTCAGTGGGGTCCCTGCAAAGAAGACAAATCCCATGAAAGCTGCCTGGAGGTGGAAGGCCCAGACAGGAGCAATGTGGTACTGAGGCCCATCCCAGGGCCCCACCGAAGAGATATTCTGAAACAGGTAAAACTCCTCCTCTCCTGACATCTTGCGCTTGGGATGCCCTCACTATCACCTCCGGTCCCTCTTATAGACTATTCTTCTGCTATTACCCCTCCCCCATAACACCCTCCTTTAAAGACACATTGGGACTCAAAATGACCCTAAGCCTCCCAAAGACAAAGTCCAGGATTAAAGATCTTTCAGTCCTCACCTAAACCTTTCATGATCCCAAAGCTGATTGTGGTCTTCTGAGAATAAGAGATTGAGGTCAGCAACCTGGGTACCAAGGTTGAGTTCTGCGGGGTCAGGGTTGGTGTCCGTGGCCTGGAAGATACTGACCTATATTCACTGGAGATGCTGCCATACCTCATCCTACCTCTACCGTGGCCTCAGGCCCCTCTGCATCTCACCTGGCCCTTTGTGAAAGATGCCTACCTGAGTGTCCCCATCCAGAGAGTCTAGAACTCAGCCTCAGGAAGCAGGAGGAGGGTGAGGGAAGAGCCCCCTTGGGAATATATCATGGGACAGGTCAGAAGCCACTCCACCCTGCCTTGGGGTTCAGGGTATGCTCAAGCCATTACTATGTCCAGTTGAGTCTCTGCAGTGAGGTCTTCCTACTGGGATCCCACAGTCAGCCAGATTAGGCCACTTCTTAGGTTAGATTTCTTTTACACTAGAACAGAAGCGAAGAAAACTGTTCAGAATAAAGGGCTCACTGTCAGGACATGTACACCAGGAAGCAGTCTCCTATTATCACCACACCCCGCCTCAGACAGGAACGAGGGAATGGAAGTGCGTAAGCAAGGTTCTGCATCCTAAAAGTCATTAACTGTGGACCAAGTGTTCAAATACATGAGCCTATGGAGGCCATTTCTTATTCAAACCACCACAGCAAACTAAAATATGAGGGCTTGAAAAATGGCTCAGAGGTTAAAAGCACTGTAATAAATAAATCTTTAAGAAAAGAAAGAAAGATGACTCAGGGGTAACTTGATGCTCTTACAGAGGACCCAGGTTTTAGCATCCACATGGTGGCCTACAACTGACTACTCCAGTTCCAAACAGACCTTTTCTGGCCTCCAGAGGCACAAGGCATGCACACCGTGCTCATACATATACACAGACAAAACACTCATACGCATAACTTTTTAAAAACTTTAAAATATGATTTTTAGAAGGAGTTTGAACACAGACACTCTGCACAGTGAACAATGCTTCCCCCAGACTATATGATTATTAAATGAACATCTCAGTGCCAGGCATGAGATACTTCCATACAAGTTACTGGTCAGGGAGGTCACAGCGGTCACTGAAACAAGGCGAGCTATTGCCGTTGCTCTTGGTTACCCACCATGACTAGATGGTACGACACTATTTCTGAACACTTCTCTTGTAAGAGAAATCAAGCTGGAACTTACCTAAAAAGTTCTCTTCAGTCTAGCTTTTACAGTGCCAGCAGTTGCTATACAGGCCATGGTGGGGGTGGGGGGGGGGTCTCAACTTTATCCAGTAGTGATAAGATGTGTCCAGTGGTACAATAATGGCATAAAGGTTATAGAGAAAACCAGTTACTTCCTACTTAGCTTTTAGGCCTGGTTCACAGGAGGGGATTCATACCTGACACTGTAAATCTTTTTATAGGATTGTTTTTTTAAGGGGCTGGAGAGATGGCTCAGAGGTTAAGAGCACTGTCTGTTCTTCCAAAGGTCCTGAGTTCAATTCCCAGCAACCAAATGGTGGCTCACAACCATCTATAATGAGATCTGGTGCCCTCTTCTGGAGTGCAGACACACACGTGGGCAGAATACTGTACAAATTATAAATAAATAAGTCTTTAAAAACAAAAAAGATTGTTTTTTAAAAGCCCATAGTGTGAGAGTCATGGGCTCTAGCCAAAACTACTGTTGTTTTACTAAATGTACATGTTGTCAGATTGCCTTCTAAATATTTACTTATATGCACAGGTTAGTGCTGCCCTCAACTGTAGCCTGAGAAGCTTCTTTTCTCCAGTGAACAGTAGTTAATAAAGAAGCTCATTTGGCCAAAGGGCTGAGATTAAGTGACTATTAAGTGCTCAGCCCTAAATGGAGACCCCCTTCTCTCTCTCTCTCTCTCTCTCTCTCTCTCTCTCTCTCTCTCTCTCTCTCTCTCTCACACACACACACACACACACACACACACACACACACACACACACACACATCACACAACACAGATGCTCACCCACAAATAGGATCCTACAATTCCAGAACCCACCTGGGCAGGGCCTGAGGACAGAGCCAAATGCCACATGGCCTGTGACAATGTATTCAGCATTCTACAAGTCAGTCTCAGCCTATGGCTTCTGACCACCATGGACTCAAGGCATCTTAGCCTCTCTTACTCCTAATGTAAGGCTAGTGGTAGAGGCCTTTTTGGCCTCTGTGACATCCAGATACCTGCTCAGACAGTCCCTTCCCACATCAAAGGGGCTGGGGGGAGAGAATGGACCCAACGGAGGAGGAACCCAGACCCAGCTGAGATACGACAGATGGCCCAGTGAGGCTTAAGACAAAAAGTATTGCCAGTGCACACGTTCTCATCGACACCAGACGGAGGTACAGCTCTCCAGAGACCCTGAAGCCATGCAGTAGGGGACAGATGGGGAATTCTAAGGAGAGGGCATGAGGCAAAGGAGAAAGACCATGATATAATTGGAGGCACTGTCTGTTGGCTCACTAGCCCACCCTCATTCTTGGGAATGCTTTTCCTTTCTTGAAAAAAAAATCAGTGTGCATGTGTGTCCCAGTGTGCACATGTGCGTGTGGGTGCCAGCAGAGGCTGGGAGAGTGTGTCAGACCCCCTGAAGCTGGGGCTACAGAGAGCTGGTTGTGCTGCCCAATGGTGGTACTAGGAATGGAACTCCAGGTCTTTCTTTCTTTCTTTCTTTTTCTTTCTTTCTTTCTTTCTTTCTTTCTTTCTTTCTTTCTTTCTTTCTTTCTTGTTTTTCGAGACTGGGTTTCTCTGTGTAGCTTAGCTGTCCTGGACTCACTTTATAAATCAGGCTGACCTCGAACTCACAACAATCCGCCTGCCTCTGCCTCCAGAGTGCTGAGATTAAAGGTGTGTGCCACCACTGCCCAGCTTACTTTTCCTTTCTTGAAAAGTGGTCTCCATCCAGGCGTGGTGGCACAGGCCTTTAATCCAGTATGTGTTGTGACAATTCCGCTGACTCTTGACCCACAAGATCCTCCAGCTATGTGGTTAGAATCAGGAGGGTCTGACACGCTTTGCTGGACTTGAGGGGGTTCCCAAGGATTCACCTGTCCTAAAGCCATCCTCGTGCTTGGGAGAAAGTGAGGGAGCTCCAGAGGTACAGCCTTGGAAGCACTGGGTGAGGTGAAGTTCCGGAAATCCATGGAGCTCTAGAAAATTCTATCCGTGGCTTCTTTAATGTAGAGGCACATGAACAGTGATGGGCCTGGCTGCGTGGATCGAGGGCACAGCCATTTTAATCTGGCACTAAACTGAAGGCGGGTGTTGGTGGATTTCCACCAGGGCACACCACACACACACACACTCTCTGCCCTCCATCCCCTGCAGGAAGCCTTTGAAAGCATGGAAGGCTATCCGTGACTGCCAAAGCCACTGCGATGAGGTGGCGGCCATTCAGTGTCCAGAATGGTGCTCTCTCCAGAGAGGCCATCAGGAGAAGAACAAGCCTGCTCCAAAGCCAGAGCCCTCCCCCACCAACAAGCAGGGCTGCGACCTACGTGGCGTTTCAGTAAGTAGCACACCAGTCCCTGACACACCCACCAAGGAGAACAATTTAGAGAATGCCCACTGAGGTCATGTGTCGAGTGAACTTTTATTTATAAGTTCGTTGGAAGCATAGGAACAGCTACAGGAAAAGGCTGTTTTGAGAAAAGAAGAGCCCTTCTCTCTCTCTCTCTCTCTCTCTCTCTCTCTCTCTCTCTCTCTCTCTCTCTCTCTCTCTCCAGCCATGACTAATCAGGAGAGTCACCTATATGGTACAGACACTCCTAAATGGCAATAATAAAACTTTACAGCCCAGGAGCAAAGGAGTGCTGGCTCTTTGCAGGAGTGTGCTTATTCTTAAGATCACTTCACGGGGTGGGGCTCTGCTCAGGGCTCCCCTGAGCATCTGCTTCCACTTATAATTTCTTTTGTGTGCATCCATGCCTGAGACTTTCATTCATTCACTTATTCCTCCCATAGGCCTCTCCTAAGTGGCGACCACGGGCACAATTGCATGGAGAATTCAGGGAGGTTGGCATACTGATCTGCAGAGAGCCATTGCCGCCGTCAGGCTTGTCAAAGGCCAGCCAGGCACAGGATTAGACTTGAAGACCACTAAAACAGGTACCTGTCCCCCCACACACACACAGAGCTCCCCATCACAGAAACCCCTGCCAAAGGCAAGCAAAGGTTCCACATGTGTTAGGTGAGGCATAGATCCAGCTGACACCACTGAGTTTTCTACACAGCCCTAGCACCTGAGCCATGATCTTAGCCCTCACCCTCTTTGGGGGTCCTTCCCACCTGTCGAGCCCCCCTCCACTCCTCCCTTACTTAGGCTGTGGGCAGATCATCCTTGTGTGAATGGAAGCTCTCAGAAACAAACTAAGCCTGTGTTAAAGGTCCTGTGAGACTGCTCAGCTGCGTAGACTTTCAAAATTGTGCGAGCTGCCAAAACAGCTCAAGTGGGGCTAGCATTAGATCGAAGAATTTAACCAGAGTGGAGAGTTGGAGCCGATTTGGAGCCAATTTATTTTGGGCTATCTTTATACATATTAATAGCCATTTGTGGCCCCACGGAACATTTTGGAATGTGTTCACAGACCATCAGTTTCCACCATCCAAAAACTAAGAATGTTACCCTACAGCCGCTGAAAGCACAGGAGAGATTGCCCATTTTGTTCTAAGCCACCTACATGATGTGATATTCCTATCAATGCGTTTGAAAGGGGCTTTAATTTATTGCATTCCTGACTACAACTTAAAAAACTGCCTGAAAACTGTCAATCGCTCTGGAAAACGATATTTGAGGCAACCTGATTCTATGCCCTTGGGTCGTGGTCACTCATATTTGACTCCAGTATATAGTATTTATCAACTATCCCCTCCTTCTCTTCTTGAGGCAGAGTCTCACCATGCAGCCCCGGATGACCTGAAACATACTATGTAATCAATGCTGGCATCAGCCTCCTGAGCCACAGCCTGGCCTCAGAAACTCTCTCCTGTTCTGAGTTGACACTTGGCAGCTTCATGGGATCGCTTGACAGGGCTGGTTGGTATGGGGGAACGTGGTTTTGGTATGTAAGGATGTATTCCTGTCTCTAGGTTTCTAGAAAATCTGGAAAGCTGTGTGCCCTGCATTTAAAGCAGGTTTAGATGCAGATGGCAGCAGAAGCATTTCCCACAGCAGTGGCGTGCAGGCGAGCACAGGCGAGGGCCTCACCAGGCTGTCCCAAGAGTAACAAATTGGTAAAGCACAGAGCACAAGCGGGGCATGGTGGCACACGCCTTTAATCCCAGCAGTCGAGAGGCAGAGGCAGGTAGATCACTATGAGTTTGAGGCCAGCCTGGTCTACAAAGCGAGTCCAGGACAGCCAAGGCTACACAGAGAAACCCTGTCTAAAAACAACAACAACAACAACAACAACCAAAACCAAAACAAAACAACAACAAAGCGCAGAGCACGTGCCTGGCCCACAGCAGGCAGTAAATGGCCACTCTTCTGTTGAGTACACCCCCACTGACTCCTAGGTTACCACTATAACCCACTTCCATAGCAGAGCACTTTACTCGCCCCCTCCCCTAGTCCCCTAGTCCTTACCCTGTAAGGTAGAGGCAGCTGATGCCTTTCCCAGCAGATGGCGGGAGAAATAGTAAGGTAGCAAAGGTGTGAAGAATCTCCACTCTGCTGCCACCAATGCATTTGTTAGAATGAGCCCTGAGTAGAGGCCCAGGCAGAGGAATGGCTGAAGAGAGCAGGAAAGAGGCCAGGAGCAAGGCCTGCTGGAGCGCTGCCTGCCTGGGCTGGGAGCCAGCGGGAGAGGAGTAGCAGAGAAGCTATTCCTAGGAACCACAACTGTGGCTAATGATGTGGCAGAGAGGACACATCTGGCCAGGGGAAACTACCAGTGGCTCGTTGGTCTAGGGGTATGATTCTCGCTTAGGGTGCGAGAGGTCCCGGGTTCAAATCCCGGACGAGCCCTGTTTTTTCTCACTGCCTATTCTTGCCAGAGGCTATTAAAGGATTTTGCTGACTAGCTGTCGGTCTGTATATACCCTGTTCCATAGCAATGTTTCAATAAACCAGGGTTTGTGGGGGAATTTCACATACACCCCCAAAAAGGGAGAGAGGGGGGGGGAGGGAGGGAGGATGGTGGTTGTGGAGAAAGTGAGTATGCGAAAAACCTCCTAAAGAAAGACAATATACTACATGTAGGATATCCCAGTTTCTCCTATTTTTTCTAAACAAGACATGCAGAACGCATAGAGAGCTCTATGATACAACCAGCGGTGTGTGTCTCCTACAGATTAGATGACTCCCAGGTACCTTGCCAGTCCAGGAGGGACTCACCTGGCCCCACACCTAGCTGAGAGGCTGTTGGCAGTTGGCAGCTTCTGAGGAAGGGGAAATCAGTTTTGTTCTGGCTTGGAGGCCCTGGTGGGCTCCTCATGCTCCAGTGCAGGCCCCCACACCCACGCACACACCAGCCACACTAATTCAACTCAATGAGTTATTTAAAAAAAAAAAAAAGCCGAGCATGGTGGTGCATGCCTTTAATCCCAGCACTTGGGAGGCAGAGGCAGGCGGATCGCTGTGAGTTCGAGGCCATCCTGGTCTACAAAGTGAGTCTAGGACAGCCAAGGCTACACAGAGAAACCCTGTCTCGAAAAACCAAAAAAAAAAAAAAAAAAAAAAAAAAAAAAAAAGACAGGAAAAGTGGGGACATGTTGGGACAGAGGCTATGGGGAGTGGGGAGAGGAAGTGAGGAGTGGGGAGTAGATATGATCAGGACATAGTGGATACATGTATAAAACTGTCAAATAATAAAACACAACGAAAAGATTGCCAGGGAAACAGACACTCTCCAGACAGAATAGCCCCCACTCTCAAGGCTGTCCAGAGGGTAAACAGCAGCCTACTTTGCATGTGTGCCCCCCTAATCAATGCTTTGGACTCTTTACTGCCATGTAGAGCTGCTTTCCTTAAAATCCCTACTGGAAAAAAAAATTAAACTAAAATAAAAAGCTGAGTGGTGGTGCTGCACTCCTTTAATCCCAGCACTTGGGAGGCAGATGCTGGGAATTCTCTGTTCGAGGCCAGCCTGGTCTACAGAGCTAGTTCCAGGAGCTAGGGTTGGCCACACAGAGAAACACTATCAGGGCTGGAGAGATGACTCAGAAGTTAAGAGCACTGCCTGCTCTTCCAGAGGTCCTGAGTTCAATTCCCAGCAACCACATGGTGGCTCACAACCATCTATAATGTCATCTAATGCCCTCTTCTGATATGCATTAATATGTATTTGTATTAATAAATAAATCTTTTTTTAAAAGAAAGAAGAAACACTATCTTCAAAGAAACATCAACAAACAACAACAAAGAATCCTCATTGGTCCATCGTGCGCGTGCCCCACTGAGAGGGCCCTGTCACCATCTCTGGGGTCACTCCCAGATGAAATACAATTATTCCGCAGGAGTAAGGTGGAACCCTCCTAAGGTGGAACACAGCAAACAAGAGTGCTCTGAGAGCTGGGGTGACATACCATGAGCACTGTTACTTAGTAAGTACATTCCAAATATTAAAGTCAAGAAAGTAAACTGTAGTGAAAACAGGGCACCGTGACTATAAAGGGACTGTTGAGAGAATGAAACAAAACACCAAGAAATGAGAAGCAGGGAGCTGAAGAGATGGCTCAGTAGTTTGAGGAGTTGGGTTTGATTGCCAGAACCACACGATAGCTTAGAACTGTCTATAGACCCAATTCCAGGGGACCCAGCACCTTTTTTTTTTTTTTTTTGGCTTCCGCAAGAACTGGGCACACAAGGTGCACAGACTTACATGTAGGCAAAACAGACATTACACATAAAATTATAACGAATCTTAAAAAGGGCTGGGAAGGAGGCTCACTCAGAGAGCTTGCCTAGCACCTACGAAGCCATGGTGGGTGCACGTCTCTCAGCATCAGGGACTGGACACAAAGGGTCACACTCAAAGCCAAAGCCATCAGCTACTCCAGGAGCTTAGGAACAGCCTGAGACACAAAACTCTGTCAAAAACCAGAGATCAGGGGAGAGAGGGACAGATTAGACTCAGAGAGAATTAGTGAACTGGAAGGTAGAACTAGTAAAAATCATTCAGAAATATGAGCGTGTAGGAAAATAATACAAGAAACTATGAAAGAATAGTTAAAAGACTCAAGGGAGAGAATGAGATGTGCTAAGAGGCTGAGCAAGTAAAGAAATGTAATTTTTTAAAAATTGAGAATTTTCCAGACTCAAAACAGACATAAGTCCTCAGGTTGAAGAATCCTGAGCTCACATGAGTGGTAAAACTATAGAAACAAAGAGAAAGAAAGATCTTAAAATCAGCCAGAAAGAAAAGTGCCTAGTTGTTGTTGGCAGCTAGACAGGCATGCACAGGCATTCTCTCTCTCACACACACACACACACACACACACACACACACACACAACACACACACAAACACACACACACACACACACACACTTTGCAGGCACAGGTGCTTGCCATGGAAACCAGATGTTGCTTGCTTGCTGTCAGGTACCTTTTTCTATTGCTCACCATCTTATTTTTTGTGGGAGTCATTCACCGAAGCAGGAGCTTGCAATTTTGGCTAGACCAGCTGGGCAGCAAGCCCCTGGGATTCAGGGGTCTCCATCTCCCAAGTGCTAGAGTTAGCCTTGTATGCTACTATGCCTGGCATTTTAAGTCGACGCTGGGGATCGAAATGCAGGTCTCAGGCTTACACAGTAAGTAGTTAACCCACAGAGACAGCTCCAGGGTGTAAGACCAGGCTGGGCTACATAGCTAGTTTCAGGCCAACGTGAGCTACAGAGAAGAGACCTTGTTTCAGAACAAAACAAACAATGAAATAAAAAGTCTAAGAGAAAAGAAATCTATGCCCACTGTTAGGAGATATGGTTTTGTTGGAGTAGGTGTGGCCTTGTTGGAAGACGTGGGTCCCTTTGGGTGGGTTTTGAGGTTTCCTATGGTCATGCTTGCCCAAGTGCAGAATGAGAACCTCTCCCTTTTGTCTTCAGAAGCCAGCCCCTTTCCTGCTTCCTGCCTGTCAGGAGGCAGAACTCTCAGCTCCTTCTCCAGCACCACGTCTGCCCGCACACCGCCATGCTTCCCACCATGATGATAATGGACTAACCCTCTGACCTGTAAGCCAGCCCCAGTTAAATGTTTGCCTCTATAAGAGTTGCCTTGGTCACCGTGTCTCTGCACAGCAATGAAATCCTAAGACACCACCTACTTTCCATTTAAGGAGTATAAAATACAGGCACCTTAAGAAAAAGACTAAGAGCCGGGTTATGGTGGCGCACACCTTTAATCCCAGCACTTGGGAGGCAGAGACAGGCGATTGCTGTGAGTTTGAGGCCAGTCTGGTCTACAAAGCTATTCCAGGACAGCCAAGGTTACACAGAGAAACCCTGTCTTGGGAGACAGAGAGAGAGAGAGAGAGAGAGAGAGAGAGAGAGAGAGAGAGAGAGAGAGAGAGAGAGAGAGAGAGAGAGAGAGACAGACTGAGAGAGAGAGACAGAGACAGAGACAGAGACAGAGACAGAGAGATTGTAAATAATGGCTGGGCATGGTGGCATATACTTTAATCCCAGGACTTAGGAGGCAGAGGCAGAGGCAGACAGATCTCTGTTAATTTGAGACCAGCTCAGTCTACATAGTGGGCTCTAGGCTAGCTAGTGCGCTCCATAGCGACATAGCTACACAGTGATACCTTATTTCAAAAATAGAGGATGGTGGGAGAAAAGAATTGTAGAATAATATACAAGGAACTAGCATGAGCAGCTTCCACATCAGTGGTGGTTGGCAAATAAAGAAGTTAAATAAATCTATACACAGTGGCATTTAAATTGGCACAACTACTTTACAGAGTAATTTGGCAACATTTAGTAAAATTTAGAGGCACCTATTCCATGGCCCAGAAATTCCCTTCTAGTTATCTGCCCGTGGGACACAGTCACATGTGTGCCAAGAAGGCATATATAGCGTGGCCAGTTGTGGCATTTGCTTTGAATGGAAAACCGCAAGCAGCAGACACCCACTAAAGGATGAATTGAGCTGTGAAACACCATGGATACCTAAAGATTTAAGGTTTGCACATGAAGGCAGATGTCTAAACCACACAAATCAAAATTACATACTTTTTGTAAGTATGTACATAAACTTTCAAGCTGCGGGATTGTTCCTGGTGGCAGGGTTGGGTGCTCCAGGTTCTAGGCTTCTAATTCAAATAACGACCAGCACAGATTTTCAGAGTAGCAGGAAACATTATTCAAAAGCAAAGCAAACCATATAGATTAGAAAGAAATACATGATAAGGGATTAGTGGTCCACAGGAGTGAGAAACTATCCAAGGACCCTAACTGTAACTCGAGGCTTCCTTTTACAGGGTTCAAGAGGAGTTTGGTTACTAAAGTGCATAGAGTAACTTTCTGTTTTGATTAATAGATTAGGTCATATAATTATTTCTCACATACCCCTTCCCATAATGCATCTGATTTTCATTGTAGAGGTACCCAATTATACACAGTCATAAGAGACAAGTAGAGGATTCTCCCTAAAAGTTTACTCAAGGACAGTTTTACCTTTATGTGGGCACACACCCAAAAGCTATATCAGCAATATCCTTTCTAAATATTCTACTCATATGCATTGGTAATACATGTGTCTTTTTAAAAATTTATTCTTCTTGAAAGCCTAGCCTTTAACAGCTGAGACATCGCTCTAGTCTCTTTGGGAATATATTTGAAGGACCTGAGTTCAATTCTCAGCAGCCACATGGTGGCTCATAACCATTTATAATGAAATCTGTTGCCCTTTTCTGGCCTACAGGCACACATGCAGGCAGTATACTATATAAATAAATAATGAATAAATAAATCTTTTTTAAAAATTGTTAAGTTGTTAGAGGTGAAGAAACTTAAACTATTGTTCAAAGATTAGTGTACGGGGTCCATGGTTTCGAGGGGCATTGCTTGAGGAGGGTTATGTGTGAATGGCAAAAGAACTAGGCTGCTATGCGCACTATCACAAGAGGAAAGAAGGTGCATTATTAAACTAAACAGGGTCCTAAGTTGCCACACTATTGTCTGTGCTTGCCTGTCTCAGAATCAAACTTAGCAAGATGCTAATAGTCCAGGAGAGATGGCTTAGTGGATAAGAACACTGGCTGCTCTTCCAAAAGACCTGGGTTCAATTCCCAGAACCCACATGGCGACTCACAACTATCTGTAGCTCCACCTTCAGGGGTCCAATGCCCTCTTCCAGCCTCCTTGGGTGCTTTACACAGGCAGTGCACAGATATAAATGCAGGCAAGATGCTCATACACATTGAAATAAGTCAACTTAAAAAGTAAGATTACTGTGGGAGAGGGAAAGGCAGTTTTCATTAATGCTCATACCCTGCTGGCAGATGGACTACACTCCAGGGCAGGCCCTGCTTCCAGGGGTGTAGGGGAATAATACAAACTGGCCTCGGTTGAAAAATAAAATAAAAGAAATACCAGAAGACAACTCAAAGCTAGGGGTGGGTAGTGAGGTGAGGGTGAAGAGGGTGGATGTAGGAGAAGAGGGGAAAGGTGAATAGAATCAACAGATATTGTATAGAATTCTCAAAGAATTAACAAAAATATAAAATTTAGCTGGGTGTGGTGGTGTACACCCTTAATCTCAGCACTCGGGAAGCAGAGGCAGGTCGATCTCTGTGAGTTCAAGGCCAGCCTGGTCTACAAAGAGAGTCTAGGACAGCCAGGGTTGTTATACAGAGAAACCCTCTCTCTCTCTCTCTCTCTCTCTCTCTCTCTCTCTCTCTATATATATATATATATATATATATATATATATATATATATACACACACACACACACACACACACATATATATATTTACTTCAAGTAAAATTTTAAAATGGCTAGGGATATAGCTAGGTAGTAGAGCACATGCCTACCATGTACAAGGTCCAAGATTTAATCCCCAGTATTGCAAGAAAAAGAAAAAGATATGACCAAACCAGTGTGCACCGGTTTGCTATGTTAGTCTTTGAGCTTTACTCTTCTGCATGTTGCAAACACTCATTTTAGAAACGCTTTAATGGTTACTCTGAGTGTTTGGAAATAAGGGTAAAGGGGGATAAATGGCTGCATAGGTCCTCAGAAGGGATGATCTCCTGGGATGGGATTGGGGGTGAGGCTGAGTCCTAAACCCTGGGATTATGAGGAGCAATCCAGATCATCCCTCTAAGCTGATCACCTGGCTAACACACCTGCCATGCCTGGCCCTTCAGAGACAGAGCCCTGAACAACAGCCCCACCCCCTCCTCACACCTGCTAAGCTCTTCCCTTCTGCCCCCCCCCTCCCCGACTTCACCCTCATCTCAATCCCATCCTGATCTGAGTTGGGTTTGCCTCCTACTAATAGACCAGTGGGGTCTCCCCTGAGCACTCCCCCACATCAACTTTTCTCTTTCCCACTGCTAACTGCTAGTCTGACCTGCTGCTGACCCAGGACGGGAAGAAGCTGCGCCAGACAGGGCCACCAAGTTTCCAGAACTTGTCTCCTTTAGTTCTCTCAAGACAGCCACTTTTCATCAACTCTAACACATTTTGCCTTGCTGCCCAAGTCTGGCTGGATGAGCCACAAAACAATAGGCTTGCCCAGCAGTTCTTCTCTATGGCTGGATCACGAGAGCCGTGGGTCCAGAGTGGAGCTTGCCCTCTAGGGAGAAGGTGAGAACGCACCATTCTCCATTTCTCCAGACACCAGCTGGGGGAAGGGGAGAGAGGGGGCTTACTACTGACTTTTTAACATTTTGGGTTTGCTCTTTTTTTGTTTTGAGACAGGGTTTCTCTGTGTAGCCCTGGCTGTCCTAGAACTCGGAGCAGCACTCGGGAGGCAGAGGGGCAGTCAGACCTCTGTGAGTTCGAGGCCAGCCTGGTCTACAAAGCAAGTCCAGGATAGCAAGGGTTCTGTTAAACAAAAGAAATCCTATCTCAAAAAATAAACACAACAAAGCAAAAAAGTCTGTGATGAATGATGAGTGCACTGTTAATGCAGCTGGAAGGTCCATGCTTACTCATTTATTCCAAACGCCAGGTACTTTGTTTGATGCTGAAGATACAAAGACGACTAGGATACTCCCCAGCCTTAGCAGCAGGATGTGATGCTGCCCAGAGAGTCAGAAAAGCACAGCAGAGGTCTCTAATAGGGAAGGGATAGGTTGTCTGGCCAGTAACGTTCACCCCAGGGCTGAAATTACTGATAAACAGGCGGACGTGCAGGCAAAGAAGTGGTTCTTTGCTGTGGAACATGGAGGGCTTGCGAGCCTGGCAGCCTAGGGAGTTGGTCACAACCAATCCATGTGCAAATCCTAGGAGTGAGAATACAAGAGAAAGAGCTGGTGTGTGCACCAAGCTTAGAAATCACCCCACAATTATGACCCGGGAGCCTGTTCCTGTGTATCCACTTCTGACCTAAATGAGACCCACTGAAATGCCAGATCTGCCTCAGGATCTTCTCTTGAATAAATAGATAAAAAGGTGAAATAAGCCCCCCCCCCCCCTCCGTGGCTTCCTACATCTCCTTCTGTAAGAGGGAAGATCAGTGGCGCCCACACTAAACAGGTCACAGGGGGTATGGCTCAAAGGACAGGGAAGAGGTCAGGACTTGGAGCACCGAGACTGCCTGGGTGGACCCTTGTCTCTGGCTTGGTGGGAATTCGGGGGCGGGGGAGCAGAGAGACACTGCCTTGCAGTTGGCACATCCAGGTCTCAACTTCACTACCAGCCAGTCTTGCAGTAGCTCTGGGGCACGCAAGGCCACTAGGAGGGCATGGGCTGAGTGAATTGCGGCAACAGGGATGCTGGCACTGCGTGGAGACCAAAGAGGTGCGCGCGTGTCTGCGCATTTGCAAGAAACAGTTCATTTCTGGTTTTTTCGGCCTTAATCATCGGGCAGGACCAGGCCTTGAAACGCAGCCCAGAGAGGTCCCTATGCGCGGCTGACCCAGGGTAGGTTCTGCAGCCAGAAACAAGCCATCTTGTCACTTCTTGGGAGCATCCTTTAGACCCCGTAGCTCACGTCCGTTGTGCAGGCGCAGCAGACTCGACCCGAAGCTACCTCGGGCGAGCATGGGAGCACTTTGGTGACAGGTGCTGAGCTTCTAGTGCGGGTCCCTACCGGGTCCGGAGCTGGGGACGGGTAGGGTTTCCAGGCAGCCGCAGGCGGGCTCCCGCGTCAGGTGGCCAGGCCAGGCCCCGCCCCCTAAGCCCGCCCTCTCTCCTCCCTGCGCGCACCGGGCTCTCGGTCCCCAGCCCCGCGGCTGCGGCTTCTGCTCGGGAGGCGGCGGCGGCCGGAGCGGCCATGGAGGCAGGCGGCGGGGCCGGCGCGGGAGCCGCGGGCTGGAGCTGCCCCAGCCCCAGCCCCAGCCCAGGTTAGAGCCGCCTCTCCCTCAGCTCCCCACGCTCCTTCTCCCATAGCTCCCCTTCCTCCTGATCCCCAGGTGCTCCCGGTACTGAGTCGGCTCCCACCACCCTGGCCTCCACCCGAAACCGCTCTCCATCTTTTGACCTGGGGCGTCCCCTCCCTAGCGGTCACTCCCAAAGCTCTCCCCACCTGGTCTCTTCGGCCCGACAGTGCTTCCAGCTCGCGATGGGGGAGGGGGAATGGCTCTAGAGCCTGCACCCTTCCAGTTTATAGAAGCTCTTGACCACCCGGCAAGGCTGGGGTGGCGAGGTCTGGTGAGGGAGGGGAGGGGAACCCTTTCTTTCCAAGTCCTGCCGCCCCTTCCTTCCCTGCCTTGCTCCACTGCATCCTCCCAAATCCTTCTTTTCCTAGTTCCCATCCTAGCCCTCTTCTCCTTGTGCCCCAAGCTAAACACTCACCCTCCTTTCTGTCTTGGCGAGGGAGAGGAGCCAGGAACAGTCTGGAACAGGGGTGCTGAGGTTGGGCAGCTCCGGCTGGGGTCCTCTCCATAGGCAGAGCATGAGAAGTGGCAGAGGGGGTAGAACCACAGAGCTGGGCAGAGTGAGTCAGGCGCCTTCAGTCGGGTTACAAATTCCGGGGCTCCCATACAAGAACCCACCACACGGCCCTTTCTTTCCCCTCAGCCTCACCCTCTCTTGAATCCTTCAGTGTCTACTTTCTCCCTACTCACAGGGCCCACAGTAACCACATTAGGCTCTTATGAGGTGTCTGAGGGTTGTGAGAGGAAGAAAGGACAACGCTGGGGGTCCCTGGAACGCCGTGGGATGCAAGCTATGGAGGGTGAGTTTTCTGGAAAAGGCTTTGCACCACCTCACTTCCCTTTCTCCTTCCCTCCTCGACCCCAGAGCCCTGAGCCTGGATTTGGCCCTTCCCTCATTTCACCTCAGGCCCCTCCTCCCTAGTGGCTGAGCTCCCAGCCTCCCCTGGGCTCAGGCATTGATGGAAGTTTGGGCACATCCCTGTGGGGCTCCAATCACTCAGCTAACCAGGCTATGTGTCGCGAGGGAGCTGCCAGACAGAAAGAGGTCCTGCCCAACAGAGCCTGGAAGCAGCCTTTCTGCAGGGGGCTTGTTCTTACTGCCTGCTGACCCAGATCCCAAGCTGTCTTTTGTTTTTAAAAGCCAGGACATGGGCATGTGGACTCTCTTTCTGGTGCTACCACTGTTAACTCTAAATGGAGCCTTGCAGCTTTAGAAAGGGAGGGCTTAGGAGAGAGCTAGGTGAAGCCAATTTTTCAACACCACACCCACGTGACAGGGCAAGTGGTACCAACACATTATCCAGGACTTCCTGTGAAGTGCCCCCAGGCCCCTCTACAGTTCAGTACAGGCCTCCCCCAGTGACTAGAAGACATGGGGGGGGGGGTAGGGGACTACGACTCAGATGAACCGTAGGCTGTTGGTATTAAAGAAGGGAAGACCAGAGATTCAGAATGTAAAAACAAAGACAAGATTTTGCTATTTGCAAGAACTGCATTGCAGTAAAAGAAGGAGTGCTCACCAACCCAAAAATGAGGACCAGTACCAATTCAGTTTTCAAATTGTTAACAGGACTGAAGAGATGGCTTAGTAGTTGACCAGTGTTTCATTCCCCACGTCTACATGGCAGGTTACAACTATCTGTAACTCCTGTTCCGAGGGATCCGATACCCTCTTCTGACCTCCAAGGGCACTGCACATACTTGAGGGACAGACATACATGCAGAGAAAACACTCATATGCGTTAAATAAATAAGTCGTTTTAAAGAATGTGTTGAGATGGCCGACTTTCTTTTATCCATGAGCTCAGCCTCAGACTCACCCTGAAAACCAACTTGGGGCAGCAGGAAAGAGGTGGGCCTCATCGCACCCAACAGGGAAATGATAGGGGTAGAGCATTTAGAAACGGTATTCGATAACGTACGTTCGCAAGGGTTCCCAATTTATCCAGCACACAACCCCACGTCATTTCCTTCTATCACTTCCCTTCTCTTCCTACAGACCAAGGCAGTGTTTTCTTATTAGGAAAAGGTTAATAATGCCTTGCAAGCAACCTGAATGTGTTTCTGTTTGCTTTGTCTTTGTCCCAAACTTGCTTCATTTGGCCTAAATACACAGCTGGTGTCTGAATGTCTGAACCCTTTCTGGACTCCTTGACCTGCTACCCAGCAATCAGACTGGAAGTGTCAGGTGCCCTCATACAGGCTTCCTGTCGCTGAGCCAGCACGAGGCTGCCGTAAAGGCAGTTGGTGTTTAATATTAGGTGCTTGGAAGCGGGAGAGCATGCTTCAAACTTGACCCACCAGAGCCTGGCCATGACTTCGTGCCCAGGGGAGCCTTGAGGGACACCAGGGGGCACTAGTCTACTATCCAGGCCCCGGGGTGGTGAGATGCAGGACCCTGGAAACAGTGTTGACTCTCTGCTGGCATGGCTGTCTCTCCTAGGGGAGGTGTTACTGCCAGCTCTATATGAGGAGGAGGAGGAAGAGGAAGAGGAAGAGGTCGAAGAAGAAGATGATCAAGTACAGAAAGGAGGCAGTTTGGGCTCTCTGTCACTGGGCAAGCATCGGGGCCTGAGCCTTACAGAGACAGAGCTGGATGAGCTGAGGGCTCAGGTGCTCCAGCTGGTGGCGGAGCTGGAGGAGACCCGTGAGCTTGCTGGGCAGCATGAGGATGACTCCCTGGAGCTTCAAGGTGAGCACCTGTGATAGCCCAGGGGGCCTGGGCCTAAAGGCTCTATGCTCCCCTGGTTCCAAGCCAGATGCTCCTCTCACTGCAGGCCTCCTGGAGGATGAGCGCCTGGCCAGTGCCCAGCAAGCAGAAGTGTTCACCAAGCAGATCCAGGAGCTCCAAGGTAACTGCCCCCCAAGTCTAAGTGGCCACCCTGGTTGAACAAGCCTAACTCTGTATCGTTCCCACTTTCCCCTCTGTTCTTTGTTATCTCACCCCTTTCTTTTCTCATCTCTTATCCTCTTTCCTTAATTTCATATCTTTCCATTTTCACATGGCAATCCTGCCCTCCTCTCTCTTGCCTTCCTATCTTTCATCTTTTCTCTCTGGTTCTTTCCCTTTTCTCTTCCCAGCCTCCTCCTCTACCCCACATCCCTGTTTACTTTGTTCCTCTGCCCAGGGCCAGGGGTGTATGATCAAGGTTATGATCCAGGCTGTTTCTCTTTCTGGTCCCTCCAAGGGCACCACAGAGCTTGATGGCACTCCATGTATCTTTGACAGAAACAGATAAGAACATGAGTTTGTAGCCCTCAAAATCCTCTATTCCAAAGCCCAGGTCCTTTTGTCTCGGAAGGCAGTGAGGCAGGCAGGCGTCCCACATCCCACCACACTCGCTACCAAATAAAGCAGGAGCTTTTGTTACTTCTCTGGGCTTCCGGAAGGTTTTGAGGATCTGCCCTAGAAAACAGCAGGGACTCTGTAGGGAGAGCTGAGATCAAGCCAAATGAAAAGTATAAATGGAGAGGGGGAAAAAATCCGTCTGGAAACTGTCCTGGAGAGAGCAAGCGAGCATATAAGAGGAGGAGCAGCCGAGGAGGGTACAAGATGTAAGCCAAGGGGGATCCAAGAAATGTGACAAAGAGGAGGAAAATGGCGGAGACACATAGCACAAGGAGGAAGGGAGGGCTGGTTTCACACCATCTAAACTCCTGGGCTTAGCTTTACCAGGTACAAATGTTCTTATCTTGGGCAGGTCACTTTTATCCCTCAGGGTCTCCATTTCTTGTTCATAAAATAACTTATTTGTCTGTCGACTGTTTGTTGAAAACCTTTATATTTAAAGGGCCAACAAAGAACACCACTGACCAAATCCCTGAGGAGTAGATTCCACGGCTGGGCAGGGTGGCCCAGGCCTGTGATCTCAGTATGAGGGGAGTAAAGGCAGGAAAATGAGGAATTTGATGCCAGCCTTGCCGACATAGTGAGTTCAAGGCTATCTGGGGTCCATGAGACCCTGTTTCATTAAGAATAAATAAATAACTTCTAAAGGAAAGCATAAACAATGCAAGTTCAGGTGGCAATAAAGGCAGTACATTTATGAACTCAATATAAATATGTGATATGTGCATGGGAGTGGGGTAGGAGTTAGGTAGGAAAAGTCTTCCTCAAGAACATGGTGCTTGACTTGAGTAATGAGAAGGGTCCAACCGTTCAGGATCTGGTGGAAGAACCAACCAGGCAGAAGAACAGCAACTGCAAGGTCCAGAGGTGGGAATGTGCCGGGGGCACAGAACCAAGGTCGTTGTGAAGTGTGTGTAAAGGACATTGTAAGAGCACGTGTGAGGAAGAAGGAGATCTGGTAACATGGGCCTTTAGGTCAGCTGGCCAACTGAGCTAGCTTTCATTGTGAGAGAGGGTAAGGAAAACCAAGACTGGGGTGACTGATCTGTTTTATATTTTTAGCTTAGCTTTGTCTTTTTCCTCCAGTGATGGGGGTTGAATCCAAGGCTTTTGTCAAATGCTCACCACTGAGAAACATCTCTAAACCTTGGATTTACATTTCCTTTTTCTTTTCTTTTCTTTTCTTTTTCTTTCTTTCTTTCTTTTTTTTTTTTTTTTTTTTTTTTTGAGATAGGGTTTCTCTGTGTAGCCTTAGCTGTCCTGGAACTCACTCTGTAGACCAGGCTAGCTTTGAACTCAGAACTCAGAGATCTGTCTGCCTCTGCAGGGATTAAAGGTGTGCAAACCACCGCCCAGTACTTCACATTTTCAATAAGAGTACTTTAGAATTCATGGGGAGTCAAACATACTAGTAGTTCATCTAATTGATTGTTTTCTTGAATTAAGGCAGTAGAAATGGAGATGGTTCGGAATATATTTTAAAGCTGGAGACTTCATGACTTTGCCAGGAGAAACTGGGTAAATATTGATAACTAATTGGCATGGGAAAGCTTGGCAAGAAATTTGCTTGGAGACTAGAGAAGTCATTTAAGAGGTTTTGTTTTGTTTTGTTTTGTTTTGTTTTGTTTTCCTGGCTGAGTTTGATGTCCAAGTGAGTATATGAGGAGGCATTTGGATGTGTGAATCTGGAAGGGGGCATGGGGAAAAACAAGGGCTGGAAATGGGGTTTGTAAAGCATTAACATGCAGACAGCATTATTATCTATGGGAGATGGACATTGGGTCACAACGAGAGATACCAGAGGGGAGAGAAAGGGTCCATAGAGACACTCTCCAAACAAGAGTCCCAAGATAGGAGGAGGAATGGCAAAAGAAACGCGATAGAAGGAACACTAAAGTACGTTCTGCCCTGAAAGCCAAGCGCAAAAATGAGGACCCACTGCGTGGGAAGCAGTGAAGGCAAGAGAGGGGGGCCGCTGGCTCTGGCAAGATGGAGAGCCGGGAGACATGGCAGATGAGGTTGGAACTGGAGAGAAAATAGGAGGCTAAATGGGGGGCTGAGTACAGATCATAGTGGTGGTCATTTTACAGAGAAATAAAGGAAGGCGAAGTGAGGTCAAGGGAAAAGATTGCTTTTTAAGGTAGGAACCCTTGATCTTGTTTATACCATGAAGGAAAAGGTCCAGTTTGAGCCGAGCCAAGTATTAGTCTTTGCTTGGAAACGAACGTTCTTTCCTTTCCGGTATGGAGAAGTCTGCAAATTTGAAAGACCAGGGGAAAATAAGAGCTGTGACTAGATTTCAATGATTCCCAGGTGAGGGGCTGCTGGCCTCAAACCCACCCCAAGCCCCGCCCGCGGGAGGAACCTGAGGGAGCCTGGTCCTTGCGAGCACGCGCGTTGCCCGTTTCCTCCAAGTGGGGGCGCTCGCGGCCTCAGAGATACCTGGGGTTCAGAGGCGGTTCCGGCCGCCACAGCCCCCCAAGGGGCGGCACTGGCCGGGAGGCGGGAGGGCCCCCTGGGAGACCGCTTGTTGGGGGCCGCCGAGATGCAGGCCATAACCAGTAAGTGCGAGTTGTCTTCTCTGCCCCACAAGCCAACTCCCGAATCCTCCACCGAGCCCCCAAGGCCCCAACCCGCAGTCAACCGGCGCCAGCTCTTTGGAACCTGGTCCCTGCCTTTCTTACTCCTACTGTGCTGTCCCATCCAGCTTCCAGGATGGTCCTGGCCCCTCGCCACCCATCACTACCCCAAATCCCATGATCTAAGAAGGCAGTTTGCGGAGCCAGGACCTGAACAGCTACGAATATGCTAGGGAGACTAGTCTGCGCTCCCAACCCCTCTCCGAATGCCCAGCCCAGCCCTGGGCCCTCACTTCATCCTAGGGACCAGTTGACTCCCATGCTTCCCCCTGCAGCTAGACTGAGCTGAAGATGATCTAGATCTTGTAATTCTTGTACTGTGGAGTATATTTGTGTTGTGGGGTATTGTGGTTGGTCTCCCTATCTCTTGGCCATGAAGTTTATGAAATCAGGGAGCGTTCTGGTTTTGTTTACTTCCTTTCAAATAGGAAGTCAGGGCCTAGGGAGGTAGTTCAGTGCCGAGCACGTGTGCGATGCTGGATTCAGCCCTTAGTAAAGGAATTTAAAACAAAAGCAAAATCCAGGAAACTGCCCAACCTAGTGCACATGCTTGATGGCGGGCTAGAGAGCTCTTCCTGGGGTGCCCTGTCCACTTAGCATTGTTATCTGCCATATATCCAAATGGGTCCTTTCTCCCTCTTTCCCTTCTTCCCATACAGATCGCCACAGGCTGGTCTCAAACTCCTAGGCTCCTTGCCTCAGCCTCTAGAGTGCTGGGTCTATAGGCATGTACAACTACGCCCTAAGATTTGGAGGAGGTGGGGGAGAGGCTAGGAAAAGATTAAAGTTTGGTAGAAGGAGCAGGGGATGTGACGTAGCATACCTTGTGAAGCCCAGTTCTTTCCAACCCCTGGATCCTGTTCCCACTTCTGAATTCTCACTGGAACCCATGCCTTTAACTCTTCTGCATCCAGAAACCTGAGCTGCAAAGCTAGTTGTGGTGACTCATGTCTGTGATCCCATCACTTGGGAGGCTGAGGCCAAGTGAGTTTGAGACCAACCTAAGCTACAGAATAAGACACTGTCTTAAAAACAACAAAAGAAACCTCAGATGTTCCACAAAGTTCTGGCACATTTGTTTTAAAAGTTAAAATATATGCATAATCCACGTGTAAAATGTAGAAACTTGTGAAAATCAAGCAACACAGGTATGAGATGGAGATTAACATACCTGTCACACATTATCCTCTGAGGCAACTGCTATTTTTGAATGCATTTTCTGTGACTGCGTGAATGTACATGTGTGCATGTGAATATGGAGACTAAGAGTCAAGGTCAAATGTCTTTCTCAGTCATTCTTCCCCTTATTTTTTGGTTCAGTCTCTCTGAACTCTCTCAGAGCTCCGTCAGTGAGGCTGTAAGCTCCGAGGATCTGTGTGTGCCTCCCACCCCCACTCTGCAGTCCTAAGGGCTAGGATTACTGATTCAAAGCCCTGTGTGTCTTTTTTTTTTTAAAGATTTTATTTATTTATTTTATGTATATGAGTGCTCTATCTGTGTGTACACCTGTGAAGAGGGCATCAGATCATATTATAGATGGTTGTGAGCCACCATGTGGTTGCTGGGAATTGAACTCAGGGCCCCTGGAAGACTGCTGAGCCATCTCTCTAACCCCCCACCCCCACCCCTACCCCCATGTCTGGGTTTTTATGTGGGTGCCAGGGATCAGAATTCAGGCCCTTATACACTTGTGTAGCAAGCACTTTACCAACTAAACCATTTTCCCAGCCTTGAAGCAACTGCTTTTTGTTTGTTTTTTAAAGTGTTATTTATTAAATATACAGTGTTTTGCTTGCATGTACACCGGCATGCCAGAAGAGGGCACCAGAGCTCATTATAGATGATTATAAGCCACCATGTAGTTGGGGGAATTGAACTCAGCACCTCTGGAAAGGCAGGCAGTGCTCTTAACCTCTGAGCCATCTCTCCAGCCCAGAAGCAACTGCTTTTTATGGTTGGGTCATAGATCTTTCTAGATCTTTTTGCTGTATCTTAAAATGTTTGTTTGTTTGTTTTGTGACAGGGTTTCTCTATGCAGCCTTGGCTGTCCTGGACTCGCTTTGTAGACCAGGCTAGCCTTGACCTTACAGTGCCTCACAGTGATCCTCCTACCTCTGCCTCCCCAAGTTCCGGGATTACAGGCTTGTGTCACCACACCCAGCTTATCTTAAAATGTTTATGTTGTATAGTGTCTGAGTTGTTTTTCTTTCTAGTTAATAATATCATGGAAACACTTTCATATCTTTCTAGTTAGCACAAAGATTTGTTTTGAATTACTGCTTTTGGAGGTCTAAAAGTGACACTGACTGTTGGTTTCTACTAATGCCCTTTGGTGAACTGCATCATGATTCAAACAGCTGACATTATCAATCACTATGTAGATTATTATTCCATGTTTATTTTATGGTGAACTTTTACAATTTGACCTTGAATTCTAAATGTGTGCTGTGTTGCACCCTGTGCTGACAGGGAATTTGGGATAAGGGGGAGCCTTTGAAGCCTTGTATTCCCTAAGTTTCCAGGATAGATAAGTGAAAATCCTCTGAAAATTTTTTTAGCCATGGAATTTTTAGAAGGATGTAGGACCCTGATAAAACACTACCCATTAGGTATTTTGTTTTGTTTTGTTGAGATAGAGAATATCTAGCCTAGGCTGGACACAGATTCACAAAATAGCTGAGAATGACCTTGAATTTTTGATCTTCCTTTTCCACCTCTCAGGTATTGGAATGACAGCTGTAAGTTGCCACACCTAGTGGGTTTGGTTTTTAACTATCGAGTGATTCTCTAGGCACATTAATACTTTTTTATCTATCTATCTGTGTGTGTATATATATTACTCTTTAGATTAGCATACAAAGTAATAGGTTTCCTTATAGCATTTCCATGCATATGCCACTGTACTTTGTTCTTATAGCATTTAATACTATACCCAGACCCCCACCCCCCCACTCCCCTCACTCCCCACCCCCACCCCCCACCCCCGGGGCACATTGCTAGTGATGTGTAAGGCCTCAAAGTCTGCCTTTCTGCCACATTTTACCAGAAGAGTTACTCTGTTTCCTTTGTTCCATACTATAGGATGCTCTACTTCTCTGGTAGGGTAAAGACTGGGTTGTCAGTAGTTTCCAGACAAGTAGTTAAGTCTCCCTTGAATTCTGTGCTTCCAGAATATGCTCTTCCCACTCACGCATCTTCTTGACCGCCAACCTTTGGGTTTTGCAGGTGAGCTGCAACATCTACGGGAGGAGATTTCCCTGTTAGAGCATGAGAAAGAAAGTGAACTTAAAGAAATAGAACAGGAGTTGCATTTGGCCCAGGCGGAGATCCAGAATCTACGGCAAGCTGCATCAGATTCTGCAACTGAACATGAGAGTGACATCGCATCCTTGCAGGAAGATATCTGCCGCCTGCAGAATGAACTCGATGACATGGAACGCATTCGAGGGGATTATGAGATGGAAATTGCCTCGCTCCGTGCAGAGATGGAGTTGAAGACGACTCAAGCATCCGATATAAGTGTTTCGAACTTCTCTGGGATACAAGGTATGAGACCTTCTGGCCTGTTCACCGGGTTGAGCAGAGGAGAGGACATCACAAGCCAGAAGATGGTGGAAGAATAGTGTTAGATTCTCTAGAAAAACAAAATCCTTCCTGTTTACTTGGAGACTGGAGGGTAAACCTCAGCCGTTACATAACCAGTCCATGGTGGTGTAAGAATTAGTGCCATAGAGATGTACCCTGGAGATTCTTAACAGAGGGCTCTTGGACACTCATTGACTTGACTCTGGGAAAGCCTCCAGGTCTGGGGTAGACACAGAAGGACCTGTCACCTTAGGAAACCCCTCCTGCTGCTGTGGCAGGGTGGCTCTTTGCCTGAACCTGTTAGCTCTCTAGTCCTGCATCTTAGACCCAGCATGCTAATTCTTAGGTTTGTTTAGTCCTCCCCAGAGTAGACACGTTGGGAGGCAACAAATCAGAGCACAGGACAGCTGGAGAGGAAGGCGGTTATTTCTAGTAATGCACTTGGTACTCAGAAGCTCACAGCCCCATTTTCAGACCGTCTCCCAGCTAGTTGCTAGGCTTCATGACATCAGAGGCTTTGCCTTTATTCTAGCCTGGATTTATGATGTGGGTATAATGAAGGCCCTATATTCAGCCAGGTCAAGCAGAGAAAGTCAACAAGGAAATCAAAGAATTGCAAGCTTTCCCAGCTGTGTTAAGCTCTTCAGAAGCGCCTTTGGACTGGTGGTGGAGCTAGGGGAGGGGGTGGCTCAGGAGAGAGGGCTCAGCTGGAGTGGACCTAAGCCGAGTCAGAACCTCAGCTCCAGCCAAGGTACCAGGATTAGCTTAGTCAAGTTATTATCTCTCTCCAAGCCTCGTTTCCACATCTGGAATATGGAACCCTACTTGATTGATATAGTCTTGTTTTGTTTTGTCCTGTTTTTCAAGACAAGGTGGTTTCTCTGTTTTAGCTCTGACTGTCCTGGAACTCACTCTGTAAACCAGGCTGGTTTCGAACTCACAGAGATCCTCCTGCCTCTGCCTCTTGAGTGTTGGGATTGAAGGTGTGCGCCACCACTGCCAGAGATTAATACAGTTTTATAGCCGGATGGGACAGTGGGACAGAAAAGGGCCTAAGGAAAACAGAGAAACCTGAGTGATATGTGGAGTTCGTTGTGATGCGTCGTTATTGGTTCCTTAGTCGTGACAAGTAGGCAATGGTAGCATAAGGTGCTTTACAGCCAAAGAGCCTGGGTGAGAGTTCTCCCAGGGAACTTTGTACTGGCTTCTTTTGATTTGTTAGTCTAAAACTATTTGAAAATTAGAGGTTTATTTAAGCAGGAGATCTTATGCAGGGTTATTTCAAGGGTTAAATGATGGTCGAAACCATCATTTCCAGTGCTTCATACACAGTTCTCATTAAAGGTTCTCTTCCTCCCCATGGTAATCTTCAGTAGTCTAAGAACACACTCACTCTCTCTCTCTCTCTCTCTCTCTCTCTCTCTCTCTCTCTCTCTCTCTCTCTCTCTCTCTCTCTCTCTCTCTCCATAGCCCTGGCTATGTTGTAGAATTTTCTATGTAGACCAGGCTGGCCTTAAACTCACAGAGGTCTGTCTGCCTCCGCCTCTCCAATGCGCAGCTCTAAGGCATGTGTCACCATGCCTGGACCTGTCTAAGAAATTCTGGTTGGAATAAAGAAGAAACATTAAAAGTGGGGTTCAGGGGTGTTGAATCTTCTGAAAAGTAAAATATCTTATAATTAAGAGCAGTTAGTGTATCTTTGTTTGTTTGTTTGTTTTTGTTTTTTCAAGACAGAGTTTCTCTATGTAGCAATCCTGGCTGTCCTGGAACTTACTTTGTAGACCAGGCTGGCCCCAAACTCACGGAAATCCACCTGCCTCTGCCTCCCAAATGCTGGGATTAAAGACGTGCGCCACCACCGCCTGGTCAGTGAGTGTATATTAAATGTCAGTGGTTGTAGTATTCTAAGTGCTATGATTCTCTTGTGTGCGTATCTAATGTATATGCGTTGGGGTCAGGGAAGCACCCTGTGCAGAAGCTGTCCTCTACATGCACTGTAAAAGCCTGGGGCTGATGTGCGTGTGCACCTCTATCAGTGTCCACCTTATCTCTTTTGAGACAGGATCTGTCACTGAACCTGCAGTTTACCACCTTGGATAAACTGGCTCACTAGGGAGGCCCCAAGATCCACTGGTCTCCATACCCTCAGTGCTGGGTTATAGGTACAAACTGCCATTCCTGACTTTTTAATGGGGATACTGGGAATCTGAATTTAGCTTCTCATGCTTATACAATCAAGCACTTTTCCCACTCAGCCATCTCCCCAGCCCCAGTAATATTATTCTTTTATTTAAATATTTATTTGCTTTTATTTATACGCACATGTGTCTGTGCCTGTGGGTCTGCCACATGTTTGGGTGACTGCTGAGTCCAGAAGAGGCCATTGGGTCCTCTAGAGCTGGAGTTACAGGTGATTATGAGCCAGATGGGTGCTGGAAACTGAATTCATGAATTCACTCTAGTAGAAAGCAGTCTTTCTCCCTCCCTCCTTCCTCCCCTCCCTCTCTCCCTCTCTCTTTTATCTTTTTATTGATTTTTGTGAGTTTCATATCATGAACCCCAATCCTGCTAATCTCCCCATCCCCTCATATTTGCCCTTCACCCTTGCAACCTCCTCCCACAAATAAAAAACACACAAGCAAGCAAATAAACAATAAGGCAAAGCATAGGAAGACATCTCATTGTGGAAGCTGCAGTGTATCACAGTGTGCCCCACAGTATGTCCCTGTGTCCACACATCTTTTCTTCTTACAAAGGTTCATTGCAATGGTCATTAGTCTGGTCCAAGATCTCTGGCTTCTGTGACATATCTGTATGGAATCCTCATTGGGACTTCTCCCAGTTATCCTGTTGTTTCCCTGTGTCATGGAAATCCTGCAGCTTTGGAACAGCAGGACTGGCCCTTTCACATGTCCCAACCATTCACAGATGATAGAGATTTTGGGGTGGGCCATTTCAGAGCCCTGGATCTGGGCCAGGGTGGAAGCAGAGCTAGTCAGCCCACTAGCTCTCCCTTATCTTCACCATTAGGGAAAGTTCTCTAGCACTGTTATTATGGCTAGGCCACCCAATGCCGCCATCAGCAGGAAGCAGGGTCAGTTCTCTTGCTTTCATGCCCTTATGTCGGCTCACCCCCACCGCTGCCTCCAGCACCAACTCCGCTGTGCTACCCAGTCAAGGCATGGGACCCACTCTTCCAAATGCTGCAGTCTGAGAAGGGCCGAGCCAGCTCTCCCAGCGTGGCCGCCCCTCTCCTGGGCAGCACAGTCGTGCTGGCCCTAGTTGGAGGGGTGTGGGTGAACCAGCCTTGAGGACAAGAGCACAGGAGAGCTGGCTCTACCATTCTTCTGCCATGAGGTGGCATGGGGATGGGGATGATGCCCCACCCCCTTTCCCCCTCACCACATGTGGCCATGGGGAGAACTGGCCCTGAGGGGATGGGAGTGGGACAGCCAGCCCTATCTATCCCCTCACTGGCTATAGCACTTGGGAGAGCTGGCCCTGCACCTCACCTGGGCAACACTGTGGAGCTGGCACTGATGCCGAGGGCACGGGTGAGCCAGCCCTGAGGGTGTGAGAGCAGCACCTCTTTTAAAGGCTGAACCATCTCTCCAGCTTTGTTGGTTCTTATTCATAAAGAGATAAAACTTGGGTATTTGTAGCAACTGGGGAATTTCAACCAGACCTCTTCTCTCTTCTAATGCCTGTGGAAAACAAGCATTTTAGATTGGGATGGGCTTCTCGCTCAGCAGGTGAGGGAAAATGAGTATTACGTGGTGGTAGTGTGCTTGCTGACATGCATAGTGAGGCCCTAGGTTTTCTCCCAAGAGCTGTCCTTCCCACCAAAACAGACAGACAGACAAAAAAAAAGTTCACAAAGAATATTTATCTGTATATCAAGGCCAGTGTCTTCAATATGAAGATGAAGGAAATAAAGGGCACTCAAAATGAGCGGATTGTCTCTGAAAGGCGGATCTGGGATGTAGCAGCTGGCACGTCACATCTCGAAGGGTTTTGTACTACAGGCATTATGGGAGCTCCGACCACACCTCCATTGATAGAGTGCTTGCCTAGCACACATGAAGCTCCGGGTCTGATCCCCAGTGCCACGTCGAAAGACTTGGTGGCTCAGACATGTTATCCCAGCAGGAAGATCTGAAGTTTAAAGTCAGAGACCAGCCTAGGCTGCCCAAGGCCCTGTCTCAAAAAAACAAAATAAAATAAAACAAAACAAAACAACAACAAAAAACAATGGAGAGGTAATCTACAAACTTAAATATAATAAATCCAACTTACTTAAAACCTTCAAGAGCTCCTAAAAGCTCAAGATGACATTTCAGTTGGGGCTTTAAAGATGAATTTCCAGAGTCTGTCCTCTGTGCCTCAGAAAAAAAGAAGCTATGTGGCTCTTTGCTGTTGAGTTCCCATTCAGGAAGTCTTGGGGTTGGGCATCAGTGCTTCTGTCCACACTAAGGAAGCGCCTATCTCATCTCAGCTCTGTCTCCTTCTCTTCTGCAGAAGAGCTACACCAGCTTCAGGAGCGCTACCACTTCCTGAACGAGGAGTACCAGGCCTTGCGGGAGAGCAACAGCAGCCTCACAGGGCAGCTTGCTGAGCTGGAGAGTGATAGGTAAGGCAGAAGCTGGGTTGTGAGTACTGTGCTTCTGGAAAGCCGCTCTCCCCATGGACTCCCTAGGGTATGCAGACCTCCCAGGAGCAGGCTCAGGATGCCAGCAGGCTGCATCAGAACTGCAGTTCCGTGAGCCACAGAATGCAGCTCTCCTCTGCTCTTGGCATAAGAGTCCAGCTAGCTCTGCTTTGTATTAGGTCAGCCAAGATCCCTCTGTTGTTCACTTAGGTGCGATTCAATCTAATGGCGTAGGGCAGTGGTTCTCTACCTTCCTAGTGCTGTGACCCTTTAGCACGGTTCCTCATGGAGTGGTGACCCCTAACCGTAAAATTATTTCATTGCTACTTCATAACCATAGCCTTGCTACTGTTATGGATGGTAATGTAAATATCTGATATTGCAAGTTATCTGATAGGCAACCCCCAAGGGGGTCTTGACCTGCAGGTTGATAACCGCTGGCGTAGAGCCTCTGGGCTGGAGGTGTCTTAACTGCTGAGGTATGCCGCCAGCTGCTGGGGGCGTCTCGATACCAGAACCAGCCTTGAAACCAACTAGGTCAGCCATCCTAGGATGTTCCAGAGTGTTCCGGCAGTGAGGTGCCGGAGGTTTTGTGTAATTTTCTAAACATGCTTATCTGAGAGGCAAAGCACAATAAAAGGCTCCTTGGTAACTTTGGCCTAAACCTGGGAACACTGGGCCTGAGCACCTTGGCTCGTGATGCCAGGCAGAGCTCCACCCACTATAGCCCTGGGTTCTGGATTGCAGGACAAGAAGAGCAACAGAGCGATGGCTGGACTCCCAGGTGCTGAGGAATGTGATGTCAACTGAGTCTCAGACCTCAGAACTGGACTTCCCAGAGCCTGACCCTGTGACGCAGCATCTGCGCCAGCAGCTGCTGGGAGCTGAGGAACAGGTGCAGGACATGCAGAAGAAGGTAGGCCATGGAGGTCCGCGTGCAGGCTGCTGCAAAGGAGCGCACACTGTGGCAGGGCGTGGTATCCTGGGGTCTTGCCTGGCTGATAGTAATATGGTTATGTGTCGTGTGATGGCATCTCAATCAAAAAAATGGATTTGCTAGCGGTCCCATACATATATATGGGTGCTAAAAAGTCCTGAGCCCTACTGACGTTGCAGTGCAGCGTGTTACTGAACAAGTGTGTACTGATGCTAGTGCAAATAAACCTACTGTGGGTGAAACTGCCAGTTGTGTGAAAGTATAACACATACAGTTATGTAGTACAATGACTTGATGAAAAGTGACTACTAGTGTTTTGTATTTCTACCGCATTGTGTCTTTATTGTTTAAAAGTCTTCCTCCTTAAAAACAAAAGCAAAAAAAAAAATTCATTATAAAACAGGATGTGCCTGGCGTGGCAGCGCACGCCTTTAATCCCAACACTTGGGAGGCAGAGGCAGTCGGATCGCTGTGAGTTCGAGGCCAGCCTGGTCTACAAAGCGAGTCCAGGACAGGCAAGGATACAGAGAGAAACTGTCTTGAGAAACAAACAAACAAACAAACAAAAAACCAAAACCAAAATAAAACAGAATGCCATCAGGGCTAGCTGGGACTACATAGAGAAACCCTGTTTCAAAAAAACAACAACAACAAAAGCCCAGGGTGCCTTGTATTAATAGCATTATTTTCTTTTGTGCTTAGTTCAATCTCAGAGTGTATATTAGCACCCTAGGAACATAAAGTACAGTCACAAACACACGTGCCATATTTATCTAAGTTTATGTAAGTATACTCTATTGTGGTCACACAGTGATTCAGTAGCTTAAAGACAAATTTCTCAGCAGGAGTCTGCATTGTTATGTGACACCTCACTATATTCTAGTCAAAGGAGTGATGTGTCTTCCCCATTTCCTGTGTGTGTGTGTACATGTGTGCACGCATGTGTGTGTGTCATCCACCACAACTCAGCTCCTTTCCATTTCCCACACAGTATAAGAACTTGTGTTGTGAATTGGAAGAGCAACGGCATCATCGCTGGACCAGCGAGGAGGAGCAGAAGCGGCTGGAGAGGGAGCTCAAGTGTGCCCAGAGTGAGATGCTTCGGTTTCAGACCTCCCATGATGTCACCCAGGTAAACACTGCTGGGGGCCGGGCAGCAAGGCTCAGAGTCACTGCCTCCAGGGAGGCTAGACATCAGGAGTGAGGCTGACTTCTGTTGACTCCTATCCTATGACCAGAACCCCGCAGCATCACCCAAAGCCCTGCGTGTAGAAACCACATAGGATGACATGTAGAAAGGTGTCATTCTTGTCCTGCCTCCCATCACTGAAGAAACCCAGCCATAGCTCCAGGCACCTTCTTCTCAAGGTTTCTGCACCAGAGACCTATCACAGAGGCATACATAGGGCCCTGCTGTGTCTTGAGAGGAACTGATCTCCCCACGTCCTCCCCACTACAGAATGAGGAGCTGAAGAGCAGGCTCTGTGCCCTGCAGCAAAAGTATTATGATAGCCAGGATAAACAGAATGAGCTCCTGAATGTGCAGTTGCAGCTTGAGTCTGAGCTCCGGCAGCTTAAGATCCTCAGAGCCACACCCGTAGAGAGCCAAAGCGAGAAGGTAACAATGCCAAGGGTGAAGGGACAGCCAAGGGGCCAAGGGCACTGGGCTGAGGAGGAATGCAAGTAATAGTGACTTCAGAGCTGTGGACTGCCTGTCTAACATGCATGACATCCTAGGTTCAACCCCTACCACTAAAACAAAAGAAAAGAGATACAACCATTTTTTTTTTTTGAGCCTGGTGTGGTGGAATCTATAATGACGGAACGGAGACTGGAGAAGCAGAAGATTCTGGGGTTTAAGGCCAGCACCAGCTACATAGCCTGGGGTTACATGTGCTTGTAAGCAAATGAGCCAAAAAAAACCCCACGATAGCTGTGTCCTTCAAGTATCACACAGGTGGGAGGGCAAGTGGCTAGTGAGAGAAAGAAGTAGGTTCCCAGGTGCTCAACAGCTGAGTCAGGAGAAGAGCACGGTCATAAAGCCTGGCCCCACTACCCAGAGTCCCCTGCATGCAGGAGTTAATGTGCCAGCTCCAGAAGCTGCAAGCCCAGCACCGTAGCAGTGTGTGTGAGAAGGAAAAGCTGCTGGAAGCGCAGTGTCACCTGCAGGACAAGCTGCGGGGCCACGAGACAGAGCTGCAGTATCTCCGAAACATGGTGGACTGCTTGCAGGAGAAAAATGACAAGGTAAAAGGAGGGTCAGGCCAGGAGCGCGTAGCCAGGCAGGGCCTTCCGTGAGGGTAAGCACAGAGTGGGCCTGGTGGGAGTTCTGTGGAGGAATCACTGGTGAGGTGGACCGAAGGTGTGCAGAGAGGGCTGTTTTGAGATATCCACAGCTTAGTTTTATTTTTAAATCAGAAAGGAATCTATTGCTTCCTTCATGAGGAAGTCTCCCAAGGTCAGGGTGTCAGGCCTGTTAAGGATAGGACCGTTTGGTTCTCCCTGGCGGGGGGGTGAAGTCAGGGTTGGCGAGGTCAGGGCCAGGCAGAGCCAGAGTGAGGTGAGACAACGGCCCCGCCTCCCCTACCCAGAACACAGGGATACACATGCAGCTGCAGGAGATGAAGGGGCTGTACCAGGCCAGCCAGGAGGAGCTGGAGCAGCAGAAACACATGTATGACCAGCTGGAGCAGGACCTCCTGCTGTGCCAGCAGGAGCTGACAGACCTGAAGACCAGCAAGACCGCCTGTGAAGACAAGGGAGACCAGGTAACTGCCATTCAGAGGGCTGAGTCTTGTGGCGCCAGCTTGGGAGAGCAGAGGCTCAAAGGCAAGGGATGAGGTCAGCCAGCCAAAGTCAGACCCATGTCTAATGTCCTTAAAACAGTTTCTCTTGAACTTAACCTGAGTAGGAGCCGTGGCTTAGTAGGTCAGTGCGTTTGATCTCAGTCAGTATGAACGTCTGTTTTTCTTATGATCCCATGTATATATGCATTTCCACTTTAGTATTATAACTGTATTGATACCTAATGATTTGTAGGGAGGAGCACACACACAGGCCCATATATGCTTAGCTAAAGTTAAAAAAAAAAATGAGGCCAGGTTTCAGAATTGCACTTTAGGTTGCAAGTGATCTTCTTAGGGGTGTGGTGAGCACCCAGAATGCTAGTGCTCTTTTATGATGTAGTCAGACTTGGGACCATGGAGAGGAGGGTCTAGACAGACTCTGCTGTGTAAACTAGATCACCCTTGGCCTTACAGCGGCCCGTCTGCTTCCACATGGAATCAGCCTGAGCATTCCCAGAGTACTGGCCTGTACCACCTGGCTTGGTATAGAACAATATTTTTGTCTCACTTAAAAAAAATTTTTTTTTCTGGGCCTGAAGAGATGGCTCAGCTGTTTAAGGCTAGGCTCACAGCCAAAGATATATATAAAAGAAATTCTTGCAGTGGTACATAAGAGTTGATTTATGGGGCCGGGTGTGGTGGCACACACCTTTAATCTCAGCACTCGGGAGGCAGAGGCAGGTGGATCGCTGTGAGTTCGAGGCCAGCCTGGTCTACAGAATGATTCCAGGACAGCCAGGGCTATTACACAGAGAAACTCTGTCTCGAAAAACAAAAACAAAAACAAAAACAAAAGTTGACTTGCTTTTTCTGTGACGTATACGATATCAGTCAGCCATTGCCATTTACCGTGTTGAGTGAGCTCTATCAGCCCTTGACTGCCGAGGGGGCCTGGAAGGGAATGGAGCCCCTAGGAGGAAAGGCATAAGAGTCCTGGGAGATGGTGAGACTGGTCACACTCTGCCAGGGCACGCTGGCTCCTGCCTCTCTCAATAGCAGACTGTGTCCCTAGGGACAGGCCTTCATGACATAGAGAGTCGGGAAGGTCACAGTCTCGTTACTATTCCATTCCCAGGCCTTGTATCTGGCCTGCTTTCTTCACTCCCATTCAATAGAGAGTTCTACCGGATCCATGATGTGCTCAATACCCCTCTCACTGGTAATGCTTATAAGACGTAGAAGCCTTGGTGGTGCACAAGCCATTTAGGTTTTGCTTGATTTTAAAATACCTGGTTTTGAGAATCATAAGATGATGTAATTTTAGCCCCAATTCAGCAATAGCTCATATTTTTCTAAAGGTTTTACAAAATGATTTAAGACTGGGGATGTGGCTCAGCAGTAGAGCAGTGGCCTAGCATTCATTAGGCTGTTGGTTCAATCTCCAGTCTCGGTGGGGAATAAAAGTAAGGAAAACAAAAATAAGAAAAAATTAGGTCAAAATTAAGTCCTTATGATGAGGAAAATAAATTAAGGCTGAAAACAATTGACAGAGTGTCTTGAACTGGAGTTCCCAAAATGTGGGGAGATATGGAGATAAGTGTGCCACAGGAGAGGGCCAGAGACAGAGAAGGCCATTGAGATCACTGTTTCTCAAGCCATCCTTCTGAAAGAACTTGCAGATGAAATTTAGCACATAGACATTGAGAGTACAGAACAGACAGCTCAAAACTACCCAGTGGGGTCACCCGTTAGCATAGAGGTCTGGTCTGTACAGGGTAATCAGTTCAGGGTGGCTAAACAGGCAAGCGATAGGGCCTAGTAAATCCCGGGCAGCCGGGAGCACACAAGTGCCCTGCCAGCCTCTAACTATACCTTACGTAATGACCATGCCCTGCACCCTTCCCCATCTGTAGTGTGATGCACTGCTGTCCAGACTGACAGAATTGCAGGACAAGTTCAAAGCCAGCCAGCAGGAGATGGGGCACCTGCAGATGGAGCAGTGTGAACTCCTGGAGGATCAGAGGAGACTGCAAGAGGAGCAGGGCCAGCTTCAGGAAGAGCTGCACAGGCTCATATTCCCACAGCCCAAATGTGGCCTCTTGCAGAAGGTACTCATTGCCAGGGTGAGACCATTGATGGGGGAGGCTGCTTTGAGAAGCTTCCAGGTATAGCTGCCCATGGGAAAATAAAACGGAGGGAAGTGAGCCTTTTCCTTTTTTGGCCAAGCACCTCTCCCATTCTCCCCATTCTCCCCACAGAGCTGACTTGGGCTTTTCTTCATAAGGCCTTTAAACATTTTTATATTCTGAAGAGGTCTGTGCGGCATCCTATAGTTAGATGTTTGGCCCATCTGGAGGAAGTGCACCTGAAATCACTTTGTGAACTCTAAAATATATCCACACACAGGAATACTTTTTATTCAGTTTAGCAAAGCTCCGTGGAAAGAGCCCCTCTCCCCAGAGGGGCTGTGTGAAGCAGTAAAGAGCCCAACAGGGCTGGGGCCTAGGAGGGGCGTCTTCCCTGTAATGGTCGCTTTTCCTTCCTCTGCCCTACTCAGAGTCAGGAGCTGCTTTCAAAGTTGCAAGACCTGTGTGAAATGCAGCTGCTTTACCAAAACATGCAGGACGAGCAGAGAAAACTGGTACAAAACCAGGAAAGCGTATTAAAGGAGCAGTTAGAGGCGCACAGAGAACTCCGGGATTTCAAAGAGACTAACTTCCAGGGAGTGTTGGCAAACCCTCACGATGCCAAAGGGCCTAGGTCCTCCAACTGTGAGAATAAGGTAACCACGGCAGAAGGAAGAGGTGTGGCCCTCGTGAGGACAGCAGTGTGGCTGTCCTGGGAAAGGGGCTGTGGGCAAGAGCTGGGTCAGGATGGGGCTGTGGCCCTGCTCTTCACTCGTGGGGTCCTCCATGGGCTCCAGTAAGCTGGGGCTTTGCTAGACACCCCGAGGCTCTCATGAGAAGCACATGCTCCCGTTTGATGTTTGGAATTACAGAATGAATTAGTTTTAAGAGCTGACATGCAGTGGGCATCTAGAAGAGAGTTCAGGTGGCCCAGAAGTCTGGCCACCAGTACTTGTCCAATCAGCATGGCATTTTCAAGACATGTGCAATTAATTCAGTGTTTGTTTCGATTCCTTTGGACTGACCCTAAATGTGTCATCTTTCTTGTATGAGCTGGAAAGTCAACTTCTCCATCTTCAGAGTTTATAACCTTTTGAGCCCCCATGAACAAACCTGGGCCCAGTCATCTCCAAGGAAAGCAGTTGCAGCAGGCAGGTTTGTGGTACTGACCACGCTATTTTATTGAGCCTTGGTGGAGCTATCAGAAACCAGGTCGCAGGGTCTGACTAGAAAATCACTGTCTCTCAGGCACTACCACCAGATGCTCATGCCTATGAGGTAAGGTAGGCAGAAATTTCTATACAGCTCTGTTCAGAGCTATATGTCTGACCCGAGGCCGCAGTGTAAGCAAGAGTTTCGGTGCAGGCTGAGCGTACCAGTTATTACCATGAGTAGGGAGAACCAGGGAATAAATAGCAGAAGTTCAAACCGTGGGGCTTCTTGACCAGTCCAGGGGTGTCAGATATCCAGGCTGAAAGCCCGGGTACATAGAGACTGGAAAACTAGGTATAAACTATCTCCTTAATCAATTATATCCAATGCTGAATATCCACTTGAGGTATGGAAAACATACCTCAAGGCCCAGATACAGAATCCAAGCCGATGGTACAGGGACTAGCAAGTAGCAAGACCTTGATTCCAAGCCTGCACCTTCCAAGGAAAGAATTCATACCCACACATCTGCAGCCGGGCTGGTTTTACAACAAGGGGTGGGGGGAGGACTGAGCCTACGGATCGGGACAATCAGTGCACTTGATTTAAGAAGATGGTGTGGTAGGGAGCCAGGGTGTTCTTGAGACCCACCTACACTACTTCAAGGAGGAAGTTATGCCAGCGGACAGAAACAGGACACCCGAAATCATGTAGTGTCTTCCCTGGGGAGATTTTTCCAAAGGAGCAGAAAGCTATTATAGCAGTCACCTGTAGGTTCTGTAGGTTAAGTCAGAGACAAGGCCTTGTGAAACTGAGGGTGTGTGTGTGTTTGTGTGTGTGTGTGTGTGTGTGTGTGTGTGTGTGTGTGTGTGTGTGTGTGTATGTGTGTGTGTAGACGTCTCTCAGGTGAGCACTCACACCTGCCCGGGAGAGGGGCAGCTAAAAGGGCTGAAGTGTCTCCTAGTAATGTCGATGTCTCCTGCTCCCTCTGCCTCCCGCCTAGTCCAAGGTGCTTATGAACCAGCTGCAGGCCCTGCAGGTGCTGTACGACACCAGTCAGAGGCAACAGGAGCTCCTGCAGCAGGAGCACGGGCGGCTCCTGGAGGAGCGCAAGAGGCTGCAGGCTGAGCTACAGCTCTGCATGGAGGAAATGCAGCTGTTGCAAACCCAGTCCCCCACCATAAAGAAGAGCCTTGAGTCCTACAGGAAGAGCTCAGGCAGCACAGCCCCCAGCAACGAAAGCTTCAACAGGAGCTACGGCAGCACCGTGGAGGAAAATGAAGGCTATGAGAAGAGTTACGTAAGCTCCCAGGCCAGCAACGAGAGCTTCCTCAAGAGCTATGACAGCAGCACCAGCACCAGTGAGGCCTATGAGAAGAGCTACCGCTCCAGCAGCACAAGTGTCACCTGTAAGAAGAGCTACAGCAGTTCTGCTAGTTCTGAAACCCTTTACAAGAGTTACGTCAGCAGCGGTCCTGATGAGGACCCAGCCGAGCCTGAAGACCTGGAGGTAACCGTTGCCAGATGATTGGTCAGTAGGGCAAGATGGGTTCCTATCTTTAACCCCAGGGGCAGGCCGTAAGGAGTGAGATGGGAGTAGGCGCAGAGCTGGCCTGGAAGACTTCCTGAAGTGTGTGAGATTCTGCCACGGTTGCCCTGCTTCCCCTGACTCCTGACAGAGGCCTCACCCAGACAAAGACCCCTGAGGTTCAGGGCTTTGAACATAGGATGCTCTTTACAGGGGAAGAAACACTGTCTACCCTAGGCAGTTCCAGGAAAGGCCTAGCAAAGCGTAGGTAGGACAGAGGTCAAGTGCTTCTTGGGGTGCCGCCATTGCTTCCCCACTCTCCACAGCACTTTGAGGAAACAGTGGCCAAGGTGCTGACCAAGTTGCAGGCAATGAAGGCCCTGTACCAGGTGAGCCAGGAGGCCCACGGCCAGCTGCAGGAGCAGATGAGCAGGCTGCTGGCCAAGCAGAAGGAGCTGAAGGCCGAGCTGGAGTGCTGCGAGAGGGACTTGAAGGAGTGCATGGAAAGCCTTGAGAAGCCTGCCGCGCCCCAGAGCGACAAGAGTGAGGTAACTTGCCAGTGGCAGAGTTCCCTCCTGAAATCCCTAGAGCCATTTTAGAGACCAAGGCAGGGAGTGGGGTGCAGGGAAACCCCAGGAGGCCAGGCAGTCTGCTGCATCTGATGGACATTGCTCAGGTGGAGGACATCTTTCCACGCTCGTTGTGCTGTGGCACGCTGCTCAGGCAGCCTGCTTACCTTGCGTTACTTTCCCCTCTCTGCTGTTTCTAGTCTCTCTTTTACCTTGTGCCCCAGAGCACTTGAATGGAGCTGCATTTTTTTTACTTGCTAATATTCTTTCATTATTTTGAGTGCATAGTCTTTTCTTTTTTCCCTCCCCCAACTAGATTATATGCACTTTGAGGACAGGGCTCTGACCAGCCATGGTTCACTGCCCACTGTGCGAGTCACTGCATGCGTGCCTGGGAGACAGACCCAAAGAGTGATGGCCACATGAGCCTAGACTGACTAGTGCTTACTGAACAGACCATGTGCTACCATCAGCCCAGGAAGACAAGACCTGAGATTAGGGGACAGGGTTATAACTTATCAGAAGGGAGTTGCAGGTGCCTCGTATACTGCCAGGGATATGCAACAGTTTTCTAAGTAACTATCAGAGGAATGGACTGGAAAGAGAATTAGATAATAACAAATGCCTAAGGTTCAGAAGCAGTGCCTGTCTTGTAATTGTTCCCCAGACAGGTCATGGTCAAAAATATAATAGTAATATTTACTGACTTAATAATTTTTTTTTCTGAGACAGGGTTTCTCTGTGTAGCCTTAGCTGTCCTGGACTCGCTTTGCAGATCGGGCTGGCCTTGAACTCACAGCAATCCACCTGTCTCTGCCTCCCAAGTGCTGGGATTAATAATTTTTTTTTTTATCAAGCAGACCCTCAGTTACCTCAACTTAGAGGAAGCTGTCTGTGAAATCACTTAGGTTTCATTGCCTACTTGAGCTTTTTTGTTGTTGTTTGTTTGTTTTTTGAGACAGGCTTTCTCTGTGTAATAGCTCTGGCTGTCCTGGAACTCTCTTTGTAGACCAGGCTGGCCTTGAACTCACAGAGATTCTCCTGCCTCTGCCTCCCAAGTGCTAGGTTTAAAGGCGTGCACTACCACGGCCAGCTCTACTTGAATGTCTTATTGTCCACTTCCTTGTGAGCTTTAGCAGGAGATTTGTGAGGCAGTGATTCCGTAAGGAGGACCTGGGTTGACTGGGTGGGACTGCTGTGGATAACTGAGTCCCACTACCAACAGATCAAAGAGCTGCAGACTAAGCTGCGGGAGCTGCAGCTGCAATACCAGGCTAGCATGGATGAGCAGGGGCGGCTTCTGGCAGTGCAGGAGCAGCTGGAGGGGCAGCTGCAATGCTGCCAGGAAGAACTCCGCCAACTCAAGGAAAACAGGCCCTCCATTAGCTCAGAAGCCAGGGGGAAGAATTGCAATAAGAATATGAACAAGAATGCCAATGGAGCTAAAAATAAGAAGGTGAGCAAGGCATGCTCAGAGACGTCAGAGAACAGCTTTGAGAAAGAGAAGGTGAGTTGCAGCCTTAGTAGCCAAGAGGCAGGTGGGTGAGGAGCCCCTGGGAAGAAACACCACTTCCACTAACAATTCCTGCCAAGTAAGGTACTTTGAGGAAGTACGCTTTTGGTATCACTAATGTCTACAACAGTTCATCTTTTTTTTTTTTTTTTAGTTTTTTGAGACAGGGTCTCTCTGTGTAGCCTTGGCTGTCCTGTGTAGCCTTGGCTGTCCTTGACTAACTCTCTAGACTAGGCTGGCCTCGAACTCACGGAGATCCACTTGCCTCTGCCTCCCAAGTGCTGGGATTAAAGGCATGCGCCACCACTGCCCACAGCCCAAGAGTTCCATCCTTATAAGAGCTTGGACACTTTGCTGGGTGCTACCAACATCTGCTTTCACTGGCCTAAGCCCATCTTTGGGACTCCTGTTGTTTCTGGGTTACATGAACAAGGGAAAGGCCAACCAGATGGAGAGAAAGGAGTTTACTCAAGAGGTTTGGCTGTGATAAGAATTGCCAGGAAGGGTTAGGAAGCAACAGTTGAGGAGCAGAGCCCAAGAACTTTGAATTATGGTTATCTGCCTGAAGTGGCTTAACAAACTAAATGTGACTCATGCCCTACACATTATTCTTGGGACGATTAGCTTGTAGTTCCAAAATACAGTCCTGCACAGGGGAACTCGGATGTGTTACAGGTAGCGTGCTCTGGAGGTGGTATGGCCTTGTCTTGAGGGTTAGGCTCTTTATAGGTAACAGCATCCCGCCCTGCCCTGCCTCCACCCCACAGAGTCTGGAGGTGGTGCTGTACTACAAGGCCAGCCAGAGGAAATTAGATGAGCTAATGAAAGAGGAAACAGAGATGGAAGAGTCCAAAATGAATGAAAAACAAGCCAAGAAAGAACCGTGTGAGCTAGCTGCTAAGCCAGCAGGTCCTAGGGAAGAGTCGACAGAAGAGGAGGAGGGAGACTACGAAGAGTGCAAAGAAGGGGAGGATAAGGAAGACAATGAAGAAGATGAGGAGGAGTGTTCTGAGACTGCCGAGAAGGGCAAAGCCCTTGAGCTTTCTGAGAGCAAAAAGGTAACCACAGCCAAAGCCCGCACCAAGTGGAAATGAGCCTGGGGCTAGGGTGCCAGCTGCCCAGGACTGGACCTGCGGGGTTACCCTTGTAAAAGAGTAGGGGGCACGGGAGCAGCTGATGGGCACAGGACTGGGTAAGGGGTTGAAGAGGGCGGTCTTTCTGAGGAAAATGGCAGGCTTGGACGTGCTGTGGAGCCATTGTACAATGGCTGTCTCTTCTTAGAACAAAGGTGGAGGTCATCTGTCCTTTCATTTACACTGTGACACCCAATCACCTCCCTGTATCAGCAGTGGCTCCTCATCCCTTTCCCTGATGCAAAGGGCCTCCACGGTGTACCTCCTGTGCAGCACATTTCTGCCAGCCTCAGCAAGTCACTTCATTCTGTCTTTCCATGATACCCTATGAGATTTAACTCATCCTGTTAGTGCTGTGACTTGTGTCACCCACTGGGTTTTGCATCTCACATCGTAGGATGTGAGAGTTGGACCTCGGGAGTGAACAGGGGTGAGATGATGTTCAAAGTTGCAGTCTACACAGCAGGGGCACTGGCCAGTCTACCACCAGTCACTGCTCTAACCCTTTAGTTCCTGGATCTTTGAGAGACTGGAGGAGAGTTGTCTTGGGGTATATGCAGGTGACAGGAGTAAGTTAGCTCCTTACAGAAGTATTTTCATCTTCTAATAACTGATGCATTTCCATTGGTATGTATCAGCTCTGTATGTGTGAATTCCTGCTCTGAGGCTAGTTGGCCACTAAGTCCCCAGTTTACTATACAGAAAATGTCTCTTGTGATGGGTTATCCCACGCACTTTATAGATATCTGGAATTTTCTAGCAGTTCAGTCTTAACTACTAGTTCATGATCCAGTATACAGTTCTCTGTTAACCACGAGGTAGAGTGTTGCTAGTTAGGTTGTAAACAGGAGTCACTCTACCTTTTCTGAGACCAGCATTTCTTTCAAACTTACTCTACTACAAGCTGGTTCAGAGCTCATGGATTTCTTGACCCCAGGGACCACTTTTCTAAATCTAAGCTTGACTTTTGTACTTGAAAGCCAAATACATTGTTGATATCAACATGTGTAGATGTCCTTTTGCCCCAGTGGGTCCTGAATCTGGCAGACACTGTTACAGCATTCATATTACTGCATGCACATTCAGTTCCTCTCTATAAGCTGTTGTTGTCAAAAGAACTAGCCGTCTCCATTGTTAGCTTATTGTAGTATGTTTTGTCTCAAGGAGCATTAGAGTCCTAGGGGACCACAGGAACCAGAGCTCTGCATACCACTAAAATGGGTGGAAAGTAAGGCTGCCAGGTAGCCTGGCTGAAGACTGGCTCTTCCTGGAGTGATCCAGGACAAGTATCAACTCAATTCCTGTAAGGAAGCCCACTTGTACTCTTTGACGCTTCACTTTTCCAGAGTGTCTGACTCAAGGAAGACCTAGGTGCACGTAACTTCTGCTTGACAAGATATGAACTGTACACGACTAGAGAGAAAACCGGTCCGGATGCCTAATTTGGACCTATCTACTGCTTAACTCAGTTTTGCAACTGTCACAGGCCGCCAGTATGAGGAGCCCCTCTGCTCCTCTCGAGGCTCTGGGAGCAGAGAAGAAATGCTACTGCTCCAGCTTATGTGGGTTTTAACCTTTGATTCTTTTCTCTTTTCCCTTTGTTTTCTCATCCTCATTACCTGTTGAATTTGTGTGTTTGTGTCTTTTCATACAACCACTCGTCTCCCGGTCTCTCCTGTGCTTCTCATTTGACATGTTGCAGCCATCCCCTGCCCCTGACCCCCCCATCTTCTCCCTGCCTCTTGTAGGCCTGGTGGTCATATCAGCTCTGCTCTGGTGCTGGTGGGCCGAGACATCGTCCTAACCCAGGTACTGGTATTCTTCCTCTCTTCCCTCTCAGCTTCTTCCTTCTCTCGTTATACAGCAGGCGAATGCTCAGGTCTGAGCTTTGGCCCGGCCTTTTCTTTGCTTCAAAGCCTACAAGCTATTTTGAGCATGTCATGATGTATGTAATGCATAGGTAGCTGGAGTGCTTACCAGATGTACAGTTTGAGTTTCTGTCTTGGATAAGCACATCTCTGTGGCTATGGCAGAGCTGCCCAGTTCCTTCTGACGAGCTGATGTCTGCCTGCAAGGCAGACCTGAGCTCTGTCCCTGTTTAACCCCAGAACCAAGATTTTGCCATTGTGTCAACCCGGAAGAAACAGTGCCCTGTGTTTAAGGGTGAGAGAAGAGGTCTAAAGAGCTGTAATCCTTCTGATCCTCTCAGGAGCATTTGCATAAGGGCACTCTAAATTGGTCCTTCCACCTGGATGGAAGTAGCACTGAGTCTCTGTGGTACTATATACGTCACCTTAGACATTCCCAGAAGCTTAAACTTCTGTTACCAGAAAAACTACAATGAAATCTCAGGAAATTATGTACAGTTGTTTTGTTGTTCCTTTGGGGGATCAGATTCCATTGTAATTGGCTTCGAAAACCAGGCTTCTGGAGAGGATGCGATGCTGGTGAAAAGTTCCCAATGATTAGAGATGTAAATGCCCTCGGGAACTCAAGAGTGGTGTGGCTTGGGCACTTCTCCATTGGCCCTGTTCACTCAATCCAGTCTGATGACAGAATTGCCAGTTTAGGATGAAGATTGTTGGATGGTCTCAGGTAGGAACCTGAGGTTCCACCTGGCTCCTGGAGCCTGTGAGTGCTTCTTTTTTGACTTCTCAGACTCTCTCTGCCATGTCTCCTCTCCCCTCCTCTTCTGCCTCTTTAAGCAAGGTATGGTTGGCTGAACTCACAGTTTTAGAGTGGCAGTTTTGTTGGTGGCAGCCCTTGCCATATCCTTTTTTTTTTTTTTTAATATAACATTTATTTGGGGAGCTGGTATATGAAGGTGGGAAGACAACTTCTTCTGGGAATCTGCCTTGTTTTGTTTTTCCCTTCTACCTTGTCTGTCCCAATGATGGAACTCAGGTCATCAAGCTAAGCAACAAGGGACTTTAGCTGCTGAGCCATCTTGCCTCCCCTCCCAGCTTCCTCCTCTTTCTTTTTAATCTTTTCACAACCTTCAACTTTTCTCTTTTATTTCTTTTAGGCCTTTCCGGTTGTTTCTCATGGCAGTCTTTAGCTCCCGTCATGATGGGGACCTCTCCTTATACCTGTCCCTCCCCACATACTTCCAGAAGTCTCTTGAGTCCCTGTGGACCGAGGCACAAGGGATTCAGCTACAGGCTTTTGCCGGGCTCCACTGTGCCCATCAGAACGCAGGGAAGGAGCTGCGGTTAAGGGTCCTCTTGGGATCCTTTTGTTGAGCCCTGTGCCCAGGCAGGGTCCTCAGTGTACAGCTTCTGCCCAGATCTTTAGGCACCGTAGTGATAGGAGCTTGACTGAGTCTACCCCTTCCTGTTAGCTTTGTCCCAGGGAACAAAACACGTGATCTACACTTCAGCATCATCACAGGTAGATAAGGGTAGATTACAGCTGCCTTTCTCATAGAGTTTCTGTGAGAGTCAGATGAGTTAACACACGTAAAGTGCCTTAGAGGCTGCCAGCAGGACGGCTCAGGGAGCAGGAGGGCTTGCCTGAGTTTGTCCCCCAGGACCCACACAGTGGAAACAGAGAACTTGCTCCTACAAGCTGTCTTCTGACCTCTCGATACATAACATCCTCCCAATAAATAAACAAACAAATGATGTAATAAAAAATTTTTAATTGAAAAAGATTAATTTTTAAAGTACTAAACACACACACACTTAAATACCATGTGCTGTGTGGCAGGCACTTCCTAGTCACACTCCATATATGGACAGATTTAATCCCTGCAGCAATCCTCTGGGGAAGCACTTACGTGCCATTTTATACATGAGAAACTACAATGTATACAACCAGGACATAGTGGATATGACTATAAGGTATTGATATTAATAGTTCTGAAGTTAGGCTCTTGGCAGAGTTGGAGCACATATACCTGTAATCCTACCACGTCAGTCAGGGCGGCAGGAAGATGGGACATTTGAGACCAGTCTGAGCTGGTCCCTATCTCAGAAAAAAAAAAAATTCAAATCTTCTTTCTGTTTCTTATATCTTTGACTGCTCCTTCCCTAGCCCCACCTCCCTGCCCTGCTTTGCTTTGTGGACTTTTAGACAGGGTCTCTTGTAGCCCATACTGACCTCAAGTTGTATGTAGGGGAAGATGACCTTAAGCTCCGGATCCTCCTGCTGCCACCTCCGGATTACTGGGGTTACATGTGTATGCCACCACACTTGAGTTTGGGGGTTCATACATGCTGGGCAAGTATTCTACCAACTGAACTGTATCCCCAGAACTTATTTACGATCTCCTCCCCTTCTGAGTGCCTTTGATTGGTTGGCCCCCAGGTAACTGGGAAGACACACCATACAGCACATTATGCTGTTACCCTGTTCTGCTTATGGGGCCTTCAACCTCAGTAGCTCTCTTGGTAACTAATACCATTAGTTTATTCATGTCTTGTTAATAAAACTTTTGGAGACTGTGCACACTAAGTATCCTCTCCCTGATCTGTCTCACACTTGATTGGAGTTCAAAGGCCGAGTTCTCCACTCTTCTCTATTAGGTGTAGTTCACTGCTGTAGCCTGTGAGCGTTTGTGGGGTCTTGTTTGATTGTTTATCTTGACCCTGTGTTTTCATAACATTCCTCTTTCCTGCCAGCTTCACTCACATCCTCAGGGGTGATAAGGTCATCCCAGCCTTCAGGGGCTTGTCTTATCCCACGGGGACAAATCAAGTACAGATTCAGGAATAACCTAGGTGATACACACAGTATCCTGCCACAAACCTAGTGGTGCCAGAGTGAAAAGACCGCACAGTTTCCATGGTTACCCAGGAGGTGCAAGAGGCTAAGCCATAATAATGTCCCTGAGGCATGCCCTCTAGCAGGCAGGTGATTTCTGGCATAAGGAAGGGTTCAGAAAGAAGGTTGGGAATTCACTGTTTTTCTTTGGTCCCCACAGAACATGTTTGGGATGTGGAAGCCTATGGTATTCTTGGCTATTGCAGCAGTAGCTCTGTATGTGTTACCCAACATGAGACCGCAGGATACAGAATACTGCTACATGGAATGATGGCAGACCTGGGCCAGCACAGAGGGCAGATTCCCAGAGGCCACCACCCTCACCTTTGGGCAGAACACACTGTGCCAGAGCCCCCACCCCACCCATGTGTCCCTGTCTCCTTTGCCTGAGCCACTCAGACTGGAAAGCATTATAGGAGTTGCTGGCTCTCAACCGCCTGCCTTGTGTAAGAACCTGGGTTACTTGTAATTAAATGTCAACCTAATTACACGAGATGCTGTGTGGCTTTTTCTTCAATAAATGTTTCACATAATGCTGAACAGAGCAATTGCCCTTCAACCAAGCATGCCACCCGAGAGTCTGCCTTTTATATATGATTTTTCAGAAATGAGGTTGGCTCCCTCTGCTGCCAGCTGAATCACAGAGATTGATCTATACCTATTTAATCCTATATTAAGGAACTCTCATGAACACAGAAATGGAGTGAACTGGGTACCCTGCATATGGGGCCGGGGGAGTGGAATGGGCAGCAATGACCTCTTAGTTTATGTCCCTAAGAAGATCTTCATGGGGACCTTTATGGCTTAGCTTTTCAACTCAAGAGATTCAGTTGTAGAGACATTTTAATTAGTCAAGAGCCTGGCAGCAAATAAGACACTTGATGCTTGGACTGAAAAGAATTTCATGAAGTGATTATTCGTAGGAGACAGGAAACCCAAGGGGAAATTGTACTCAGGTCTGGACAACAACAGGAAGTTGCTGCCACCCTGGCATGGAGGAGAAAGAAGGGACTTAACACTTCAGGTCACAGCTGAAGGAAGACAGGACATGATGTCCAATCAGAACCCATGGAAGAATGCTGTTTGCTGACTTGCTCCCTGGCTCCCTCTGCTAGCTTTCTTGTGCAGCCCAAACCCAACTTCCCAAAATGGGCTGGGCCCTCACACATCAATCAACAGTCAAGACACCACATAATAGACACACGGTCACAGGCAACCCCAAGCCTGGTGGCAGTCCTCCCTCAGGCAGCTTTAGGCTGTGTCAAGTTGAAAGCTGAAGCTAACTAGGATACTGAGCCAGCCTAATGACCTAAGGTCAATTCTCTGAGCCCACAGTGGAGCAAGAATGGATTCCTAAAAGCTGTTCTCTCACCTCTGCACATGCACTGTAGTGTGTACCTTCACTCACCTGAGACACAAGTAATACTTTTAAAAAGCTCGAGCTCTGAGAAGGGGCCCTGACAGGAGTGCTGTGCCAGATCTGTGGTAATGTGGGGAATTTAGTGCCCTTCCCTCCCATCAGCCTGTATCCTAGTGGCATCTCCTCTGCTGAAATGATCAGTGAACTGATGAGATACAATCTTTCAAAGGCCAGCCTCCTGCAGCCTAACGATGGACAGAAGAGTAAGAATGTGTCTTAAAGGAGATAGCAGCATGGCTGGGATCATTTATGCAGCTTCCTCTTTTACTCCTGTGAAATTCTTTATGATTGGCTGGTCTCAAGAGTTATTTTTCCACAGGCAAGAACCCTAATTGTTCCCTTAAGCTACAGTGAACAAGATGGCCCTTTATGACCTTGAGACACTCTGTCTGCCTCTGCTGTGTGTGTGGCAAACTTTTCCTGAGGAGATGCAACACACACATCTACTCACAACACATAGATAGGGAACCCCTGACTGGCCTCCCCAGGAACTAATGAGCTCAGTTGGGGTTACTTATAGGAGCAGGACTGACTCTAAGCCAAAGCCCACCCCAGCATGGGTGACAGCTCATAAAGCGGGAACCTGGAGCCTGCTGGCAGCTCAACAGCTTGGAGAGTGCCCTTTCCAGGTGCCTCAGATATTCTAAGCCTCTTCTAGGCAGCTTGGCTGGTCTCAAGTCTTCTTGGAAGCTCCACTCCTTTGAGAGTTTTCTTCGTAGCTTGGCTTTACTCTGTGGGCCACATATGCTGTGGCAACAGTAGCTTGCAGCTCAGATGATGTTGTGGACCACCGAGATCACTTGGAATTAGAAGAGAAGGCGAGTTCTGGTAGTCAGTCCATCTAGTCAAGAGACCTGGACCAGAAGCCTGAATAGTGACAAAAGGTACCCTACCTTTCCCTACAAACAACAGTTGTTCCCTTTAGGACATCTGACCCTCTCCTCATTTTAGATCCTTGCCCTAGAGATGGTTCAGCAACTAAGAGTGCTTCCTGTTATTTCAGAGGACCTTAGTTCAGTTCCTGGCACTCGTGTTGGGCAACTCACAAAAAAAAAAAAAGTCAAACTCCAGGAGATCTGACTTCTTCTGGCTTCAATAAGCGTCCATACACACACACACACACACACACACACACACACACACACACACACACACACACAGAGACACACACATTAAAAAAACAAAGCAAGCCGGGCGTGGTGGCGCACGCCTTTAATCCCAGCACTCGGGAGGCAGAGGCAGGTGGATCACTGTGAGTTCGAGGCCAGCCTGGACTACAAAGTGAGTCCAGGACAGTCAAGGCTACACAGAGAAACCCTGTCTCGAAAAACCAAAAAAAAAAAAAAAAAAAAAAAAAAAAGCAAAGCCTGAGTGTGGTGGCCCATGCCTGTAATCCCAGCACTCAGGAGGCAGAGGCAGGCAGATCTTTGAGATTGAGGCCAGCCTGGTCTATAAATTGAATCCAGGACAGCCAAGGCTACACAGAGAAACCCTGTCAGGGGGAAACAAATAAACAAACAAACAAAACCCAAAACACTTTCACTCTTTGTTTGGCTTAGACTTAGTGCCTTTGGAGCTTGTTGACCCTGTGTTCCCAGAGCATGTGAAACGGGTCTCTTTTTGTTAGATGTCACACAGCTTAGCTTAAAAAGACAGAGAGAAGCACTGGATTTAAGTCTAATGTGTCTTCAAAACCACAGTCCTGCAGCCAGGCACACCAGTGTGGGTACAGTCAGAGTGAAAAATTCTAGCTACTGCCTTCTGCATAGCTGCTTGCTTTCTACCCATTGCCTGCAGACCAGGCTCCCCTACAGTCCTCCTGCAGTGTAACAGCAGCAGCTACCGCCAAGGACCAGCTGCTGTTGGGGAGAGGAAAGATGTCTTTAAAGAGCACAGTACTGCTGCTTCTGGCAGGTTAAGTATTGGGATGGAAGGAAGAAGTGAGAGGAACCAGCATGGTGATCTGGACCTGACACATCGCTGTGAGGAACCCTCTACTCCCCAGAAGGAATTTATTGTCTTAGCAGCAGTAGCAGCAGATGAGACCTGTCAGTCCCCTAATAAGTGCCAGGTTCCATGCTAGTCACCATCTGTATTTGCCTGTTTTGTTTTTCTTTTCATCTTTCACATTCTTTGAGGATGCTATTAACTCCATTTTACAGATGAGAAAATAGAGGCTCAAAAAAGTTGTGTAACCTACTGAAGGTTACAGAGCTAGAAGTGAAGAGACTGGGATTGCGTCCATGTGTCTCTGCCCTCTACCACCCTGCCTGACATCCAGACCAAGACACAGTATGACTGGCTGTCAGAATCCCTGCTCTGGTGTCTTAGAACCAGATGGCCATAGCAATGTCCCTGGTTCCAAAACCCAATAATTTCAAACATGGTCCATTTGACTCATTCCAGTGGCTTCAACTCAAGTTATAAGTGGCCACTGTTGTTGGCTGAGAGGCAGTGTCCCTTGATGGGAGCAGCAGGCCCAGGTGAGATGCAAGCCAGGCAGCTTGGTCTCCTGAGATAGGTCAACAGGCAGTCAGGGGGCTATAAACAGCCTGCGGCCCAGCCAACACTTCTCAAACTCACTCAGCTGATGAAACCACCTGTAAAGCCCCTCTTGGGACCTCTGCCTGGCTGGTGGGGGGAACATGCTAGCTCTTCTCAGGGTGGGGGCCCCTCTTGGCGGGCCCTGGGACGGCATTGTGCACGGTCTGTTCTGCCTGCATGGCTGAGGCGGGGGCCTGGACTCATGGGCTATATTGAGGGCTGAGTCACCAGCCTGCGCTCAGGCAGCCTGACTGGGACAGGCTTCTGGGGCTTGAGTCAGGCCCCGATTTATCCTGGAGAGCAACAGGCTCAGGTTTCGGGGAGGAGGGTGACGGGAATCTTTCATTGGGGCTCTGTGCCCTGCTCTGCTGACCATTCGCTCCCTCCTGTGGGGCCTGCACATGGATCTCCTGGAGTGAGATCATGAATTGAAGAAACCGTAAGGGACATAAGGGATACTATCTTTGGGAGGCCTCGCTCCCCTTGCTGGCTTTCCCACCCCAAAAGACTCCTCCTGGAGATCCCCATACCACCCACAACATACAACTGAGAGCCATGAGGGACTGACTGTAGCGGGTTGGCTCCTCGCACTCTACCCCCTTCTCCCTCTCCAGTGGCTCAGAGAGTCTATTTCAGATCTATAGTTTGGTTTCTTCAACAAAGACAACACTGCAGAACCTACTCAGGTTGGTTGTCAGAAGTCTGCCTTCATACACACACACACACACACACACACACACACACACACACACACACACACTGCCCTTATGAGACCCAGCTATGTGTCCAGAGCTAGGCAGTCCCTCCACAGGAGAGCTCAGTGCTGGGCCTGCTCGGGTTTGGCTCTGGGATGAAGGTGGCTTAGGAAAATGACAGTTTGGGAGACAAGGAAGGGGGGTTGCCAACAGGAGAGTGGCATTCCTGAGCACCTCGTCACAGGCAGCCAACAGAACATGAGCTGCAGGGCCCTAGCTATTTATACCTCTCCTGTCACTGTCAGGGCCCCTAGAGGCACCCCCTGCTACACACATCATGCACTACAGGTCTCTTTTCTGTTTCTGGTCCCTCCTCTTCTCCTCCCCTCCCCCTACCTAAGGACCAGGCCTCCTCATTAGGTAAGGGAAAAAAAAAAGATTGATGGAGACATAATCATAAGCACCTCCTTCAAAGCCCCTAAACTCCTTTTTAAGTTCATAATGGGCAGTGCTTTCGCTCTGCCCTTGGGGGAAAGATACCCTAAAGACATTTATTATCCCCTTCCTTTTCCCTAGGACTGGGAGGAGAGGAATAAGGTTAAACGATTTACCTATAAGGTCGAAGAACCATCCCAAGCCTCAGCTATCATGTGCTTTGAATTAAGGGCTGTCCCCCTTCAAAGCCACACTTCCTTCATTTTGAAGGGTGGGAAAGCAGAGGACATCTGACACCTCCTTAATACGGCAATGCATGTGTAGCTCTGTCCCTTGTGTGTGGCAGGCAGGTTGCTGTGATTGTCTCAGTTTCTCTGTTGTCAGCATCCCCCATGCCTTAGTGGGCTTGACCCTGTTGAGCCTCCTACCTTCCTTCCTTTCCTGCCCACTGTGCCCCTGGCCCTGCCCACTTGCCCCAGTCACATTTCCTTTGGTTGCTCTGCCAGGCTCTTCCTGCTATTTGGCATAATCCTACTTTCCCTGGGAGGGTCTGCCGGGTGGCCCTTATGGGCTTGTTGCCCAGGGGGCTCCCTAGTAGTACCTGGGCAGCCTTTCCCTCCCCCCCCCCCATCAGCTTGGTTGAGTCAGAGGTGGGGGGCGGCACACAATGTGACTCACTGGGTACCCTTTTCCTGAGCTCAGCTTCATTCTGGGTGGGTGAGTCTAAGTGGGCTAGTGACAGGGACACTGAGTCAGGATCAGGAATCTTGATCTTTCCCCTGTGCCCCTGGGTTTGTGTTCCAAGTAAGGGTTTAAGGGCTTTCTACTTGTAAAATGTAAAGGGGAGCCCCCCTGAACTCAGTCTTTCCTGGTGAGCGTCCCTGCTTCCTCCCTCTCCCCCCCCTCTCTACACACACACACACACACACACACACACACACACACACTTCCTTTCTGAGTTCACAGGTGGACAATACACCAGGCTAGAAGCCAGGACTCCTAGGCTGAGTCAACAGCCCTGTCACCAACTCTAGAAAATTCTGTCAACACCAGATCAGTATGTTTAGCCCTAACCACTGCCTCAGTTTCCCCATTAATTTCTTTAATCCAGTCTGGGTGTGTAATATATGCACTTCATCCCTAAATGACTGGGACTAGATTTGGGGTATAGAGTGTGCCTGGGGAAGCTCGGGACCAGCACCCCCATCCCATCCCTCTCCTGCTGCAGACTGCGTGGAGGAGGGGCGGGGGGAGGCGGGGCCGTGGGGCTCAGCGAGGCCCCCACCCGCGGGCCGGGCGGCATTCCTGGGAGGCCGGCGCTCTGACGTGGACCCCGGGGCCGCGGGCGCGGCGGGGGGGTCGGCAGCCCAGGGGCTTCTTAAACCCCCTGCCCGGGCCCAGCCTGCATTTCCCGAGCACTGCTCCGCCCCGGGAGGGAGAGAGAGCCCTAGCCCGACAGCCCAGCTGCTCAGCCTAGGAGGCCCGCCAGCCCGGCCAGCCAGAGCGCTAGAGAAGTTTCCAAGCGCAGTGTCCTGCTGTCCCGCCCCGACAGCGCCCCAACAGCACCCACAGCCCGACCTCAGGCCGCAGGACCCCAGCCCCGCACCCGTCAGCATGATGAACAACAGCAGCTACTCCGATGCCTCCGGCCTCGGCCTAGCCGACGAGGCGGACGAGATGCCGTCCACCGAAAAGGACTTAGCGGAGGACGCGCCGTGGAAGAAGATCCAGCAAAACACATTCACTCGGTGGTGCAACGAGCACCTCAAGTGTGTGGGCAAACGCCTGACCGACCTGCAGCGCGACCTCAGCGACGGGCTGCGCCTCATCGCGCTCCTCGAAGTGCTCAGCCAGAAGCGCATGTACCGCAAGTTCCACCCGCGCCCCAACTTCCGCCAGATGAAGCTGGAGAATGTGTCTGTGGCCCTGGAGTTCCTGGAGCGCGAACACATCAAGCTCGTGTCCATCGGTCAGTGCGGGCTACAGGGAACGGTCACAGCTGGGGTAGGGGCAGGGCACACAGGTGCGGGTACTGAGAGCCCCGACAGAGAGTGATTCCCTTGTCACAAGAGCACCCTGGTCGAGTTTCTCCCTCACCAGTACAGGCTGCAGCCCTAGACACCTCTCTAGGGACAGCTGGCACCCCTGAGAAGTCCCCTTGCGAAGTTTTCCGAAGCTCTCAGCTTCAGCCTCCCTACGCACACTTCTACCAACCTGCTCAGTATCTCCTTTTCCTTCCACTGGGCAACCCTTACACATGCTTGCAAGGAACAGAGCTGGTGCCATTGTTAATTCATTGGGGCCGTCTCCCGCCGCTCCCAATGAAAGTAAATGGCTTCCTATCCCCTTCGCTGCCGCTGGGTAAAAAAGACTTAAGACAGGTCCCAACCACCTCTGGGTTCTCTGGGCCCCCTGAGGCCAGGGTGACTGGTGGCCCGAAGCTCCACCGAGGCTGTTTGCAGGCGTGAGCTGCCCGTTTGGGATCAGGCCTGACTAGGGCAAAGAGAGCCCAGCCTCAGAAACCTAAAAAGGCGCTGAGCAACGGGCCGGGAGCTTTAACCATTGATTGCCCTGCTTCCGTCGCTTGGTAGGGGGACTCTTGCCTGTCCTGCCCTGTTCCAACCCACCTCCTGGCCTGGGATTGGCTGCAGCTAAGGGTCAAGCTGCCCTAGAGGGAGGGGAAGGCTGAGGAAGAGAGGAAGTCATTGAGTGTAACCAGATTTGGAAGGTGTGTCAGTTCTGAGTGGGGGTTGGGGAGACACACTAGTCCTGGGGAGTCCAGAAGCCCAGGGTGGGTTTTGAGAGGCAAGAGGCTGCCCCACCCCTCACAGCCTTGCCGTGCTAGGACAGAGCTTTCCAATTGGGACCTTGGGTGAACTCTAAGCCATCTAGGATATACGGAGAGGACCCCCTGAAAGAGTGCACCCCCTGACCCTAGAAGGGGAACTGGACATGGTGCCGGCCAGGTGTTGTTGTCCACCACTACAGGCTGCCCCCAAGAGACTTCACTACTTAACTAGATGGCTGCCTACTCACTAGGCTCCCACAGGACCATCTCCAGGCCTCCGGAATTAGCAGCTGAGATCAGTCTGGGGCCCTTTGCCCTGTCCAGGCTTCTCCCAGGGCCTTACCTCTTCCAGCCCCAGTACTACACCCCACCCCACCCCCACACACACCCCACCCTCCTGCTCTGGCCTGGAAATAGCCCTGTCTCCGTGACACAGCAGATGTCTCTGAGCTTTCCAGAAGGACAAGCCTGAGGACAAGGGGTGGGGGAGGGGCCCTGGTGTGTGAGGTGGATGGAGCTAAGAATTAGGAGAGTGTTGGGTGGGTGTGGAGGGGAGGCGGACTTAAGACAAACCAGTCCTGGGGCTGCCACCCCCTCCATCTCCCTTCATGCCGAGATTTGAAAAGGCAGTACCGACTGTCCCAGGTGGGGTCTCAGGGGAAAATCTGCAGCCTCTGTAAGACATCATAGGAAATGGCTGAGCCTCCCTTCCCTGCTGGCTGCGGGGGCGGTGGGCCCCTCTCCAGGCCCCATCCTTCCCCTGCGCACCTCTCCCCTCCCCCAGTGGCGGTGCCTGGCTCCAGCCCCGTTGGCTCTGCTGCGAAGGGGCCGGCCCTGAGTCGAGGGGGAAGAAATCAGCTCTGGTTTGGGGGCGGGAGGGAAGCTCCAGGGTTCCCGCTGAGAGGAAGGGGAATAGTGCCCTGTTTGGGCCAAGTGGCTCACCCTGTGCTGATGAGATAAGCTGTCAGCAATTCAGCATCGGAGCTGGGGTTGGGCCTGAGGCTGGAGGGAAGGGGCTCACACGCCAGCTAGAGATCTCTAGGAGAAAGGGCATGCCACAAGGGGGGGGGGGTGTCTTCCTTTTTACTCAACTTCCCCAGCCTATCAAGAAGTGGGAAGGGGTCTCCGCCAGATACTGTCTCAGGACTGAATGAACATCTGGGCGCCTGAGGGTGGGGTGCACAGAGACTCCCCACTTCTCACTAGAAGGAAAAGCAGGGCCAGGAAAGGTTGCTGACAACTGAGAAGTTCACCTGGAAGAAGAGTTCTAGGCCTGGCTTGGGTTGAAAGAGCTGGATGCCCTTCTTACCCCATCACGGGGTGCAACCCCCCCCACCCTCTCAGCCCCTCCAAACAAAGAGGCCTAGGAGGCAGCTCTGTCCCACAGCTGTTCTCCAGTTGCTATTCCTTCTCTTAGAGCCAATAGCTGAGGGTGGGGCTGGAGGGGACAGCAGCTGTCCCAGCCCCTCCCTTGGCCAGCCCTGTCTCCTCCCCTCTATTCTAGGCAAGGGGTAGGGGGTCACAAGCTAGCTGTCTGGCTCCTCCTGCCCCTTGGTGTAATCCCCAGGGCCGGCTGGGTGCTGTAGCTGGGAGAAACCTGGGCTGAGTTGCGCTGCACGCCCTCTCCCCTGCCTGGCCTCCTAAGAGGGTGGAAAGAGAAGAAGGTCGCAGCTCCCAGGGTGTAGCTCTGGGCCTGCTGCCCCGCCCCCTTCTGCCCCAAGCTGGGGACCACTTGCTGTTTGGCCCAGGGCCAGTTGCTAGGGAGATACCTCTCTCTTCAGCAAACATGAATGACCTCCCTCTGTAGCTCCATCCCCTCCCAACACTGCAGCTCCAAGGTCTCCCTCCCAGGGGTCTGGCTCCAGTTTGTGAAGAAGCCTTCTGAGTCTGGGAGCCTGGCGTGGGCTTGGGCAGCTGTGAGAGAGGCTGAGGGTTCCCTGGGTGTCCAGACTGTGTGAAAGTGTTGTGGGCCTGTGTTTGAGAGAGGGAAAGCACCGGGAGGGAGGCGGTGTGTCATGGAATCTGAAAGCTGCCAAACCATTGTGCAGCAGTGAAGCCAGGGGAAGGGGCTGGGCTGTGTGGGGAGTGCAGGGGGGAAGGAAGAATGAATCAATGGCAGTGTGGCCTGGGGGACAGAGTCCTCTGCCCTGGGGGTAGGCGGGGGTGGGGTGGGGGTGGAGTGGAGGATGACTGGGCTCCCCAGGCCCTTGTCCCCTAGCAAGCTCCCCAAGATCCGAGGAAGGAAGAGAACAGAAAACAATGCGTAAGAGGGAGCCTCCTCCGGCTCACCCTCTCGGTCTCTCAGGAAACATCAGTAAACAAGACAGAGCCTCCCTTCACCTTCTAGCCTCCCACAAGCAGGGCTCAGGGAAAAGCTGATAGATCTCAGACCTCCACTACCCTATATAAAGAAGCTGGTTTCCAAAATCTATAGTCTGTCAGATGTGCTCCGAAGTATCCAAAGTGCGAACTGAGTTCTGATGTTGTGATGTCTCCCCTACCTTCTGTGAAATGCCGTTGACCCTCAGTGTTAGGCGATGACATGACTCCCAAGTTTTAGCCGAGCAAGCACCGTACTCCTTCTCTCTTCCCAGACAGACCCTGTATGTTTCAGAAGCTCGTTTAGCTTTCAGGGGCAGAGTGTAGGCAGGATCGAGCTGGTCCTACTCAACTTTTACTTAAGCTTTCAAAATAGCCGTCCACTTATACCGAGGCCCTGTAAAGTTCAAGCACCATTAGAGAAATAAAATCCAGGGGAGATGGGTCAGTCAGTAAAGTGCTTGCCAGGCAAGCCTGAGGACCTGAATTCAGATCCCAGATGCCCATGTAAAATGCTGGTACACCTGCAATCCCAACACTGGGAGGTGGAGACAGAAGATTCCCTGGAGAATCCTGGCCAGCAAGTCTAGCCAAATTGGTAAGTTCAGTGAGAGGTCCTGTCTGGCAAAACTGAGGTAGAGAGTGATTAAGGAAGACACCTGACATTGATTTCTGGTACACACATACACACTAAAAGAGTTTAGAGTTAAGGAAGCTAGAACAAAAAGATAAATGTGTCAATTGATCTCATCTATATAAAACTAAAGTTTATCAGATTGTATTCTCTAATATGCACAGCCTATTTGTCAATAAAACAGTTCTAACAAAACAAGGGGCCTAGGGATATGGCTTAGCTGGCAGTGTGCTTACCTGACATGCAGGGTACCCTGAATTTGATTCCCACTTGCTGTATAAAACAAGTGCAGTGCTCATACCCTCCAGGAGGGTCAGGGATTCAACCCCCCCGGTCCAGGCTTCATAAGACCCTGACTCAAAACCAGTGCCTGGCCCTAAGAGGCCTGTATTTTAGTAGGGCACTTGCTTAGGTGGGGAGCAGACTCCAGTGCTGAGGCTGGTCTTGGGGTAGAGGAAGTGGGGTGTACCAGAGAGGAAAGCAGCCTGTTTCTGAAGATGAGACCCAGAAGGAGGAGACCTGGCATCTGGGAGGTCCACAGGAGTAAGTGAAAGAGAAGAGAGGTCCCAGAGGGAGGAACGGGAAGTGTAGGTGACTGAGGGACAGTACCACCACAAGGTGCCCTTCTGAGCTGGCTTGTTCCCTCCGCTCTGCAGACAGCAAGGCTATCGTGGATGGGAACCTGAAGCTGATCCTGGGCCTGATCTGGACCCTGATCCTTCACTACTCCATTTCCATGCCCATGTGGGAGGATGAAGATGATGAGGATGCCCGCAAACAGACACCCAAGCAGCGTCTCCTAGGCTGGATCCAGAACAAGGTCCCTCAGCTGCCTATCACCAACTTTAACCGAGACTGGCAGGATGGCAAGGCTCTGGGTGCCCTGGTAGACAACTGTGCCCCTGGTGAGTAGGCCACTGGGCACACCACAGATCCATTAGTCCTGCGGGAGAGTGGGAGACAGTCTGTAGGCACTGAGGCCTGCCCCAGGGTCCAATGGGTCAGGATCGCCTGTGGGCTTTGCTCCTCACCCTAAAGTCACTGCTGGGGTCAAGCCATTCCTGGTTGCTGGGCTAGATTCAGTAGGCACAGAAAAGGTTTCAGACCAGCTCCAAACCTATAAAATGTTATAGGCAAGCCTAGAAGCCCAGAGAGGGCTAGTAATTTGTCCAAGAACACACTCCAGAAGTGGCCCCAGAGCCCAGGGCTCTGCTTTGTCACCAGGACACCATTCATTCCTGTACTCCAGCAGAAAGAAAGGAAATAGGTGGGACTTAACAGCAAGAAATCCCGAGCTAGAGCCAGAAGCAACCCTTTGTATGACCCTTGGGATGGCTTTGAGAAAGGTTTGAGGCCCAGGATGGTGTCATTGTGTTGTTCAGTGGCAGGTGACCCTGGCCTGCTCTTCTGGGCCAGCCTGGTTAGGCCTAAGCAGATCAGAGCCGTTAAAGGACCAAAATGCACAGGCCAGAGCCGCACCCAACCAACTCTTTTCTGTCATCTACCGAGGGGGCAGTTGGCCTGAGGAGTGTCAGCCCCTTGGGGGAATCCTCCCCCGCCCTAGGGTCAGCTGGGGAGCAGGGATGGGAGGTGGGGGCATGTAGCCTGGGATGCATTCCCAGCTGCTGAGCCATTGCCCAAAGCTAGTGTGGCTGCCAGCAGTGAGCTCAGCTGTTCCAGCCAGTCATGGATTTCAGCCTGCACACGCGCGTGTGCGCGCCACAGCCCCCTCCTCACCAGTGCTGTCAACCCTTCTATTTCTGCCTTGAACCAAGCTACCCCTGACCTACACCAGCCCTTCACAGGAGCATCTGGGATTCCATCAGCACTCTTCCTGCTGGGAGGCTGGCCTCTCAATGTCCATACCGAACAAATCTATCTTCCAGCAGCTGCCCCATGCCTCAGTTTCCCCAAAAGGCAGTTGGGGAAGAGAGACGTTATCCCTAAGGCTAGTGTGAAATAGCTTAGAGAGGTAGGATTTTTGGGTACCTGTAATCCCATGGAATTGTGGGAAACAGGGCTTTCGCTGCCTGTCCACCCTGAGGCAGCTGGCATGAAGGGGAGGGGTCTTTGTTGGGGTTTGGTGCTCAGGGTCTTTGCTAGATCTTGGGTTAAGCAGGAGGCTGGATGGTAGGGCTGGTGCCAGGCTGCATCATCGGGAGAGAGAAAGGCCTCATTGTTGGTGATTAGTTGCAACGTCAGGGGATAGCGGGAACCTGGCTGGGGAAGGGCCTAGAGCTGGCCAGAAAGGATTGAAGCCATGGCCTCTGAGACTGTTGGCTGAAGAAACACTCTGTGCTAGGTCTTTGGTTTACCCTGTTATGTTCTTCCACCATCTCTCAAGGTCTCTGCCCTGACTGGGAAGCCTGGGACCCCAACCAACCTGTGCAGAATGCCAGAGAGGCCATGCAGCAAGCAGATGACTGGCTCGGGGTGCCCCAGGTACACTGGCAGATGGCATAGTGGGACAAAGGGTGGGAGGGATAACAACTGTGAAAACACCTGGCAAGGAAGCCGATGGGAACTGGGAGAGCACTGTGCAAGCATCATTTCTTCCTAACGTCAGGTGATTGCCCCTGAAGAAATCGTGGACCCCAACGTGGATGAGCATTCTGTCATGACCTATCTGTCCCAGTTTCCTAAAGCCAAGCTCAAACCCGGTGCCCCTGTTCGTTCTAAGCAGCTGAACCCCAAGAAAGCCATCGCCTATGGTCCTGGTAGGTCTTGAGCCCTAATGGCCTTTCCCGAGGCATCTGGGCAGGTGGAGGATGTTTGAGTGATCTGGGCTCTGCTTCTGCCTGCAGGCATTGAGCCCCAGGGTAATACTGTGCTGCAGCCTGCCCACTTCACCGTGCAGACAGTAGATGCTGGTGTGGGCGAGGTGCTGGTCTACATCGAGGACCCCGAGGGGCACACTGAGGAGGTATAGCAGAGGTGCTGGGGTGAGGGATTAGTAGGGGATCGCAGCCAGAGACTACTTGGGGGGAGTCCTGGGAGTGTGGGATCAGTAAGGGTTACAATCGTGTGATTTTTCTATCTCTTTCCCAATAGGCCAAAGTGGTTCCCAACAATGACAAAGACCGCACATATGCCGTCTCCTATGTGCCCAAGGTTGCTGGGTTACACAAGGTAGCTCCCTAGTGACCCTCCTGGCTTTCTGGCTATTCACTGCTGTCCCTCTCAGTCCACACCCCACTGCTACTGTCCACCTCTCATCCTCATTTTGCCTCTTCACTCCCTCAGAACTATTCTCTCCCAGAAGCTAATCTTTAACCCCCTCTCCTGCCCCTGCCCTCAGGTGACTGTGCTCTTTGCTGGCCAGAACATTGAGCGTAGTCCCTTCGAGGTGAATGTGGGCATGGCTCTCGGGGATGCCAACAAAGTATCAGCCCGTGGCCCTGGTCTGGAGCCTGTGGGCAATGTAGCCAACAAACCCACCTACTTTGACATATATACTGCAGGTAAGCATTAGCCCAGGGTGGGCTGAGAGGTAGCCTCTGACAGTGCACGGGTGCAGGGCTGAGACAGAGGCCCTAAGCAGCCATGGGGTGGTTCCAGGATGAGGGAGCCTGCACATGTGTGTGTCCAGAGTGGGTACTGACAGCCTGTCCTTTGCAGGGGCTGGCACTGGTGATGTTGCCGTGGTGATTGTGGACCCGCAGGGGAGGCGGGATACAGTAGAGGTGGCGCTGGAGGACAAGGGTGACAACACGTTCCGCTGCACGTACAGGCCTGTGATGGAGGGGCCACACACAGTGCATGTGGCGTTTGCTGGTGCACCCATCACCCGAAGTCCTTTCCCTGTCCACGTGGCAGAAGGTAAGGGTGCTTCGCCTCACCAAAGCCAGACCCAGAAAGCTTACCACCAAACTACAGGTCTGAGGATTAATGAGAAATGCAGCATTTAATCCACAGGGTTAGAGGTGGGGCTGACAGCTAGCTGTGGGCTTGAGACAGGCAGGAGCAACTAGGTAGGACTTGGTTGCAGGGGGTGGGAAATCTCCCTTATCATCCGTCCACTCCAAGGAGGCTGGTTTGGGTAAGAGGAGGGTCAGAGAACACAGGGAAAGAGACCAGAGTGTGGGCCATACAGCAGGGTTGGGAGAGGAGTCACAGGGCTACACTGGCAAGAACACAGGGCATGCTCTCACCCATGTGCGAGGTCCTCGGTTGGTGAACGTACCCCCAACTGCTTCTCTCCCTGTACTCAGTGCCCTTGCTGCCGCCCACCCCCTCTGTACCCATCATCCACCAAGCCAAGAGAGTGGCGCCACGTTAGTACTCGCCAGTGGAGGTGGGGCCAGGCATGTCCATCGCTGACTGGCCTCACCTGTGCTTGTGGCATGCCCACCTGGTGTGGATCGCTCCCATTCTGTGGCATTCTGTGACAGGCTGGCGTGCCAAGCCATTGCGTGTTCTCTGGCAGGTTTAGTTTTGTTTTTCTGTTTGCCTGGTAGTTTCTGTCATAAAACTTAGATTCTGTCCCACTGTCTATCAGTGTCCTGTGCCTGGCCCTGGCTGCTGAGCCACTCTGTACTCTGTGGTAGAGTCTGAGTTACGTGCCACTAGCTGTGTTCTCTGGCAGGCCTAGATTATGTGTCAGTGTTAGTTTTGTGGTACCCCATGTGCTCCATGCCATTTTCTGTATTGTACCAGGCTGGTTTCCATGCAGTGCCCATGCAAAGTGGAAGGCTTGATGCTACATGGAACACGTCTTGTTCCATGGCGGTGCTGGATGTTTTGTGGCATGCCACAGCTTGTGAGGCAGCTATGGTGGTACTGAGAAGGCCTAGGGCTGTAGGTGGAAAGCCTTAAGTGTGGATTGAGAGCTTGTCTCTTAGCCCACTCAGTGTGAAATCTGCCATGTCTTTGTCTCAAGTGGCTCTGAGGAAAGGCTCTGACCTGGGCCTGCAGCCAGATCTCTGCCCAGCGCCAAGCATTGCTCCCAGCAGTCCCAGTTCTGTGGTGGTCACAGAAAGCATGGGGCAGGGTTGCATGAGGCCATGCCCAGTGCCGGGGAGGAGTTAAGAGATCCATGCCGGGTAAGGTGGTCACTGATGAGGTACTTGGCCTTCGTTCAGAGCCCTTCAGCACCCAATCCTTCCATCTCTTCCTCTCCCCAGCCTGTAATCCCAATGCCTGCCATGCCTCTGGGCGGGGTCTGCAGCCCAAAGGTGTCCGAGTGAAAGAAGTGGCTGACTTCAAGGTGTTCACCAAGGGTGCTGGCAGCGGAGAACTCAAGGTCACAGTCAAGGGTCCAAGTGAGTGCCAGGGCCCAGGGTTCAGGGACTGGACAGTGACCTGAGGGCAGTGACAGCCAGGACACAAAACCCCATCCTGAGAGACACAGTGACTAGAGGCCCATGGACTCTCCTCTCTTCCTCAGTTTCCCAGTCTGAAAATTGGAGCTAGTTGTGTGCTACACTGCGCTCTTGTGCTCAGGAATGACGCATGGTCCCACCATAAGTTTTAGCTCTGCCTTCTAGTAGCACCTCCCTCAGATAGGCCTAGGTCCCCAGGGTTCCTTGAGAAGCCTAAGAACCTGGGACTCCCAGATGTTTGACCTGTACTCCTGGACCCTCATTTCCTCAGAGGGCACAGAGGAGCCAGTGAAAGTCCGGGAGGCTGGGGATGGTGTGTTCGAGTGCGAGTACTACCCAGTGGTGCCTGGAAAGTATGTGGTGACCATCACCTGGGGTGGCTATGCCATTCCCCGCAGGTAAGCACAACGCGCCCTCCCTGTCTGGGTCTTCCTGCCTGGGTCATTGGCTACAAGGAAAGGAAGTTGCTCCCTGGAGATTTGAAAGAAGAGGGATGCCTCTTGCAGTAGTACTTACTGATACTGATGTCTTTCCTTTTCCTAGTCCTTTTGAGGTCCAGGTGAGCCCTGAGGCTGGAACCCAGAAAGTGCGAGCATGGGGTCCTGGTTTGGAGACTGGCCAGGTGGGGAAGTCAGCTGACTTTGTGGTGGAAGCCATTGGCACAGAAGTGGGGACTCTGGGTAAGTGGCCGGGTAGTGTAAGGGATGTGATAAAGAACCAATCCTGAGAGTAACTGGGGAAGACAGTGAAAACCCTGAAGGGTGTCAGGATATACACAGAGTGGGGGCAGAAGGAAACACAGAGGACCTGCCTGAGAGGCCTAGCTGCCTCTTGTGCTCTCTCTGACTCGTCCCACCTCTCCCCAGGCTTCTCCATCGAGGGGCCCTCACAAGCCAAGATAGAGTGTGATGACAAGGGTGATGGTTCCTGTGACGTGCGGTACTGGCCTACTGAGCCCGGGGAGTATGCCGTGCATGTCATCTGTGATGACGAGGACATCCGTGACTCACCCTTCATTGCCCACATTCAGCCAGCCCCACCAGACTGCTTCCCAGACAAGGTGGGGTCCTAGCTCCCACACTCTGTCTGGACTGGGCTCGGGTGCACTGGTCCCCATCCTGTCCCCAACCCAGCCCTCCTCTCTTGCCTGGAACAGGTAAAAGCATTTGGGCCTGGCCTGGAGCCCACTGGCTGCATCGTGGACAAGCCTGCCGAGTTCACCATTGATGCCCGTGCTGCCGGCAAGGGAGATCTAAAGCTCTATGCCCAGGTGAGTCATCACTGTCCCCCCTCCCTGGGCTCTACTACCCCAGACAGGGGCCCCAGAGGGGAGGTTGTAGCACCCCAGAAAGACAGGATGGAATCACATGTAGTTCTATGGAAAATTAAAACCATATTTTATTACAGACGATAATCTTAAAAACACGTTACCCCGAGCCGGGCGTGGTGGCGCACGCCTTTAATCCCAGCACTCGGGAGGCAGAGGTGGGCGGATCGCTGTGAGTTCAAGGCCAGCCTGGTCTACAAAGTGAGTCCAGGACAGCCAAGGCTAACACAGAGAGACCCTGTCTCGAAAAAAAAAAACAAAAAAACAAAAAACAAAAAAAAAAACACGTTACCCCAAAATTCATTTTTGAATCAACAATTTGAAGTTGAAAGATGATTTTACCATAGATGACACTGACTTCAAGTCAGTTTAACAAATCAGTGCCCACTGCCCCCTAAAGTTCTTGAAGCTCCAAGGAGAAAGTTCTTTAAAAAGCCTATTAATCAATTTTAGGAACATTGATTTGGCCCAGCCTCTCTCTGACTAACACATAAGCCGGGAAACAGGCCTGTGACAGGTGGTCTCGTGCCAAGCCTTTGGCCTCTGGGGTAGATACCGGCCACCAAAGCATATGACGCTAGACCCACTGCCTGACACCAGTGGCTGGACCTTGAGTGGGCTGGATGGGAAGGGAGGAGTGCAGAGTCTGCCTGCTCCAGCAGAGGGCGCACGGAGAGACCCTGTGGCCTCCTCTGCTCCCGTGACGGGTTCTTGCCTGGTGCCACAGGATGCAGATGGCTGCCCCATCGACGTCAAGGTGATCCCCAATGGAGATGGCACCTTCCGCTGCTCCTACGTGCCTACCAAGCCCATCAAGCATACTATCATCATCTCCTGGGGAGGTGTCAACGTGCCCAAGAGCCCCTTCAGGGTATGTCTACCAGCCCTGTCCCTTGCACACTGCCAGGGGACCCAGAGGAGTGTGGGCCCCATGCAGCACATGTTGGCTCCTGGACCCTCTGCACCTTTCTGTCTCCGAGGTCCCCACAAAGAGGCTAAGACTGGCCAAGCTGGGGCTGCGGGTGGGGAGTTGTGGGGAAAGGTTAGCCTTGACCAAGGCTCACTCGCTAAGCACGAAACCCCTACCCGCAGGTGAATGTGGGAGAAGGCAGCCATCCTGAGCGGGTAAAGGTGTATGGCCCTGGAGTGGAGAAGACAGGCCTTAAGGCCAATGAGCCCACCTATTTCACAGTGGACTGCAGTGAAGCCGGGCAAGGTACGCAACTCCTTCTGGGCACGTTCTGGATGGAAAGGGCTTGGATCCACTGGAGCCAGTTGCCTGAACACAGTTCCAGGAGATTCTAATGGGAGAAGTTCTTGAGCCTTGTTCATGCCCTCCCACCCTCCCTCTCCCTCTCCCCTTCCCCTCCCCCTCCCCAGGTGATGTAAGCATTGGTATCAAGTGCGCACCTGGTGTCGTGGGGCCTGTGGAAGCCGACATCGACTTTGACATCATCAAGAATGACAATGACACTTTCACAGTCAAGTACACACCTCCGGGGGCCGGCCACTACACCATCATGGTGCTGTTTGCCAACCAGGTACTGTAGCCCTCAGCTGTTGGTAGCCGTGGGCTTGCATGCTAAAGATCTGGGAAGGCTGTTGGAAATGAGTTGTTTCTGGCGCAGAATGCAGTCACACCAAAGCTGTGGAGTGAGTCCTTTGTGTGTGTGCCAACACAGATGGTGCTTTCCTGACCAGCATCTAGCTTAATACTGTCCCCTGACAAATTTAACCAAGCCTTTTCCACATCCAGGAAATCCCTGCCAGTCCCTTCCACATCAAGGTGGACCCATCCCATGATGCTAGCAAGGTCAAGGCCGAGGGCCCTGGGCTGAGCCGCACAGGTAGGTGTCTGAGCAAATATGGAGCTGGTATAAGTTGGGGTTGCGGTTTATTGGTTTCCAGGCCCTCACTGCCATCTCTTGGGGTCTTCCAGGTGTGGAAGTTGGAAAGCCAACTCACTTTACTGTGCTGACCAAGGGGGCCGGCAAGGCCAAGCTGGATGTGCATTTTGCTGGGGCAGCCAAGGGCGAGGCCGTGCGGGACTTCGAAATTATTGACAACCATGACTATTCGTACACAGTCAAGTACACTGCTGTCCAGCAGGTATGTCTAATCCCCTTGTGCCTTCCCCTGTGCTGCTGGTGGGGCCTGACTATAACCTCCTCAGCCTCATCAGACCCGTTGAGGGCTCTTGGTCATCTCCTACCTCCTGTCCACTCTTGTTCTAGATCAATGAGCTGCAGCGTCCACGGGGCTGTTACTAAGCTGTATCTAAGTCACCCCATTCTGACTTTCTCTTCTCCTCAATAGGGCAACATGGCAGTAACAGTGACCTATGGTGGGGACCCTGTCCCCAAAAGTCCCTTTGTGGTGAATGTAGCACCCCCATTGGACCTCAGCAAAGTCAAAGTTCAAGGCCTTAACAGCAGTACGTGAAGAGCCACCTTGGGGTAGAGGGGTATATGGGTGAGTGGCAGGAGTTGACTCACGGTCTCCTTTGCCTTCTGTACAGAGGTAGCTGTGGGACAGGAACAGGCATTCTCGGTGAATACAAGAGGCGCTGGTGGTCAGGGCCAACTTGATGTGCGGATGACCTCACCGTCCCGAAGGCCCATCCCCTGCAAACTGGAGCCTGGTGGTGGAGCAGAAGCCCAGGCTGTGCGGTACATGCCCCCTGAAGAAGGACCATACAAGGTGGACATCACCTATGACGGTCACCCAGTGCCTGGCAGCCCCTTTGCTGTGGAAGGTGTCTTGCCCCCTGACCCCTCCAAGGTAAATGTATGGGGGCTGGTGGCATCCAGGAGTTGGGGGCTGGTAGAAAAGATGGATGAGTTATAGGCAGAGGCCAGAAGGACACACGTGCCTAGAGTAGGCACACCCAGGGCCAGAGGCATCCTTTATGAAGGACCTGTCCTCAAGACAGCCTGGCTGTTAAGATCCTGGCCTTGGAATCTGACCTGAGCTTGAGTCCCACTGTTACTTCACCTCTGTATCACTGTGTTTTCCTGGAGTTGTAAAGCCCTTGGCAGACACAGAGGCTGGTAGCTTAGGAGAAGCTAAGTTCAGGAGACTAACATATGTGCTCATCTTCCTAGGTCTGCGCTTACGGGCCTGGTCTCAAGGGCGGGCTTGTAGGCACTCCTGCACCATTCTCCATTGACACCAAAGGGGCCGGCACTGGAGGCCTGGGGCTGACCGTTGAGGGCCCCTGTGAAGCCAAGATTGAGTGCCAAGACAATGGTGATGGATCCTGTGCTGTCAGCTACCTGCCCACAGAGCCAGGCGAGTACACCATCAATATCCTGTTTGCTGAAGCCCACATCCCCGGCTCACCTTTCAAAGCCACCATCCAGCCTGTGTTCGACCCAAGCAAGGTGAGGGCCAGTGGGCCAGGCCTGGAGCGTGGCAAGGCTGGAGAGGCAGCCACCTTCACCGTGGACTGCTCGGAAGCGGGTGAGGCTGAGCTCACCATCGAGATCCTGTCAGACGCTGGTGTCAAAGCTGAGGTGCTGATTCAAAACAACGCGGATGGCACCTACCATATCACCTACAGCCCTGCCTTCCCTGGCACCTACACCATCACCATCAAGTATGGCGGCCACCCCATACCCAAGTTCCCTACCCGTGTCCATGTGCAGCCTGCAGTTGATACCAGTGGCGTCAAGGTCTTTGGGCCTGGTGTGGAGCCACATGGTAAGAGAGGAACAGCACACCGTGTCAAGTTATGGGGCTAGGTCTGGAAGAAGGGAGGAGAGCTGGGGGAAGGGGATGGGAAAATGGAGGTTTCAGGGGCTCAACACCCCCAGAAAAGGAACAAGGGGATCCAACAGGCCATGAAGATTAGTCTCTGCTCTTGTGACAAAATGGCACCTGGAGCTTTGAACTAGTCAGTTAAAGGCATCTCAGACCCAATAAAGCTGAGAGTGTCTAAAAGGGCACAGCGAGACAGCTGTGTCTTAGGGAGCATCAAGAATCAGGGCATGGTTACACCACGAGTGGCCTGCTTTTGAGAGCCCGGCTCAGCTAGGACTGAGCTGAGGATGCAGTCCTCAGCCTGGCAGAGCACTACTGAAGGCAGAGGGTGGCACTAACTAGTGAAGGGAGCAAAGGCAGAAGGAAAGGCCTGAGACTCACAAGGCTGCAGAGAGGTGGCTAGGCTCCACTTGAAGGAACAGCTGTGGAGTGAGGGATGAGGAGGGGGCTGCATGAAGGCTGAGCATGCCTCCCTGGATCTAGGTGTCCTGCGGGAGGTGACCACTGAGTTTACTGTGGATGCGAGGTCTCTAACAGCCACAGGTGGCAACCATGTGACAGCCCGTGTGCTCAACCCCTCGGGCGCTAAGACAGACACCTATGTGACAGACAATGGGGACGGCACCTACCGAGTGCAGTACACAGCCTACGAAGAGGGTAAGGAGTGTGTGTGAGGAGGAGCGGATTGCAGGATGCTCAGGTGGGGTGGGGTCTGCTCTCCCTGACTGACTGACCGGCTTCCAGGTGTGCATTTGGTGGAGGTGCTGTATGATGACGTAGCTGTGCCCAAGAGCCCCTTCCGAGTGGGTGTGACTGAAGGCTGTGACCCCACCAGAGTCCGGGCCTTCGGTCCAGGCCTGGAGGGCGGCTTGGTCAACAAGGCTAACCGCTTCACTGTGGAAACAAGGTATTCTTCTCTTTGCCTAACCTTGACCCAGAGTCATGTCCATCTTGATCTCTTCTGTCTGCCCTTCCCATGTGTCTGTCACCCCACTTCATCCTATTTCAGAGGTGACCAAGATCATTCCTCTTCCTGTATTGGGCGCCCAGCAGCCCAACCCTCTCTCTTCCTCCCTGTCTCCCAACCCCTGCCATACCTTTCCCTGGCTCTGGAACAGCTGACAGGAGTGTTATTTTTAGGGGTGCTGGCACAGGAGGCCTTGGCCTAGCCATTGAGGGCCCCTCAGAAGCTAAGATGTCATGCAAGGACAACAAAGATGGTAGTTGCACAGTGGAGTACATCCCCTTCACCCCTGGAGACTACGATGTCAACATCACCTTTGGGGGACAGCCCATCCCAGGTGGGCAAAGAGGGTGGGGTGGAATCTGGGAAGAGGGTGATAGGACGCTGAGGTCACAAGGAAAACTGGGAGTAAAAGTGGAGGTGGAGATTTGCAGAGGGGCCAGGATGTGCTATGGATGTGCTAACCCTCCAGTTCATCCCCAGAGGCCCTTGCACCAGACTTTGGTCATACAGACCCACTGACTAGACTTGCTGTCCTACAGCCTAGCTGCTTGCATATGCCATGTCCTCTTCCGTTATTGTAGGAACTAGTTCTGATAAAACATGACACTGTTTTCTCTTTATTACTTTTGCATATCTTCTTCATATTTCAGCCACGATGTCAAAAGACACAAGCTGTTTTAAATATATTCTGTTTTTAACATTTTAATGATTAAGGAGAGCTTTCTTCCCAGCCTGAGTCCAAGGACATGAAGTTTGTCCCAACTCATCTGCAGTCAAATTTGCTTGCTCTTGTTTTTTGTTTTTTGTTTTTTTTTTTTTTCATAGCACATTCAAAACTGCTTTCCCATGTTGGCCTCTCTCGGTTGCCCTCTCCATAGACCCTCAGCACAGGAAGGCAGACCTGGCCAGGTCATGGGTAGAGGTTAGCCACCACCACCATCTCCTCCTCCTCTGTACTCTCATCCTCCTAGGAAGCCCATTCCGAGTCCCTGTGAAGGATGTGGTGGACCTTGGGAAGGTGAAGTGCTCAGGACCAGGGCTAGGGACCGGCGTCAGGGCTCGGGTACCTCAGACCTTCACAGTGGACTGCAGTCAAGCTGGCCGGGCCCCTCTGCAGGTGGCTGTGCTGGGCCCCACAGGTATGGAATGTCTGAGCAGAGAGGGGTAAGTGGAGCGAGGTTCCAGGAGGCCCTTTTGACATATGCCTCACCTTTGCCCAGGTGTAGCTGAGCCTGTGGAGGTGCGTGACAATGGGGATGGCACCCACACTGTCCACTACACACCTGCTACGGATGGGCCCTATACGGTAGCTGTCAAGTATGCTGACCAGGAGGTGCCACGCAGGTGAGGACCAGCCTTGGACAATCCATGCTGAGCTCTAGAGAGCTTCTCTTAGGGCCAGGCCTTGGGCAGAGTCATCCTTGTTTATCTAACCCTCCTTCCTGGGACTGCTCATCCTGCCTTGAAGATATTATCACTCCAGGAGCTTCAGCACCAAATCAGCATCTAGGAAAAGAGGCTAGAAAGCCTACAGACTCTCCTCTTTAAACAAGCAACAGCAGGCTGGGCCATGGTGGTGTGAGCCTTTAATCCCAGCACTTGGGAGGCAGAGGCAGGTGATCTCTGTGAGTTCGAGGCCAGCCTGGTCTACAAAGTCCAGGACAGCCAAAGCTACACAGAGAAACCCTGACTTGAAAAAACAAACAAAAAACAAAAACAAAAACAAAACAACAAGCAACAGCAGCTTCCTTTGGAGAAAAATGCTACGTTCCATGGGTCCTTCTGTGACCTTCTCCAAGACTCAAGATGTCACCGGCCCTGGGAACCAGCCCCTTTATGCTGCCCTGCAGAGTCATTCGTTCTGCCTATGTGTAGGAAGGCTCCCAATTCCCAAGTACCAACTCCCTGACAACTATCCCTTCCTCTGTCTTCCAAGCCCTTTCAAGATCAAAGTGCTTCCAGCCCATGATGCCAGCAAGGTGCGGGCCAGCGGCCCCGGCCTCAACGCCTCCGGCATCCCTGCCAGCCTTCCTGTGGAGTTCACCATTGATGCTCGGGATGCTGGGGAGGGGCTGCTCACTGTCCAGATCCTGGTGAGTCTAAGCACAGCCCGCCTCCCAGCTGGACTGTGTGGACACAGGCAGACTTGACATCTCCATTTCCTCTAGGATCCTGAGGGTAAACCAAAGAAGGCCAACATCCGGGACAATGGGGACGGCACATACACTGTGTCCTACCTGCCAGACATGAGTGGTCGCTATACCATCACCATCAAGTATGGAGGCGATGAGATCCCATACTCGCCCTTCCGTATCCATGCCCTGCCTACAGGGGATGCCAGCAAGTGCCTTGTTACAGGTCAGCGCCAACTCTGCATCCCTTCTCATGAACCAACCCCCTCAGAGTACATTCAGACCCCAAGCCCAGGGTAATGCTGGCAAAGGGCCTATCCCGCTCCCCAGCCCTGCTCCCCAGCCCCGCTCCCCAGCCCCAACCTCAGCCCCTAACCCCAGCCCCTGCCCCAACCAGCTCATCTTGAGCCTTCATGACCTAACTTTCATGTCTGTTTCCAGTGTCCATTGGAGGCCATGGCCTGGGTGAGTGCTGTTCTGTCTCTTCCTTTGCTAGGGCTGGAGGCTATGGGAAGAGCTGGAGAAGGGGAGCTGGACACAGCCACACAGACCCTCATCTGGCTTTTTTATTTCATGTGGTAGGTGCCTGCCTGGGCCCCAGAATCCAGATTGGAGAGGAGACTGTGATTACAGTGGACGCCAAGGCAGCAGGCAAGGGGAAGGTGACCTGCACGGTGTCCACGCCCGATGGGGCCGAACTTGATGTGGATGTGGTTGAGAACCATGACGGTACCTTCGATATCTACTACACGGCACCTGAGCCGGGCAAATACGTCATCACCATCCGCTTTGGGGGTGAACACATCCCCAACAGCCCCTTCCACGTGCTGGTAAGCTTATGGTCATGGTGGGGCTGGAGGATGGGGATGGGGGCGCGCACAGTATGCCTCTTAGTAGCTGCAGGAGATCCCAGGAGCAATCCTCAAGGAATCAGAGAACTTGTCCCCATGGCTGATGAATGTCTGAAGCCGGCGTACTCTACCTAGAATTGACGCTCTGTAGTCCCTGTGACCTCCCAAAGTGCAGGGAGGTGGCCCTGCTCCACTTCTGACCTCAGAGGTGTCCTCGCTCTCTGAAGGCACTCACTTCTTCAGTCCTGGGCCACTCTGAGTCAGTTCTGGGATCTAGGTCCCACCACATTATGTGCTCTGTGCCTTGCTCCCCAGGCATGTGACCCCCTGCCTCATGTGGAGGAGCCCGTGGAAGTGCTGCAGCCGCACCAGCCCTATGCCCCGCTCCGGCCTGGCACCTGCCCCACACACTGGGTACTAGAGCTTCTGCGCAGGCCTCGCCATCCTCCTGCTCCCCACTTCATTCTGCACTTCTGTTCTTCTGCAGGCTTGGGCCGTGGTGGGGCCTCTCAGGGAATAGGCATAGAATGGGCAGATCTGGGTACGGCACCCCGTCTTTTGATGGCACCCCTTCTTTTGCAGCTGATGCACCTCTCCTGGCACTTGGGTTTCACTATGAACCTTCTTGCTCTTTCCTCACTCTGACTTCAGTCACACAGCAGGCCGCACTCCCAAGCCTTCCCCGCCAATGCTCCCTCCTCTCACCCACCACAGGCCACAGAGGAGCCCGTGGTGCCCATGGAGCCACTGGAGTCCATGCTGAGGCCCTTCAACTTGGTCATCCCCTTCACTGTGCAGAAAGGGGAGCTCACAGGTAATGGGGAAGCAGAGCCACACAAGAGCAGGCCCTGAGACAGCCGGGGCGTGTGGTGGGAGAAACCAGAGTCCTGCATGTGTGTCTGCCTTTCAGGCGAGGTCCGGATGCCCTCTGGTAAGACAGCACGTCCCAACATCACTGACAACAAGGATGGTACCATCACGGTGAGATACGCACCCACAGAGAAAGGCCTGCACCAGATGGGGATCAAATATGATGGCAACCACATCCCTGGTGAGTTGGGAGCAGGAGAGAGGAGCTGACACCATGTTTGTTGGTCCTGCCTTCCTCCTTTAAATAAATATATAAGCACCTGCCATGCACAGGCACCAAGGGGGGTCCTGGGCGGGGGGAATGTGTGTTCTGGTGGGTGATGGGCTTCTAAGAGCCAGGTCCATATGGCAGCGACACAGGGTTCGGCAACCAAGGCCGTTGAAGATGCTGGGGGCTGAGTGGGTACAGGAAGCCCCTGTCCCTGTGCTAATGCAGCTCCATCTGTCACTACCCAGGGAGTCCTCTGCAGTTCTATGTGGATGCCATCAACAGCCGCCATGTCAGTGCCTATGGACCAGGTCTGAGCCATGGCATGGTCAACAAGCCTGCCACCTTCACAATTGTCACCAAGGATGCTGGAGAAGGTGAGGAGAGATGCCAAGAGAGTTGAAGGGGCTTGCCAGGAGCAGGCACAAGGGCAGACCCTCTGATCTCAGCCCACTGTCACCGACAGGGGGACTGTCACTGGCTGTGGAGGGCCCATCCAAGGCAGAGATCACCTGCAAGGACAACAAGGATGGCACCTGCACCGTGTCCTACCTGCCCACAGCACCTGGAGACTACAGCATCATTGTGCGTTTCGATGACAAGCACATTCCGGGGAGCCCCTTCACAGCCAAGATCACAGGTGAGGTGGACATTCAGGGGCGTATGACCTGCCACACACGTGCTCAAGTCAGTTCACTTGGGCCATTTGGACAGAGACTGCTGGGGAGGGTGGAAAACATCTTGGGATAAACGTAAGGACGCTGCACTCCACAACAGGCAAGGAACATTCACCACTCCATGCTTTAAAAGACACTATCATCATCTGGGCTCGGTGGCACATGACTGTAACCCCAGCACTGGAAGGCAGAGGCAGGAGGATCTCTGTGAGTTCAAGGCCAGCCTGGTCTACAAAAGGAATCCAGGACAGTCACAGCAACATAGAGAAAGCCTGTCTCAAAATAAACACACACACACACACACACACACACACACACACACACACACACACACACACACACACCACATACCACACACACACAAAGCCAAAAAACCAAAAAACAAAAAATAAACCCACAAAAGACATCATTCAGTTTTCAACTTACTCTTAAGAAGGTAGGGAATAGCCAGACACACACCTTTTAATCCCAGCCCTCCAGAGGCAGAGACAGGCAGATCCCTGTGAGTTCGAGGCCATCCTGGTCTACAAAGTGAGTCTAGAGCAGCCAGGGCTACACGGAGAAACCCTGTCTCCAAAAACAAAAACAAACAAAAATAGAATGCTGACACTCTTTTGATACCTTGAGACAACTCAGAGACAGATTAGCACTGTGACTAGAGCCATATATAGTGAGAGTCTAGTCTGGTGTTTTGTTTTGTCACGCCATGTGACTCAGGATTAAATACATTAGGGCCCCAGGAGGGTCTTAGCTCTTTTAGGACTGAGGCAGGCACAGCGAGCAGGGATGCTGGTCCTTCGGAGGTCGTTAGTACTTAAGATGAATGCGGACCACGGGTGCTAGAGCCCGACTGGGCTCAACGGCCTGACCTATCCCAACCACCTCACAGGGGACGACTCAATGAGAACATCTCAGCTTAATGTGGGCACCTCCACGGATGTGTCACTGAAGATCACCGAGAGTGACCTCAGCCAGCTGACAGCCAGTATCCGTGCCCCTTCGGGCAACGAGGAGCCATGCCTGCTAAAGCGCCTGCCCAACAGACACATTGGTGAGCACGGAGACTCATGGGGGGTGCTTGCGTGGGGGGTGGGGCTCAGGAACATTCTGCCTACTGTCCTCTCTCCACAGGGATCTCCTTTACCCCCAAGGAGGTTGGTGAACATGTGGTGAGTGTACGCAAGAGTGGCAAGCACGTCACCAACAGCCCCTTTAAGATTTTGGTGGGGCCTTCAGAGATCGGCGATGCCAGCAAAGTTCGCGTCTGGGGCAAGGGCCTTTCGGAGGGGCACACCTTCCAGGTGGCAGAGTTCATTGTGGACACTCGCAATGCAGGTGCGTCTCACCCCAGAGTCCCCTATCCAGTTAGCACTCCACAGATCCTCGTCCCACTTTCCACACCCTCCTCCCCTGGGCGTCTTGGACCTGTTGGGACTCAGTCTGCAGCCCACTGGGGGAAAGTGAATGTCTCCAGTCAGCTCTGTCATACTTAAGAGAAAGCTCTGCTCTCCTGAGCTTCTTGGTCCCCACTCACTAGAATCCAAGAGGACTGCAGTATGACATTTTCCAGAATGCCTCTTTAGTGGGCCTTGATGACGACAAACCCCCGGCTCACGTCTCTGCCTCTCATGGAGCCGCTTTCCTCAGTGGTCACTAGACTCGTTTGACGTCAGTTCTAGGCAGTCTTCTGTATGGGGCAGGGGAGCAGGGTGGGTATGGGTTTACTAGGCTCGGGGATGTGCTCATTTTCTTCCCCTTAGGCTCATTTCCTCATTTTCTTCCCCTTAGGCTATGGAGGTCTGGGGCTAAGCATTGAAGGTCCTAGCAAGGTGGACATTAACTGTGAGGACATGGAGGACGGTACATGCAAAGTCACCTACTGCCCTACCGAACCGGGCACCTACATCATCAACATCAAGTTTGCTGACAAACATGTGCCTGGTAAGGCCCTGTGGGGCTTAGTGGGAACAAACTTAGTGTCCAGGCAGGTGACCCGTGGACCTGATTCTTCCTTTCTCACCTTCAGGAAGCCCCTTCACTGTGAAGGTGACTGGCGAGGGACGCATGAAGGAAAGCATCACCCGGCGCAGACAGGCACCTTCCATTGCCACCATTGGTAGCACCTGTGACCTCAACCTCAAGATCCCAGGTAGACCCTGCAGAGGAAGAGAAAGGCCAGGGTGGAGCAGGGTCAGCCATGAGGAGCCTACCCTGGGGCCTCTCTGCTGCTTGCCTCTCTCCTCACCTCCTGTCACCCGGCTCTGCGCTTTCTATAGGAAACTGGTTTCAGATGGTGTCTGCCCAGGAGCGCCTGACGCGCACCTTCACACGCAGCAGTCACACATACACCCGCACAGAGAGGACAGAGATCAGCAAGACTCGGGGTGGGGAGACCAAGCGCGAAGTCCGAGTGGAGGAGTCCACCCAGGTTGGCGGAGACCCTTTCCCTGCCGTTTTTGGTGACTTCCTGGGCCGGGAACGCCTAGGCTCCTTCGGCAGCATCACCCGGCAGCAAGAAGGTGAGCAGGGAGCACCGGGACCTGGGGTCCTCACGGGGAGACTGGGGCCTCATCCCTGTCCACCTTGGCCTAGATGGCCAAGACAGGTCTGAGCAGGGAAGGGAGTTCACTGAGGAGGGAGGGGACCGTGGAGCCCAGGTACAGGCTCCCATTGGCTTAACATCACTCCAACCCTTCAGGTGAGGCCAGCTCTCAGGACATGACAGCGCAGGTGACCAGCCCATCTGGCAAGACGGAAGCTGCAGAGATTGTTGAGGGAGAGGACAGCGCATACAGTGTGCGTTTTGTGCCCCAGGAGATGGGTCCCCACACAGTCACGGTCAAGTACCGTGGCCAACACGTGCCTGGAAGCCCTTTTCAGTTCACCGTGGGTCCACTGGGTGAAGGTGGTGCCCACAAGGTGCGGGCTGGAGGCACAGGGCTGGAGCGAGGTGTAGCTGGTGTGCCAGGTAAGGGGCAGAAACCAGGGGGGAGCTTGGGGCCATGGCGGTCAATGTGACTGGCAATGGCACTCAGATGCCACCCCTACCCTTCTGTCTCCCAGCTGAGTTTAGCATCTGGACCCGAGAAGCTGGTGCTGGGGGCCTGTCTATTGCTGTGGAAGGTCCCAGCAAGGCAGAGATTGCATTTGAAGACCGCAAAGATGGTTCTTGTGGTGTCTCCTACGTTGTCCAGGAGCCAGGTAGATGTTCATACTTGGGTGGGGACTGGGCTGCCCCCGCCACCCTCATCTCTCCCGGGTTTCTGCTCGCTGACCAATGGGCTGTGGGACTCCTTTTCTACCCCAAGTCCCTTCACCCACTCAGAGCTGAGCCCTGATCCAATGAGTTTGCCCTTGGATGAGGCTGGGCTGGGGTAAGTTTGCCCCTTCTGCTGACTGGCCTCCTTCCCCAGGTGACTATGAGGTCTCCATCAAGTTCAATGATGAGCACATCCCAGACAGCCCTTTTGTGGTGCCTGTGGCCTCCCTCTCAGATGATGCTCGCCGTCTCACCGTCACCAGCCTCCAGGTCTGTGCCCAGGGCGGGGCCTGCGAGAAGTCAGGAATCTAGGTGGGCAGGCCCACATGCCAGTGACTTAGCAGTGACCTTGACAGACGAGTTGGCTGCAGTCCCTTCTCCCACTGTATACAGCATGGGCCAGGGCCCTTTGGGGAGTATGTCTGCACCCCAGTGAAAGCCCCTATTTTGGCTGTATGTCTTGTTTGTGCTTTTGACAAGCATTGTCTCACCGTCCTTCCTGAGAGCTGGCATTTCTTGTCATGGCATTTGTTACACCTTCTTCTGCACGTTTGTAACTAATGACTTCTAAGTACATAAAATCAATACAAAATTAACAGAAGCCAGTTTGCAGAGGACTCCTGAGCAGGCACATATAGCCACAGGGCCTGGGCTGCACCTCTCCTGGCCACTGTGACCAGCTGTACTTTTTCCTGATGTGACATCTAGAAAGGTCTCCTTCCTTCTGCCACACAGAATGTATACCATGCAGGCTTTCAGCGAGCCACGGTGGCAAATGGACACGCTGTCAAAGAGCTGTTATGTATGGACAAGGGGAGGGCCTTGCCCCACATCCTTTTAGCTTCCCTACAAGGCAGTCCTATCAGGCATCGGTGAACCCCTCCACTCTAGCCCAGGCTTCTATCCTCCTACCTGCAAAGCCCTTCTTGTGCTCTCTCCAGTGGCCCCCCCATGCTCACCCCGCCTAAAGAAGTGTTCTTGAGGCAATCTATACTCAGCCTGCCACACCCAAGCTCTTTCGTGCCTGCAGCCCTCACAGCACTGTCATGCTCCGCTACAAGGCCTGCATCACACGGTGTCTGGCCTGTGCTTCCTCAGCTGAGACATGGATACATCACTCCTCATCCCCTGTGGTACCCAGCATGGTTAGGATGGTGCCTAGCACACTGCAGGTGGATGCAGAGAATGGCAGCCTTTGCCTTCTCAGACCTCCCTTTGATCTGGGCTGGCAGGCAGGGGCCAGGCTGGAGAGGTGGGGGCATTGAGCTGGCCGAACAGTAAAGAGCAGCACTGCACTGCAGAGAGGATTGGTATAGCCCCAGCTTCCCAGGACTCTGAATATGCTCTGTGGTCTTTGCAGGAGACAGGGCTTAAGGTGAACCAGCCAGCATCTTTCGCAGTTCAGCTTAACGGGGCACGTGGCGTGATTGATGCTCGGGTCCACACACCCTCAGGAGCTGTGGAGGAGTGCTATGTCTCCGAACTGGACAGCGGTGAGCTGGCCCTTCTCCTGACATCTCCTGCCAGGCCAGGATCTCTGGGGAAGGGGTAGAGAAAGGCAGAGGCTCACTCACCAACCTCCCGCCTCACAGATAAGCATACCATCCGCTTCATCCCCCACGAGAACGGTGTCCACTCGATTGATGTCAAGTTCAATGGTGCCCACATCCCTGGAAGCCCCTTCAAGATCCGTGTTGGGGAGCAGAGCCAAGCTGGGGACCCAGGCTTAGTGTCAGCCTACGGGCCTGGGCTTGAAGGAGGCACTACTGGTGAGCAACTGAAGCAGGGTTAGGTTTGGGGGGGAGTAGTGCCTGCAGTAGTGGCCTGCAGAGCCTCACCCTGGCTGCCTGCCTTCTTTCTTACTTTCGGCCTCTCTCCCTCTGCCCTTCAGGTGTGTCATCAGAGTTCATTGTGAACACCCAGAATGCAGGCTCGGGGGCCTTGTCAGTCACCATTGACGGCCCTTCCAAGGTGCAGCTGGACTGTCGGGAGTGTGCTGAGGGCCACGTGGTCACTTACACTCCCATGGCCCCTGGTAACTACCTCATTGCCATCAAGTATGGCGGCCCTCAGCACATTGTGGGCAGCCCCTTCAAAGCAAAGGTCACAGGTGAGTACCCTGAGTGGACGGGTCATGGAGCCTATCCTAGCTGATCCCAGCGGTCATTAACATTTGGCTGTAGTCTGCCCTCGGTTACAGACAAGTTACTGTAGTGGAGGTGGGCCTGGCTAGGCAGCATCCCATTCTGTAGAGCTGTGCATCTTTAAAAATACAAATCTTGACGGGCAGTAATGGTGCGTGCCTTTAATCCCAGTGCTCGGAAGGCAGAGGCAGGTGGATCTCTGGGTTCGAAGCCAGCCTGGTCTACAGAGTGAGTTCCAGGCTAGCCTAGGCTGTACAGAGAAACCCTGTCTCAAAAAACAAAACATTTTTTTTTAATGCTGGGGTTTGAACCCAAAACTTTTCATGCTAGGCAAGTGCTCTACCACTGAGCTGTATCCCCAGCTTGTCCTGTTTTAAAGCCATGCTTTTGCCCTGTGATTTCCCAGAGGAAACTTGGGAAGAGTGAGGTGGAGCCAGAGGTGACTCAGGCCCAGGGATTAGCAGGAATTGGAGCTGGTTGGCTGCTGCCTGTTTGAAATTGGCTGCATTCTTCAAAGGCTGCAGCTGAGGACAGGAGGGGGCCTAGCACACACAGTGTTGCCCAATACCCATCCCAAAGAGTTGTCAGTGTCCTAGGAAAGGACAGGAAGCCATTCTGACCAGGCCCCGGGCCGCCTACTTTACCCTTCAGGTCCTCGGTTGTCTGGAGGCCACAGCCTTCACGAAACATCCACAGTTCTGGTGGAGACCGTGACGAAGTCCTCCTCGAGCCGTGGCGCCAGCTATAGTTCCGTCCCCAAGTTCTCCTCAGATGCCAGCAAGGTGGTGACAAGGGGCCCTGGTCTGTCCCAGGCCTTTGTGGGTCAGAAGAACTCATTCACTGTGGACTGCAGCAAAGCAGGCATGTTCTGTCGAAGAGGCTTGTCTAGGGAGCAGGGAGGGGCCAGGAAGTTGTCCAGGGAGTGGGGTGTAGATCGCTCGTGGCCCTGGTGTGAGCCATCTGTCTCTGCCTCCCTCTCCAGGCACCAACATGATGATGGTGGGTGTGCATGGGCCCAAGACCCCCTGTGAAGAGGTGTACGTGAAGCACATGGGCAACCGGGTATATAACGTCACCTACACTGTCAAGGAGAAAGGAGACTACATCCTCATTGTCAAATGGGGAGATGAAAGTGTCCCTGGAAGCCCCTTCAAGGTCAATGTGCCCTGAGCCCCAGAAGTGCCTCCCCCAGCCCAGGCCCCCACTTCCTGTCAAACTCTCACCTACACAAATGTGCCACACACCTATGCACACTCACAGAATCAGACACTAAAACATCTGCCTTAGATGTGATGTGAGTGGCACAACCCCCACCCCACTGTGCACTTGAGGGATGGAGGGGGCTTTACCTGTCTCAGATCAGTGTCCCTCAAATGTGGCCTGAGGGCATGCTGGAGTGAGGCTCAGGGCAGAGACTGTGACGTAAGGGGTTAGACAGGGATTGGGAGGCCCATGGTAGCCCTGGGGATCATAATGGGCTGAAGCCACTGGGTAAGCACTGACTTGGGGTATCTGTGCATGAGAGAAATCGCTCTCCCAAACTGTCACACCTGAGGACTCTGTCAGGCCTGCCTGGTGGCCACAACCCTAGAGATAGGGACTTGGAAAAGAAAGAGTAACCAGAGGAAAAGCAAACCCAGGAAAAGCAACACGTAGCATGTGGACCGGCCCTGAGTGCCATACTCTGCCCAAGCCAGGCTTCCCAGGGGACTGATTTCTCTTATTATTATTTTTTTTTTTTATGGTTGCACAGCTCTGCCCCATTGAGGGTCTTATTTTTTTTATTTTTTACACACATTGTGGTGCCCAACTTTCTGGGAAACTTTTGCACATGTGGAAAACACCAAATAAAGTGTAGCTGTTGCAGAGGCTTGGCTGTTCTTTATAAGTGTGTGTGTGTGTGTGTGTGTGTGTGTGTGTGTGTGTGTGTGTGTGTGTGTTTGTCTCTTGTTGCCTCCTGACCCTGAGTAGAGAGCCACACAGAGGTGAGATGGCCTGACCCCAGGCTGAGGGTAAAGGCCCGTGGAAGATAGGAGGTCTGGGACATTGGCTGGAAAAGGACCCAGTGGAGACTATCTCCCACTAGCTGGAAGGTTGGTAGATGGCAAATGGGAGTGGACAGTGTTAAGTGTGGCTGGAAGGCCACTTATATTGAGCCCAACCTGAAGGATGGTCTTAAAATTAGATTCGTAGAACTGTGACCACAAGGCCAGGTGAGAGTGACGCATGTCTTTAATCCCAGCACTTGGGAGGCAGAGGGAGGTGGATCTCTGTGAGTTCAACACCAGCCTCTTCTACATAATGAGTTCCAGGATAGCCAGAGCTATGTAGAGAGGCCTTGTCTCATAAAGCAAGTGAAGAACTGTGACCACTGAGTCAAGCAGTAATGCTCTTTACCAGAAACCAAATGAAGATTCTGAACCTCACTCCAGACCCTGGGAAGTCTAGGTAGGACCTGGGCCAATGAGCCCCTCATTGCAAGTCTTGACCTAGCTCAAATCTCCTCCCAGACTTCATAGCAGCTTCTGAGCTAATCTCTTGGCCCCGAACTGCCCTCCATGTTCCATACCGCTAGAAAGGGTCCCACTAACGGCCTCATGGCCCTCTGGTGTTGAGCCAGGGCCCTGCGGCTCTGGTCTTCCTCATGCTCCCCTGAGTCCAGATAACTATGTTCCCCACATGTTGTTGGGCAGTGTACCCAATCCCCACTTAAATTCTCTGCTCCAGCCCCCTCTATGGTTTCCTGGGTACCTGTGCTTCTGTTCTGGCCCCTGCCTGGAACACCTTTGCCTTCCCACACTCATTTCTCATTCCCACACACGGGAGGCTTTCCTGAACCTTCTCTGGCCTCTCCTGAATCACAGCTACCAATTTCCTCACTTCCCTGGGGCACGCTTCTGCCTGAGTTATTACCTGCTCTGTGACCAGATACCATTGACCTGCACAGCCAGCCTAAGCCCACCGAGCCTGAGAGTTCTAAAACAGGCATGAAGGAGACGTGAAAAAGCTGCAAACCAAGCAGGCCAAAAGCTCACCCCACCAGCTGGATTCCCATAATAGAGCCATCCCCAGTCATCCCACCGTGGTGCCACCAAGACCCAAGACTTCATTCAGGGGCCTGTCTGCTTCCGAATCCTCTCTCCAGGTTTCTTCCCTCCCTTCCTGTCCTAAAAATGAGGCAGGATGGAAAGACTCATGGGGTGTGGGAAGGAAAAGGGGCCTCCACACCCCCAGAGTCTGGCTAAAGTCTGAGAGTCAAGAATCCCAGCACTATTAACATTTTCTGTGAAGATTGCCAACATAGAGACAAGACTTCTTTTATGTAGCGCTATTTCAAACAAAAATGTTAAAATAGCAATGAAGACTAAACTGATGTTGACAGTAAAAACATCTTCACTTCCTCAGGCTCCTCTCGTGGTTTAGGATTTCGCTTTTCAGATGCAAGCCTACCCTGTGCACATCAGGAGCCACCCTATGATATCATTTAAGCTCCTCAGTGACCCTTTGAGATGTGACTACAGAACACCAAAATAATGCTTATGGCTATGCTTAAGACACTTCGTTTTCTCCTGAGACGCCTACACCTGTGCCTGAATGCATCCTGTCCTTTCCTGCAGATGGCGGGATAGAACTGTGTCTCCTGTCCCCGTCACACTGTAGGTGACCAGAAGTACTTTCCTCACTCTGGATCTGCACTCAAGGCCCCTCCTGAGGCCTTGCGTCTCTGTTCTTTCCACTGCGTTTTCTCACCCTCCCCTTATCCTCACAGTGAGAGAACAGCAATCATGTTTCATCAGTTCTTCACCCCTGGCTCCGAATCATGGTCCCATTGGACAAATGGTGGTTGAATGAGAGAGCAGTGATGTGTGTGGCACCACTCAGCCCCCTAAAGCTCCCTCAGCCCATTAAAGGTAGCTTTGTTCTTGTAAGCATCTGACCACTTATGCTCATCATCAAGGACTTCTGTGCCCGGTGGTGGAACAAATGGTCCCTACCCACAGCCTCAACCCCCCTCACTCCATACCCAGCCCTCCTTGCCCCAGATGGAGCTGGTTTGCTGCCCTCCCCTGTGGCTCAGCTGCTTTCACCCAGTCACGGCAGGGCAGTAGGTGCTGAACAGCTGTGGGCCCCTTCTCAATCCTTTAACAGTCCTGTGACACACCCCAAGAACTTCAGTGCTATGTCTAAAATGAAGACTCGAAACAGCAAAGCTGAGAGTGAAACCCAAGTGTACTCCCAAATTCCAGGCCAATCAGACCACACTGGTTATATATATTTTTTTCTTGTAGTTGTGACCACACGCCTGACAAGAAACATCTGGAAAGATAAAGGGTTTCTCTTGGTTCACAGATTGAAGTCACAGCCCTACCACAGTGGGGAAGACACAGCAACAAGGGGCTTCAGGATGGGGTGATAGGAGCTCAAGGCTGCTTACACACATCTGGGAGGTCAGGACACAGAGAACACATCTGGGCAACTCAGAGGACACTCAGATCACGTTTGGCACTTTTAGACTTTTAACTCGGATTGGACCCCATCCTATGTGATGGTGCCACCCACATTCAGTGTGTGAGTTGGGAGACCAAAGGTATGTCTCACTAATGCTTAGGACCAGTTCCTCAGTTCAATCAATTTGACAATCCAAACTGACTGACGTACATATATACAGCAACTAGATAGAGCATGGGGATGTGTCAGGCACTCTAAACCCAAGACCTCTGTCTGTCTGCCTGTCTGCCTGCCTGCCTGTCTGTGTTTGTGTGTTACAACAGTGGCCCTTTCCCTCCAACCTGCTCATTTCAGAGTTCATGCACTCAGAATGTCACTCTTTTTGTTTGTCTATGTAGCCCTAGCTGTCCTAGAACTAGCTCTGTAGACCAGGCTGGCCTTGAACTCACAGAGATCCCTTTGCCTCTGCTTCCCAAGTGCTGGATTAAAGGTGTGTGCCACCACCACCTGGCTTGTTTTTTATTTTTCGAGGTGGGTTTTTAAAAACAATTGTTTACTTAGTTATGTTGTGTGCCTGTATGTGTGTCTGTGTGTTCCATAACACAAGTGTAGAGAGGTTGGAGGACAGCTCGCAGAACTTGCTTCTCTCCTTCCACCACATGGGTTCTACAGTTGAACTCAGCTGTGTGGCCAGCGCCCTCACTCACCGAGCCATCTCACTAGCCCTGGGACAGTCTTACTATACAGTCCAGCTGCGCCTGAGCTTGTGGCATCTTCTCGCTTCCACCTCCTACGCGGCTACGGCTGCTTCTATGTAGGTCTCTGAAGTTAGCAGCTAACATGAGGGCTTGTTTGGTTCTCTACAGCACTGTGGTGCCATCACTAATTTGCCCATTTCTTTAGTAATTAAATATATATCAAATAATTGTTAACCATGTCATAGTTAATGTGTGTGTGTACAGATTCTGATCTTGGCCTTCCAGCTAGGAAGTCATCTTAATCCCAGATTGAGGCGAGAGCTGGAGAGTTGGAGGCCTGACTGTGTAAAACAAATGAAGGAGGGGCAGGAAGTAGTGGTGCATCCCTGGAATCCCAGCATTCAGGAGGACGAGGCAGTAGGATCATTCACCACAAGTTCAAGGCCAGCCTGGTCTACATTCTGAGTTCCAGGCCAGCAAAGGCTACATATAGCAGATTTCAAAAAACAAAACTACCAAACAAAACCAAAACAAAGGGAGAGTGGTATGACATGGTGGCACAAACTTTAAATCCTAGTACTTGAGATTTAGGCTAGGCTAAATAGTGAAAACCTATAAAAAAACAAAAGTCCTGGGTTGACCAGATGACCTCAAGGTACAGACAGTGGAAGAAGTGACTTCCACAAAGTGTATTATGACTTCCCACACATGGCCCTACCCCACTCCAGCTGCCCTGCACCCACCTTCAAAATAACAAATGTAATAACAACAACAACAACAACAAAAAAGTTAAACCAAACAAATCGTACATACACTCTTGTTTTATGGGGTGGTGCAGGCCTATAGTTCCAGCATTCAGAAAGCAGAAATAGTGGGATCAGGAATTCAAGGCCACTCTTTCCTACACTGCAAGTTCGAGACCAGTCTGAGCTACATGAACACCTGCCTCAAAAAGCCAAAAACAAGGGCTGGAGAGATGGCTCAGAGGTTAAGAGCACTGACTGTTCTTCCAGAGGTCCAGCAACCACATGGTGGCTCACAACCATCTATAATGAGATCCGATGTTCTCTTCTGGCATGTAGATGTACATGCAGTCAGAGCACTGTATACATAATAAGTAAAATATTTTTTAAAGTCCAAAACAAAACATACACAAAAAAACAGAGTATATAGCTGGGCATGGTGGTGCACACCTTTAATCCCAGCAAAGGCCGGCGGATGACTGTGAGTTCGAGGCCACCCTTGTCTACAAAGCGAGTCCAAGGACAGCCAAGGCTATAAGGAGAAACCCTGTCTCAAAACAGAGAGAGGAGAGAGAGAAGAGAGGAGGGCGGGGAGGGAATATCTCCTGAAGTCTCGGTCTCTAATAACTCTAGGTTCAAAAAACTTTTCTTTTAAGAAGGAAGAAATAAAGGACAGAACGCCAGTAAGAGGCCCGTGCCTTCTGGGAGTCGTAGTTCCATGGTTCTGGCCTTTATGGCGCAGGAGTGGTCTGCGTGAGTCGTGTTTCTGCTACTGCGCATGCCCGGGAGGCGGGGACCTGCGCATGACTGGAAGGAGGGGGCCGCTGCGGGGGCGGGGCATCACAGGTGCTTGGGAAGCTGGCTGCCTGGCCGACAGAATGGCGGGCAGGGGAAAACTAATCGCGGTGATTGGAGACGAGGACACGGTGACCGGTTTCCTCCTGGGCGGCATAGGGGAGCTTAACAAGAACCGCCACCCTAATTTCCTGGTAGTGGAGAAGGATACCACCATCAATGAGATCGAAGACACTTTCAGGTACGGAGGCCTAAAGGGGTCCTTCCGCTTGTTACAAGTGCGAGGAGACTTGGCGGCTGTTAACCCGAGTGTCAGGCGGGTGATGGGGATCGGGATGGTGTCGCAAGCCGTCAGCCATCCGGAGCGGGGGTCCTCCGCCGCCTAAGTTCCCTTTTAGGGCTCAGTGGGGCCCAGCCTGCGGCAGGCCCACGAACTCCCTGTCACATGACTGTGTGTCAGGGTAGAAGGGGAGCGGAGCTTGTGATCTGTCCCTGAGGTAATTGGACGCCTGAAGCCTCCAGTCGGTGGAGACCCGCAGGCTCAGCCTCTTCCGGGGTCCCTGACGCTCACCTGTGGCGCATTCTCGGGACCTTACAGTCTTTTCGAGTAGTCCCCTAAACAAACCACATCCAAGTAGGTCTGTACAGTGGGCTCGTGTGTGTGTGTGTATGTGTGTGTGTGTGTGTGTGTGTGTGTGTGTGTGTGTACACGCTTTATTAATCTTAGAGGCTCACAATTGTCCTGTAAAGTCGTGGTTATTCCCACTTACTGGTGAGAAAAATAAAGGGCGGATAGGTTAGGGCACATCAGCCATAAGAGGCAGAACCCAAGTCAACTCTATCTTTTTATTTGTTTAATTACTGAGTTTGTGTATGTGGTATGTGCCCGTGGGTAGCTGTGTTTGTCAGTGCTCACATATGGAGGGCAGAGGACAACTTTGTGGAATAAGTTTTCTCTTTCCATGAGCTTCCAGAATAGAACTCACGTAGCCAGGCTTGCGTAGTGAGCATCTTTACCCACTGAGCTGTCTTGATAGCTCCCTTTTGCGTTTTAAACCTCGTACCTGCTCTGTTTATGTAGCTGCCTACAGTCTGCCTTGGGCTTTCCATTTGTCTTGAGCACATTGGGCAAAACATCTGGGAAGTGTGGCCTTCCACAAAGACCTTGTACTTCAAGCCCTCACTTCATGCCCTGGGTCAAAGATCATAGTTTCAAAAAGTGGGTGCAAGCATTCCTTCTAAGCCAGGAAGTGTCCTGTTGACTAGAATTCCCTCATTCCTTTTCAAGGCCAGGTCTCAGGAATAAACTACCCTCACCTCTTTTCCCTAACTAGCCCAGCCCAGGGATGCTGGCTGAGACTGGTTCCCACTGCCTGGCATGTGGCAGGCTCTGACCTGGGACACTGCCATCAGCTGATCCCTAAGCAGTGTGGTAAAGTGACCTTCATTGTCACTGGAAGACAGATTTTACTTCCAAGAATTTTTCATGTTTCCAACAGGAAGAGATCCTAAGATCACCAAGTCAGACCTATTCCATGCTTGGCATAAAGTATGTGCCCAGTAAATTATTTTTAGTGAGTAAACGGCTGAAGGAATGTGCCTGTCTTTGTGTGTGTGTGTGTGTGTGTGTGTGTGTGTGTGTGTGTGTGTAGGGGGGTGATCATGTGATCATGTGAGAGGAAATTGTGATTCCTCCATTGCTGGGTTTCCTCTTCCCATCTTGTCCTTGGCTTGTGGCAGATGGCCTCCTGGGCCACCTCCTGGGCCACCTCCTGCCCTCACCAGCATAAATCTTGAGGACTTCAACCCTCTGTCTTAAAATTTAATAATAGTCGAAAGGTTCTCATGTTTCTGGAGTCGTCTTATGCAAACAAAGGAAAAGAGGTGCATACCTATTTCCCCCTGCCTCCCCTTTCCTGCACAGAGGCGGCATATAGAACACACTGACATGCACCCTGGTCTTCATCACCGGTTCCCTCCACGAGACGTGTGGGCGCCAACCCTGATCAGTGTGCTCCTGAGCTGCTGCGTGCAATTGCTTCATCCAAGGAAGGAAGGTTCCAGCCCTTATGCCCCCAGGTCACTTCATTCTCTTCTTCTCCTCCCCCAACAGGCAGTTTCTAAACAGGGATGACATTGGCATCATTCTCATCAACCAGTACATTGCAGAGATGGTTCGCCATGCCCTGGACGCCCACCAGCGGTCCATTCCCGCTGTCCTGGAGATCCCATCCAAGGAGCATCCCTATGATGCAGCCAAAGACTCCATCCTGCGCAGGGCCAAGGGCATGTTCACTGCTGAAGACCTGCGCTAGAGCTCCTCCGCCCTCAGCCCCCCTCTCACTACCAGACCTCTCCCAGTTTGCCATCCTCTATTTAAGTTGCAAGCCTTGGTTTCCAGCCCCTCCCTTCCTCTTCACTGAGTGGCTCCCACCCTGTGTGGCTTCTGCTGTTCAGGTCCAGGGTGGGTAGGGAAAGGAAGTCTAACTGTCTTCTCTCTCCACTACCTCCTCCTTGCGCTGTTAAGCAGTGTCATTGTTGATATTAAAGGAATATTCTTCTCTCCAAATGGGTACTGGAATGGATACATGAAGGGTGCAATGTTGGGGGATATTAGAGGCAAATATGGGAACCCTACTAGCGATCCAGGTGAAGACTAATAAAGCCAGGAGGCCTAATTCGAGGGCTGGTCACCTGGATCAAGGAACTGGCTTCGGGGATGAAGGATGACGCTTGAGCCCAGAAGCAGTTGTGTAGGGTTGTCATTCTAGATCAGCATTCCCAACCTGTGTGTCGTGACCCCTTTCACAGGGGCTGCCTAAGACCAATCAGAAAACACTTACAGTATGATTGATAACCATAGGGAAATTACAGTTATGAAGTAGCAATAAAAATAACTTTATGGTTGAGGGTCACCACAGCATAAAGAACTGTATTAAAGGGCCACAGCATTAGGAAGGTTGAGAACCACTGATCTAGAGAGAGTGAGGGGATCAAGGTGTTAGTGAGCCCCTAGGCTGCCTCAGAAAGGGTGGCATGGGGCATCCGCAGAGGGCCATGGCAGGTAGAACCCTGGCCCTGTGTGAGGTGAGGCCCGGTTGCCAGGTGAGTGTCCCAGGGCAGCCACGCGCTGCCTGCTTGCTGTGCTCACTCAGCAGTCAGCACCTCATAGTTCTTACCCCTTGTCACCATGTCGAGGCAGCTCAACATGGACACCCTGCGACAAAACTTCTGGAAGGAGGAATACCTCAAAGAGATGAAGGTGCGCTGCGAATGGCACCGCAAGTACGGGGCGATGGTGAAGGCCAAGCAGAAGGCTAAGGCTGCAGCCCGTCTGCCCCTCAAACTACCCACCCTGATGCCAAAGGCCCCAGCCTCACCACCAGCTGTCTCCAAAGTAGCCCCTTCTAAGGCCCCCAGCCCTGCCCCTCAGCCTCTTTTCCAGTCAGAAATGTACCCGGTTCCGTCTGACACCAAAGCCCTGCTGTATGAAGGCATCTCCCATGACTTGCAGGGCCGTTTCCAGTATCTCAACACGCGAAAGCTGGACCTGCCGGAGAGGCGGTACCTGTTCCCCATCACCACCAACTTCACATATGGCTGGCAGCTGGGTGAGCCCCAACTTCCCATAAATGAGTCACTTGACAAGCATGGGGCTCCTGCCATATGCTGGAGAGCAGACATTCTGGGGGACTGTGGGCAAGGAAATGGATCTAAGAGAGATGAGCCCTGTGAAACAAAGGGCCGTGGTAGGCAGGGGCATATACTTCAGGTCGGATTGTTAGCCTTTCTTGAGGCTTTTAAGGCTGAAGGGCTAAATGATGTGGGGGAGGGGTTTGGATTCTATGCTAATCTGAGGGGGCACTAGTGAGGGTTTAAGTGGGAGAGTGATACCGGATTTAGGAAATTGAAGCTTCTAGCAAGTGAGTTAGACATTTGTGTTATCTTGGCAAGATGCAATTCGAATTAGCAGAGCTGAAATCAAGGGTGTTTTGGACAAGACTCAGTGGAGCTTATTGTTGGTTCAAATATGACAAGAAAGGCAACCATTGGCAACCCACAGGTTTGTTGTAGTTGCTGGTAAGATAAGGATTGGGCTGGAGTGTGGGGACAGGGCTGTTGGCCACAGTAGGTTAGCGATGTCCCTGAGGCAGCAGAGTGTGGAGGCATAACCCTCAGGAGCCAGGCCAGAGGGAGTCATTAGAGTATAAGAGGTATTTAAAGCAAAGATGGGCTCTAACCTGAAGGGGGGTGGAAGGTGGGCCAGACGGTAGGGATGGCATTGGCGGGAAGGCAAGTGCCCGAGCCTGTTCTTCTGTGAGGCTGAATTAGGTCATAAGCTAGGACAGAGACAGCCGGTTCAAAAGTATGGGGAAACTAGTAAGACTGTAAGTGTCATTGGGTTGATGAGGGATCTTGAGTGTCAGGAATTTCTAGGGAGTGTGTCCTGGTGCCTGACTGTGTGCAGAATAGGTGGGTGATTGGGAGCAACAGTTCCCTCATTTTCCCTTGAGAGAAAAGTAAGGGGGCAGGGCAGCTTTCCAACAAAAGCAAGAGGAAGTCCCAGAAGTGGGGTGGAGGTAGAAGGGAGTCCCATGTCTCCACAGTCTGTCCCTGTGACAAACATAGCTAGAGGCACCTTCTGACCTGGTGGCCCAGGGGAGAAAGTGGTCTGTCAACTAGATGCCAAAAAAAAAAAAAAAGGCCCTGGTGGAACATCTTAGAACTGGGTGACCATGACAAACAGCTAGGGGCCCCCAGCATCACTCCCGAGTCCAGTTGGCCAGCACCCAGATGTATTTTCCTGTAATCCTCACTTCTCAGAAGCCCTTTCATTTGTTTGTTTATTTATGCAAAGTAGATACAACAGAGTCCTAAGGCTTTATGGGGACTCCTGTGCTCTGAGACCCTCAGAAACCCATTCCTAGTATCTGACATCTTTTCCCAGGCCCTGCAACAAAGCAAGAATTGATCTCCTGCAAGATGTGCCGCATTGAGTCATTCTTCCGTAAGAATGGGGCCTTTGCATTACTGGACCCCCGAGATCTGGCCCTCTGACCTTGGGCCTGGCAGTGATTTAGGGGCAGAAAGAGGAAATAACAGGATTCCTGGTCTAGCCTCATTCATTGCTTGTGTTCTCTCTCTCTCTCTCTTTCTCTCTCTCTCTCTCTCTCTCTCTCTCTCTCTCTCTCTCTCTCTCTCGTGTGTGTGTGTGTGTGTGTGTGTGTGTGTGTGTGTGTGTGTGTGTGTTCTCCCTGGCCTTAATGCTTCCTTCTGGATCTTTCTGAAACTACCTCATGCCTGGGGCCACCCTTTAGCCTTTTCTTTAACCATCAGCTAGCTCCATATCTCCCCATTGGGACCAGCAAGGACATGAGCAGGGCGGGTAGGGTAGGTGCTATTCTCCAGGAGTAGGCTTCTCCGTGTCGGGGGACAGTAGATCCTGAAAGTTCTGGATGTTCCTAGAGGACAATGGCTTGTCAATCAGATGTCAGGACAAAGGGCCGCCAACCATACCCTGCCCATACCTCACCTGGACCCGAGTGCCCGTAGCTGCTGAGTCCTGCCACGGCACACTTGTTCCAGAAGCTCCCGCAAGATTCGTCGCCGCCCAGCGGCATCCTAGGTTGGCAAGAGCTCTGAGCAGCCGGATGAGGCCAGCATGGTGCCGCCTGGCACCCGCCCCTCCCTCACTGAGCCCCTCCAGAAGCATCTGGATGCTGCCCTCCCCTCCGAGGACAGAACCATGATGGCCACGCTGCCTTTGCCAAGGTTCTTGCCTGTGGTGGTATCTGAGCTGCATTGGAAGGGAACCCCAACGGGTGAACTCGGCGGTGGTGGTTCGCAAGGATTCGGAGTCGTTCCAGGACCTGGGAGGCAGCAGTCAGCCGGGCTTTGCCTAGGCGACCCCCTCTCATGCCTCCACCGCCCCGCAGCCCCATTGCTGGGACGCACCCGGAGCTGCTGCTGCTCTTGGTCCCGCCGTCGCCGCTGTCTGGCCGCTCTGTATAGATCCAGCAGTCGCTGCAGAGCCTCCTGCTCAGCACTGACCAGTACCTCCTCCCTGCTCCCGGGCACAGGCCGCGCGGCCTTTGAGGATTTAGGGTCCCCAGGCCTGCTCTGCTCCCTGCGCGCACCAGGGAACCTCCGCTGCCTCTCCTGCGCCCCAGAGGCTAGTATCCCGCCTTCTGGGCTGTGGTGGAGCCTTGGCAGAGCGGGAGGCTCGGCAGGGAGAGGAGCCCACACCCCTTCCTTGGTGGCCACTGACTGTGTCAGCTGCGGTCCTGGTATCCTCTTTTCCACACACTGGGGAATAGGCTTTCCTGGAGACCTGCAGAGGTCCCTGGAATGACCCTGAGGGTTGCCCTCTTTCTGGCGCCACTCTGTCGCTTCTCCCTGAACTTCCCCTGAGAATTCTGAATTACTGTATTCCCTAAACCTAGGGGTCTTTAACTCCTGGCCCTGCTGAGCCCGCTTCCTTTCTCTTTGACTCTGAAGAGCTGCTTCATCTTGTCCCCCGATTGACTCTCCCTTATAACCCTGAGGCGACTGCCCACGCTGAACCTGTGGTGTCTCCTCTGGGTGACTCTGAGGAGAATTGGTCAGCGGCGTCTGAGGTGCTGGTCTGTCCTTGCTCAAGCCAGAGCCAGGCCCCTTGGAGCGATCTTGGAGCGCTGGCAAGCCGTGGGAAGCCAGGCACAAGGGCTCTGGGCCTTCCTGGCCCGGCTTTTCCTCCTGTGGGCTTCTGAGTGCCTGTCCGTCGGAACTCTGAATGCTTGGTTCTGCTTGACTCCTTTCTTCCACCTTGCCAGGGTCCCCCGGGTCCTAGGAAGGAAAAACATTTTGGGCGCAAAAAAGTTTGTGTGAGAGCTCCATGAGTGCTCTTCCTCCAGTGGTGTCCACGTCACACCACTCTCACCACCACTATCCACCCACTCTTGCTGATCCCCAAGTGTCCATTTTTCGCGGTGTAAAAGGTCTCAGCAATGGCCTCTCCTTTCACCTGGCTGTAGGAGGCCCCCCACCTCACCCTGGCAGCCTTCTTCCAGGCAGACTCCACCCACCTCTGCCCACCACTCACCCTGACCCTTTCACCTTTGACCTTTTCACCTTAAATTCTGCGTTTCCTGGCTCCTTCAAGCTACTGCTGCTGGTGGGGTGTAAGCAACCTGAGGGTGAAAAGCCAAACACTGACCGAGAGCCACTGGTGTGTAGCTTCTTACATCCATTGCACCAAATCAGAGTGAGGATGCTGGAACTGGGAAGCGTGGTACACAGGCCTCGAGGCAGGTGGATCCCTGAGTTTGAGGGCAACCTGGTCCACAGCACAAGTTCCAGTAGCTGTACGGACTATACAGTGAAACCCTCTTTCCAAAAAACAAAACAAAACAACAACAATAACAACACGAACAAAAGAATGAGGGTGCCTGGGTGGACCCTAAGAGAGAAGTCCCAAAGATGGTGCTTGAGCCTCAAGTTGTCATAGTTCGTGAACCTTCATTCCCACCGCCTTACCATGCACGGCCTACCATGTGTCACCTGTGTGTGCAAACAGCCATCCCCAACTTCCTCAGGTTTTTAGGCCAAAGAGACCTAAGGAACCTGCACACTTCCTCCCCCAAATACACCACAAGAAGGGCCCATTTGTTTGCTGAGGTCTCTTGCATAAGGACCCTCCACAACTGAGTCCTGGTGTGGGCGGCCCAGACCCACAGAAGAGCCCCTCCCTTTGGGCTGTACTTTCCCTGTTATGAAGGAAAACTCTACTTAGTTCTTTGTTTCTGACAACAAAATCAAAAGAGACTCACAAAGAAAGTTTAAGCCATAGTCTGGCTTTAAAACTGCCAAGTCTTCATAATTAACAAAAGAAATCTAAAAGAAGCGTTGCCACTGCTCCCTGCAGCCGTGGAAAGGAGAGCCCCTCTGTACACACAGAGCTGGTTCAAGGCTCCCCACTTCATAGCTCCTAAACCAAGTTCCTTTGCAAGACCATCACACACACACACACACACACACACACACACACACACACACACACACACATTTTTTGGGGGGAGGGTTGGTTTTTTGAGACAGCGTTTCTCTGTGTAGCCTTGGCTATAGACCAGGCTGGCCTTGAATTCACAGCGATCTACTGGCCTCTGCCTCCCAAGTGCTGGGATTAAAGGCGTGCACCACCACACCCAGCCAAGACCATCACATCTTACTCTTGGAAAGAAAACAAACTGAATATTCACAACAGTAACTGCAGGGATTTGTTTTCTATGGCAATACATGCAGCTTTCAAAGGGCTTTTGAGCAGAAGGGGGTTTATACAATTCTCAAGCTTTATAAATCATTGTCAAAAAGTGGGGAAACAACCTCCTACCCTCTTCCTGCCAAGCTGCGGACTTATTAGAAAGCCCCATCCCACCTCCAACCCCAGGTAATATAGTGTAATTTGTATCTGTCTTCCCAAGAGATAACATACTTGTAAAAACTCTGTCAATCAAAAACAGCATTATTTGAAGTGATAAAAACAATTGGAAGTCTATAGCTTTAGTAGTCATTTAACACAATTTGAGAATCAGTTCCCTTTACAGCAGGCTGGAGGTCCATCCCACCAAATCCTATCTGCTTGCTTGCCATCTTGCTCTCTACAAGGCTGTGGTCTCAAAGACTAGACTAAGCCCTGTTGTGCCTCTGTGTAGCCCCTGTGCTTGGCACAGGGTGGCAAGTGGATAGGGTTGCAATTCTGTCCCTTCTTCCCTGCGCACCAACTGCTGGTTCTTCCTGCTGCTCCTGAGCCCCAATTCAATTCAGAATCCCGCTGGACACAGTGTCTGAGACAGCTCGTGCCGATAGGGAAGTTGGCAATAAAACCTCCTTCCATTAAGCACAGTGGTGCACCTGTAATTCTTGCACTTATGAGGCTGAGGCAGGAGGACTGTGAATTCAAGTACAGACTGGATTATACAGCAAATTCTGGGTTAAGATGGTCTATACAGCAAGACCCTGTCTCAGGGGGGAAAAAGACAATGCAAATAAAAACCTATTTGCCATCCCCATTTGACTCTGACGCCCAATGAAAAGGTATGAGGTGAAGAATGAGCTAGCATGAGGGTGTCCCTGCCTCCCAGCCTAGTCTGCTTACCGGATCCAGGGGCGGTGGCTCCCTTGACTTCTTGACCGTCTCCTGTTGGTGTACCAGGTGTAGCTTCTGTAGGTATAACAGGGCCCTCCAGCCTCGGGTCCTCATCACTCCTGGCTTCATTCGGATCTGAGGTGGCCTGCCCCCTGCAGGAGTTTGGCAGTTGCAGTGGGGAGGCAGCCTGATTGCTAGTCTCCCTAGTCCCTTCAGGTAACCCAACTCTGAATCCAGGAGAGCCTCCCCTAAATCCTGCACTCAGTAGGCCCTGGGAGCTGGGTTATCTTCCCTTGAGTTGAGTGCAGGGCAACTGTGGGTACAGCTGAGTAAGGGTCTAGGTGGAATGGAGGCAGGAGGTGGACAATAGGAAGACTATGATGGAAAATGGGTTCTCTGTCACTGTGAGGCGATATTGAGAACGTGGAGTGCCTGGGGAGCAAGACTTACCCCTTTAGGAGATGATGGTTCTCAAGCAGGGCTTCCCCAACCTGGGGTGGAGGGTTCAGCTTGGAACTCTGCAAAGATCAAGTGAGCCCAGACCCACAGGGTAGCGTTTCCCCCGGTGTGGAAGGAAGCTCTGAGCAGGCCCTCATGTCCCTGCTTCCTGGCATTCGTGGTTTTTATGACACCTCTTCCTCAAGGCTGCCTGAACTCTCTTTCTTAGTGGTCACTACTGACATACCTTCTGTTATGACAGGATGCCTCAGCCCTGAGAAGCTACTGACCTGACCTCAGTGACAGGACTGAGGTGCCATTCCTAATTCCCAGCTCTGCTTTGGGGCCAGTCACCTCTCCAAAGGAGAGCCCAGCATGAGCCCAGCCCATGTCAAGGGCTGATCTGCATCTCTGGCTCAGGACTATGCTGGGCACCAGTGCCTCTGCCCTCTTGGACCTGCCAGGTGGCATCCTTTCCTCTGGGAAGCCATGTGGGAAGGCTTGCACTCCGCCCACAGTTGACTTCACCAGCCAGTTGTTAGCTGTGCAGTCTTCAAGTTAGGAGAACATGTTTGTTGGGCATGGCAGGAACCCTTTTGTTCCAGTGAGTCCAATGGCTCTCCTAATGGCCTTTGAAGAAAGATCTAGGAGGCTCTGTAACTATCCACATTTATAGCTAAGCAATCAGAAGCTTAGAGTCGACAGGAAACACAGAGCATGCATTTGAGCCTCTAATCTAAGTCCTCAAATGCCCCTTCTGCTTCTCACCCCTTGAGTACCTTGGTGTCACATGGCACCTCTACTCACCCCACTCACCAGCCGTTCACAGTCCCCATCTAGAGTCCTGTGCCAGGACTGGCTGCACTGGTTCCGTGCATGCTGAGTCTGGTCCCTCTGGCTGCAGAACCCGGCCCACGGGGGCCAGAAGAGGCCCAGCCCTACCCCAGTCAGCAGCTCCAAGTCCCAGAGGAGCTGTAGGAGGACAGAAAGCGAGGGCATAGAGGGTAGCTCCCTCTGCCCTCTGCGCCTGCTTCCCTCTGCTGCAGCCCCTACCTTCTCCTGGGCCCACCGGCTCTGCTCCATCTCCAGCAGCATCATGGGTAGTTCCAGCCCTGGGGGGCAGCCCTGGGCCTCATGAACCTGGAGTGGGGATGGAGAGTGGAGTCAGGCCCCTGTCTGTGCTCTCGGAAGCAGCACTTGGCCTTTCTCACCTGCTGTAATGCAGTTTGGAGCTGGCCTTGATCTGCAGGGCGCTGGAAGAGAAGTTGGTACAGGGTCAAGGCTTGCTTGGGGCTGCAGGGGAGTCTCGGGTGCCCAGGAGAGGTTGCCTGTGCCATGGGGAAGAGAACAGGACAGGTGTCCTTTCTCAACACCTGCATCTGCTACAGGGGGCTGGAGAGAGGCAGAGGACAAGGAACAAAAGCTCTGCTCTCAATAATGCAGGACCCTGACACCGGAGTAGGGCCGGGCTCATGCGGGAGCGGCTGGAGTCACTGGGATCGCTCCGGGATTGGTTTCTTGGACCAGAGGTGGAATGCAGAGCCTGACACAAGAGACCTCAATACATGCACCTGTTTGCAACCCTAGTGAATGTTTGTCTTATGTACACATCGCCCTAGTCTCATTTATGTTGCTGTGGTGAAATGGCCTGATGAAAGCAACTTAAGGGGACTGCAGAGATGACTCAGTAGCTAAGAGAACTTGCTGTCCTTGCAGAGGACACAAGTTGAGTCCCCAGCATCCACATGGCAGCTCACAACCATCTGTAAAACCAATTCCAAAGGAGCCTGCACCCTCTTCTAACCTCTGTGGGCTCCAGGAACACACACAGTGTCCTTATGTGCATGCAGGCAAACATATACACATAAAATAAAAATAAATACATCTTTTAAAAACACTTAGGGGAGAAAGGATTCAATTTAGCTCTCAATTCCAAGTTGCATCCAATCACCGTGGGGAAGTCACAGTAACAGGGGCTTGAGACAGTGAGTCCCACCACATCTGAAGTCAATAGCACAGGAAAGAAATACAGCACCGTCCACTTTCAGGCTGTGTCTTCCCGCAGGCATGCCATAGGGCCACCTGTGAGGATGATCCCTCGTTCAGACGCTCCTCCCAGGTGGCTGTAGGCTGTGTCAAGCTGAGACTTAGAACTCTTAGACCTGACCGTCACAGGAGTACATCCTTACAAGGATTTTCCAGCTGCGTAAGATGATCACCATGTAAGCATACTTTGTCATGGTAACAGCAGCAGCTTCTGGCAGTAGAACATGTGTCAGCACCTACACACCTCTGCATGTGGGTCCTCCTCACGGCTCTGTGTAGTAGGTGATGTGATCATCCTCATTCACACATCATAGGACTGGCTCTAGGGAGCTTCTACTTCATGACAATGCTTCCCTCACTGGGAGAGACATGACAACACACTCTGGAAAAGCATGGACCAAGGACACTCAGGAGGAGGTGGGTGTGAACATGAGAGTGAGTGTGAGGGTGGGAGCTTAGTGGTGGTACAGGCTCCGCCCACCTGCTAAGCCCTGTTCAGGGTCCTCCCACCCACGCCTCTTCCGTGCAGATGCAGATGGGTGTTGTTGCTATAGTCATGTGACAGAGGCAAACTGTAGTAAGTAAGGAAAAGAGGCAAATACAGATGAAGTTCTGGCAACTAGGCCCCATGGACCCACGTGTAAAAGGTTTGGGCCCCAGGCTGGCACTACTGGGAGATAACATGTTCTTTTAAGAAACGAAATATTGGGCCGGGCATGGTGGCACAGGCCTTTAATTCCAGCACTTGGAAGGCAGAGGCAGGCAGATCGTTGTGAATTTGAGGCCAGCCTGGTCTACACAGCAAGTCCAGGACAGCCAAGGCTAAACAGAGAAACCCTGTCTCAAGAAAACAAAGAGAAACATTGAGAAGTATTACAGGAAATCCTTAGGTTGCCAGGCAATGGTGGCATGCACATTCAAACCCAGAACAAGAGGCAGAGGCAGATGGATCTCTGAGTTCTAGCCAGCGTAGTCTAGAGTGAATTCCAGGAAAGCCAGGACTACACAGTGAAACGCTGTCTCAAAAACACAAGAGAAGAAGAAAGAAAGAAAGAAAGAAAGAAAGAAAGAAAGAAAGAAAGAAAGAAAGGGAGGAAGGAAAGGAGAAAAGGAAGCAAGGAAGAAAGGGAAAAATGAAGGAAGAGAGAGAGAAAGGAAGGAAGGAAGGAAGAAGAAGGGAGGGAGAGCAGGGTGGGGGCTGAGAAGCAGGCAGCCTGAACTGGAAGGGTGAGTAGCTTCCCATTCAACTCAGTGCCCTGTTGCCTAAATAAATAATGAAGGGCCTGGCTGCATCTCTCCTGGGGCACTGAGCCCTCCCTTACCTTTATTAGAATATTAGGGCCATTAGTAACAAGAGTCCCCTGATCTTAGAATCAAGATTCCTAAAACTTTTTAAAATTTTATTAATTTTTTATTTTTAGGTTTTTGGTTTTTCGAGACAGGGTTTCTCTGTGTAGCCTTGGCTGTCCTGGACTTACTTTGTAGACCAGGTTGACCTCGAACTCACAGCGATCTGCCTGCCTCTGCCTTCTGAGTGCTAGGATTAAAGGCGTGCACCACCATGTCCGGCCCCCTAAAACGTTTTTTGTTTGTTTGTTTGTTTGCTTGTTTTGTTCAGGGGCTTTTATTTGTTTTAGTTTTGTTTTTTGAGACAGGGTTTCTCTGTGTAGCTCTGGCTGTCCTGGAACTCACTTTATAGACCAGAATGGCCTTACACCCAAAGATTTCCCCCTGCCTCTGCCTCCCGAGTGCCACCACCACCTGCTGAGATTCCTAAAACTCTTAAAAGGTCACACAGCTCATATATGGCAAAGAGAACTCAAATTCTGGACCTTTTCTATTCCAAAACCCATGTGCCCTCCCTTACAATGACATCTTGGTAGGCTTTTTACTGTCTACATGCCTACCTGATGCTGGGGCTGTGACACACACATCTGTGCACGAACACAATGTGTTTCTAGATACTCATGTTTGTGCACAAAAGCACAGGAAGCTGCACTTCTACTGTAAGGCCCCTGCAAGGTCCCACATGGATCCAGAAAGGGTCTCAGATAAGAGTCACAGGCCATGCCTACCACACAGACTGAGCACAGGGCAGGGACCAAGGCACCTGGGTCATCCTTTCCACTTCAAAGCTTCCCAGACACCACCAGGAAGTGGCCAGTTGGGGAGGCCCAGGGATACAGGCATAAGGATGGATCAAGGGTTCTGACCACTGGGCCCCATGTTCCAAGGATCCCAGCCACTGACACCAGTGCCAGGAAGAAGAACACACACAAGGAGGTCATGGGCAAGTGTAGAGTTTATTCTTGTGTTTTGACACTGTGGCTGCCTGGAGGACAGGCCCAGAGTTCCATTGCCTGAGCGAGGCACTGTCTCCATGGCTTGGCCTGGAGGTCTCTGCTCACTGAGGGGTGACTTCTGGCCAGATAAGTCCTGGCTGAGGGTATCCTTAACTCAGGGTTGGACAAGAGGCTACTCCTGGTTGGGACTGGACATTGTGGAGATGGTTAGTCCCCAGTAAGCAGGACTGGTGGGCAGGCCTCAGGTGGGATGCAGTGGCCTTCGTGCTCCACGAGGCCTGCAGGACACTGGCAGCCTGGAACGCAGGGCCTCACACAGTGGGCTGCCAGCTCCCCTAGGGGTATGTGCTGGTTGAAACAGGTACGGGGACATGGTGGTCCACACTCATCAAACACAAAGCCGCGGTCCACAGGGCAGCCCACCACTGCAGGCAGAGAGGAAAGCGATGTCAAGGAGGTCCCCAGCATCTCTCTAGCTATTCAGCCATACTTTACAGGCTCCTTGAGCCCCCCCCTCTCTCTTTCGACTTGAGTCTCTTGTGCTTCCCCTCCTTTCTGTACTATGCCCTCCTTCAGTGCAAACTGGTATCACCCCCCCCTTACCACAGAGCGTAGGGCCCCTCCAGACAGGAGTCACCCCTGCCTGGCGACAGTGGCTAGCGTAGGCGTCCAGGGCATCACAGAGACAGGTGTCAGCTAAGGAGCCTGGCCCACAAGCACACAAGTCATATACACAGGCAGCGAAGAAGGGTTCGGGTGGTACCACGGCATGGCAGCGACTAAACGGTGAGGTCTTCAGGACCCCACATCGGACATTGGCCTCACGCCTGGCACGGTAGCCTGCTGCCCGGCACGGGTCCACCTCTCGGCCTGCAGAACAAGGCCGGCCAGGACCCAGGCCCTCGGGGACCTACATGGGGAGAGCAACCATGATGTGAAAATATCACTGGCAAAATCTCTCTCTGAGCAGGACGTGTCATACTCCTGTAAACAAACAACTGAAACTCATTGGGTCAGATAAAAATATCAATAAGACAAGAAAGTAGACGTGAGATGCCAACTGGGAAGAGGAGGGGGATTAGTGGGAATAGGAGAAACCAAGAGACAGTGATGGGGGAGGTGATCAAAATACATTATATACGTCTATGAAAATGTCAAAACAGAGTCCATTATGTATAATTAATATGTGCTAATGAAAACTTTTTTTTAAAAGAACACGGCATGGTAGTACACACACACCTATGGCCCAAGCACTAGAAGGCTGGTGCAGAGGATTGTGGGATAGATAGAAGGTCCAGGCCAACCTGGATAGCATAGTGAGACAAGGAATCAAATCTGCCCCTTCAAGAACAGCAAGGGCTGCTGGCAGCACCGTCGGAAGAGTGCTTGTCTATGCACACAAAGGCCCGGCTTTGGTCCTCTGCACGAAACACTGGAAATGATGGCACATGCCTGTAGTCTCGGTGCTTGGGAGACAGAGGCAAGAGGATTGGAATTCAAGGTTTTTTCTGGCCACAAAGAGAGTTCAAGGACATTCTGGGTTACACGAAACCCTGTCTCAAAACAAAACAGAAAAAAGCAAAAGTGCCAGTCAGGGTGGCTCAAGCCTGTACTCCCGCTTCTCACGAAGATGGGCTAAGAGGTCACAGGTTGGAGCCCAGTATGGGCTACCTAGCAAGACCTGTATAAAAAAACAAAATCAAAACCAAACAAACAAAAACCCCAATAGAACATCAAAGAGAAGCACCATCTATGGTCACCTTGTCTTTTTACAGATAAATTAAGGCTAGAATAGTTCCCACAGCCAGTGAGAGACAGAATGGACTTTAGGGACTCAGGTGACCAGGCTTCCAACAGGCCACCCTGCCTCTTCTATTCATCAAGAGGGGCTTAAAACCCCCAACTTCCAGGAAAATCCAAAAATCTATCTTGGGTCCCTTGCCACAGCAGGGCTCTGTGCCCAGTTCCTCTAGCCTGTTCCAGCTTCTTGCTCCCAAGCCACTCACCTTCCAACTGTTCCCAAAGGCAGCCTCTGTGAGCAGGAGCCTCCCGTCTGGACCCTGCAGGTCATCCTGGGCAAAGCCATTGAAGTTCCCACACAGACCACAAGTCTGGCCTCGATACGATCTGGGAACTCTCACCTCCACCTGAGACTGCCCGTCCCACAGCACCTGTAGAGAGGCCTGGGACTAGGGAAGGGTCGGAAGAGACCTCGAGGAGCTCATGTGCTAATTGGATAGTCCCTTTGCTGCAGGACAGATGGGTGCACGCTGCCTGTTGAAGGGCCACTTCCCTAGCCTGTATCCATTGCTCTGCAGCCTGCCGTAGCACTGATGGCAAAGAGAGAGCCTCCCACGACTCCTGGACATCTTTCAACTGGGCTCCAGGTAAAACAAAACCCACACTCTGAAAATCACTGTCTTGTGGCCTTAAGGAAGGTACAACACATTTAGAGTCTGGATCAAGTGCACACAGCATGGGTGTGTAAGTTATGGCTCTGGCTGAAGTCGCTTTTCCACATGGGAGTTGGGCAAACCCTCAGAGGCCACACAGAAGACCTTACTGGATAGCCTACCAACTTCCCACTTTATACACAAGCAAATTAGGCTGATGGTGGCCCAGAGTCTCAATATACCGGTGGCTGAGCCAAGACTGAAAAGAGGCTCAATACTAAGGTCTCTCTGACCCTGACTCCTTTTTGAGGCTGTAGCTGCACTCTCTCACCAGGCAGGAGCAGACACCTGTCTTGGTAGTTATAGAAGCAGAAGAGCGCTAAGACTCCCCCACCGCCATGTCCTCTGGCCACACCTGAAGCCCAGGCTGGGTGTGCAGGATCACAGTGTGACCACGAAGCTCTATGTACAGCAGTGGCTCCTGAAGGAAGGGCAAGGCCACCGTGTGCTGGTTCACCTGGGAAAGAGAGGGAGAAGGGAGGGGCCATGTTGGGCCAGATAGGTGGACTGTGCAGCACTCACCTTCCCTGGGTCCTTGGCTCACCATGACTGTCCTGCCCTGCAGCAGCTTCACAGCCAAGGTTCCCAGTAGCACTGCTACCTCTTGGGTCCAGGCCACACCCCTCCGGCCCCGGTCATCATTTGTCACGTGCACACTATGGGGAGAAAGGGCCCAGGTGCCAGAGATCAGAGGCGCCAGGTTTAGGTGTCAAAGAGAAGGGAGAGAGGATCATACCTGAAGTCCTCGCCCTGGCAGTCCTTGGCCAGCACGTAGCTGCAGCTGCCCTGGAAGTGCAGCAGGCGGCCATCGAAGGTGCGGTAATGGGGGTCTCCGAAGGCCATGCAGGAAGCTGGCCGGGGCAAACAGCGGGGACAGCAGCTGCCAGGACTCAGGGCAGGGACCTCGTCCTGGCCGCAGACCCAAACACGGTGGTCAGTCACAGGACACTCCCCTGTCAAGTCTTAGTCCTCCCGTCGTCCCTCTGACCCCTTGAACCCAGATTCACTGAGAGCGGGTCAGGGCATCATCTGGTGGTGACTTCAGGAACAGCACCATCCCTGGCTCCACTAGCACCTGAAGCCTCTCCTCGCTGTGGAATGGCAGCGCCCTGTGTGCCCCGGACCTACCACCCTGAACAAAGAACTCACCTGGCCACATGCGAGCTTCTTGCAGCTCTGGCTCTGACAGCGCACAGTACCAGCCAAGCAGGAGCAACTGGTGCAGGCGTCCACTACCCAGTGTTCCCCAGAGGCCACCTGGCGGCCCTGATGCATGCACAGCTGGGTAGAGACTGAGGGGAAATGAGAGAGAGAGTTTCAGTGCCCTACTCAAACAAACCAGTGCTGCAGGAAGTCCTGCGTAGTGGAGGCTCTCAGCAGGAGAGTGGCGGATGGAGAGTTGGCAGGATCCCAACAACACTTGCATTCCCTGCCCCTGTCACATGATCTGGGGGAAAGTGAGTGGGTATGGGGAGTCAGGTCTAACATCCCCCAGGAAATATTGGCCATGTGAGTGGCAGAGGCATTGTTGTGGTGGCAAGGAGTTGAGGCCTGGGTAACCATCTGCACTGTTGTGGGTGTGCTCATGGGGCAGGGACTTACCTATCTTACCCTTCCTCACTTGCCCTCCCCCCACCATCACATCCGTCACCCCAGCATTGCTCATGGCAGGTGCCAGCTTTAGGCGCCGTTAGCCAGTAATTCGGACAGGAGAGCTCTCGGCACTCCTTGAGGTGACACTCCACAGGGCCCCACTAAAGACGGATATCATTGGTTAGGGGTTTTCTGCAGAAACCAGGCTGTGATGCTTTAAGCAAAAATGGCCCCCAGGGACCCAGGGAGTGGTGTTATTGGAGGCGTGGTCTTATTGGTGTGGGCATGGCCTTTTGGAGGAAGTGTAGTACAGCGGGGTGGTCTTTGAGGTTTCAGAAGCTCAAACCAGGCCCCAGTGACTCTTCATGCTCTCTGAGGATCCAGATGTAGAAATCTTAGCTACCTCTCCAGCACCATGTCTGCCTACATGGTGCCATGCTTCTCACCACAACAAAAATGGACTAAACCCCCGAAACTGTAAGCAAGCCCGTTAAGTGTTTTTCCTTTATAAGAGTTGCCATAGTCAAGCTGGGCGTGGTAGTGCATGCATGTAATGTCAGCACTCGGGAGGCAGAGGCAGGCGGATCTCTGTGAGCTCAAGGCCAGCCTGGTCTACAAAGTGAGTCCAGGACAGCTAAGGCTACACAGAGAAACCGTGTCTCAAAAAACAAAAACAAAAACAAAAACAAGACCCCACATTGTCATAGTCATGGTGTTGCTTTACAGTAACCCATATTTGCTGGTGTGTTAGACCTGTCACCCTATACCCACCCACTTGGCCCCAGGTCACATGACAGGTTCAGGTAATACATGTGTGGCTCGGGGCCTGCCAATTCTCCATCTACCACTCTCTCTGCTACAGTCTAAGAAACAGAAGTGGATGTCCTTCCAGCAGTGCTCTTCCTTCTTGGAACTCATAGTCCCATCCCACCAGCACCCTGAGGGTGTTAAGTTCGGCAGCAAGCATCAGGAAAAGCCTAGTAGGTCTAGTGGGTACTGGTTGCACTCAGACTGGTTGTTTATAGTCTTGGAGACCCAAAATGCCAGTCCTTGGAACCCTCCACTGGGCCAATCCCCAATTGCAGAGTGCAATGCCTACAGTGGGCCTGGCTTGAGAATGCAAGCCTCATTCCTTATCCATTCTGCTTCGTGGGTCCTCTCTCCACCCCAGTGGATAGCTGCTCTACATCCACAAAGGGATGGAAGCTGCATTCTGACTGCAGACCTCTGGGCATCCACAAACGCCTTCCCCTCTCTCCTCCATCCCAGGATTCTCTCTGATGGAGAGACCAAGTCTGGCCACTTACCCTTACACAAGGGGCAGCAGCTGCCAGGGGGGGTGTGGCGCTCCCACGGGGGACAGCTGAGCTCAGGACAGGCCCGGTGTGTACAGAGCCATGTCAGATCCTATTGTGGTCATAATAAACATGACATGGAGTTGTGGGGTCAGGGTTGGGAGCAGGGTGTAGGCAGGAGAGGACATTCAGGTCAAATGTCAGAGTGAGAAAGAGCTCAGGAGATGCTGAAGGAAAGAGGTTCAGCCTCAGCTCACAGAGCAGGAAATGGGGTCCCTGAGAGTGCCCACAGCGGGGGGGGGGGGACTCACCTGACACTGGCATGTGTAGCAGGGGTCCGGTGGCACCAGCTCAGACCCCAGCAGATCCTCTGTGCAGTTACTCAGTGCCTCTGTGAAGGCAAGAACCCAGTGTGGGGGTGAGGGAGTCAGGGGACAGGAACTGCAGTCTCAGCTCTGTCCTCATAAGTCTTGGTCCCAGACAGACCATCCCCAGGACCCGAAAAGAAAAGTTTGAACTTTTTTTTTAAAGGTTAGCTCAATGTGACTGGTTCATGAATTTGTATGTCATCCCTGCACAGAGGCCACGATAATCTTCAGAGCAATGATATTTGCCCCTCACCAAGCCAATTTTAGTACATGTGCTGCCAAAGCACCGATAGCCTCTTGGGAGAACATTGCTATCCTACTAACACGGGTGGGGTGGGGCTAGACACAGACAGCTCAGCAGCTGCCACTGTGTGTGGATCATGGCCAGGCTGCCTGGCCTGTTCTCGTCACTGCCCTTCATATCATCTGGCCAAATGGAGACGTAATGAGGCATTCCAGGTTCCAGTCATGGCTCCTTCAACAGATGAGCAAATTAATTTACTCTGAGCCCTCCTCCACCCTCCCCCGCTCCTCTCTCATGTGTGTGAAAAGGAACAATACCACTTCATCTGACTGGGTCATTGTGAAAATTCAATGAGATGCAGTTTATTAGACACACCAAGTAGTACGTGATATGTATGCATTAGGCGCTTAATAAAGGAGTCTTCCTCTCACCCCTTGCTGCTCATCCTAGCAAGTGCTATAAAGACACATCTTCCTAATGGCTTTACTTTATGAATGTACTGAATACCCCTGAGCTGTAAGTTAAACATGGCTTAGATGGTAAACTGAATGTCACCACAGAGCTGAGTGTCTTTACAATAAGAACTTGAGAAGAGAGCAGAGGGGCAGGCAGTCTCCACTAGTGTGCGCCTTGTCTACGTAGGAAGGCGTGAGTGTGCATAGTGAAGGCGAGCCATCACTCCTATGATGTTGTACTTCCACCGATGACACCTGGCTTCCACAACAAAGATGGATGGTTGGGTTGAGCAAACTCCAAGCCTTATATCTAGGAAACATCCATGCTGTTTTACAGTATTTGTAACAAAAGTGTAACTCCCTTTACTCTCACATATCTTCATCAATTCTTTTTCTGTTTTAGTTTGTTTGTTTGTTTGTTTTTCCGAGACACGGTTTCTCTGTGTAGACCTGGCTGTCCTGGGACCCAGAGATGCACCTGCTTTTCCCACCTGAGTGCTGAGCTTAAAGGTGTGCACCACCTACGATGCATCTTTATAAAATTCTTATTCCAGACGGTGGTGGTGGCGCATGCCTTTAATCCCAGCACTTGGGAGGCAGAGGCAGGCGGGTCTCTATGAGTTCGAGGTCAGCCTGGTCTACAAAGTGAGTCCAGGGAAGCCAAGGTGACACAGAGAAAAACCCTGTCTCAAAAAGGAAAACAAAACAAAAAAATCTACTCCAAGAAAAACTGATGGCTCTCTCTGTTCCCACAGCTGAGCCATTCAATGTCCCTAAGGTCAAAGAGCCAGCAGATAACTGCTACCCTGCAGTGCCCCCCTGCTGGCCAGAATGTTCCACAACCTGCACCCGGCTGCAGAGGCCAGCAGCCCCAGCCAGCAGCTCTCACTTTGGAGAGGAACAAGCTTCACCCACTTAGGCAAGAGCTTCCACAACTGTCTGTCTGAGCCAGGAAAGGGCTGTGGGAGGAGAGCTAGCTGGCTCTTCCAGCATTTCTCTGGGGGTGCAGCCCTGCCCTCCTAGTTTACCCCGTATCCTAGGACTTACGGGCACAGGTGGGACAGCAGTGCTGGGGACCAGGGGGTAGAAGCTGGCTTGGTGGGCAGCCCACCAGACTGGGGCACTGCCGCCGGTGACAGTGAAGGCTGGGAGGCCTCTCAGGCTGCAGCTACAACATGAATGAAGGAGCAGGGGTGAGTCAAAGGCCGTGGAAACTGAGCTGCTCGCAGGCACCAGGATCCCCGTCTGCTACGCCCTTGTCTTCAGATGCTACGTGCATGTCCCTTAATCCTGAGATGCTTTCCCTTACTTTTTCAAGTTACTGGGTTGGAACAGTCATGTGACCTCTAACCCTTTGTCGCTCTTCATACCATCCTCCCCACTCCACTGTCAGTCTCCTAACCTATAACACTGTTTACATTACTTCTGGGTTTTTGTTTGTTTGTTTGTTTGTTTTGTTTTGTTTTGTTTTTTTACGCAGGGTCTCTCTGTGTGGCCTTGGCTGTCCTGGACTCATTTTGTAAACTAGGCTGGCCTTGAACTTACAGCGATCCGCCTGCCTCTGCCTCCCAAATTCTGTGTGCCACCATGCCTGGCTACTTTTGGTTTTGATGATAAGGTCTCATGCAGTCCAGGCTGGCCTCAAACATGATACATAGCCAAGGCTTGCCTTGAACTCTTGGCCCATCTGCCTCTACCTTCCCAGTGCTAGAGTTATAGACATATGCCACATACCCTGTATTTGTGGTACTGATGACTGAACCCAGGGGTTTGTTCGTGCTAGGCAAACACTTTACCAGCTGAACTACATCCCCAGCCCTCATCACTACTTTAAAAGTAGAATATACACATTTCCCATGTGAGTTGCTCATTACCCCTGAACACCATCACCCCAAAGATCAGCCAGGGGTCTATCCACAGCCTCCCTACTCAGACTTGTGCCCTGTCTAAATGTAGGCCTGGTCCCACTGACCAAGCTGAGTCTCAATCTTGCCCTGTGGTCTTGCTCCATGAAGTTTGGAGCCCTAAACTTCCAGCCCCAAACCCTGCCCTCTCCTACCTCGCAGATGCACACTTCACATGGGTCTGTCCCAGGCTGGAAGCTCTCCCCAGGCTCATACTTTCTGCCCGCATGCTCACAGCCTTGAGGTGAGACAACAGAACAAGGAGCCTTCATGCTGGCAGCAATGCCAAGTGGGTGGGTTCCTCCACCCTCCCGCTCTTAAATGAAGCCCACTTTCCTGGAGCCCCTACACACCTACCCCCTACACACCTACCCCTGCCACTCATCTCAGAATAAAAGCAGGGAGGTGTGGCTGCCCGTCTCCCACCCAGGGCTCCCTCCCACCCCAGGTTCCTAGTACCGGAGCATCGTGGGCAGCAGTCACTGGGCCCCTGCTGGGGCCAGACGCAGGCGCTGACACACTGGATTTGGGCACAAGAGACGATGCCCATGTGACACATGCAGGAGGAACAGGGGCTATTGGCAGGCACCCAGCTACTACCTTCGGGGTGCTCCTCCCCATGAGCGAGGCAGCCTGTGTCCCAGACAGACAGGTGTGTAAGCTTTGAGTCTGAGATCTGGACTTCTGCACACACACCACAACCCCACCTGTGGGGGTTCTGCAGGTATTTGTCACGGGTGAGGGCAGGACTCATGTGTGGAGGTGTAGGGAGCCACTTGCTTGTTTGATCAAGTTTCAAGCAGCAGGCACTGTCTATGGGGGCCCATCGTGCAACACTGGTATGCAGCAGGCATATAATAGATGCACATGGAATGAACGAATTGCCCCATTATTACCCACGTGTCCCAGGTATCTCTCCAAGCCTCGTTCTTCTCCCGTATTTGGCAGGGATTGTTTATGTGTCCTGCCTTGTTTATAAGGTAAGAGATGTTGAGCAGTCCTGGGTTAACTACACAGGGTGGGGTAAGGAGCAGCAGGCTGGCTGGGGTCCTGGAGCCAAATACCGGGATGTACGTCTTGACCCTGCTACTTGCTAGCTGAGTGGCCAACCAAGGTATGTTACCTCTTTGGGCCTCCTCTTTCTCATCCTTAAAAAAAAAAATGGGAAGAAGGGGACCAGGGAGATGGCTTAGCCAGTAAATGCCCTTGTCACCAAATGCATTTGAATTGGATCCCTGGGACCCACACAGTCCTGTAAGTTGTCCTCTGAGCTCCACATGAAGGCTGTGCTGTACTCCCTAGCCAATAAATAGGTGAATAAATGTGATAACAATGGGAATGAGCATAACACATGTAAGATAGCCATGCTCCTTAAAATGAGGTGTGTGTGTGTATTGCGTGTGAGTGTACGTGTGTGAAGTGATTATCTTGGAGTCCGGTCCACTGTATAAGGGGACTCAATAAATGTTACTAATCAGGATGCTTCTTATGACTGGGAAATAGGGGGAGGGACAGCACTGAAAAGCATCCAGCCAACCCACTAAGGGTATGCCGAATTTGCACTAGGGGACAGCCAACAACTGAGGCAAGAGGGGCCTTCATTAGAGTCAAGGGCTAAAGTGTGGGTACAAGATTGGGTATACCTGTGCATCGCGGACAACAGGTCCCTGGTTCTGTGGCCTGAAGCAAGCAGGGCAGAGGTGGGCACTGAAGCCTTATACAGCTCACCCGGCCAGCCTGCAGGCAGAAGACACAGGGTCAGCAGTTTGCCATGGAGGCTTGGACCCAGAAGCGTGGGCCACCCTTGGCTCAGCCTTGCTTCTACATACCAAACAGCGGCAGCGCTCACAGCTGCCCTTAGGTCCCTCAAACTCCTCCCCATCGTGGTGCTCCCGGCCCTGAGACAGGCAGCCTATAGGAGACACACTTCCTGTGGGAAGGAGGTTGGTGCCACCCAGCCCTACCTCAGACCTGGCAGAGGGGGAGGGGAGAAGGGCACAGGTGCCAGGCACAGAGAAGGCGGTGGTGAACTATGCTCACTGCGACAAACAGGGCAGAAGCAGGGGCCTGGAGAAGGGTGTGTGCAGGGAGCCGGAGGACATGGCTTCTTCTGACAGCGCATAGAACCTTCCTGGGGGAGAGGTCACACACTGTTACTTGGATTTCCACCTGCAAGTCAGGCTGTACCACAAGCTTGCCACCCTACTGAGCTGATCAAGCCCGAGCCCCTCTCTTCTGGGTGGATAGACCTGAGCCCAACCTTGTCCCACCAGATGTCACAAGCAAAATATGCTCATTGCAACCTCGGTGCAGACAACCGCTTTCAGGCCAGAAAGGAAGATAAGGGATGAGAAGATGCCAAGACCCTAAAGATTCACGTCACCTCGCAGGTGCAGAAGGAGCAGGTGGGGTCAAGAGGGTCAGGAAGGGTCTCTCCAAGGGCTGCAGTGATCCCATGGTACAGGCAACCTGGCAGAGAGGGAAACACAATGGGAGGGGCACTGTCATCTGAGCCTCCCCTGTCACATGCATGAACACACACACACACACACACACACACACACACACACAGAGGCCACTGTCATCTGAGCCTCCCTTGTCACATGCATGAATACACACACACACACACACACACAGAGGCCACTGTCATCTGAGCCTCCCCTGTCACATGCATAAACACACACACACACACACACACACACACACACACACACAGAGGCCACTGTCATCTGAGCCTCCCCTGTCACATGCATGAACACACACACACACACACACACACACACACAGAGGCCACTGTCATCTGAGCCTCCCCTGCCACATGCATGAACACACACACACACACACACACACACGCACAGAGGCCACTGTCATCTGAGCCTCCCCTGTCACATGCATGAACACACACACACACACACACACACACAGAGGCCACTGTCATCTGAGCCTCCCCTGTCACATGCATGAACACACACACACACACACACACACACACACAGAGGCCATTGTCATCTGAGCCTCCCCTGCCACATGCATGAACACACACACACACACACACACACACACACACAGAGGCCACTGTCATCTGAGCCTCCCCTGCCACATGCATGAACACACACACACACACACACACACAGAGGCCACTGTCATCTGAGCCTCCCCTGTCACATGCATGAACACACACACACACACACACACACACACACACACACAATCTAGCTAGACGTAGTATAGCAGAGGGGGGCAGGGAAGGGGAGGGGAGGGAGGGAGGATGTCACTCGGGCTACAGGATTTTGCAGGGATTTGCATGTATGAAGAGACTGGAAGACACAGTGGAGGTGGTGGAATTGGGAGGGAAGAGCGAGAAGAGTGTCCTGCCTGGTGGGCTGGGTCAGAGAAAGTGAGTGGGAGATGCTGCCCCTCCTGGTTGGTGACCCAAGGGCAATGGGAGCCACAGGTCAGTTTTCAAGAAGGTGGCATTTGCAGAAGCCAGCAAGACAATTTAAGAGGAGAAAGAAATTTTAGAACACAAAGGACCGATGTGTGAGGTGACAGCGGGGACAGAGAAGAGGGCAGAGCATACATGTGGGAGTTAAGGAGGGGCAAGTGTGTGTGTGTGTATCTAGCTCAGGGCTGAGCTGTGCTGTTCAGTCATATCAAACCTCCTGTACCTAGGCCCTGGGGATGAGACAGGTGCCCTCCTACCCTGGCAGGTTGGACAGCAGTGATCAGGAAGGATGCGTGGATGTCTGCAGGCTGTACGCTCACATGGCCGGCGGGTGCAAGTCACAAAGCCTCCAAGGCAGGTGCACAGGTTGCAGGGTTCCCGGGGATCTGCGAACTCCTGGCTGCTCAGGTAGGGTACCCCCAGATACTCACAGTCTGTCAGAGAGGGGAGCCAAAAAGGAGGGCAGAAAAAAGAGAGAGGAAGCAGTCATCTCCCCACCTCCACCCCAACTTGACCTGGCAGGAGGCCAAGGCCTCAAAAGACCTGGCACCTTGGGGGTCTTGGAGTGAGGCTGGGTCCAGGCTCTAGTAAAAGAGCTTTAGTAAGGTGGGGTTTGGAGTTAGGACTGGCCAAAGGGTGGGCTTTCTCCCTTGTACCCTGCAAGAGTTTCTAGTGTTCATCTATAGGGAAAACCCACATGGCTCTGCCCAAAAGGTTAGATGCTCAGTCAGCCACGCACAGAAGGCACCAAGTCTCGCAGACTAGAGTTGGGGATACAGTGGCGCAGGTTCAGGGTATCCCCTTCCCAAACACTCTGTCAAACCCAGGATGATTAAGGAGGGCAACAGTCGGTCCTATACTCCTCTATGACACTTTGCTTGAATCCCTTTTTTTAAAAAAAGTGGCTCAGCAGTTAACAGCACTTGTTGCTCTTTCAGGGGACTTGAGTTCAATTCCCAGCACCCACATGATGACTCATGATCACCTGTAACTCCAGCTCTACAGGGTCTGACACCCAGTTCTGATTTCTGAGGACATTAGGCACCACACATGGTACACAGACATACATGCAGGCAAAACACTCATTCACACAATCCAAAATAATAGATCTAAAAAACAAACAAGCAATGACAACAACGTACAACCAGCCAGATGAACAGCCTATAGTAGCACACATCTAATAATCCCAGCACTTGCAAAGTACAGACAGGATGACCAGGAGTTCAAGGCCAGCCTCAGCTACACGGTGGACGGGAGGCAAGAGAGGTGGCTCAGTGGCTAAGAATATATCTGCAGCTGGGCAATGGTGGCACATGCCTTTAATCCGAGCACTTGGGAGGCAGAGGCAGGCAGATCGCTGTGAGTTCAAGGCCAGCCTGGTCCACAGAGCAAGCCCAGGATAGTCAAGGCTAGACAGAGAAACCCTGTCTCAAAAAACCAGAAGAAAAAAAGAAAGAAAAAAGAATGTATCTGCAGCAAGTACAAGGACCTGACTTCAGCTCCCAGTTCCCAAGTAGAAAGCCAAACAGGGTTTCCCTCACACCTACAAGCCTGGCTAGGTGGAAACAGAGACCAGAAGGTCACTAGGGCTTGCTGGCTCTTAAACTCCAAATGATAGCTCTCATAAAGCACACTCACTCATAACATAAAATTGTTTAGAATCTAACACACAGTCACATGTAATAGATAGATATAGATAGATTTTTTTTTTTAAAGAATAAATTGGATTTGCTGATTGAAGCCTGAAATCCCAGCATTTGGGAGGTGGAGGAACAGGACGATGGCCGTCCTCTGCTATACAGCAAGTGGGAGGCCAGTGTGGGCTCTAGGAGAATCTCACAAATAAAGATTACATGGGTGACAGGCAGTGGAGAACTCTACACAGAAGTTAAAAATTAGGCTTGCTGGCATTCGGTAATCTGCTCAAGTTCACATACCCAGATTGTTTCAAGGACAGGAGAAAATGCAGGCACCAGCACTGGACTTTTTTCCTTTGCTTTCTTTTTTTTTTTTCGGGGGGGGGGTGGTGGTGGTTTCGAAACAGGGTCTCACAGCGATCCACCTGCCTCTGTCTCCCAAGTGCTGGGATTAAAGGTGTGCGCCACCATGCCCTGTGTTCCTTTGCTTTCTTTTTGGTTTTTAGAGACAGGGTTTCTCTGAGTAGCCCTGGCTGTTCTGGAACTTACTCTGTAAATCAGACTGGCCTCGAACTCGGAGATCTGTCTGCCTCTGCTTCCTAGGAGTTGGGATTAAAGGTGTGTGCCACCACCACCTCTTTTTTCTTAGTGTAAAACTTATTTTACTGGTTTGATCTACTTTGGGGCAGTGAAGAGGAGGCTGGCTGGCTCTGTCATCAGCACCCCTCCTAGACCCAGCATGGTTCCCCACCCCAGTTCCCCACTCACTGTCACAGGCAGGGCAGCAGTCTTCCCTGGCGGGAAAGGGACACTGCGCAGGAGCACAAGCTTTGGCCTCACAGTTGACGTTGCCCTCCCAGCAAAGGCACACATGGCACGGGAGGCTTGGTGCTGGGAAACGCTTCCCATTGGCAAACTCCTTCCCCTGATACAGGCAGCCTAGGGGGAAGGGCAGTGACTGGGGAACCGTGGTGGCTGGTGGCCAGACCATGCTAGTGGACATTCTTACTTAAGTACCCAGGAGGGAGAGACCACCCTCCCGCCCTCCTGGAGGAAGGAAGACCCCTGTGAAAGCACATCATAAGTGGGGAGCAGGGGTATTAAGACTGGGAGAGGGATAGGGAATTGCAGAGAGGAGGGTTGCTACCCCCATCTCCAAGGGTGCCACAAAGAAGGTACCATCACAGGAAGGGCAGCAGGGACCTTGGCGCGGGTGGGTGCAGGGCACAGGAGGGCAAGGCAGTCGCTGGCAGGACACTGAGCCGTCCAGGCAGAGGCAACGGCTGCAGGGGTCTCCCAATGGGAAAAAGTGCTCCTGGTGGCGGGCGGGGACCATATCCTCTGACCGTGGGCAGTCAGCGGGGGCATCTGCAGAGAGTGAGTCACGTCATGCAGGGCAGGAAAAGGCAAGTGGAGGAGCGGCCTGGGGATCCGGTGCCTACCTCGGCACTGCAGGCAGCAGTCTCCAGGAGGCAGGATTGGCTTCGGACAGGACAGAGGCGGACAGCGACGTGCCAGGCACTGTACATTGCCGGTCTGCAGATGGACAGACAGACGGAGCCAAGTCGGGTTAGTATGAAGTGGCCTTCACCCTTTATGCATCTCCCCTCTCCTCTGGGTCACAAACTCACCAGACAGCGACACACGCGACACGGGTCAGTAGGATGCGGGAAGTCAGCTCCATTGGGGTACTCTTTCCCTCCAAAGGCACAGCCTGAAGAGGAGAAGCTATGGGCCTCTGTCCCTAGGGGTAGCTACCTGTAGGGGAGTCCACCAAGCCAGGTCCACTCCTTCCCCAGCTGTGCCACCTCACCTTTGCAGTCAGTCCTGCAGCAGGTACTGGGTAGGGGGTGAGCACAGGGGGCGCTGGGGCAGGCACGAGGCTGGCAGTGAGCTTGGCCTTCCTGACACTGACACTCCTTGCAGGGGTCTCTTGGATGAGGAAAGCGCTCCCCATCCACAAACACCTGTGTCTCCAAGATGCAGTCTGGGTAGCAGACAGTGAAGACAGGAAGGCGTTCAGGCAGACAGACAGTGCTAGGTGTCCCAGAACCCAGAGCCACCAGAATAACGGAGAAGAGCCAGTTTGGAGGCTGTCTCCAACAGGGAAAGGAGGGAGGGGGCTGTGCAATGTGTATTGCTTTCACAGGTATGAAAATCTGTGAAAGTCCAGGCCAGGCGTGGTGGCACACGCCTTTAATCCCAGCCCTCAGGAGGCAGAGGCAGGCGGATCCCTGTGAGTTCGAGGCCAGCCTGGTCTACAAAGCAAGTCTAGGATAACCAAAGCTACACAGAGAAACAAAACAAAAACAAAAAACAAAAAAGAAAAGAAAGAAAGAAAAAATCGAGTCCTTTTACTTGCAGATGGAGATGGACATGTGTCTCTGAGGTGCTAAGAAGAAAAGCTTATGCAAGTGTGTGCCATGCACACAGGGACTGTGTCCCATTGCACCTGTGTTACACGGGTGCATCTGAGAGGAAATGTAGGTTGACAGGGAAGGGTGGTCTGGTAACACAGAAAGAGAACAAATCCTGAGTTTCTTCCCACCCACGCCATTATGACTTCCAGAGAGATTTTTAGTTGTGTGGGACCACAGACACTTCTGAAAAAGCCATCGCTTTGGAAGACATCTGTTGGCTCCACAACAGGGTCTGAGCCCTAAGGCCAGTCAGACAAAACACACAGTAAACACACACCTGGACATTTGGGGCAGCACTGGCCTGGCCCATTCTGGGGCTTGGCACAGGTTGTGGAAGGACAGTTGATCAACGAACACCTCACAGTCCCATCCTGGGAGGAAGGAAGAGGCTTTGGGATGGGCCCAGGCAGGACTCTGAGGACAGCTGTAGGCAGAGAATGTACCTCACAGCGGCAGGAATGACAAGGGCTGTCCACATCTGTGAAGTTCTGCCCATTGGTATACACCAGGCCATGGTAAGTGCAGCTCTCACAGCTGGGGCAGCAGGCACCTAGGTGGGGCAGACTGGTCATGGTGGGCTGGTCAAAGCCAGAGAAGAAAGACAAGATAGGGCTGGGCACTCACCAGGTGGCTGGGTAGGGTGCTGGCAGGGTACTGGTGAGCAAAGCACAGCCCTGCATATAGGCACTCCATCTTGGCAGGAACAGGCAGTACAGGGCTGTCCATCCGGCTCCCACTGGATCCCCTCTGCAAACTCTTCACCATTGAGCACACAGGCTACAGCAAGTAGGTCTGTCACCATAGCAACCTAGATACCTTCATCCATCCTTGTCCTTCCCAGTCTATGGGGGGGGGGGGTGTGGGGGAGCCCTGCTTCATAGCCTCTGAACAAACTCTGAAATACTTAGTAGACCCTCGTCACTGGAGTGGAGTTCTCCCCTGAACCCCACTCCATGGAAGTAGTGCCTGTGGCAGTTGCTCCCCTACATACACACATACGCACCTGAGCAGAGCTGGAGGCCAGAGGCAGACCGGGCACAGGGGGCAACAGGGCAGTCCTGTTCTTCACAGGATACTTCACCACCCTAGGAAGAAGGCCAAGTGAGAGGCCCTTTAAGGACCAACACAGAACTGGGCAGAAGGTAGACTTGCTCACCTGGCAGAGGCATCGAAGGCAGCGGCCATTCTCTTGGAGAGTGAAGGTCTCCTGGCTCCGATATTCATGTCCCTGGTATTTACAGCCTGGACAGGAGAACAGGAGACTGGGGGACAGGACTAGTGATGCTCAGCAGGAAGCATCGTACCACTCCAAGGCCTATATCCCTGTCTTGAGGAAGATCGCCTAAGAGGTTCTGCCTGCATCCCACCACGGAGATGTGGGCCGTGAGAGGTGAGGTGAGGACTCAGCTATGGGGTAGGAGCATAGCTACAAGGAAAGCGAAGCTCACTGGCTCCTTCAGAGCCTGTCCCTGCATGGTGTCTGCCCCCTGCATGGTGAATGGTGACCCCGCCCCCACTCACCATCACAGACAGGGCAGCATTGCCCAGGGATCCTGCCCGGATATCTGCAGGGTGCAGGTGGGCAGGGCAGAGGCTCACACTGGACAGTCCCATTCTGCCAACAGGGCCCAGTCAGCAGGGAACAGGCAGGTCCTGAAAGCCAGTGCCCCCCCCCCCGCCCCCCGCCCCCGCTCCCCTGCTAGTCAGCCATACTCACAGCACAGCGGCAGCTGGAGCAGGGGTCCTGGGAGCTCACAGGCTCCCCACTGCTGTGCTCCCGTCCATTTAGGAAACAGCCTGTTGAGGAAAGGTGCTCAGAGGTACCCCAGTCCAGGCCACGAGCACTTCTGGCCTCTCTGGAGACTGTTCCACTCCTGACTCACCATCACACACCGGGCAGCAGGTGCCAGGAAGGGGCCTGGCAGGGTATGGACACAGGCTGGCACACTCCCGCTGGCGGCACTGGATGTGGCCCTCCTGGTAAAGGGAGGCAGCCAAGAGAGAGAAATGGTGTTAGGCTCCAAGCCATGCACTCACTGGGTGTTCTTATGGAATGCAATGCACAACCCTCCCAATTTGTAGGTTGAAGGGGCTGTTCCCGCCACCCCTCCCCTCCCCCAGCAGCTCGGAATGGGAAACAGAGTCGGAAAAAAAGTTGGTTTCTTAATGAGGTATTGCTGGAGTAGGTGGTCCCCCTACTTGGTGTCCTGTTGGGGTGATCTTTTTGTGCACTGTGTAAAGATTGTCCTTATATATTCAAATGCTGCTTTCTGTCCCATCGGAGCGCTGAGCACAGGACTGACTTCAGCATCGCCTCCCTCAGTATTTTGTAAACATTGCTCTCCGACACCTTCTGATTGGTTAAATAAAAAGCTGAATGGCCAGTAGCTGAGGCATAAGAGAACAGGCAGAACTTCCTGCTGAGACAGGGACTCTGGGAAAGAAAAGGCTCAAGGATTCTCCTGTGAGACACACGGAGAAAGTAAGACATATGAAACTGAGGAGAGATAGCAAGTCACGACGCAGGACATAGATTAATATAAGGGAGTTAACACAGGTTGCAAGAACTAGTTGGGAGCAAGAGTAAGCCAAGGTCTAAGGCTATTGTGAACAAATGTGAGTGTCTGTGTCATTAACCAAAGCTGGCGGGCATAGAAAGCCCATTGGGTCTTAGTGTCCCTATAACAAGGGACTCAGACACACTCACAAGAGAGAATGCCACAAGACAAATTCAGATTTGGATGCTGGGGCGGGGGGGAGGCCCCCAACCACCGGGAGCCCCAGCTCCAGAGAACTTTTGTCGCTGGTCTCTGTGGGTACTGTACTCACACGCACAAATCCACACCCAGACACATGTATATTCACATAATTAGAGAAAAGCAATGTCAGCTGTAATGGAGAATATTTAATCCCAGCACTTGGGAGATGGAGGCAGGCAGATCTCTGTGAGGATAAGGCCAATCTGATCTATATAATGAGACTCTGCCTCAAAAAAATTTTTTAATAAATGAAAAATAAAAATTAAAAATATGGAGACTGTGGGAGGATACAAGGGATGAGATAACAATTTAGATATAATATGAATAAATTAATAAACTATATTTAAAAATATGGAGACTGTGGAAGCCAAAGAATGCCAACCACAATCAGAAGCCAGCAAAGGCACAGCCCTCTAAGCAAACCAAACCTGCCACTCCTTGGTCTTGACCTTTGGGCTTCCAGAACCGTGGAATGTATTAGTATTGTTCTGAATCACTTAGTTCTTAGTTACAGAAGCCTTAGAAAGCTACGACCTCGTATGTTCCTTAGCAATCTGTGACTCAGTTTACCTATCTGGAAAAATAGACAAGAGAAGTCCCATGCTCCTTGGCTTGTGGGACTGGAATGGAAAGTGTAGGCATGGCATCTGTTTTAGGAAGCTGGCCCTTAAAACTTGTTCCGATTTTCCCCTTTTCCCATTCCTAGGGCATCTTTCCCTACTTCCCCTTCACTCACCCTTCATGCTTTGGGGAACACCACTCCACCCCACCCATGGAGCTCTAGATCCAAGCTGCTGAAGAACAAGAGAGCACAAGCTACATAGGCCTCGTCCATTTTTTTCAAGGCCAACTTTTGAAATGTAAAAGGAAATGGAGAAAATTAAAAGTTAACATTGTAATCTATTACCTATCACATGCAAACTATTATCTCTACATACAATTAGCACAGATTACTAATGAGCTATTTTGCATTCCTTTTTATCCTACTGCCCCTCTCTTCATTTTGTTGGGGTTTTGTTTGTTTGTTTTGAGCTTGTTTGTACTTGTTTTGAGGGAGGTTAGTTGTGACGAGGTGTCACTGTGTAATTCATGCTGTCCTCACATTCATGGGCTTCCTGCTTCAACCTCCCAAGATCTGGGATCACAGGCACGTGTAAGCTCATCCAGTTTATCCCTTCCTTTCTTCCTTCCCTCCTTCCTCCATTCTTTTTTAGATAAGGTCTTACTATACAGCCCAGTCTAGCCTCAAATTCATGAATTTCCTATCTCTGAGTTTAAAGGCATTTGCCTGCACATCTAGCCCTAAGCAGTTCTGGCCAGCCACATCTTAAGAGATCCGGTGTCACCGGATTGGGCATTGCAAGGCCAACTGTATCCCTCTCTCTGGAGCTCTGGCCACCCAGTGTGTCCTTCCCTATTGGCTCTCTACGCATCCATGAGCTTCTTGAGCTAAAATTATCAGCCTGTTGAACAGAGCAGGCAAACAGGCAAGCCCACCAAGCTGCATGCTCACAGGACCTACCGTGAAGTTGATTGTAACTCTGTCGCCTCTCAGTGCCCATGGGTGTGGCTCATGGAATTAAATCAAGCATCCAGCAGGCCTAATGGCAGGGCAGGGTGAAGGACGGTCCAAGGGCAGCCCCAGGACTCACCAGGCACTGGCAGATCCGGCAGGGGTCTCCAGGAGTGGTCCACTCTTGGCCATGGTTCCTGTGAGAGTTACCTTCTGTGCAGCCTGGAGCTAAGGACAGAGAACAAGCCTAAAGGGAACTATCTTGGGCCCCATCGTGCCTTACTCTCCCCACTCCTCTCATGCTCCTGCCTTTGTCTACAGTCTAGACTCTCAGGGACTCTCAATGCCCCAGGCAGGGTGAGATCCTCCTGCTCCCCAGCCTGCTCTTCTATGCCCTGTCTAGACGCATAGCAACCCACTTGCCCCTCTTCACTTTCCCTTTAAGCGTTGGTCATCATTCCTATTATAGGACCCTACTAACATATACACCCAAAGCTGAATCCATCCTTTTCTCAAATGCCCCTGTCTCCTTTCCCTCTCTCCCTCAGCTTTATCTGAAGTGTCACTCCAGCGAAGACACCCCGGGAATGCTTGCTTTCCTTTTGTACCCAGATGGACTTGGTCTCTTTCCTCTCTTAGGTTTGACCTTGTCCCTGCTTCTGCAGCACTAGTGTATAGTGTTGATTTCACTCAGGGTCACCATCAAATGGTGGTCATACATACTGGTCAAACATCAGTATGAAATGGATGGCTCTGGAGGCTCTGACAGCCTGCTGGGGACAGTACAAAAAAATTGACAGGCACTGGAAAGATGGCTTAGTGTTTAAGATCACTCATTTCTCTTCCAAAGGACCTGAGTTCAATCCTCAGCACCCACCCTTTACAGGCACTGCATACACAATGGCCCACAGACGTGCACGCAGGCAAAACACCCATACACATTAAAGAGATGAATGAATAAGTGAAAGGGTCAGGCTGGGCAACCTCACCTTGGCAGACTGGGCAACAGTGGCCAGGCCTCGGGACTGGCTCAGGGCAAGGGCTTGGCGGGCACTTCACAGGCACACATCGAACCAGGCTCCTCTAGAATGGACAAAGTCTGTAACACCTTTGGGTGTGAGTTTCAGCGGGTTCGAGGCAGGCGGGTATCCGTCAGGGATGGAGGGAGAATTTCAATGGCACCAGGCCCAGAAGGCATATGCAGGGCTAACAGAGACTGACATTGAAGGAGGAGACGAGAGGGTCCAAGGAAGCATGCCTGGGCAGAGGTTGCATCAACTCACCAGGCAGGAGCATTGGAGGCACGGGTTGGAACTGGACAAGAAGCTGGCCCCTTCTTCATGAAGCTGCCCTTCATACTCACAGCCTGAAGGTATGACAAGGGGTCACCAGAGATCAGGATGGGTGGACATTACCCAGAGGAATGCAAGGCCCCAGTAGGTGTGGACCCACTGAGGCTGTGGGGATAGGTGGGTAAAAATGGGAGGTCACCTGGCCGGCAGACGGGGCAGCATTCTCCAGGTGGGGTGAAGCTCTCCAGACAGTGGAGCTCAGAGCATGAAGGCCCCTGGCACTGCACAGTTCCTGCCTGCAGAGCAGACACCAAGCCCTCCCTTGAACTTGCTCCACCATCCATGCTGGGCTATTCTGTAGGCGTTAAAGGTCCAGCAGGCTCCAGACCCAGATGCCCAGAGGCATGGCCAGGCCTCAGGTAATGCCAAGCAGAGGTGGGCATTGACAGTGGCAGAGGCTAGACCCTAAGTCTCTTACCTGGCAGGTGGAGATGACACAGGTTTCTGGATGCCACGTTTCAACAGCCCCATGGACCCCAGAGCAGCCTTCAAAACCAGGCCTGCGTCCTCAAGTAAGAGACCCAGAAGCCTGGGACTACATCAAAGAGCTGGACAGCCTGTTTTTACATTTCCTTCATCTTTCCAGCAAGTGACAGTCAAGGATCTAATTCTGAGACAGTGTACAGCTTGCCTTTATTTACAACAGTGAGAGAGAAGCATCTTAAAAGGTGAGCCCAAGAAGAGACTTGATACCCTATGAGCATATACAGGGGGAGGAGGTCCCCCTCACAGTCATAGGGGAGGGGAGTAAGGGGAAAATGGGAAGGAGGGAGGAACGGGAGGATACAAGGAATGGGATAACAATTTAGACATATATGAATAAATTAATAAAATATATTTTTTAAAAAGGTGAGTCTCCTTGCATGTGCCAACACACACACACACACAGAGCGGCTCATGCTTGTAATCCCAGCACTCAGTGGGTAGAGACAAAAAGACAGCTACATGTTGAGTCCAGCTTGGGCATATTAATTTTATAGATGGCCAGGCAGTGATGGCACAGGCCTTTAATCCAAGCAGAGACAAGTGGATCTCTGAGTTCGAGTCCAGCCTGGTCTACAAGGTGAGTCCAGGACAGCCAGGGCTGTTACATGGAGAAACTCTGTCTGGAACACCCAAAAACCAACTAACCAACCAACCAACTTCCTACGGAGCCACTGCCTTCCCTCCACCCAGCTCTCTTTAAGTCACTGACACGGCCATGTTTCTAGCTTCCCAATTCTGACCTCTGTTATTCTCTGGGATCTAAGTAGTCTCCGTCCCCTGCCTGTTCTATAGAAACACACCCTGCCTTAGTCCCCTGCCCTTTCTGGCCCTGCGCCTAGACAACAGCTGTAGCAGCCTTCCAACTTGTCTCTGCATCTATGCCATTCCAGGTGGATACTCCTAATACTCTTCTTTAAGCGTGCCACCCTTTGGCTCTCTTGGACTTCGGCAGTATCCACGGAAGGAAATCCCAACTGCATGGCTGCCAGTACTCTGTCTCTTCTGGTCTTTTTAGACTGACTCCTGCCACATGTCTCTCCCCCCACCTCTGTACCTGAATACAGACCACCTTCTTTCTAGTGCAATTCTACCAAGAAGCTTTGGGGGCCCAAGAAGTATGTGAAGATTGAGCCCCAGAAGTAGAGCCAGTTGAAATCCCAATGTCATGGATGAAAGTCTGGGCAGTTAGACTCCATAACACAACTAGTACAGCATGTCAGTGACAGGTGGCTAGAGAGAGGCAGATAGGTAACAGAGACAGGTATGTGATATCCAGGTTGGTCTTGAGTACTCACCAGACAGCGGCAAGTGGTGCAGGAATCTGGGGAGAAGGTCTCCCCGTGACCATAAGACTGGCCATTGTGACTGCAGCCTGAGGTGGAGACAGTGATGTCATCTGGGACCCTAGTGCCTTCTCTAGGCCCTAAAACAGCCGCAGTGGGTGGGTGGTATGACACTGACCATGGCAGTGGGGCACGTTGGGCCGGGGGCCACAGTGTGCGGTCCCATCATGGCACACACAGGCCATGCAGGCATCAGGCTCCCAGCGAGCGCCCTCAGGACAGGTGCGTGCCAGCCCCCAGCACTGAGGGGAAGTTGAGCAGCACCCACAAGACTCCATCCGCAACAGCCTGGCTTGCAAGTCCCTGTTCTGGGGAAAGGGAGGGAGGTGGCAGGCTCAGCTCAGCTTCCTTCGTGGACAGTTGTGAGATGGAGAAACTGAGGCAGGATGAGAGGGATTCCTGAGCAGAGGCAGGTGCCCCTCCCATCAGCATATTTCAGAGAACGTAAAACTATTCCTTGAACACAGAAACTCAGGAGTTATTCCCCTGCCCTAATAATTAACGAGTAATTTGGAGTCAGGAGTGAAACCCTGGCTGGAAGTTACTTGTTATAAAGCTCACTCAGGTCTTAAACTCATGCCAATCCCCCTGCCTCAGTCTTTCAGGCTTGCATCACTCTGCTCGGCTTTTAAAGATGCAACATTTCCTGATAGTGTCTTATGCTTAGGCAGTTTTCCATTCTTTTTGCCAAAGACATGAAAGACTGTGTAAACCTGGGCCAACACTACATACTCTGGACGCTCTACATTTCGGAAAGAAGAGGCATTAGGAGCAGTTCAGAGAATAACCTTTCTATGTGTTTTTACAACAAAAGCCTAAGGGCTCTACCTTAGTGGTGCAGTCCTTGCCTAGCACGTGTGAGGACCGAGGTTCAGTATCAAGCACTGTCAAAACAATAAACGAACAAACAAAACAAGTGCCGGGGAGATGGCTCAGTGGCTACGAGACCAATTGCTTATGGGTTTGGTTCCCAGCACCTATGTGGTGGCTGTCACAGTCTGTAACTCCAGGCCCAAGAGACCCAATGCCAGCTTCTGGCCTTGACAAGCAGCAGGCATACACACGTTGTAAATATATACACACAAACACCCATACATGTAAATTAAAAATAAATCTAAAACAACAACAACAAAGGTTGGTCATGGTGGTGCATGCCTTTAATTCCTGCACTTGGGGGATAGGCAGGTGGATAGTTCAAGGCTAGCCTTGTCTACATAGTGAGTTCCTGGACAGCCAGGGCTATGTACAAAGACCCTGTCTCGAACAAACCAAACCAAACAAACAACCAAACCCTCTATTTTAGTGTCCCCAGAACCTCCAAACCTAAGCCCCTCTCTTTCTCCCCCCCTGCCAGCCTTCCTCCACATACCTGCTTTCTGAGGTCTGTCACCTCAGACTCCAGCCGTTCCAACCTCTCCTCCAGGGGGCACCACTGCTGTTGGTGGGCCTCAGCAGGAACCAAGGAGTGGGAGGGTGCCTGCTGCTGATCAGCAAGAATGTCAGCAAGCCTAGGGTGCTCTCTGGAGACCTCTCCACCTAAAAGGCACAAGAACCCAGCTTGGCCTGTAGGCAAAGTTTGGTAAGGTCTCCTAGGTTCTGTTCTCTGAACCGTACAGGGGACAAGGGTCATCCTGGGCCCCATCCTGTCAATCTATTCCACTATGGGGGGGTGTAGGGGGGGAGGATTTTTCCCAAGGGATACAGAGCATTATTCAGACCAAGGCTCCCCTGCAGCCTGCTCTGACTCTGTGGGGATCTTTTGTCATGGAGGTGGGGTGCCTAGACCATTCATCCACTGTGGATCAGAGATAGCGTAGGGATCTGAGATGTTAAGGTAGCATCAAGAAACCAGCACAGGCTGAAATGCAGGGGAGGGGTCTTTCAATAGCTGGAGATCTGGGGATGTACACACACAAGTGTCCGCTCATCTATACCTGTCAGTACAAGAACTATTTGGAGAAAAGATGCTCCCCATCCCACTGTTTACAGTATGTGGCTGAAGCCAGGAGCCCCCATATTGGATGACGTGGGCTCTGGAAAGCAGAACCCAGCTGTGCTGTGCTGGCAAGGCCTCCAGTGGACACAACTCTCCAGGCACAGTGAAGACAGCCTGTCCCTGGTTCTAGATAACATATGTCCAGGAAGCAAGCATGTGTCTCTAAGCTTAGCTGTAGGGTGGGGCACAGCTACATTCCCCCTCACACCCACTCCTAAGTCAGGAAGACGGAGGCAAAGGCTGCTTCCCACAGACACCCAGGGCGTGGGAGGGCAGAGGAGGCTCGGCAAAGGAGGTGATCAAGGAAGAGGCTGAAGGAGGTGGCAGACGTTTCTTTCCCACAGTGGCAACTCATCAGGACAAGCTGGGATAGCTGAAAGCCTTTCTTCCAGGGACCGTAGGCCTGCGAGGCAGGGGGATTTCACCTTCTGTTCTTTACTGCCACCACAGAGAGGGGGCATTCCTGCCACCCCAACTCAGTTACCCAAGGCATAAATCTGGGGCTCAGTGTTACTCTTCTGTACCCCATTTAGTTCCCACCAGTCTCTGGTGTCTCTCAGTTGTCTCAAAATCCACCCCTTCCTCCCCTTTCTCCACAGTCTTCATAAAGGCTGAAGAGAATTCTCCCGTCCTCAGTTGGCTCCTCTTTCACACACAGAACAAGTCTCCCAGCAGCAAGTTAAGATTCCATCGGTCACCACAGCTTTCCATCCTGCCCTACATCTCTCCCCAGCAGTGGTCCTAGCTATCAGCATCCCACCCAGCCTGTTCTCATCTCTTGTCTTGTGCAGGAGAACCTGTCCCCAGAAATTGACACTGTCTTGACATGGTCCCTCTGCCCAACTTCCATCCACATGGAGGACGCTTACGGACAAGATCTCAGTATCTGAAGCCCTCCACCCAGCCATGTCCCTCCTCTGCCCTATCCCCAAAGCCCCAGCACCCCAACCAGCTCCTCCAGTTCTGCTTAAGCAGGCATGGGGCGGGGAGGGCAAGGAGAGTTAGGGTGTCCTCCACTGAAGACAGGGTTCCCGTCCCTTTCCCTTGAAGATCTGCAGAAAGTCATCCTGGAAACGGTACAAACCTCGTTGTTCCCCAGAAGCTGTTTTCTCCCCGCCCCCCCCCCCGCCCCGCCCCCAGCCTCCTCCTACCCTGTTCCTGCAGAGACCATCTATTCGTGCAAACTCCAGAGACTACAGTCTTGACAAGACATAGTCAGTTCCCATGGAGAGCATTCCCCCCTCCCCCCTCCCCTTCTCAATACAAATAATTAACTTCAGACACCCAGATGCCAAGACAGCCTCTGCTTCACCGCTGCTCCGGACTTCTTGCCAGACGGCAGGAGGACGTGGCCCAATCCAGGAACCCCTAGCTGACCGTCCCTCCCCCACCCTACTAGCCCACCGACGGGGAGGACGGAGAGAAAGCACCAAGGCCGGCCAGGGACGCGCAGCCCAGGCAGAGCTGGAGAGTGGTCTGGCCCTGTCTGACGGTCGGCTGGGCTAAGCCAGAAATGGGGGCACACCCAGGACGCCCGACTCACCGCTCACGGCCAGCGCCAGGCTCCCGAGCTGCAGCAGCAGCGGTAGCACCGCTGTCCCGGCCCCCGCCATGCTCGCTCCGCGGGCCTTGCTGTGGGTCCCTGTTCAGCCCGGGCGCTGCGGGAGGCGGGGTGCGGAGGCTCAAGCCACCGCCCACCTAGTCTTTGTTCAGGGATGGTTTGGCGGCTCTCCGCCCCTTGGTGTCCGCTCCCCTATCCTACCATGGGCTTCTCGCCCCTCAGAGACCTGTGAGTCCTGACCCACTGCAATCTTCCAAGCTACGCAGGAAGCTGGGCTCAGGGTGGGTGACCGAGACCGCTCATGTCCTTGCTGCTCATCTTCCAGGGGACCCCAGTGACTTTTCCTCCACTTCATGGGTTTATAGAACAGCAGGCTGAGCTAGGTTCAAAACCCTCTGCAAGGAGCTACAGAGATGGTTCACTGATTAAGAGGACTTGATACTTTTGTGGAGAACTTGATTGAGTACAGTTCCCAGCACCCACATGGCTGCTCACTATAATCTATATTATAATAATTTCAGAAAGTCCAGTGCCCACATCCGACCTCTCCAGCAACAGGCACCCACCCACGTGGTGTGATACATACATGCAAGCAAAACACTCAAACATATAAAATAAATCCCAATCCCTATGCAATCAATTCCAAGTGCTCCCCTCAGGGTCTCTGCTTTCCTGTTTATATTCATCCACTTTAGAACAGTCCAGTGAAGAGCAAATGAAGCCATTGAAAGAAGCCTCCAGGGGACTGAAATGCCGGAAGTCTGAGTATGAACCGGTGTGGTGGCACACACCCACAATCCCAGCTTTCCCAGGTAAAGCAAGAAGATCAGAAGTTTCAAGACCATCATAGGCAGGTTTGAGACCAGCCTGTGATACATGAATGAGACCCCGTCTAATAAACAGTGTGTGTGTGTGTGTGTGTGTGTGTGTGTGTGTGTGCGTGTACGTGTGCGTGTGTGTGCACGTGTGTGCGCACGTGTGTGCGTGTGCATGTGTGCGTGTGTATGTGTGTGCATGTGTGTGTGTGCGTGTGTGTGCATGTGTGTGCGTGTGTGTGTGTTCACACACGCTCAGGGAGGAAGAGTGGTTGTCAGACGGTTAGTGTCAATCAAGCTGGGCAGCTGGGCACGGTGGCACACGCCTTTGATCCCAGCACTCGGGAGGCAGAGGCAGGCCAACCTGGTCTACAAAGTGAGTCCAGGACAGCCAGGGCTATACAGAGGAACCCTGTCTCGGGGGTGGGGGGGTAGTGTGGGGGTGCTCTTTCTTCACTTATTTCCTGGACTCCCTCACCACTTCTACCCCAGACCCAAGCATGCCCCCCAAATGCCTAGTCCTCCCTTCTCTGGACAGAGCTCTTGTTCCAGGAACTGAACTCAGGCAGGCCTCACAGCTCAGCCTCAATAAGCAGCAGAGTTGGTCCCTGGGCTTACTTCAAGGGAGGAGACCAATTTGGGGAAATAAGAGAAACTGTCCACAGAGCTAGGACTGGGAAACAACTCCATGCAGCTGGGAAGGCAGGATGGGGCCCACATTCACAGGCACAGGGACATTGAGGGTGGAGCTGTGAATCCAGCCAAAGAAGTCCCTCTCTTGGCCTTGAAGACCTGAAATGTGAAGCCAACCTCTCCCCGACACACACACACACACACACACACACACACACACACACACACACTGGGACAGGGCGGGAACTGAAGGTCTCCCATAGGAGTCAAGGCTTGAGTGAAAAAGAGGGCAGGGTCTCTTCCTCAGATATGTGGGGCCCTCCTGGGGCTAAGCAGTTTGCAGCAGAGGGGAGTGAGCCTGTGACCTGGAGCTAGGGTCACACAGCAAAGGAAAAGCCAGTCAATGGAAGCCAAAAGACTAAGAACTAGCAGCTCTTGTCCATCCCCGGAAGTAATAAAGATGGGGGGTGGGGGTGGGGAGGAGGAGCAGGGAAGAAAAAAAGAAAAGAAAATCTTTGAGGCATGTCCAGTCTAGGCTAACCTCAAACTCCGTATGTAGCCAAGGTTGACCTTGAACTTCTGATTCTCCTGCATCCTCTGGGAGCAGAGGTCACAGGGACTGGAAACCAGGAAGCTTACATTTAGTGTTGCAGACCGAACCCCCAGGCTTCATGCGTGCAAGGAAGTATGCTTTCAACCCAGCCACATCGCCAGCAGGAAAATTGTTTCTGTGTACTGGGTGCCTCTTAGCATGTGGTGGGAGAGTAATGGGATGAGAGCCACAGACCCCCCAGGAACAGGGGAGCCAGAGCTCATACCAGGCCTAAGCCTCCTGCTTAACTCTGTGTGCTCTCAGACAAGGCATATCACTTTCAGTGACTGGTTTCTGTCTCTTTTAAAGATGTATTTATGTGTGGGTAGGGTGGGGTGAGGGGTAGGCATGTGTGAGGCACAGCATCACAGTATGTGTGTGGACCTAAGAGGACAATTGTGGGAATCTGTTTTCTTCCTCCACTGGGGACCCAATTTAGATCATCAGGTTTTCACCGTGAGCACTTTAACCTGCTGAGCCCAGTCTTTCTTGTCTTTGGCCCTAACTTCTAATTGATTTCCACAGAAGTTATCTGTGCACATTAAAAATATTAATCCCAGCCAGGTCTTGGTGGAGCATCCCTGTAATCCCAGCACTAGTGAGGCAGAGGCCATCAGATCTCCCTGAGTTCAAGGCCAGCCTTGTCTACAGAGTGAGTTCCAGGACAGCCAGGCTACACAAAGAAACTCTGTCTCAAAAAGCCAAAATTTAATAGTAATGATGATGATGATGATGATGATGATGATGATGATGATATTCCACCTGGAAGCATCACCCATAATGAAATAGGCCCTGGACTGTGCCTCTTTTTTCATGATCTCTAATCTGGACTCCGACCATGCAGGGTGGGGTGCCTCTGGCCCCATTTCACCCATGAACCATCAGAGGCATCCTGGGTAAACTGTTCAAAGGCCAATCAAGTGTGAGCCACAGAATTTGACTGAATGCCAGGTCCCTAGTGCTTCATTCCCCGACTTCTGCACAGAAGCCTTTCCTGTGCCCAGTGGTCCTGCCCTGACCTTCTAAGTGCTGTTGGTAGATGCTGAAACGTCTCCTCTCAGGATTCTCCTCTGTGAAATGGAAATATAAAAGTAGTCTGTCTGACCAGATTGGTGACGTGTACCTTTAATCCCAGGATTTGGGAGGCAGAGGTAGGTGGATCTCTGAGTTTTGGACAGCCCAGTCCCCAGAGCAATTTCTAGGTCAGCCAGGGCTACATTGTGAGACCCAGCTTTTAAATAAATAACTAGAGTCTTTGTCAGTGTGGCTGTAAGTGTTGTCTTAGCCTGCATCCTCGGAAGGCAGAGACCAAGAGAAAGGCCCACAAACTCAGGCTTAGGGAACTGCATGTATGTCTGTACCCATGAGTGCCTGGTGCCCTAGAAGGCCAGAAGCTGGGTCTCTAAAACTGGAGTTAGCTGCGGTACGGACGCTGGGAATCAAAGAGCAGCCAGTGCTCCTAACTGATGAGCCATCTAATTTCATTTCTCAAAACGAGTTAAATTCCAGCCAAGCACAATGGCACACACTTGTAATCCCAGCACTCAGAGAGGCAGAGGCAGGTGGATTGTTGTGAGTTCGAGGCCAGCCTGGTGTACAAAGCGAGTCCAGGACAGCTAAGGCTTGTCCTGAAACCTTGTCTTGAAAACCAAACAGAAGAAACGAGAAACTACCAAGCTTTTTTACTTTTTTCCCTGATGCAGGTCTCAGGCAGATTGCTTCATTGCTTACAGGGTGTCTCTGTGTATCCTTGGCTGTCCTGAACTCACTTTGTAGACCAGGCTGGCCTCGAATTTACAGCAATCCGCCTGCCTCTGCCTCCTGAGTGCTGGGATTAAAGGCGTGCACCACCACGCCCGGCCCTTCCCCCTTTTTCTTGTCATCCCCTTTGGCCTATTGCTGTGCTGAGATACAGAGAGAGGAAATTTTACATTCTAGCAAAAGCCTGTGGCGATATCAGTTACCTTGATCAATTAACGGTCTTTGTTTTTTGAGACAAGGTTTCTCTTGTAGCCTTGGCTGTCCAGGACTCCCTTTGTAGATCAGGCTGGCCTCGAACTCACAGAGATCCACCTGCCTCTGCCTCCTGAGTGCTGGGATTAAAGGCGTCTACCACCACGCCTTTAATGGCATCTTGTAGAGCATATCAACTATGTCAGCTATGTTCTGGAACAGCCATCGTGAATGAGTAAGTTTATTAAGTATATAAATAGACCAGTCCAGCTGATGGCAGGACAGAAAAACACCCATCAGAAATCAGCCATGGAGGTGCTGTTGAGGCAGCCAGCTGTAGTTCCTGATAAATGGGATCTCAGGCAGAACAAGGTGTCCCCTCTCTGGTGAGGCCTTCAGGTGAATGTTTCTCTAATGAGAGCAGAAAGGGCACATCATCAACTCAGACACATCCAGCAGAAACTGCTGGAGGAATTTTTTTCCTTTATTTGTTTATTGAGGATTTTTTAAACAAAGATTTTTTAATGAGTGCTCTATCTGCATGTACACCTACATGCCAGAAGAGGGCATTAGAGGGTATAGATTGTTGTAAGCCACCATGTAGTTGCTGCTATCTTCCTGCCGTGTCAAGGATGGGCTAAACCTCTGAACTGTAAACCAACCCCAGTTAAATGTTTTCCTTTGTAACAGTTGCCATGGTCATGGTGTCTCTTCACAGCAATAGAACAGTGACAAAGACATCCAGGGAAGGTGATCACTAAAGCAGCTGAGAACCTACAGAACGTGGGGCACGCCTGAGCAGCGACTGCTGTTGTTATTCCTGTCATTCGCACTGTGTACGAGTCACTGGGCCTGCCTGGTCTTCACTCCAAGAAGTGCGTATTGTTCCTGACAGTCTTTCAAGTCCACTTCCCAAATGATAACTCTGAGATGCAGAGAGACTGGAAAATAGCTAAGGCTAAGCAGCTGGCATCAGCTGACTGCAGTGAGAGACGACACTTACAGCGCACTTGGCTTTAGGTGCAGTGTCTCATTTCCCTGTTGCTGGGCACCTTCTGGTGAACTACTGCCTCTTTCTGAGTCTCAGCGTCTTCAGGTGAAGGGCAAACAGACGCTTACCTGCTCTGTGCGTGAGAATGAAATATGGCCTCAGGTGTAGTGACAGCAGGATGTGTGGAATATTGCCATAGGTCGGGTTGTGCCCACATCCCCCAAATTCACGTCAAAGTTCTGTCCTCCAGCACCTCAGAATATGACCATCTTTTGAAATGGGGTCACTGCATATGTAATCAGTTAAGTTAAAGCCATTAGAGGGTACTTACTCAATATAACTATAGAAGGGCACATTCTGGGGGCTGAGGGCTTAGCTCAGTGGTACAATGCTTGCATATTATCCACAAGGGCCTGGGTTTGATCCCCAGTACTGAACTTAGGCCAGAGGTGTGTCCACAGAGAGGACATCTTGGCTTTGAAGATGAAGGCAAAGGTCTGGGTGACATTTCTACAAGCAGTAGGTCATCAAAGGCAGTAATGAGAATGCACAGGGTGGGGTGGGAAGCTTCATGTAGTGGTGTCTAATACATGTCAGGCCCTGGGTTTTTGTGGGTATAGAAGGCCCTGGGTGGCTATTGAAGGGCATCAGGGGGTAAAAATACTTGCTACAAAAGCTTGAGGAAATCTCAGCACATACATGCGGAGCAACCTGAGGGCTGAGTGTGATGCCTGGACTCTATGCTGGAAGAAGAGAGCTAGATCCTGAAAGATATCCTCTGACCTCAAGCACACCTGCAGTTCCCCACATACATATCATACACACACACTCACACAATATACATTCACACACTTATACACACTCACACATATTCACACCCACTCGCACACTCATACACACTCACACATATTCACACCCACTCACACACTCATACACACTCACACATTCACACCCACTCACACACTCATACACACTCACACATATTCACACCCACTCACACACTCACACATATTCACACCCACTCACACACTCATACACACTCACACATATTCACACACACTCACACACTCATACACACTCACATACATACTCACACATACTAACACACACTCACACTTACCCACATTTACACACACACTCACATACACATTCACACACACAGACACACTCACACAGACACTCACACATACTCACATACACAATCATACACACATTCTGTGGGGAGCCATGCTAAATTCTGCCATGCCAGAAATCCTGTGCTTAGGCTGCACACTGTGACCTTCCAGTTGCTGAGCTTTGCCGCAGGAGGCCTTTGTGCTCCACATCCTTTGAAAGAAGTAGGGAAATCCCTACCGAGAGACACCCAGAGAATTAAGGAAGTTCCTACAGAGAGCTACTCAGGCTATTGTGTTCTTCTTGCCTGGGACCTAGGGAGAGAGGGATCAGAATAGATTCTATTGACCTTGCTATAAAAAGTCTTACTCTGGGGGCTGGAGAGATGGCTCAGCGGTTAAGAGAGGTGGCTGCTCTTCCAGAGGTCCTGAGTTCAATTCCCAGCAACTACATGGTGGCTCACAACCATCTGTAATGAGATCTGGTGCCCTCTTCTGGCCTGTAGGTGTAACACTGTATACATAATTAAAAAAAGAAAAAAGTCTTACTTTGGCATTAAAGAGAGTCTTGATCAGAAATTTCCTGACTTGACTTTATTTCTCACGTCTCTGTACCCTACTTTCAATTCCCACTCCCTCTTTCAGGTGAACCCTGATTCGATTTGACACACATAACAATAATAGTAAATAAACTTTAAAAAATTATTTTAGCTAGGCCAATGCCTTTAATCCTAGCACTCAAGAGGCAGAAGCAAGTAGATCTTGATGAATTCAAGTGTGGTCTACAGAGTAAGTTTCAAGATAGCCAGAACCATGAAGAGAGACCCTGTCTCAAAAAAGCAAAAATAATAGTAGTGGTGCATGCCTTTAGTCCCAACATTCAAGAAGTAGAGGGAGACACGTCTCTGTGAATTTGAGGTTAACTTGGTCTACCTAGGTAGCTCCAGACAGACAGAGCTACATAGTGACACTTTCTCCCCTCACCTCAAACTAAATAAAATATAATCTACTGTGAATTGATGAGTTTTTAAAAAATACCATCAAATTAATTTTAAATAAATAAGTAAAATTTAACCCCACATAGAGAGAGCAGTAAGGTGAGGAGGGTGCCAAAGTTCATGCAGGTAATTCACAAGGAACTCAGTTTACTTTTTCAGTAAATAGGGCCACAAATAAAGCTCTACTGCCTAGTGACTGACTGACCACAATTAAACACATTACGATGTCAGATGTGCTTAATAGGTGTCTGGCATATGATCTCAGTATAATCTTGTATCTGTCTGACTCTAAAGTGATAAAAATGTCACTCAGGGTTCAGTTGACTTCAAACCCAGCATCTAATTTCATCAGTGTCCTCCTCACCCCTGGTGAGGGTGTAGGTTTGGGGTGGAGGGAAGGTAGTAGGACCACGCCTGCTTTGGAAGTGCTGTTGAGGAAAAGGAGGCTGGGAAACAGGGAAGGATATGTCAGAAGGACCGTCCCATAGGGGCAGAGCATTTTCCTATCTCTAAGCCCTTCAGCTGGTTCCTGTGGGACACTGCAGGAGTCCCAGAAGGCCAACATGAACAGCCAGACTTCCTCCATTTCCTTTCCCTTCATGCCACATGCCTGCTTCATGAGCCAGATTGCTAGACTGGAGGCAACAGAGAGGCCCTGACCCTTCAACGACAAGGTCCAGCGGTGGGGAGGGAAGTTGTTTGGGGGTGACTCTTAGCAGAGTTTAGCAGACTCTAAGACCAGGGCTCTAACCAGACCAAAGGTGGGGAGGGTGCTCACACTACAACAGGCCCAGGGAAGGGTCAGGAGAGGAACCCCACGGGAGAGTGAGGTGTGTTCGCCTCAGCTGTTTAAAGGGAATGATGAGAAAAGCAGGCCTTACTGAAAGCCCTGGCACAAGAGGTCAGGAAATGCTGGAGTTAGGGTCGGTGGGAGCATTCCTGAAGGCTTAGCACCAGCTTGACCTGGCAAGCCCAAGGCTCAGTCAAAATGGAGGCCACGCAGGACACCAGGAAGAGAAGAGGTAACCAGCAAGGGAAAGGGAAGTAGCTTGTTTAGTGAGATGCAGAGCAGAGAGACAGTGCCTGGGATGGAAGCGGGTATCTGCACAGCTTCCTAGACCTAGGTTGTGGGAAGAGAGACTGACTGAGTGTGGGTTTGGCAAAGGTGAGGACTTGAGGTCTGAGGGGCCCATGTGACAGTGCTGGCTGGGTGAGGGGACTTCCAAATAATACCTCAGAGGGCTCCGAGGGGGCAGCAGTCCGTAAGAAACAGAGAGGAAGTTCTGACTGCAGTGTCCACAGCACAGGTCATGAAACACTGGAAAGTTCCAACGCAGAGCAGCTGGGTCACATCTGCTCCAGCGCTGAGTTCTCCACTGACGCCAAGCCAAGCTGCCTCTGCGGTGCCCCTGGAAGCTCCATGCAGTGTGCTACCCGATTGGAGCCCAGTCGTCTCACACCAGACTAGAAGCTCCAAGACGAAGCTCCAAGATCTGTTTATTGCTGTAACCCTGGTGGGTACAAGGTGCCTGATAATCTACACCCTCCATCTGTGACAGGGATGGGACCTTCTCACTTCACAGATGTGCAGCGGGCCCCAGCACAATTCCTGGGATTTGATTCCCCACATGGACTCATAGCCTGAGGTCCAGCTCACAAGCTCTCAGGGATGTGGTGTGTCTGACAAACAGGCCAGCCCAGAGAAGCTGCAAATCGCAGGCCAGAGAGAATGGGGTTGGGGGGCAAAGGCAGCTGGCATCTCCCAGACCCTGTCTAAAGCGGGCTGGCCGCGAGGTAGTGGGAGCTGTTTAACTTCTCCTTGTGCTTCGGCCTTCCTTCCGTTATTCACACACTGGGTTATTTCGGTTCCTTCTGCTGGCATGACTTCCTCTAACTCCCTTTGTGCCTCTACTCATACCATGGCTCTGCCCAAAACAAAGGTACCTCTTATCACAATGCTCAGAGGAAGTGAGTGACAGGGCCATGTCACTGGTGGGAAGTCACCGGGACTTTGGATGAGCTCCTGGGTCTATGGCGGCCATGTCTCTTTGCACTCTCTTTGCACCCCCCCTGGGCCCCTAACTGATCAAGGAGAACTGAGATTAATTTGAAGCAGCAGAGTGGGGCCTCACTTCCCCTTTGCTTGTGACATTGCAGGGAGTCTGGAGGACCCTTCGTTCTGGTCACTGGATGAACACTACCCTCCCTTCCTCCCAAAGCATGTCTGGTTTGAGGCAGTGTTTGGCTATGGAGCCCCTTGGTGAGGGAAGATGGGATCTGAACGGAGTGGAGTCTAACCAGAGCCCTGTTTGTTGTATGGCCTGCTGCCGATGCTGTTAGCACAGTAAAATATTGTCTTCCTTCTGGAGACAAGGGGATGTTCACACTCACCATGAACAAAGTCGTGGGCTCAGGTCCTCACCATAGCAAAATGTAACCAGCCTCTGATGAAAGCAGGACAGCGTTCAATTCTGTAGAAGTTTTTCTGTTCTCAGTCTCTCAGTCACCCTCTAGCTTGAGTGCTCCAAGTGTTCAGATCTCAGGTACTTGCCCCCACCAGAAGCCTGCAGGTTGTTTTGTCTTGAGCCAGGGTTTCCTGTAGCTTAAGCTGGCCACCAACTCACTGCAGAGGCAGGGGTGATTGTGAACTTCTGACGCCCTGTCTTATACCTGGGATTTCAGCTATGGACCAGCAGGCCTGACTAAGATGTTCTCTGTTTTAAGGGAATAAACTGGGCAGTGGTGCCACATACCTTTAATCCCAGCACTTGGGAGGCACAGGCCCTGAAAATCTCTGAATATGAGGCCAGCCCAGGATACAAAGCAAGTTCCAGGACTGCCAGAGCTACACAGAGAAACCCTGTCTTGAAACAACCAACCAACCAACCAACCAACAACATAACAAAAGAAAGAAAAGAAAAAGAAACAAGTCATCTGTAATCCTAGCATTCTTGAGGCTGAGATAAGAGAATTGATTGCAAGTTCAACATTAGCTTGAGAGTAACTTTCTGTCTCATTAGAATGAAAGAGGAGGAGGAGGAGGAGGAGGAGGAGGAGGAGGAAGTGTGGGTGGTGGTTGGAGAGATGGCTCAGCAGATAAGGTTGCTGGCTACCGGGCCTGACAACTTGATGTTGATCTTCTGGACGCACATGATGGAAGGAGGGAACCAATCCCTGAAAGCTGTCCTCCAACCTTCACACTTGCACTGCAGCATGTATGTTTGTGTTCCTATACACATACATGCACAAGCATGCACACACACACATACACACACACACACACAAATAAATATAATTTGAAAAAATATATCTAAAAGAATGAATGAAGCCAGATGTGGTGGCGCACTCCTATAATCCTAGCACTCAGGGAGGAAGAGGCAGGTGGATCTCTGAGAGTTCAAGGACAGGCTGGTCTACAAAACCAGGACAGCCAAGGCTACACAGAGAAACCCTGTCTCTAAAAACAAAACAAACAAAGACAAAAAAGAAGAAGAAGAAGAAGAAGAAGAAGAAGAAGAAGAAGAAGAAGAAGAAAAGAAAACAGAAAATCAATCATTTCTCACACACCCCTTTCTTTTTTTTCTCTGTGTTAGCCTTGGCTGCAAACTCACAGGGATCCGATCCGCCTGCCTTTGCCTCCCAAGTGCTGGAATTAAAAGTGTGCACCACCACACCTGGCTCACCACATCCTTTTCTACTGTTTATTTCCCGTTTGTCTCTATGCAGTCCAGGCTGGCTTGCAGTTCAGTATGTTGAGGCCTCAGTTGCCGCAGCGCTAGACATGTGCTTCCATGGCTGGATCCACCCCTGATTTACATTTTTAAAATATGAAACAGAAAGAGATGTGGCTTTGTGGTAGAGTGCTTAGCATCATGAGATGGTGATGTATTCAATAGATACAATTAATATATATCTCCATTTTATATTCAGGCTACAACAAGGGGAGGGGGAGATATACAGAGAGAAGGAAACACAAAACAAGCCTGTAGGCTTCTCTCCACTCATAGAAGTCCAACCCAGACATTCCTGGAAAGGCAGCAGAGGTGAAGGGAGAAGCCAAAACTGTGATCTGCTAGTTAATGCCACTGTATCTTTCAGAAATTCAAGGTTCTAAAATGTGGAGGGTAAACAGTATGTCTAGAATGTATTTTATTTGCTATCTAAAAATGAACAATGGGGCCTAGTAAGATGGCTCAGCAGGCAAAGGAGATTGCTGACAAGCCTGACGACCTGAGTTCAATCCCTGGGCCCCACATGGTGAAGGAGAGAACTGACTACAAGTTGTCTTTCAGCCCACACATGTCTATGTACGCCCACATATATACAGACAAAATAAATAATAAAAATTTTAATTTAACAATCAACTCAATATCTCTTTATTAAAAATATCTCTAGGGCTGGAGAGAGGGCTCAGTGGTTAAGAGCCTGCTGTTCTTCTAAAAGACCTGGGTTCAGTTGCCAGTAATCACAAATCCACTCCTAACAGTCTGTAACCCCAGTTCCAGAGGATCCATGCCCTCTTCTGGTCTCTGCAGGCACTGCATGTTCATGGTGGGCATACATGCAGACAAGCTACTTATACACATAAAAATCATTAAAAACAATTAAGATGGTACAATTATATATATTTAAGCTGCTTGTGATACAACACCAAATCTCAGCTGTTCAAAGAATCAAAGCCAGGAAAATTGTTTGATTCCAGGAGTTGGAGGCCAGCACAGGCCACATAACCTTTTCCTTTAAAAAATTTAAAATCCTAGGGATACAGAGGCAGCTGGAACTCTGAGTTCGAGGCCAGCCTGGTCTACAGAGTGAGTCTAGGACAGCCAAGGCTAGACAGAGAAACCCTGCCTCAAAAAAACAAAACAAAATAAAACTTTTTAAATCCTAAAAATAAGCAAAATATAAAAAATTTAAAATCCAACAAACAAACAATAACTCTTCATAATTAAGATAGGGCAGAGCAGGTAGACCACTTGGTGGCAGAGCATTTGCCAAGTGTGTGCAAGGTACTGGGTCCCATCATCATCAGTAACAAATAAATATAAGGATAAAAAATCACTATAGATCATGAATGATACAACACAGAACTGATCCTCGACTGAGCTGAATTTCAGTGGAAATTAGACATTAAAATCACAAACTGAAATGGGTCATTGGTTAGATAAGGGCACTTGCCACAGAGCAAGGCAACCTGAGCTTGATCCCCAGGACACACATAATGGAGAGAGAGAGAGAGAGAGAGAGAGAGAGAGAGAGAGAGAGAGAGAGAGAGAGGGAGGGAGGGAGGGAGAGAGAGAGAGAGAGAGAGAGAGAGAGAGAGAGAGAGAGAGAGAGAGAGAGAGAGAGAGAGAGATATGGCGCTAGGGGGGAAGTTGTCCCTTGATAGCCATGCCCCCCCCCAACCAACAAATAACACCAAAACACAACAAACCAGAAGCTGACTCAAGAAGTAGAACTTCCCTGAAGAACCGCCTAGAATACCCAGTAATGTGATGCTGACCCAAAAGTTGAAGAGTGGGAGTCAGAGAGTGAAGAATGTTCCTGTGTGAACAGGATGTGTAAAAGTTGAGGCAGGCACTCTCTTCCTGTAAGCAGCCAGAGGTGGCCTGCGAAGATGGTTCGCTACTCACTTGACCCAGAAAACCCTACAAAATCATGCAAATCAAGAGGTTCAAATCTTCGTGTTCACTTTAAGAACACCCGGGAAACTGCCCACGCCATCAAGGGTATGCATATCTGAAAAGTCACCAAGTATCTGAAAGATGTCATTTTAAAGAAGCAATGTGAGCCATTCTGGCTGTATAATGGTGGAATTGGGAGGTGCGCCCAGGCCAAACAGTGGGGCTGGACTCAGGGTCGGTGGCCAAAAAAAGCTGGATTTCTGCTGCACATGCTGAAAAATGCAGAAAGTAATGCTGAACTTAAGGGTTTAGACGTAGATTCCCTGGTCATTGAACATGCCCAGGTGAGCAAGGCGCCTAAAATGGGCCGACGAATTTACAGAGACCATGGCCGGATTAACCCGCACATGACCTCCCCCTGCCACATCCGGATGATCCTCACTGAAAAGGAGCAGATTGTTCCAAAGCCAGAGGAGGAGGTGGCATAGAAGAAGATATCCCAGAAGAAACTGAAAAAACAAAAACTGATAGCACGGGAATAAATTTTGCAAAAAAAAAATAAATGCAGATAAAAATAAATTTAAAAAAAAAGAAAGAAAGTTGAGGCAGGCATTGGCAGCGTTTTTGGAACAGAAGAAGAGGAGGAGGAGGAAGAGAAGAAGAAGAAGAGAAGAGAAGACGAGAAGAAGAAAAGAAGAACCGCTCAAATGGCAAGCCCAGAGTGAAGGTAGAGGCTGGATTGGCAGCGTCATGGTGAGTCGGAGGCAGCGGCCAGATGTGTGGTAAGGCAGAGGAGACAGAGTGGCCCAAGGTATCCTGAAAGGGAGCTCTTGGTTCTGCAGCCTGCGGCCATGGGAAGCGGAGGGCCGGGGGGCTCTCCATCGCCTTAAAAAGCTTTGGAGTGCGGCTCCATTGACGCCTGTGCACAGCGGATCTCCCGCTCTAGGCGGGCGCGGACTGGGTGGTAACAGGCTACGGTGTGTCTAGGGACCCGGTGATGGGTGACTCTGTCTCTCCGAATTTCCGGAGGAGACCTGTGAGGGGCGCCGAGCTGTCTGCGGTCTAGTCCAGGCCCTGGCCCGGTGCTCCTCGCGGTGGGCGGTGGCCGGGTCGGCGTGGGGGGCCCCGGGTGGTTGCAAGGAGTGGGGTGGGGCAGGGCGGGGCGGGGGCAGCACGATACGGAAGTGAGGGGCGGGCTGGACTACCAGCGGGAGGCGCAGCTCGGCCAGGGCTCAGCTTGGCCGCAGCCCCGGGCCGGGGCTCCTGGCTCCCCACGGGCGTACGGCAGACAGGTAGGTCCCGGAGTTGTGAGCTGTGCTGGGCTTCGCGCCCCGAGGGTGGTGGGAAACCTTCGGGGCTACTGCCAAGCCACGGCTCCAACCCACGGCGGCCTGCGCTCCCTGGGCGCCTGCCAGGAGGACCGGCGGAGTCGGGATCCCGCTCCTCCCAAGTGGACACTACGGCAGGGAGCGCCAGGCCAACGCGAAGGTCGCCGCGGCGCTCCACGCCCAGACAGCTCTGAGTGCCGGTTCCGGCCGCCATCGTTTGGCCGGCGTGGGGAAAGCCTCGAGGGCCGAGTGGACATCTTCCTCGCGCCTCTCCAGGGTTAAGAATGTAAAGCGCTCTGGTGCGGGGCCACAGTCTGGCAGGGACCACCGAAGAGCGAGGTTCCTACCCTGACCCTTTCGGCTCACAGCCCTTCTCTCCTCCCCGGCTACACATCACCAAAGAGGTTGAGATTTAAAGCAGTCTCCCTCCCATGGCTCTTAAAGCCAACGACAGGAATTTGTGGGAATAGTTTGGGAGAGACGGTGTCAAATAGAAGCGCCGCCCCTGGACTCAAAAAGGACTCCGAATCGGGGGCGTAATTCTTGGTCTAGTTTCTTGACGGCCAGCCGCTAAACTTAAGAAGGAAACAACTGAGAATCTGACAGTGGCGGAAAAGTGTTAGTAATGTGGCCGAAACTATAGCAAGGAGATGCCCTGGGCTAGCATCCGACCTCGGTGCAGGTGTCTCCTAGACCCCAGCTGTCTCTCGGCCCCCTAAAGAACCCAGAGCGGGTGCTTAGGAGGCTTTCCTGGCCTCCTCCTGGCACAACAGGGGAAGAGCGGATCAGGTATGGACGGACACTAAGCCCCGCGTTCCCGCGGTGACGCCAGGGACTACTGACCCAGGGGCCCCCGGCGTTATGTCCCGGGTAGAGCCTACAGGGATGATCACGAGGGACCAGCCTGGCCTGGACTCCAATATGGGGATAAAGGAACAGGACCAGAAAGGATGTGGGATGGGCCGATAGAGGCTGGAGAAGCTGAAGGTCCTCAGATGACTTAAAGACTAGGGAAGAGGTAGGAAGGAGACCATCCCTTTTAACTAAAAGTCCTACTTCGGGGCTTTCCCTTGCACTCTGGCCTTCCCCCAATTTGCCCCTGGGAGGAAGCTGAGAGGGGTTCTTCCTGCCGCACCTGCTGCCCCAGAATCTCAGCCTGTCTGTGCTCTGAAGGGGGTAGGGCCCTGGGCTTGTCGCTAACCTGGAAAGGGCGGGGTTTATGCTCATGCCTGGCGCAGGTAACCTCTTGAGTTTCCTTGAACTGGGTGTGGGGTTTAGAGCCAGACAATTCGAAAAACAGGAGGGGTTGGAAGTTCTGCCTCTATTAGTTCCGTTATGGTAGCATCTCCCCACTAGCCCTCGGAAGCTCTCAGTGATCTCACTGTTCAGGCAGCCTCTCCTGGAACTTCACCCCTGGAGTGAGCTGTGGGGACTCTCCGTGCCAGCAGGGATTCGAGGGCTGCTTCTGGTCCTAATCATAGGTAGGATGCGTCCTTGGGTCTTCAGCAGTCTATACCCATTTTGACAGGGAAGATGGTGGGGGCTCTGTTGGTTTCTTCTTTACCGGGCTCATAGCCAAAGATCTCAGCCTGGGCTTTGCATCCATCTTACTCCAAACCTCCAGACCCAGATCAGAGCAGCCGTTATTAGACACTGCAATTTAGAACTGGAAGGCCCAGGATCTAACTCAGATCTAAGCCTTTCTTTGGGCAGGTGGGAGCTTCTGTCAGATGGAGGCTGAACTTAGTCCTGCTCAGGGGCAGGATCCTGTGGACCTAGGTGCGGGTGGAGCTTTCTGTGGCAAGGTGAATACACCCTCTCTTGGCCTGGGTGGTCTAGCTTGCTCTGGGGATCCTTCCTTTATGTCCCTGTTCCATCTGAAGGGATTGCCACATCCTAACACTGAGGCCAGAGTAACAATTTCAAAGCTTTTCTCTGAATTAAACATCAAGGACAGAGAACTGCACTGGCCCATGGCTCCTTCTTGTTCCCTGAAGCGTGGAGCATGGGGGTGGGGGGTGGGGCGTTGAGTCTCCTGGTCTCTCTATTCATACCAACCTTGGCCAGGTACAGGCCTGACTTGTGTGGGGGTCAGGGTAACTTGCCTGTCCTCATGTCCCCCTTTCTAGGGTCAGAATTGCCAGCTACTGGTCAACATCACCCTTCATTCTAGGATCAAAGCTTCTTGGGAGCTACAAATAAAGACATAGGTGTTGTCAGTGGGCTTGATGAACAGGGAGTGATCTAGACAATGGGGGTGGGGTGTGCAGGGACTCTTAAATTTTTTCCCTATGTCCCCTCCCTCCATCAGCCCACAAGTCCTCCCAGTGAGTCAGATTTCTGAGTTGTCCCACAGGCCACTTTCATTTCCCTTAGGTCAGGGTGGAGGCTGGTGTAGAAAGAGGAACTAAGTCACTGTCTTCTTAAGCTTGGGGGCAGGGCTAGAAGCCTTTCCACTGTCTTCACCGGAAGCTGGCATTACCATTCACGGGTCACTGACAGCTGAATTATGCACTATTCTGACGTCTGTAGAGGAACATTTTGCTAGCCTGGATGTGGCATGTAGTAGCCACAACCCAAAAGATACTAGGTGGGAATTTCAGGGGAAACTTAGGCTCCATGATGCAAAATCTGAGTAAGCCTGGTAGATTTTGTTCCTTAACCTGCTGAATAAAAGATTGCCTTGAGGGACTGGGGAGATGGCTCAGAAGTTAAGAGCATTGTCTGCTCTTCCAAAAGTCATGAGTTCAAATTCCCATCAATCACACGGTGGCTCACAACCATCTATAATGAGATCTAGTGCCCTCTTCTGGCCTACAGTGTACATACAGGCAGAGCACTGTATACTTAGAGAGAGAGAGAGAGAGAGAGAGAGAGAGAGAGAGAGAGAGAGAGAGAGAGAGAGAGAGAGAGAGAGAAAGAAGAAGAAGAAGAAGAAGGAGGAGGAGGAGGAGGAGGAGGAGGAGGAGGAGGAGGAGGAGGGAGTCTTCTAAGGAGCTGCCAGCACAGTAGCCTCCCTCTTTTCTGTCTCTGAGCCCCACAGTCCATGAGTTCAAGATCAAGAACATGGGTAAGGGAAGGTGAGAGCTCCCCAGGAGTGAAGGTGGTGACGAGGCAGCTCTAGACCTGCAGGCTCTGTTGAGAGGGGATGGCTTTGGCCTGCACTTCCTGCCACCATGTGTGCGGCACAGGTCTGTAAACACTACAGGCTTTTTGTTGTTGTTGGTTTTGTTTTTGTTTTTTTTTTTTTGAGACAGGGTTTCTCTGTGGAGACTTGCCTGTCCTGGACTCACTTTGTAGACCAGGCTGGCCTTGTACTCACAGTGATCCTCCTGCCTCTGCCTCCCAAGTACTGGGATTACAGGCGTGCACCACCACTGCCCAACAACTTCAGGCTTTCTATGCACTGAGTGGATGCAAGAGAAAAAGCAGGAACCGAAAGCGAGGACACTGATGGTTTCAGAATGGTGCCATCTAAGCTGGGTGCCCGTGTTATCTGAGTGGATTAGTGGGATTTCTATGAAGAGGTCAAGGTGGAGGAATGCTTCATCCCTGAGAGAACTAAGGAGAGACACCAGAGCTAAACACGATCTTAGCCAAAAAGCCAAACCATGGCTAAGCGCGAGGTATGAACTCACCTCTAACTGCATTCACTCACTCTGCTCCTGTCCACGGCTGGCTTTTGTTAGAAGCCTGAGATGGGATTCTCGTTTAGAGGATGGGGAAGGGCAGTTTCAGGAAAGGAAGTTGAGTAAAAACAGAGGGAAAGGCCGAGCAGGGACAGGACAGATAAAGCATGGTGAATAGCTCATCCCAGAAAAGTACACGTTGCCCCTGGAAGCCCGCGGTCATGCAAGGGTGCCTCCACAGCGATGGGTGGCCTGACCTGGGAAATAAGGCAACTGGACAATTCTCTTGTGAAGCAGAAGCTGGGTACTGATGGCACCTCAAGAATGGGTGGTCCTAGCCAGGTGGCACACGCCTTTAATCCCAGCACTCCAGAGGCAGAGGCAGGCAGATCGCTGTGAGTTCAAGGCCAGCCTGGTCTACAAAGCGAGTCCAGACAGCCAAGGCTAACAGAGAGACCCTGTCTTGAAAGACAAAACCAAAACCAAACCAAACCAAAAAAAGAATGGGTGGTCCTTCCGGTGTGGTGGTGCATACCTTAATCCCAGCACTCAGGGAGGCAGAGGCAGACATACTGCTGTGAGTTCGAAGCCAGCCTGGTCTACAATTTGAGTCCAGGACAACCAAGGCTACACAGAGAAACCCTGTCTGGAAAAAAAAGAAAGAAAGAAAGAAAGAAAGATAAATGGGTGGTCCACCAAATGAAGGTGTCCACGGCACCCATTATCAGAGAAATCTCCCTCCCCACAACAGAAGTCACGCTGTGTCTGGAAAGCAACCTTGACCTCAAACACCTACATAAAGAGCAGCATCTTGCTGTCAATTTACACTTACGCTTTGCTTTCTCCTGCAGAGCCCTTTGCCATGAACCAGGCAGCCCCAGGAATTCCCCCACCACCCCGCCGTGTGAGGCTGAAGCCCTGGCTGGTGGCCCAGGTGAACAGCTGCCAGTACCCAGGACTTCAGTGGGTCAACGGGGAAAGGAGACTCTTCTATATCCCCTGGCGTCATGCCACACGACACGGTCCCAGCCAGGATGGAGACAACACCATCTTCAAGGTAAGCCTTGGATAAGGTGCTGCCTGGATCTCTGCAGTAGCACCTCCCTAGTACAGAACCCTCCTCCAGTAGGGAGATGCTCTGTCATCTCCTGGAACCTGTCCACTCTGCCATCTACAGTGCTCAGATGATTGCACATCTAGACTTAGGCCCACAAGATCAGCTTTTCTAATTTGTAGCCTAGAGCAAGGTGGGGACAGGGTTAAGGTTAGGATTAGGGTTGAGGCCATCCTATAACTCTTGTATCACTCTTTGCTCTTAATTTATGGTTATGCAGGACTACACATTTAGTACATGCATGTGTGTGTGCTACCACCGCCTGGCCCAACTCATCTCTTAAACACCAAATCTTTTAGTTTTGGTCTGGATTTTGAGTCTGGGTCTCACTATATAATGCCCTGCTGGCCAGACTCCCTTGTGTAGTCAAGGCTGGCTTGCTTTGTCATCTTCCTGCCTCAGCCTCCCAGATGCTGAGATTATAGACATTATAGAGTGTTGTATGTCCAACAACTCCTATGCCTGGACAGGCCCTACTACAATAGTTTTACAATAGAATATACAGTTTAATGTTTAAGGTTTTTGTATAGGTATGTGATAAGCAGACTTGGAATCTAATCACATCTAAGAATGTTTTAATATGTTTTGAGATAGGGTCTCTCTATGCAGTCTTGGTTGGCCTGGAACTCACTATGTAGATTAGAATAGTCTTAAACTTGTGTCAGTCCACCTACCTCTGTCTCCAGAGTGTTGGGATTGCACACATGTGCCACCATGCCTAGCTAACTTTTCAGAGAAATCTTTGGATCAAGGCCATCCTAGCTCATGCTATGACACATTCTGACTGATACCCAGGGGCAGCCCCATCCCCATGCTTTATTTATTGTTTTATATTTCTTGAAATATTCTTATATAACCCAAGCTGGCCTCAAAGCTTGATTTTTTTATTTTAATTTATTTAATTAATTTATTCAGATTACATCTCAAATGTTTCCCCTCACTTATATCCTTCCTCCTTCCCACTTTCACCCTGTTCCCCTCCCCTAGGTCTGTGACCAAGGGGGACCTCCTCCCCCACTATATGGTCATATGCTATCAAGTCTCATCTTATTAGCCTGCTTATCCTTTCTCTGAGTGCCACCATGAGGAAGTGGTCAAATATGGGGCACCAGAATTCATGTCAGTGTCTGTCTCCGCTCTCCACACAACTGTGGAGAATGTCCTGTCCATTGGCTAGATCTGAGTAGGGGTTCAATGTTTCCTGCATGTATTGTCCTTGGTTGGTGCAGCAGTTTGAGCAGACCCTACTGGGTCCAGATCTGCCCATCATGATGTTCTTCTTGTAGGTTTCTAGGACCCTTTGGATCCTTCTGTTTTCCCATTCTCCCTTACTTTCTCTCACCTAATATGATGTCCCAATCTCCTGGTAGTGAAGACTTTCATGGGACATCCCTTTTGGGCTAGTATCCAATTATAAGTGAGTATATACCATGTGAGTCTTTCTGCTTCTGGGTTAACCCACTCAGTATGATCATTTCTAGTTCCATCCATTTGTCCACAAATTTCAGGATTTCCTTGTTTTTAATAGCTGAGTAGTATTCCATAGTGTAAATGTACCACAGTTTCTTTCTCCATTCTTCTACTGAGGGACACTTAGGCTGTTTCCAGGTTCTGGCTATTCTGAATAAGGCTGATATGAACATGGTTGAGCATATGTCCTTGTTGTGTGGTGGAGCGTTTTCTGGGTATATTCCAAGGAGTGGGATCTGGGTCTTGAGGAAGCCCTATTCCCAGTTTTCTGAGAAAGTGCCAGATAGATTCCCCAAGTGGCTGTACAAGTTTGCACTCCCACAGCAAGGAAGGAGTGCTCCTCTTTCAGAGCTTGATTTGATGTAGCTGATTCTTCTGCCCCTGATCTGAAGTGCTTGTATTACAGACATGCACCAAGGCATTCAACCCACACATATGGTTAATTTTTTCTTATTTACTTATTTATGGGGAGTGTCCAGGTACCACAGTATGTGTGTGTAGGTCAGAGGACAATTTACAAGAGTTGATTCTCTCCTTCAACCATGTGGATTCCAGGGATCAAAATCACGTTGTTAGACATGGTGGTAAGTATCTTTGTGTGGAGAGCCATTTTGGTGGCCCACACATACTGATTTATAACCTTTATCTTTTCACCCAATATCAGGATTAACTTTCCTTTCCAATATACGTCTGCATCACTCTTCATGACCATTGAATAGCCTATGGGAAGGGTTCAGTATAACTCAGTCACCTGGTCCCAGTTTTTGGATTCTTCATACTGTTTTCTATTAATGGTCAGATAAGATCTAGAGTCCAGAGTTAAAAATTGTTAGATCAAAGATATGCTGGTTTTAAAAACTTTGAAGTCACTGGGTGTGGTAGCACATACCTTTAATCCCAGCACTTGGGAGGCAGAGGCAGGAGGATTGCTGTAAGTTCGAGGCCAGCCTGGTCTACAAAATGAGTCCAGGACAGCTAAGGCTACACAGAGAAACCCTGCTGGAAAAACCAACCCTCCAAAACAAACAAACAAACAAACAAACAAAACAAACCCAAAAAACTTTAAAACCATATTTTTAGCCTTTATATGTGATCCTTACTGCAATTTATGTGGATATTTCTATATTCTATGTAATCTATCATGATTAAGTTGCTAGGTTAAAGAAAAGAAACACATAACTCTGACATCACCAAATTGCCATGCAGAATAACAAGATCAATTATGGGTGAGGGTCAGTGGTTATGAGGATGTGCTTAGAAAGTGTGACGCTCTGTTCCATTCTTAACAGCAGCAACAACAAAAAATAACAAAAAGCAAGGCATGGTGGTGCATGCTTTTAATCCCAGTACTCGGGAGGCAGAGGCAGGTGGATCTCTGTGAGTTTAAGGCCAGTCTGGTCTACAGAGTCCAGGATAGCCAGGGCTGTTACACAGAGAAACCCTGTCTCAAAACACCAAAAAACAAACAATAATAACAATAATGTTGATGATATCTGGGCCGGTGGTGCAGGCTGATAATACCAGCACTTGGGAGATGGAGACTTGTGGATTAAAAGTTCAAGATCATCCTCAGCTATTTAGCAAGTTTGCAACCAGCCTAGGCTACATGAGGCCCTGTCTCAAGAGAACAAAAACAAGAATAGCAACCCTGATCATTGAAGTATACCCTTAAAGGTGCTGACTCCTTGAGTCTTCTCTGGAACCATCAAAGAGGATCCAAAACAGAGGCAGCTTGATTTGGCCTGCCTGGCTTCCAACCCAGCCTGGATCCAAGTCACAAGCTCTTACTGACCATGTTTTCTTATGTTCCTTTGTGATGGTAGCGCTAGCCCTCCTAGCAACAGTGAGGCACATGGAATTCGTTGAGTTTGTTTGAACCCCGAGGGCTGGACAAGGCCTGGTTATATCCACCTGACACAGGCAAGGCCTTCAGTTTGGCAAGGCTTAGCCTGGTGGCCAAAATGCTCAGCAGTGACTCCCCACCTCAGTGACAGGTAAGGTCTCCTGTAATCTGCAGTCCCCCTTTCCTTTCACAGGCCTGGGCTAAAGAGACAGGGAAGTACACAGAGGGGGTGGATGAGGCTGACCCAGCCAAGTGGAAGGCCAACCTGCGCTGTGCCCTTAACAAAAGTCGTGACTTTCGTCTGTTCTATGATGGCCCTCGAGACATGCCACCACAGCCCTACAAGATCTACGAGGTCTGCTCCAATGGCCCTGCTCCCACAGGTATAATGCCTGGCCCTGTGTGACCACCTGGAAAGCTGTGACTGCTCAGTGCAAGAAAGCCCAAGGACCTTCCAGCCGAGTGCTCCAGAGTGTGCTGGACGGGCTGTGCTAGGTCATATTCCTAGGGCCCCTGGTGCTTCTTCTTCCTTACTGCTGCCCTTGTTCTGGGCTCTTGGCTTCAGGGGAGGCCTTTGGTGCTTCTTTATGCTGCCTCACGTGACTCACTCACATTTGAGCAGCTTCATGAATGACTTGGAATCCCAGGAGTTTGGGCAACCTCTTGCTGCTCAGGTAGAGCCAAGGCCTGCCCTGGCTCCTGTTTTGTCACTGATTTGCTGCTTTGCTTTCTCTCCCTCACCATGCAGAATCCCAGCCCACTGATGATTACCCTCTGGGAGAGGAGGAGGAGGAGGAAGAGGAAGAGGTGTGTGTGGGAGTGGTGAGAAGGGGATGTGCTCACTAAGCTTCTGCTGCCCTGCCCTGCTTTATGGTTGAGCACCCCTTTCCTCTGCAGCCCCTTTTGGGTTGTCATTTGATGATCCTAAAGGAGAAGAACAGAGTGCCCACCTTGTCCCTCCTAGAGCTTTGTTCTTAACATGGTGTTACATGTTGTTTGCCTGACCCCCACAACAGCTGTGCTTGGCGGGGACTACTGCCTGCAGAATGCACACTTGGAAACAGGCATATCCTCACAACCCACTGAGGATGGCAGATCGGGGACCAGCAGCGGTGTCTGGCCTCCACTGAGCTGAAGCTGGGGGATTGATTGCCTTGTATTTGTTGAGCACTGTTCCTTCAGCCTCTGACCAACATAATAACCCATTTTCCCTTCCTTCCTCCTTTGCATGTGTCTTCCCTTCAGCTCCAGAGAATGTTACCAGGCCTGAGCATCGCAGGTGGGGCTGGGAGGTGGTGTGGTTGGGGGTGGGGTGTCTAGCGTAAGAAGTGAAAGGTGCCAGGCTGTACTGGCGCATGCCTTTAATCCCAGCACTTGGGAGGCAAGAGGCAGGTGGATCTCTGAGTTCTAGGCCAGCTTGGTCTACAAAGCGAGTCCTGGACAGCCAAGGCTACACAGAGAAACCCTGTCTCGAAAAGCCAAACCAAACCAAACCAAACCAAACCAAAACAAAGTGATTGGGAGGGCACTGAGAGAAGCTGAGGAGGCAAGTCTGGGACTCAGATGTGGCTCTTAGAGGGGGAACTAACAGCTGTGTTCACTCTGTCCTCTGCAGAACCCGTACTGCCTGGGCCTCCCATAGCACCCTATTCCTTACCCAAAGAAGACATCAAGTGGCCATCTGCTCTCCAGCCACCTGTAGCGCTGGGTCCCCCAGCCCCAGATCCAAATCTGCTGGCCCCTCCCTCTGGAAATCCTGCTGGCTTCAGGCAGCTTCTTCCAGAGGTCCTGGAGACTGGACCTCTGGCTCCCAGCCAGCCCCCTACAGAACAACTCTTGCCTGACCTGCTGATCAGCCCTCACATGCTGCCTTGTAAGGATTTAGATGGGCCAGGCGGGCTGGCAGGGCAGAGCAGCAGTGGGGCTGGAGCAGGGTTGACACACAAGAAGGGCAAAGAAAATAAGCTTTTAGGCCAGTCTTCCTGAGTCAGGGATAAACTGGGGAGGCTGGTAAGGTTGGGCTTACCACCTGGCTGCCTAAGAAGAGCCATGGGGCTCACAACCAGAGCAACCTGATCCTCTACTCCACAGTGACTGACCTAGAGATCAAGTTCCAGTACCGGGGCCGACCACCCCGTGCCCTCACCATCAGCAACCCACAAGGCTGTAGGCTCTTCTATAGCCAACTAGAGGCCACCCAGGAGCAAGTGGAACTCTTTGGCCCCGTGAGCCTGGAGCAAGTGCGCTTCCCTAGCCCAGAGGACATCCCCAGTGACAAGCAGCGTTTCTATACAAACCAGCTGCTAGATGTCCTGGACCGTGGACTCATCCTCCAGCTGCAGGGCCAGGACCTGTACGCCATCCGTCTATGCCAGTGTAAGGTGTTCTGGAGTGGGCCCTGCGCCTTAGCCAATGGCTCATGCCCCAACCCCATCCAACGGGAAGTCAAGACAAAGCTCTTCAGCCTAGAGCAGTTTCTCAATGGTGAGGTCTATCCTATGCTTCTCTTCTGTTCTTCATTCAGGATAGGTTCTAACCTCTAACCAGAGGCCTTAATTTTGATGCAGAACTCATCCTGTTCCAGAAGGGTCAAATCAATACCCCACCACCTTTTGAGATCTTTTTTTGCTTTGGAGAAGAATGGCCTGACCTCAAACCCCGAGAGAAGAAGCTTATTACTGTACAGGTGTGTCTCTAGCCAACTCTACTGTAGCTTGACTATTAGGAGACATGGGGCTGGGCCCTTGGCCCAGGGTAGAGGTGGGGCCCTGCAAGCACTAGGACTTGGTTGTTAAGGCTGGAGACTGTCTACCATCTGCTTCTGGATGTCTTTATGCCCAGCTGGATTGAACAGCCCTGCCACAATTCTCCATGCCTTGTCTCTCCTTTGCTCCCCAGGTGGTACCTGTTGCAGCCCGGTTGCTGCTGGAGATGTTCTCGGGGGAGCTCTCTTGGTCAGCGGACAGTATACGGCTACAGATCTCAAACCCCGATCTCAAGGACCACATGGTGGAGCAGTTCAAAGAGTTGCATCACATCTGGCAGTCCCAGCAGCGGTTGCAGCCTATGGTCCAGGCACCTCCTGTGGCAGGCCTTGACACTGGCCAGGGGCCCTGGCCCATGCATCCAGTCAGCATGCAATAACAAGGCCACAGATAGTGGCTGGCCTGGACTGGTGCAGCTGTGTAGACTGGTATAGCCATGTGGAAGCCCCAGCAGGCCTGGCTGGCTGCGTAGTCAAGACATAGAAGAGAGGCCTGAGGTCACCTTCTCCCTAAATGTCTTTGATGTGAGCATTGTCTTCTGGTGCTCTCTCTTACCTGCCTGGTTCTGAAGAAATGCAGCTAGCAGCCCCAGTGGGAGGGAGGGAACACCACTAGCCTGGGGCCTTCGATACACAGGTCCAATTACCCCAGGGTAGCCAATTTTGATGGCTGCCCCAATTCTTTAGTAAAAAGTGCCAAAGAGTGTTGTGGGCCTGAGTTGAAGGTTCTCTAGTTTGAGACATCCTTCTGACAAAGAAGTCACCAGGCACTTGGGGCTGGTACTTACTCTCCTCCAGAGCTAAGAAGCTGGGGTAGAAAGTAGAATTTAATATATTTTTGGATTAATAAATGTTAAAGGTGGATTTACCTGTTTCTTGACTGTTCTGTTTCCAGTGCCAGTAGCTTCACTGTTTTACCAGCCTGTTCAGTTGCCGGTCCACCTTGCTCCAGTATCTGCTCTCTGGCAGGGGTGCCCTGGCACAAGGGTTGGGGAGGCCTTGCCTTCCTGTCAGTTAGGTCAGAATACCTGGCTGGCTTTGCTTTCAAGGAGGAAGCAGACCTAGACAAATGTGTAATTTTGAATGCGTGCTACTTAAAAAGTGTCCAAACCCTCCCAGAACAGTGAGAAAAAAATAACTGGTATTCTAGCCATACTTCAGGCCACAAAATTTTGAGATTTTTTTTTGGGGGGGGGGGGAGAGACCAGACTGGCCTTAAACGTGTATTAACGAAAGCTGTCTTTGAATTTCTGGTCCTCTATTCTTGCCTCTGTCTCCCAAATACTGGATTAATCCATTAGTCTAAGAGCTGGGGATGTAGCTCAGTGGTAGAGCCTATAACACACATTCAAAACGAAAAAGGTTTAGCTGGGTGTGGTGGCTCATATGTATAATTCCAGAACCAGGGAGGCTAAAACAGGAAAACTCAATGGTTCAAAGCCAGCCCGGAACAGTCAGCTACAAGAGTGAAACATATGCTAATATTAGGGTGTTATATGTAAACTGGTGGCTCATCAATGGAATCTGGAATAATTACCTAGCCTGAACAACTGTTTTATCTTTTGGGGACACGGTCTACTGCACTTCTGAATGTCCTTAAACTTGTTCCGTAGACTAGGCTGGCTTTGAATTCAATCCACCTGCCTCTCCGCCTCCAGTGATGGGATTAAAGGTGTACACCACCATGCTGGCTCATTTTCTGTTTTTACTATAGAGGACTTTAAACACTTGTGAAAATAGAAAAATATGGTATGAAAACCCTTGTATCAGTTTTAAAGATTATCAATTGAATTTAGTATCTTTCTCATTGTCACTCCCATCCAGGTTCCCTACTGTGGTTATTTAATAGTAGAAACAGCATTCCACATATACATATTCAGCATATATTTTCCTAAAAACATTTCCTCCCCAAGGGATGCATTAAGGACATGATTTACCACTGAATTGTTTTTAATCAAATATCCAGTTTATGGGGCTAGAGAGATGGCCATCAGTAAAGTGCTCAAGAGGACCCAACTTTGGGTCCCCTGACCCATTACAAAAAAGCAGCCAGGCTCACTAAGGTATGTTGTAATTGGGAGGCAGAACAAGGGAATTCCTGGAGCTCACTGTCCAGCCCATCAGTGAGGCCCAGGTTCTATGATACCCACCCCAAAGAATTAGGGAGACTATGTCCACCACTGGCCCCCACAGTGTACACACACATTCACATGTACACACATATACAGTAGTCACAATCTAATCCTCATAAATTCAAGGTAGCTAGAGAAACTTTATTCTCCAATAATGATCAAACAGCATTGTTCCTAGTTATATCTGTTGGATGACATATTTTGCATGTTGCTGGAGTCCAGAGGCTTGATTGGATTCAGGTTTTGATTTTGACTACTGATTAATGAGTATTTGAGTTTCCAACATTGGCTATTAAAATAACACAAGAGAAATAGTTCGGCCAGTAAACGTGCTTGCGGTCAAGCCTAGTGACCTGAGTTCAATCCCAGGAACCTACACGGTTCTGCTGACCTCCATGTTTACTGTGGTAACACATTCCCCACCTCACATCACAATAGATGCATGTAATAAAATAAATCCAACCAAAAGCTAGATTTAGACACACTTGTCTCTATGTTTGCTATGTACTGGTAAAAATGCCAAGGATATTTAGGGATGTCTTATCAATAAAGTATACTTTCAAATGTTACTTTTGTTAACATGACAGGTGAAAAATAGAGCCTCATCTCCATTCCCTATTACAAGTAAGGATGAGTTTTTCACATGGTTACATAGACTATGCAGATTTTTTTCTTAAAAAAAAAAAAAAGGAACTGGTGAGACAGTTGGGTAAGTAAAAGCACAACGTGCAAGTTTTGATCTCTGGAAACCATAGATAAGGTGGAAGGAGATAACATATCTGGCCCCCATACATACACAATAAATAAAAATACAGCTAAAACAAAAACACAAACAAAGGCAGGCAGATTTCTGAGAGAAAATTCCAGGACAGTCAGGGCTCTGTTACATAGAGAACTCCTATCTCAAAAAGCACCCCCCAAACCAACCCCACCCCACCCAGCCTGGAGATGTAAGTTCAGTTATAGAATGTGTGCTTTTCATATGAAGCTGTGAGTGCCTAACCCTGAGTCAATAAAAACAACCAGGTGCAGAGCACACACATTCCCAGCACTTTGTGAGGACAAGGCAAGTGAGACCCTGTCTTAAAATAGAAACCTTCACTCCCATCTCCCATTAACTCTTCATTTTCAAATTTATGGAAAAGTTGCTAAGATAATAACATCTTTGCACATCTCACACCATTTCTCCAACTAAAGAAACAATGTTATTACCAACTCTCTATTCTTACTTTGTTTGCATTTCTTTCTTCGGTTTTTCCAGATACGGTTTCTCTGTGTAGTCCGGGCTGTCTTGGAACACACTCTATAGACCAGGCTGACCCTGAACTCAAGAGATCCACCTGCCTATGCTGGGATTTCAGGCATGCACCACCACCATCTGGCTTGGATCTCATCATTTTTTAACTCTCCTTTACCCTTTGGTAAACCCAAGATACTGTATTTGGTTGTTAAACTTTTACCTCCTGGTCTGTGAGGTTTTGATATTAGTGGTTTTAAGTACAGAAGGCCACAGAAACAGCCTTTCTCTGGCCCCCATGATGTGTGCGTGTTTCTGCCTCACATGCAAATTCATACATGGCATAAATGTGCACATATCAGATACACAGCCCCAGTCTATCTGTGCATGTCTATATGTACATGAGCACACAGTTCATCCCCACTGAGTCTGCATGGAAGGTGAGATGCAGGAGGAGCTTCAGGGACACAGAACCAGCAGCTCCTTGGGCAGGTCCTTTGCACAGGGGGATTAGCCTGTCATTTCTGAGCAGTGAATAGTGAAAGAAAAAAAAAACCACTGGTAAAATTTTAAAAATTGGTTTTTATTTTTTATTTTTTCTGTCCTTTTTTTTTTGTTTTGTTTTTTGTTTTTTTGTTGTTGTTGTTTGGTGCTGTTGATTTATTCTTGAGATGGCTACACCACAGGACAGAACAGTGCCCTTGAAGGCAATTAATTTTCACACTTTTTAGCAAAAATACAGGTAGTCCTGTAAATACATTTCCTCCATACTCTCACACTCCTTTTTGTCCTCCCTCCCCCCCCATTTTATGTCTGGATGAATAACTCACTAAGAAAAAGAAAAACTTAATACACATTTGTGTCCTCTCTACCCACCCCAGTTTTGGCTTCTCTCCCCAAGGCTGATGACAACTGCACGTGAATTGGAGTGGACATAGCAACTCGATAGGGTCAAGTTGGGCTCCACATGAATAGCAACTTTGACCCTGACTAGTCCTGACTATCATCCCCGACCATGATAGGAAACAGAATGGGCTCCTTGTCTGGACATCTCTACAGGTGGAACAGCTGGGGTGTGGGTTTCTTCTAGTCACCTGTATTTAAAGGAAGAACAGAGAAGAGATGACCCTGACTCTTTAATTCCAATTGTAGCAATGTTACTCATATACATTCCCACACTTCCCCAAGGTAACGTGTCTGTCTCATAGAAAGTTCTCACTGTTATGGTTCTGCACTGCGTGCTGGTGTGTGTCTACTGTGTGTGTGCATCATCTGCTACCAGGTGCATGTTTCAGTTCTGGTTTCATCTCAGCTTTCCTTTTTTTTTTTTTCTTTTTCTTTTTAAAATTTCCTTAAATTATTTTTTCTTTTAGAAAGAAGTTCACCAGGAAACTAGTTCCCCTCCCATCACGCCGGAGAGGCTGCAGCCATCCTTAAAAAACCGCGCTGTTTCTCCCTCACATCCCAGACAGGGACTCCTTAGGATGCCACGGAAGGTTGAAGTCTCTTCCTGTCTGGCGGGATGCTCTGGTGGCAGTGAAGGCCCCTCTGCCACATGGAGGTTTCTGATTGAGGGGCACAGTCTGGGTTGTTTTCTTCTTGTCTTCTAATAAAAAAAGACATTCCTGACAAAAGAGAAGACAGCAGTGAGCAAGACCAGAGCCTTCGTTGTGCATTTGCTCAGGTACTTCACTGTGGATTCTGTTATACAACTCTGGTTAACAAACAAGCAAAAACAAAGTTTGGCTTTTTCCATCTTGCAATCATCCATCCCACCCCCCCTGCCCCCCCCCCCACCCCCCCGGTGACACACCTGCCTCTGCCTCCCAAGTGCTAGGATTAAAGGCATGCACCACCTGCCTGGCCCCCAACTTGCAATTTCAAGGTTCAACATACTAAATACTAAAATACTGCCTGTAGTATGTTTTCTGTGCTGAGCTGCAGACACTAGGGATGATGTAAAGAAAGGTTGGGAGGAAGCCAACAGAGTAGAGCTTTCCATGTGAAAGCATAAAAATACCTCCACTTTGGCCTGTTAAATGTTGAGCTTTCGTGTAAGATTCAATTTTGAAAAATGGCTTTGTTAGCCAGGTGTAGTGGCGCAGGTACGTGGGAGGCAGAGGCAGGTGGATTGCTGTGAGTTCGAGGCCAGCCTGGTCTACAAAGCGAGTCCAGGACAGCCAAGGCCACACAGAGAAAGCCTGTCTTGAAAAACCACAAAAAAAGAAAAAAAAATGGCTTTGTTTACTAACAATTATTTTAAAACCACTGGTTTAGACTACGAGAAGAGCACTGTACTACAGATGCGTCATCTATTACAATGGCTAAGTGTGAGGATTCTGGTACCAGAATGCCTACTCCTGAAATCTGGCTGCCCTAGTGTCTATCAACACACAAGGAATGGTGCCTGACACTTAGTAAGGCTCCGTGAGGACTAGCTGCGAATGTGTACAGCTGCCTACAAGCAACCTTTTGAAGCATCTTAATGTTAGCTCTCAGCCAGATGCAAAACCTCAGATGATGTTATTACTCATTAAAGAAACAACATTTAGAATAGTCCTGGGTGTGGTAGGACACTACTGAACATCACCTTGACCTATTAATGCATTCAATACAGAAACCACCAGTAAGTGCCACAGATTTTGAATATTGTCTATTGGGACAGTTTGTTTTCCTTAAGATGTCAAAGGGCAGACTTAGAAAATTGCCTTTCTTTACTTAGGCAACCTACCTTTACCACCACCCAGGTACTCCTCTCCTTAGCTGAGCTTTTTGCTTTGCTTCAGATCAGAAGGGACACACACAGAGAAAGCTGACCATCAGCCACAGGGACTTCTGCTTTCCTACACACCTCCCTGGCACTTCAGCCATAAAAGCAGAAAGAATAAGCTGCTCATACATTAATTCTGGCAAGGCCACCTTAGAAGACTGGTGCCAGGTCACTATTGTTCTCAGCAAAGTAGCAGAGGCTAAAAAGTACTGACTTGATTTTTGAAGCACATGTCAGGCTAGACATATTTATGAGAGAAGAAACTTCTCTGGTGCATTCTGCACCAGGTACCCTCTATGGAGTGGAAAATGGTGTCCAGATACACTGATGATCGGCCTGCGCTGGCCCAAGACAATTAAGGTCCTCCCTGCTTTGAGATATGGGTCTTAAACATATCCCTGAGAGCCCAGAAAGAACTAGAAGCATATATAACTCACCTGGATGACAGGCACAGTGCAGGAGTGTGAGCTTGAGCTATCGAAACAACCTGGTGAAGTCTCGCAACGCCCAGCAAACTTGCTTACATTCCTCAGCACTAGAAGATAAAAGATGGATGGGGTGGTCCATGACTGAAGACAAGAGCGCTAACATGCTGAGGGGTAAGCCTAATACTGAAGAGGGTTCCAACCACCAGAAATGATTTCCATCCACTCATGACTCAGGGATCTTCCCTGAACTCAGGGTAAAAATGGAGTACTATAAATGAAGATAATTATAAGTTTGGTTGTTCTTAACGAATGGGCTTTGGAGATGAACTGTTTAGGGCTGATTCCTAGCTCTTGTGTTCTTGGCAAGACACCAATCTTTGCCTTAGTCTCCTCACCTATTATCTACTTCATGTTACTCAGAGGATCAAATCCATTCATATATTATAAAACATTCATTACAAAACAGCAGCAAGCAAAATGGACTCGATAAATGTAAGTTTCTAAGACAATTCTTGACACAGGTTCCTGACAGAAGTAGACAGAACCTACACATCCTCAAAGGAAGATGGCCAGCAGGTTCTCATAAGACTCTGAGCATTTTAACTCTATGAGCTGTGCTTACTTAAGTCTATGTTTTCCCGATTCTCCTGCAAAGACAGATTCTGTTTACAAGGCTTTGTGCAGTAAACCAGAACTGTCAGTCATTGATTTTGTAGCTGAACAGGCTGCTCAGGATTCCCTGATGGGGCGGAGGAAAGAAGGACAGTGAGCAGAGCTCCATCCTCCGTGAATGCTGATGCCCAGGTGCTGTGGGAGTTATACTCATCTGATTCCAGTTTTTCAAAAGGTTTCCATTTTATGAAAGCCATCTAGAAGCCAGCGAAGGCAGGTTTCATTCTTCTAATTCTGCTAATTGAGCCTGGGCTAAGTGAAAGCAACCACTTGCTAACACACTTTCTTGAAGCCCTCTCCTGATTCAAGAAACTCAGGCACAGGGATATAGCTGAGAACTGAAACTTACAAGAGTGCTGCTTAAATACCAGAGAGGTAACTGTTAAGAGCCATCCTACAGAAAAGGTATCAAATGTCTATCTCTAAATTCCTTCACCAAGTATAAAGGCCCAAAGCAATGATAAAAGACCTTGATTCAGATTCTAGGAATTGACAACAACAGAGTATTTTGGAAAACTTCTAGTTTTTCTCCATCATAAACATGTAACGAGTCAACCATACCCTCCATCTGGCACATTGGGGGACTGAACCCGGGGCCTTGTGCCATGGTATGCAAGAACTCTACCATTGTTAAATCAGGACTTTTGCCGATTTAACAAGTGTTACTAAGAACGTCACATTTACCGGGCAGTGGTGGCACATGCCTGCAATCCCAGCACTCAGGAGGCAGAGGCAGGCGGATCTCTGTGAGTTCGATGCCAGCCTGGGCTACAAAGCTGTTCAAGACAGCCAGGGCCGTTACATAGAGAAACCCTATCCCAACAAACAAACAAACAAACAAGTTAAATTTTTTTCAGTCTATTTTCAAATAAACAACATATGCTAAGGAAGCAACCAAGTGTGTGCAAGTTCATGTCCCCAGTGTCAGTATGGAGTGCAAGTAGCCACCAGATGCTGCTATGTGTTATTACAAAGGACTAAGAGAGGATAGGCAGGTACCCAGAAAGGCTAGAGACTCAAGATTCATTTATTATCCTAATATCCTACATGTTGGAAACTGTACCCCTTTTCAACTGATCTTTCAATTAAACCTAGCTGGAGGAATACTTCCATCTCTAACTCCTCTTTTAAAGATTTATTTAATATATAATTATATATATATATATATCTGTCTGCATGTACACCTGCAGGCCAGAAGATGGCATCAGATCACATTATAGATGGTTGTGAGCCACCATGTGGTTGCTGGGAATGGAACTCAAGACCTCTGGAAGAGCAGGCAGTGCTCTTAACCTCTGAGCCATCTCTCCAGCCCCTCTAGCCCCTTTTTTGAGAGCAAGATAGTGTACTGAAATTAAAATATTGAGTATAATGGTGCATGCCCCTTAGTCCCAGCACCTGTGAGGCAGAGAGAGGAGGGTCTCTGTTCTAGGCTAACCTTCTCTATACAGTGAGTCCTAGGCCAGCCCCAGGTTATATAGGGAGACCCTGTCTCAAAAACAAACAAACAAACAAATCCAAAACAAAACAAAACAAAAAACCCCAAACCAAACCAAGCAAGCAAGAAAACAAGCAAGGTTCAAACACAAGAGAACTGTGGCCTGGCCAAGTGGCAAAATAAGTGCTATGGTTTGAATAAGGATGGTCCCCGTAGGCTCAAGTATTTGAATGCTTAGTCACCAGGGACTGGCACTATTTGAAAGGATTAGAAAGATTAAGCAGAGTGACCTTGTTAGAGGAAATGTGTCACTGGGGGTGGTCTTTGAGGTTTCAAAAGCCCACACCAAGTCGAGTTTCTCTCTGCTTATGGATTAGGATGTAGAACTCTCAGCTAATTCTCTAGCTGTCTATTTACAATCTGCCATTATCGCCCACCATGATGATAATGAACTAAGTGTAAGTAAGCCCACAATTAAATTCCTTCTTTTATAAGAATTGTCTTGGTCATGGTGTCTCTTCACAGAAACATAATAGTGACTGAGTTAGACGTTCGTACCAGGGAGTGGGGTATTAATGTGCTAGGTGTGACCTTTGTTGGAAGAAGACAGAAGACTTTGGACAAAAAAATTGGTTGGATACTTTAAGCATAGTAGGAGCATTGAAGACAGTGATGTTGAGAGCAATACAGATTATGATGGCTTGGCTCAAGAAGTTTTGGAGAAGAAGAATATTAGTAAGTATCCTAGACACCACTCTTTTTTTCTGACCTTGTTAAAAAAAAAAAAAAAGCATGCCTGAAGCTAAGTTAAGGAGTTTTGGATTATCAGCATTGGCAAAGAAGATTTCAAGACAGCCTAATATTGACTTTGTCATGTGGTTATTAGTGGCCAGTCTTATCTAGATATCTAATGAAAAGGACCAAGCTGAGCAAGGGAAAATACAAAAGGTAAATTTGAGGAGAAAAGGAGTGCCAGGAAATGTAATAGAGCTAAGCCCAGTGCTCAGGGAGATAAAAACTTTAAAGAAAAATCTGAAGCTAAATGAAATAAAATACCCTACTCAGCTAAGCTTCCAATTTAGGGAAAGAACTAAAGAAAAGCTTTAGCAGGGAAGGAAATTATCAACAGAAATCTGATACACATTTAGTGAACTCCCCCCAAATCCCCCCAAAGCAACAGAACTTGGTTGTTTCAACCACATGCTTTTGGCTTTAAAGTCAAGGATACAAAATGAGGTTGTGGAATCTCCCTCCTCAGTTAAGGAAAGCCACTGAGCCCAGGTGTGTGTTATGGGTGTCCCTGCATGGAAGCCCATAGAGGCCACTGCATGAAGCAGTGCAGATGAAGCCTGGGTTGTGTTGGAGACCCCAAGATGTTGGAGATGTCAAACTTGTGTGATACCTGCCAAGGAAAGCTGCTAACAGGGAGTGGAACCAGCCCAAGAGAAAGAAGTGTGTTACAGGCAACAAAGTTGAAAGGAGTTGGAGATCTGAAGAGTGCTCTGACATCAGACATGGAGATGCAGAATTTGGAGTCTGCCCTACTGGGCTTTTAGGTCTCACTTGGCCCCAGTAATTCCCCACTTTGTCTCTTTTCTTCCATCTTGGAATAGTAATATATATTCTGCACCACTGTTTGTTGGAAGTTTGTGATCTGCTTTTTCATTTTGACTTTACGAGGGGTTACAGTTAAAAGACTGCCATGAGTCTCAGAATAAATTTTGGACTTGTAAGCAGTCTTGAGACTGTGAAGGAGTATGAGGACTTTTGAAGTTGGACTGGATGCATTTTTGCATTATGATATGGTTATAGGCCCATGAGGGCTCAAAATGATAATGAACCAACACACTGAAACTGTTAAGCAAGACCAAAATTAAATGCTTTCCTTTATATGAGTTTCATTGGTCATGGTGTCTCTTCATAGCAACAGAACATTGACTAAGACAGTAAGGATGGCCTAGTCTCCAATCAGCTTCATTTCTGTCTCCAAGTTGGAATAGCTCTAATTTTGAACCTAAATGTCTTTGGTGAGTAAGCCCAGAAAAAGGATCAAAAAGCTCAATGAAAAGATACAATGAAAACAAAACCCAAATAAAATCCAAAGTTATAAAAAGTTCCTTAAATGCTAGCATTACTTTTTTACCTCTGTTCTTAAAGCACTGACTAGTTTCTAGTCTCTGATTTTATTTTCTAACTTCTATTACTTTTCTTGGTTCCATTTTCTATATTCTAGTCCCATAATTCCAAGTCTTCTCCCAAATATGTTTATGGTCACTCTTCCTCAATTCATAATCCTAGGCACATGCTAGATATTTAACCCTTTTATCTGGTGTCTTGGCAGATAATGACAACCTGACCATCTGTGTTCATCACCTTTTAGCTTTAAGGATGTCGTGCATGGTAAGATAGCATGGTAGGTAGTCAAGCCAAGATGGAGAAGTTGCAAAAAATGGAAGGATTTCTTTTAGTCTTTTAGTCTTTTCTTTTAGTCTTGATCAATTTGAGCTAGCAATGGCTTATCGTGTTTTTTGGAGAAAAAAATATATTCTAGGTTGATAAAGCTCAGCTTTCTTTAAGTTGGCCAAATAAGAAAGTGGGGGAATTAATTACTAACACCATTTAAAAAGCAGGCTGGGACTTGCTACAATGAAGCTGAACCAGTTCACCCTCCCTGCTAGGGTGGCAAACAAAACCACATGTTGAGGCAAGAGTTAGAGGACCTTAAAACCAAAAGGGAGACTGAGTCATGCACAGGTTCAAGGGCAACACATACTAGAGAATTACTAAGAGAAGGTGAGCAATCTCAACCCCCTTTTTAGCTCTATACTGCCTCTTACATTTACTCACCCCCTCACCCCCAATCTGCCACAGCCTGTTCTGGGAGCTGCAGAACTTGTTTGGCAATGAAGGTCAAGGCTACTTGGTTCAGTTCCCCTCTCACTGGGCAAGAATCAAGGCCGTGGTTATTCACAATATTGCTTTATTCAGGCTCTTTCCCTTGCCCCTTTCTTGAATTAGAATAAGGTCTGTGACCTTGATTTCAATCATATTCATTATTCTATTCATTATATATTAGCCCCATCAAGAGCATCTGAGCTTGTGGAGACGTATTCCAGAGTGCGTGGGTGGCTGCTGTAAAGCTGACAAGAGACATGCCAGAGCTAGTTTTGCAAATAGGCAATGACATTTTGGCAGCTTTTTTTCCAAACAAAAAGGAGTTAAACTTCACGGATCATCTATTACGTGTGGGAGCTTTGGGATTCCATTTGGCATCTCTTAATAGCCTTTTAAGGTAGTACAGTAACTCTATTTGCAAATGGATTAACCAAAGTTAAAAGTAACAGCATAATGGCAAGATTCAAACCAACAGCCTTGGAGGATTCCCTTAGAATTCCATTTGCTTCAAGGAAATTAGAGGCAACAGATCATGGTTTCTTTTGACCAGCAAGATGGAACAAAGAGAAACAGAAGCAGTGAGAAGCAACTTTCACCTGAGTCCCCATGCTGGAAAGAATCACAATGAAACGCAATCAAATCATTTCATAAGGTCACTCCAGTTCATATATTCTTACCTGGTACAGGCCTGCTAACATACTAATTTTCAGCCATGCATGTCAGTTGATACAAAATTAAAATATCAGTCAGTTTTAGGGCATGACCTTCAGCCACTTAGTAAGCCACAAAATAACAACATATTCCTTCTCTCCTTTTTCAATTTTTAGTTAAAGGCAAAATTTCACATTTTAGTACAGCTGACCTGAAACTAACTATATAGCCTAGATTGGCCTTGATCTTACAAAAGATCCTCCTGCCTAAGCACCCTCACAGCCTTTTAAGACAGAGTCTTGTGTAGCTTAGGTTGATCCCGAGCTCCCTATGTGCTGAGGGTACCTTAAATACACCTTTGTATTTCCACCTTCCCAGGGCTAGAATTACAGACATAAGCCACCACTTACAGGGTTATCAATAACATCCAAAGAAGTCTACTGATTAAGTGCAAAAACCACATTATTACAGGGGGAAAAAAAAAGCAAGAAAGATTTCTACAATTCATATGAATCTCAAGGAACTCCACATACTCAAAACAGGCTTGAAAAAGGACAAGGAGGCTGGAGAGATGGCTCAGAGGTTAGGAGCGCCACCTGCTCTTCCAAAGGTCTTGAGTTCAATTCCCAGCAACCACATGGTGGCTCACAACCATCTATAATGTGATCTGATGCCCTCTTCTAGTGTGCAGGTGTACACGGAGGCAGAACACTGCATAATAAATTAATAAATAAATCTTAAAAAAAAAAAAAAAAAGACAACAAAATCGGAGGTCTCACAATTCCTGATTTTGAAATTTATGATATCGCCACAGTAATCAAAGTAGCTTAATGCTGGCTGGCATAAGCCAGATATATGGATCAGTGAAACAGAGACTCCAGAAGCAAATCTTCACGTGTACGATCACATATTTCCTAAGAAAGGAACAGCCATATGTATAATGTTGTAGAGAAAAATCGAAGTTACTTGCAAAAGAAAAACATTCCCTAACATATAAAATAAATAAACTAAATGGAGGGAGGGAGAGAGAGAGGAAAGATAGATCTAATATTATAATTCTTCACTGAAAACCTAGGAAAAAAAACTTTTATGATGCTGGATCCAGCAATTCTTCAGTAGGATAAAAACACAAGAAATAAAAAGAAAAATGTATAAATTGAACTACATTAAAATTATAACTTTAAGGGGCTGGAGAGATGGCTCAGAGATTGAGCACTGACTGTTTTTCCAGAGGTCCTGAGTTCAAATCCCAACAACTACATGGTGGCTCACAATCATCTATAATGTGATCTGATGCCCTTTTCTGGCCTGCAGGTAAACATGCAGACAGAGCACTGTATACATAATAGATAAATAAATCTTAAAAAAAAAAAAACTTAGCTGGGTGTGGCACACATGCCTTTAATCCTAGCACTCAGGAGGCAGAGGCAGGTGGATCTCTGTGAGTTCGATGCCAGCCTGGTCTACAAAGCTAGTCCACGGCAGCCAAGGCTACTCAGAGAAACCCTGTCTCGAAAAAAGAAAACAAAACAAGACAAAAAGAGCAAAAAAGAAAAGCTCAGTGACAGAATGCTTACAAAGCACATGTACTACCCTAAGTTTCACCCCTAGCACTGCAAAAATTAAGACTAGAACAGCATGTCTTACCTGAACATCAAAGGGCACAATCAGAAGAGTTAATGGGGATGGGAGAATAGATCTATAAACCATGTACCTAATGGGTGTCTGTGTGTTGCTTGGAGTTGGTTCTTTCTCTACTATGTAGGTCCTGGGGATTGAAGTCAGGTTACTGGGCCCAGAAGTAAACCATTTTTATTGTTTGTTCTTTTGAGAGAGGATCTCATTATGTATCACTGGCTGGCCTGGAATTTGCTATGTAGAACAGAGTAGCTTCAAACTCACAGAGATCCTCCTGTTTCTGACTTGTGAGTGCTGGGATTAAAGGTCATGTTTTAGGACCTATGTGTAACAATAACATCCATATTTATAGCAATGTTATTTATACCAGGATGATTCCTGGTAGACAAGAAGAGAAGCAACCTTAAATGTGGACTAACAGAAAATAAACACTCATAATGTTAACGTTAATGTCAACTTGGCAGGCTCTAGAATCACCTGAGCAAATCTCAAGGCATGTGTGGAGGAGTTCCTCACCCCTACATATTAAATATTATGAGAACTAAGAACATGAACAGCAAAGATATATTTCCTCAGGGTTAGTTAGTTAAGTGACGAACATAACAAACAGCATGGTGACGCTGCCACCCACTGACTTTCTATGTCAACTGGTGGAATGCAAATCTAAGTAGATACATTTTCTACATAACCCAGGCACTATCGTCCTTTCACAAGGCCCCAGTATCACTCACCTAGTGACTTGCTTGTGGAAATCTGTAAGTTGTTTATGTGTCACTGTAACAGCTCCCACTGTTGTCTCCTTTGGCAAACCTTTCAAGGAATTCTCTAGCCACCGACAGAAAGTCTGTATAGAAAAATTGGATAAGAGTTTAAAAAGAAGGTAAGATTACTTACCTGGCACCCTACAGATAGTACCCAACTCCAATGAGTTTCCTTTACTTGGACCAAATAAGATTTGCAAAGCACTATCTTAGGCCTTCAAACACTCTGGGTTGATGAACTCTGCAAGTGCAGGTATAGCTTCTCTTCAAAGAGGCAGAGGTCAGCTGTTCCTTGCAAGTGAAGTCTCTTCTGGATGAGACTTTTGGTCTGCTCCTACCATTAACATATTATTTTTTAAAAAAATCACTGGGTGCCAGAAACTCTTGAGCTTAAAGACCAAAAGCAATTCAAATTAAACATCTGGATAACAGAAAGAGCAAGAACAAAATATTCAGTAAAAAAGGTGCTGTTAGCATGTGCCTGCAGTCTAACTTTGAGAAGACAGTAAGAAGCTCAGAAAAGATCAAATCAAATTATGAAGAAATGAAAGAACACTTGTGGATGTTACAGATAAGCAAGCTATAATTGGAAATATTGATAATGAGTGTCCCACAATGTGTGGCTTACATTTTTGTTTTACTGTCTGTATATGTATATGTATATATGTATGTATAGGTAGCATTTTACCTACATGCATGTCTTTGTACCACATGAGCGTAGTACCCTTGGAGGCCAGAAGAGGGTGTCACATGCTCTGGAACTGAAACTACAGACAAGCTACCATGTGTGTACTGAGAATCAAACCCAGGCCCTTTCGAAGAATAGCCAGTGCTCCTAACCGCTGAGCCATCTCTCCAGCCCACAATGTTTGGCTTAAATAGCAAGGCCAAGCCAGGCATGCCATTAATCCCAGCACTTGGGAGGTGGATGGCAGGAGAACTGAGAATTTCTGGCCAGCTCAGGTTACATAGGGAATTCCAGACTGGCCTAGAGCCTATCTTAAGAAAAATAAAAAATAAACATCAACAAGACAAACACAGACACATACCCGCTTTCTACACTCACTCACACTGCCTCTCTGTTTTCGTTTCTGTGACGTGGCCTGAACATAAACTCTTGGGTGTCCTGAAATTCACTATGTAACTGGGCTTGCCTCAAACCTGTAGTGATCCTCCTGCTTTGCTGAGATTAGCTGGGATTACAAGTATGTACCATTATGTATCTGTATTTTTCATTTAATTTAATTTTTTTTGTTTTTGAAACAGGATTTTGCTGAGCAGCCCCGGTTGGCCTGGATCTCAGAAATATGCCTGCTTCTGCCTCCTGAGTGCTGGGATTAAAGGAGCATGCCACTATCATTTGGCTGTTCCTTTTTTTGTTTTGTTTTGCTTTTCAAGACAAGGTTTCTCTATGTTATCTTGGCTGTCCTGGACTTGCTTTGTAGGCCAGGCTGGCATCAAATTTACAATCATCTACCTGCCTCTGTAATGGAGCTGATAGAAAAATAAGGAATTTAGAATTCAGCTGATGATATGTTTTTCCTTTATAAGCCTCCATAATGGTATCCTTGGCTTAAACTGACCTCCTATTCTAGGTATCTATATGTAATTTTTGCTACTAGTATGAGTTGTGATAATTAGGAATTGCTAAAGCTACACAGCTAACTAAATTTGACTTGCATTTAAAAAGTTCCTTTAAACAATTATTACATTGGGGCTGGAGAGATGGCTCAGAGGTTAAGAGCACTGACTGCTCTTCCAGAGGTCTTGAGTTCAATTCCCAACAACTACATGGTAGCTCCCAACCATCTATAATGTAATCTGATGCCCTCTTCTGGCCTGCAGGTTTGTACGTGCAGGCAGAGCAGTGTATACATAATAATAAAGAAAACTTAAACAAACAAACAAAAAAGCAAAAAACAATTATTATATTGGCAGTGATCACACAAAATCACTTTATTAACACATACACCTTTTATACATATACTGTCATTTCTTGGTTCCAAGAACAAACACAGTATAGCTGGTTCAAACTTAGGGCCAGTTACATGGACCCACAGCTTATTAGGTACCTTATGAAAGAACCTTACCGGTCTGTCAACCTGCATGATCTCCCAGAGCACTTCAGCCACATCTGGTAAGGTATAAGGGGGGAGACAAAAGCAGCATGTGTGGAGCAACTGGCTTACAAGCTGCTGTCCAAGTTGGTTCATCACCTGTCCAATCAGTTCCTTCCGCAATTCAAAATCTTCTTCATGCTATAAGAAAACACAAACATGCATGTAGGAGCGATGATCACTTTTGTACAGCCTACAGCACCTAACACAGAAACCTCAGATCTAGAAGTTAGTAGCCTGATCACCAGTTAGTAGCCTGATCACCAGTGACTGAGCCCTTATGGTATAGGTTATCTACAACATCAAGAACACAAACAAGAAAGAGAAAAAGTCATAAAGTAGGAAAAGTATGTTTATACTCACATCATTTGCTACTCCTGTGCGGATGAGGTCTCGCAGGAACCTCATGACACTACAGTTGGCGTCTCGGTGGTCCAAGGTGGTGGATGCAATGGCCCACTGTAAGATCGGGATGACTACTTGGCTCCTCAGCAGGGTGACAGGGCTACGCTGAATATATCTAGTATGTGAGGAAAAGTTAGGTATTAACAACAAGATTAGACTACAAACGCAGCCAAAATAAAGGACAAAAACTGGCTGCCAGGGATTATAGGGATGGAGGGCTAAAACAGAGCATGGAAGACTTAATATTATAATGGTAACTAGTCATTGGACCCTTCTCAAAACAAACATGAATGCACAAGGGGATTTAGCTCAGTGGTAGAGCACTTGTCTAGCAAGCACAAGGCCCTGGGTTCGGTCCTCAGCTCTAGGGGGGAGGGGTGGAGTAAATCCTAATGTCCTCTCTAGACTTTGGTTTTAATACATAAATGTGAGAGAACTAATTTTAGTAAATGTACCACGCTGGAGGAGAATCTTGATAAAAGAGGAAGTCTGTGTACACACACATGTGCAGGGAAAACAAAAGTAACAAGGAAAGCATACTTTTCACTCACCCCCCCCCCCAAGACAGAGTTTCTCTGTGCAGCTCTGGCTGTCCTGGACTCACTCTGTAGACTAGGCTAGCCTCGAATAGAGAACTGCCTGCTTCTGCCTCCCAAGTGCTGGGATTAGGGATTAAAGGGTATTTATTAGCTTGATTAGGTTAAGTGAGGTGAGAAGACCCACTCACAGTGGGTGGCACCATTCTTTGGGTTGGGATCTTGGGCTGCATAAAAAGAAGAAAAAGTCAGCTGAGCACAAGCATGCACTGCTTTCTGCTATTTGATGAGGATGCAATGAGACCAGCTGCTTCAAGTTCCTACTGCTATAATTTCCCCATGACAAACTATAACATCAAACTGTAAGCAAAAATAAACCCTTCTTCCTTAAGCTGTTTGTCAGGGGAGAAGTTACTGAGGCAGTGAGAGCAAACTGGGCATGGTGGTGCAAATATTTAATTCCAGCAGGCAAATCCTGGCCAGCCTGGTCTACAGAGTGAGCTTTCAGGCCAGTCAGGGACACACAGGGAGATCTTGTCTTTAAACAAGTAAAACAACAACAAGCTCGGGAATCACTGGTTCTAAGATATGATTATATATGAAGGATGCTCAGCTTTTTCAAGTAGTTAGAGTAAAGTGAAATAATGAGAGCACCTTGGGACAGTAACACTACTGGGAATTATCTGGGCGTGTTGCTAGTTTTATGTCAACTGGATACAAGCTACATCATCAGAGGAGGGAGTCTCAACTGAGAAAATAACTCAGTAAGATCAGGCTGAAGGCAAGCCTATGAAGCATTTTCTTAATTAGTAATTGATATAGGAGGGCCCAGCCTATTGAGGGTGGGGCCACCCCTTGCCTAATAGTTCTGGGTTCTGTAAGAAAGCAGGCTGAGCAAGCCAGTAAGCATTCCTCTTCATCAGTTCCTGCCACCAGGTTCCTGCCCTCACTGCCTTTGATGATGAACTGTTATATGGAACTGTGAGTAAAATAAACTTCTTCCCCCCCAAGTTGCTTTTGGTTATAGTGTTTCCATCACAGCAATAGTAAGTCTAAGACAATGGATAAGCACTTTTCCCTTCCCACTTGATGGAGGTATTGAGCCCAGGGTCTCCAATGAGACACACTTCTAACCTATCCTGTGCATATTCCCTGTCCTCCACCTCCATACTCTCAAGTCAGATCAGTTCACAAAGAGGTCATGAATCATTAAGCTACGTTTCCCAATGACCTCACTTTATAGGGAAAAAATAATAAAATGCAGGATGGCAACATGAAGTAGTGACAAGGGATGAGCAATTAACATTAAAAAATCTTGTTTTTCAGAAGGACTTACCGGGTCGCTAACCGGAATAGGTCATCTACAGTGTCAGGGTGATTTTGGAGACCATTCTGCTGCTCTAGGAGCTGAAATGTGGGAATGCATAGCGCCTAGAACGAAACAGCAAATTAAAAACAAATGCTTATACATAAATGCCACAATACTCAGACTTGCCAACCGCCATAGCAAATATAAATCGTGGGAGAAGCACACAGGAAATGGCAAGATTGTGATGAGTACATTAGGAAAAGAGAACTCTTGCCCAGTTCAAAAAACAAGTTTATAAGTTAAAAAAAAAGAAAGAAAGAAAGAAAGAAAAGAAAAAGAAAAAGAAAAGGACCAAAAAAGGTTCACATATCAGGAACAGAGGAAGAACACTTGCTATGCAAGCACAAGGAACTGAGCTTGGGTCTCCATTACCTGCATAAAAGACCAAGTATGGCTGTACATGCCCGTAACCTCAGCACTGGGGGACACAGACAGGCAGATCCTAAGAGCTTACTAGCCAGCCAGCCTTGTAAAAAAGTGAGCTTTTGGTCAGTGAGACCCTGTCTGAAGGCTATTGGCAGAAAGCAGGAGAAACATACAACTGATGTTCTACTCTGTTCTCCAAATGCATACACATACCCCTACACCTTGATGTGCATACCACACACAGAACACACTTCAGAAAGAGATGAAAGTCCAGATTTCAGTTGATGATAGTGAACAGACCAACTCACTGATTGACAATTGTGCCTTGTCTTCCCTTTAAAAAATCTGTTTATTTTAGAAGATGATGTCACAGAGCTCCTGACAGTGTATCTAGGTTGGTCTCAAAAATCATAGTAATCATCTCAATTCGGCTTCCTGAATAATTAGATTATAGTCAGGAGCCATTTGAATATTTCATGGAATTTTAAAAACCTGTTTGTATGTATACAAATGTACAGGTCAGATGACAACCCTAGGTGTGGATCCTCAACTTTCACTTTGTTTGAGATGAGGTCTCTTACTTTCTTTCTTTCTAATTAATTAATTTATTCAGATTACAACTCAATTTTCTCCTATCACTTGTATCTTTCCTTTCTTCCCTCCCTCCCACCCCCACCCCATTGCCCTCCCCTAGGTCCATGATCGAGGGGGATCTTCTCCCCCCTTTATGGTCATAGGCTATCAAGTCTCATCTTGGGAGCCTGCCTATTCTTTCTTTGAGTGCCACCAGGGCTCCCCACCAAGGGGAGGCCATCAAATATGGGGCACCAGAGTTCATGTCAGAGTTAGTCCCTCCTCTTCCCATAACTGTGGAGAATGTCCTGTCTGTTGGCTAGATCAGAGTAGATGTTTAGTACCAATATTGTCCTTGGTTAGTGCAATAGTTTGAGCAGACACCCTTGGGGAAATGGGGCCACTTTTTAATGCTGCATGGGCCATCCTGGTCAGAGCTTCAATTCCCATGAGACCAATGAGATCATAGATGCTTGCACTACTGCATCTGGTAGGAATTACAGATGTATGCTACTGCTTTTCTTACTAGGGCTCTTGAGAATTTGAATTCAAGTCCCTATGTTTTTGAGAAAGGAACTTTTACCCAGTGAGCCATCTCTTTAGCTCTTTATTTTTTAACAAAATATTTTGTTATATAGCTTAGACTGGCTTTCAACTTATAAAGTGTCTGCAGTCATGAGGCCCCATAATTGGCACAGAATTAGAAAAAAAAAAAATAAGGATTTGTGTGTACTGCCTACATGTTATGTATATACACCATCTGAATTCCTGGTGTCTTTGGAGGTCAGATCTATGGAAGGCTGTAAGCCACCATGTGGGTGCTGGCATTGGAACTCCTGTCCTCTGCAACAACAGCAAGTGCTCTTACCCACTGAGCCATCTCTTCAGCCCCAGCATTAGTAATGACACTTTATATATGTACTAGATGTGGTCTAGTCATCAAACCTGATATCTGAGTTTAATCTTCTGGACTCATATGCTGGAAGGAAAGAAACACCTCCCATAAGTTGTCCTCTGACCTCCACACTTTGTAGTGGTATGTGTGCCCCACACCCCAACAAATGTAGTAAGAAGTTAAAAAGCCAGGCATATCTCTGTGAATTTGAGGCCAACCTGGTCTACATAGTGAGTTCTAGGGCACATAGTGAGACCCTGTCTAAAACTAATAAATAGAAAAAAGAAAAACAATTACCAAGTGTCTATCTCCCTGATATTAGAAGATCAACATGCTGTGGCTGTGACAGAAATAAAGAAGACACAGCAAAGGTTTTCTGGCCCTTAAGGCCTGGCATAGTCTCTCCAAGAAACACATACCTGGAGCATGTCTAATAACCCCTGCCGACAGCCTTCTTCCATGCCATACTCATCCACAAGGATACTGCCAAGGTACAGGAAACAGGAATGCTGATGCACATGGTACACATTTACCATCTGCAAGAAGAAATTACCCAGTCAACTCTACTCCTCAGCTTTCAGAAAGTATCTGAAGTATCAAGAATCTATTTCCAAAAAGAAAGCAGATGAGGCTTTTCTCTTAAAGACAGAGTACATTTTGTTGGGAATACACTGTGAAGCATAAGGATCTATTTCTTAATTTTCAAGTTTTCTTTTTAAAGACTTCCTTTTTTCATGCCTTTGACTGACTTTCTTCCTAAGCCAATGTTGAAAGAATTGTCAAATACTTCAAACTACAAGCAATTTAGGACATTGGGTAGTATTCCCAAAATAGTCTTACTGTCTAAGATTAAGGGACTGTGCCACCATACCCAGCCCGCTTTTCTTTTTTTCTCCCATTAAGGGACACACAGTAGAAGTGTAGGTCTCACTGGTTTAATCAATTTTCTAATTCTAATTTGACAGTGTACCACAAAAATGCCCATCCACTCTCCCAGAGTTTAAACGTGCTATACTTAAACTGGCAGGTTAACAACACAGACCTTGTAATGATCTATGGTCTAAATTTTACTTCAGCAAATCATACCATCACAATTACTTGCCAATCCTCATGATTAAAGAATCAAATAGGACTGGGAGATGACTCATGGATAAGGCATAAGTCTTAGGACCAGAGTTCAGATTCCCCAAAACTCATGGCCATGTTGGGCAGGTGAGGTGGCCACCTGCAATTCTAACACTGGGGAGCAAGAGCAGGACACCCTTGGAGCAAGCTACTAGCTACAATAATCAGAATCTCCAGGCTTGGGGAGAGACCCTATTTCAACAATAAAAGTAGAGCTCAATTGAAGAAGACACTCACTGTTAACTTTGGACAACACTCCTCCTACATACAAGCATGTATAACACACACTTAGAGGAAGAGAAGACACATTTATTTTTGACAAATAAAACAGACTTGTGTGAACAGCAAAATATGGCTAATATAGAATAAAATCTCTCTGGGACAGGAAACAGCAAAGTCTAAGTTATTTCATTTCCCCCAAAGAGATTAATATAAAAGTGTTTATCACTGTCATATAAAGGCTGAGCGTGAGTTGTTCTCTCTACATGATTTTAGCTAGTGTATTCGGACTACGGCTATTTAAGCTGTTTCTCTATAGAGAACTTATCTACTTCATATACTCATTTACTTAAAATGTATTTTCCTTTCTAGTCAATCAAAAGTCCTTTCATCAGCAAAGTTTTTGGTCTGAAAGTATAGTTCTATACACATAGTCTCCTCTCATGGAAACCTTACCTGTGTGACTAGTGGCTGCAGCAAGGCTGCAGATCCTTTGCCTACACAACGAACAGCAAAACGCAGGCATCTGCAACAACGCTCTACAATCCGATTGTCAGCTCGGTGCTTATTTAGAGTCTCAGACAAAACTGGCCATATCTAAGTCAAAAGTATGAGAAAGAAAGCATATCAAGTAATAGCCGAGAAAATAATCCTAAATTGGTAATAATCTAACTTGGTTTAAATTAAATAAATATTATTATTATTATTAGACATAGTCTATATCATAGAGCAGACTGGCCTTCAGCTATATGTGGCCCAGGCTGCCCTCAAACCTGTGATCTTCCTGCATCAGCCTTCCGAGTTACTGGGATTACAGCACATATTCTGACACCTGTCTGATTTGGATTAAATTTTCCTTAAATTAAGGAACTGGCCTGATACAGCCAGTATATATATATATACTCACAGGTTCATGTATTACACATAACTAAAACCCAATTGCTTCTTGAAAGAAACAGTGACTATTTAGGACAAGGCACCAACTCTAACTTTATAAAAACCAGATACACATTTTCCTAAATTTCAGGCTTCCTTAGTGAGGATAAAAATGAATTACAAAGGAAATGTATTTAAAGGTAGTTTCAGGAAAGTCGAAGACAAACAAAAGAACTGGGTAATAAACAACATTATCTGCTACACTGAACAATTAAGGTATCTAGTATTTGTGTAACTTCTAGAGTATGCAATGCACTTCTAAAAACCGTGACTCTGGCTGTAGAGATGGTGCAGTAGTAAAGGCACTTGCCTCCAAAACCTATGACCTGAGTTAAATCCCTGAGACACATAGCACAAGGGGAGAATCAACTCCTACAGGTTACACACAGTTTATAAAGCAAGCAAAAAAGCAATCTAACAAGCAAAATCCATGCCTCTTGGGCTAGAGAGATGGCTCAGTGGTTAAGAGCACTGTCTGCTCTTCCAGCGGTCCTGAGTTCAATACCCAGCAGCCATATGGTGGCTCACTACCATTTATAATGAGCTTTGGTGCCCTCTCCTGGCCTGCAGGTATACATGCAGGCAGAGCCTGTCTATATAATAAACAAATCTATAAAAGACAAACAAAATAAAAACCATGCCTCTTGATCTTCATATTATCTTGAGTAAATAAAGTGTAAGGGAAAACTTACATAGAAGAGAAACTAATGTCATCTGCTTTGACAAAATGATTGTGCTAGGACTGATTAAGCCTCCTAGTAATTAGTTAATCTTTAGCCTTTCAGCACATTTCCCAATCATTTTATCAGGTCTAAACCTAACAATCAAGCCACACCAACAACTTAAATCTCCCTATGAACAAAGAAGATAGTGTCTCTTCATCTGAGTTCCTCAAAGCCTTAAAGGGAAAAGAAAAGAGGACCCACTAGTACTTACTTCCTGGATGACTTTTTGGCACGGATGAGTCTGTCCATTTTCTACAATAGGATTGGTGTGTCTGGGAAAAGACAAAAGCCCCAAACAGTGTGGGAGGGGGGGATTTAATTGAGAACCCTGACCATGTTCTCTGGTCATAAATCAGGTGGTAGGCTCAATTACTTATATCAACATAGTTTTCTTCTAGTCCATTCAAGCAAAAACAAACATAATTTAAGCCATCTCCCACCCCCCCAGATACAAACAATAAACTGCCATGAATTCACTTCCACTAGGACAAACAAATTTCATGCAACTCTGGCTGTATGGGCAGCAGGAAAGGGACTATTATTTTTTCTATTATCCCTCTTTATAAACCTAAATGTATTTTTCCAAATTAATAAAAATGCAAGCTGTTTGGACCTACCCTGTGCATTAAAACAGAAAGCTCAGCCGAGTGTGACTGTGCACACCTTTGATCATAGCACTTGGGAGACAGACACAGGCAGATCTCTAAAACTTTGAGGTCAGCCTGGTCTGCACACCAAGTTCGAGGCTAGCCAAGGCTACATCCTGGATGCTGCCAAAAGAAAAAGAAAAAAGAAAAGAAAGAAAAAAAGATAAGAGTGAGCCAAAAGGCTCTAAGAACTATAGCTTACCAAGAGGTTTGCCATTGTTCTAGTCTGAACCTAGGTTACATACTATGGATCTACAGAGAAAAGCGTGAAATCCAACTTCTCTGTTTAGTGCTAAAGCCCACCAATTTGAAGAAAGCCAGGGGGAAGCTGCATAATTAACTACCAACTTTAAGCTACTCTCTAATTTTTAAGAAGTGTAACAGGAACATCACAGTGTCTTTGTTTATATCACTGTAGATGTTCTTTCATTTATCACAAAATAAAAGCTACTGTTATGCTGGGCAATTGTGGTGCACATCTTTAATCCAAGTCAGAGGCAGGTGGACTTCTTGTGAGCTTGAGGCCAGCCTGGTCTACAGAATTAGTTCCAGAACAGCCAAGGTTACACAAAGAAACCCTGTCTTGAAAAAATACAAACAAGAGTCTCCTAGCTATGGAAAGAAAAGTGTTGTATCAAGTCCCAGAAAGATACTTGCTGGTAATAGCTAATAAGTAAAAACAATGCCCAACACAGGCTTCTATGCAACTACTACTCTGATATTTCAATTGCCTATGAGTCTGACAAATTTATAAACTATGCAATTCAGCAAAGTTTTGGTCACCATTAGTCAAATGTCTTTTTAATCACAGTTCCTCTTCAATGCAAATGATTTACTTCACTCAGCACCAAAGAGGTTTCATTAATTTTTGGACCCTTATAATCAACATTTCCAAGCGTATTGTCTCTGTAACATCATGGAGAAACAGCAATATCACCTTAAAATTTACTAGAAATCCAGTCAATCAATATAGAAGGGAAATGGAACCTAACAATTTGTTTTGAAAAAGCTTCCAGAGGATTCTGGGACACACTAAAGTTTGAGAATCACTGAACTAATGATGTGATGACGATGGTATGGTGTGTTTGTGTGTGTGTGTGTGTGTGTGTGTGTGTGTGTGTGTGTGTGTGTGTGTGTGTGTGCGTGCATGTGAGCCTGGTGTGTATAGCAGGGTGAGGTCAGAAGCATAATTTTACTATGTGGCCCTCCTAACCCTAACCTTCAACTTCTTCCCGCCTCCATCTCCCAAGAACTGGGATTACAGGCCTGTACCATCACTGCTGGCCTATTTTGGTGTTTCATTTGTGCTTTTGTATTAACTCTAAAAAAAGAATCCAGATATTCCCTTCTTACCTAAATATTACTGCCAGGCGATCTAAGAATACAGTGGGATCTGAAGATATGCCATTGCTGGGCTCCTGAGACAACAGCTGAAGAGACAGACATTAACACACACAGACCATTAGCAAATACTGCAACAGACGTCCTTAAATATCACCTTGCCTCAACTGCTCATTTCTTTTAGATAAGGTCTTCCTATGTAGCCCAGGATAGCTAGGCATGTGTCATCATATCCTACTTATATTTAGCTTTGTATAATACATAAATTGTTATGATTATTAGCACTTTAAAACATGTTTTAAGCAAACTCTCATTCTCTTTCCTAAAATTCCTTAAATACTGCTAGCAGCATAGATCATTATAGATGAACTTCAGGAGCATTATGGCAAGTTCTAAAACTTCTACTAGTATGTCTATTGTCACTGAACTACAAGTGCAATTGGAGAAGAGCTGACAGCTTTAAAGTGTTCTTCCAACAAAATATGGTAGACTACATTTTTTTTTTTGAGACAGAGTCTTACTGTATAGCTGAGGCTAGCCCTGAAATCATGATCCTGTTGTCTCACCTTTCCAACACTCTAGGTTTCTAGGAATGGTTTTACTTACTAATGTGCATGGTCTTTTCACACTGGACCTTCTCAATGGTTATCACTAATATAGAGAAGCCACTGATTTTCAAATAATCATGTGCCACATAAACAATGCTTTGGTCAATGAAGTGATTTTATAGGATTGTAATGAATTTGAAAAACAACACTTAAGAGACGTCACAGCTACTCAAATAGCAGCAATGTTTACTTCTCTATTTGTGTAACATCTGGTATGACTGTTACTGATGTGCTTACTATACTATATACTGCTACTTTGGTTTTGTTTGTTTGTTTTAAGATCATGGCACTATTTAGTCCAGGCTGCCTAGAATTCAGCATACAGCCCAGCTGGTCTCAAACTCTTGATCCTATTGAATCAGCCTCTCAAGTGCAGGGGGTAATGTTTGGCCTAACCATTATTTTAAAATGTACACAGGAAAAGGAAATTGCTATGGTAACAGCAACCTTATTATACACCAGTGCTTGTTATGTCTCTTGATTTTCATCAAGAGGTCATGTCAAGTGACTGACATACAGCTTCTGGGCTTGTATAACACAGTTTAATGTTTGAATTCCTATAAAATTGCCTAACAGTGCTTTTTTTCAGACTTCTCTTGCTGAAAATGAACATTCAACTGTCCATTTTTTAGTAAATGGATACTCTAAATTACTAATTTTAATAGATTTCAGTTCATTCTCTTGCCTTTTAAACATATATCACTAACTCCTTAATTAAACCAGAATTGCACCTTTTCTTTCTGAACATCTATATATCTATCTATATCTATATAATATATGTTTCTTTTCTTACTTATTTGGTCTCACCTTTTTCAATGCCATAACCTGAACAGAACACAACTCACTAAGACATTCAGTAATCTTATCCAAAGGTAGTCTTGCTAGGACAAGAGCCGTTCCTGAAAAACAATATGACTCAAATGAAGAACATAATGGCTGAATTGAGGTAATTAAGTTAGTTGATCTATATTACACACATTAACAGAATTCTTTTTAGAAGATTAGCAGTTTTAAGAACTATAACATTTCTTGTACGTATTTAGAATTCAGACTGGTTTTCACCTTGATATAATTCAAAGTTTATTCATTTCAAACATGAGCATGTTTAATCTGAATGTGTTGTCTCTGCACCAAATCTATAACCAGGATATATAAGCACATCATATGCATGCAGTATAATATAGTTTGATAGGCTTAAGTTTTGCTAAGAAAACAATGTATGAACACATAGTAATAAACACTGCCCCCTGAACAGAAAAGCCACCTTTGCCATTACTAAGTACATTATAACTGTTAACTCCAAGTAGTGGTACAGAGGGGACTATTACTCACCTTTTAGCAAACCCACTGCAGCTTCAGGAGACAACATGAAAGAATCAAGGGAGTGTGCAATTTCTAGGAGTCCATTAAAGTGCTGAGCCATATGATCCCGACACACTGAACAAATGTTATAAATGGCTTTGGCTGCAGCAGAAGCCAGAGGCTTTTCACAGAGGCCTTTCATCAAGTAGCCCAATACAGGGTCTAAAAAATAAAGCCAATATACATTATATATCTGAAACGCAAGAAAAATATATGCTTCGTTGCAACAAAGATTTAACACATTTTTCAAAAGAATCTCATAAAATGAAATATATTAAAGCACCCTAAGCATTAGTATAAAACCACAAAATTTATCAGGTGTGGTGACACATGCCTTTAATCCTAGTACTTGGGAGGCAGAGAAGGCTGATCTCTGTGAAGCCAGCCTGGTCTATTTAATGAATTCTAGACCAGCCAGGGCTACATTAGTGAGACCTTGTCTCAAAAGAACCAACAACAGGCTGGAGATGGCTCAGTGGTTAAGAGCACTGGCTGGTCTTCCAGAGGATCCCACTTCAATTCCCAGCACCTACAGGGCAGTTCACTGCTGTCTGTAGGTCCAGTACCAGGAGATCGGACACCCTTGTAGGCAAAATACCAATGTACATGAAATGAAAACCACTGACTATGAGCCCAAAGGATGGCTCAGACGTTAACAGCATGCACTGCTCTTCTGGATGACCTGAATTCAGTTCCAGCACCTACACTGAGTGGCTTACAATTGCCTGTAACCCCAGCTCTAGAGGGACCTGATGTTTCTGGCCTCTGAAGACATCTGCACTCCTATACACTCTATCTACACTGCTACATATAATTTAAAACTACATGCAAATATGTCTTTTTTTTTTTAAAAGACTTCTTTATTTTATGTATGAGTGCTCTGTCTGCATTTACACCTGCATGTCAGAAGAGGACATCAGATACCTGTATTGATGGTTGTGAGCCACCATGTGGGTGCTGGGATTGAACTCAGGACCTCTGGAAGAGCAGACAGTGCTCTTAACCTCTGAGCCATCTCTCCAGTCTGCAAAATGCACCTTTTAACACTTAAAAATATTTTTTATTTATGTGCGCATGCGTACATATGTATATGCGTGTTCACATGTATGTGCAGCCCTACAGTTGACACTGGGTGCCTTGTATCATTCTGCACTTTATTTATTGAGGTAGACACTCTGAACTGAACACAGAGCTTGCTGATTGGTTTACTAGCCAGCCTGCCCCAGAGGCAGACACTGTTTCTGCCTCTCTAATACTGGGACTTCTCTTGGTCACTTCACCTGTCCAGCCCTCAAGTTTGCAGGGCAAGTAAGTGCTTTATCCATAAATCATTTCCCACACCTATCTGTATCACTTCTAAATGAAAAAAATTTACTACTATCCCTCTATTTTACCAAAGGCAACTGCAAAGGTTTACTTTTAGAGTTAATCCTATTCTTCTTTTTACCTTTCTTTATAAGATCATATATTTTTTTTAAAGACAAGAAATATTAAACTGAACCAAACCAACCAACCAAATAAACAAACAAACAAGCCAGGTAGTCGTGGCACATACCTTTAATCCCAGTACTTGGGAGGCAGAGACGGGTGGATCTCTGAGTTTGAGGGCAGCCTGGTCTATAGAGAGAATTGGAGGACAGCCAGGGCTACTCAGAGAAACCCTGTGTCCAAACAAACGAACAAACCAAAAAAATAAACATCTATAATGAGATCTGGTGCCCACTTCTAGCGTGTACATTGTATACATAATAAATAAAAATATTAAAAATAAAAAAAGGTTGAGAGTGATAGAAGTGGGCATACAAAATTCTGAACTCTGGCTCCTAGACATCACACACGTAGAGTGGAATTTTGTAAACATTATGAATGACATGCTCTACTTGCAAAGTGACTTGGTTATACACTGAGTAAACCTATCATACATAGATAGGCTTTGTGCACAAATTGAGAAAAGAAACACTTTTACTTTCTGTGGTGTATTATTTGTAAACATTCACAAATTCAGGAACACAAAATTCTTAGAATAGATCTCTTTTAAATATCAGGAATTTGATTACATATTTTTCTGGACAGAATTTTTTTTTGTTTTTGGATCTCAGTGTCTTTATCTACAAAACGGGGGTGTTGGGATATATGATTCATTCTAACTCCAAATCTTGTTTAATTTTAATTTATATTTATTTTGAATAATTCTTATCTTTTATATAAAACATTTACTTAACAGAGAAAGACCTTCTTTTTCCCTTTAGTGTATTGGTTTTTAGGATAGTCTGATTAGCTCATACATATATTTGTGCCTTAAGAAAAGTAATAAGTAATACAGCCCTACAACTGTTACCAACTAATAAGCAACTTATGATATGTTTATTCTAAGAGAAGAAAACAAAAAACAAACAAACAAACAAACAAAAAACCCAAGACACCAGAACCAGTTCAAGTGGTGGCAGCAAAGGCAGAATTCACACTTACCCAGGAACTGAGGATTTCGGTCAACCACTTCACTCATTTCACCAACCAACTCAATGCTGGTGTACCTCACAGCTGTATGTACAGTCTCTGGCAGACGGACAACTCCCTCTAGTACCTCCACAAGTGTAGGATTGTTCTCTCTGAGGAGAGAAGGCAAGTACTTACAGTTACTGTCTACAGGGGTAATATTCTGGACAAGAAATAGGCTGCAGTGAACTTCATGTTGCCTAAAAGGTTTCTAAGTAAATAAGTAACTATTCAAATTAAAGTGTTGAATGTTTTTCAGACAAGGATTTTGGTTTCTTGTTTTCTTAAGGTGCTAACTGAGGCACATTCCCCATCCCTGAATATTTTCCAAATCTTCAAAAAGGGACAAAAAGATAGAAAATAAAAATATCAATATTCCAGAAGACGTACACTGCTTCTTCTGAATGACGTGACAGTATCTACAGACATGCTATCAAAAAGAGGCATCTGCAATTGAAGAGTCAGCTATTAGCTGAAGGTGAATCGTTTCACTTACTCCCCTCTCTGCAGCACCTAGAACAGTACCTGGCACATAGTGGGCACTTGAGAAATACTGCTTAATGCTTTAATGAATGAATGAATGAACAAACAACTCTTATAAATCACTTCTACTGGATGCTACCTACGATCTCCTAAGCTAGATAGTGGAAACTTTAAAAAGGAAAGTAGAGGGGGACCAGCTCACTAACTGAAGAACCCAAGGAAACAAGCTGGAGGAGCCATTAGGCTGCCACTTCCCCGAAGTGGAATAAGACGAATAATTAAAGTTAACCAAACACTTTCCACAGTTCTCTGACTTTATCACCCCTCATCTTCCTACTAAACTGGGTTAGAAACATAGCATGGAAGATGTTCCTAATTAGAATTTAATTCAGAAATGAAGACACCCAGCACTACAGGATGAGTGCACCTACCAATTACTAGGCTTACTATATCCTTTATACCCTGTTGGCTTGAAGTCAGGAAAAACAAGTACTTATTCTCTCACTAACGCCTTAAACTTCCTGTGGACACTCAGCCAGTTATGGGAGAGCATCTACCTTTCCTTTTTTAAATCAGCATCTACTGGGTATGATAATAATGACTTTGGTAACCCTCAGACCGTCAGAGAAGGCTCCAAAAGACATCAAATAGTTTAAGAGCAAATACTATAGTGTATTAACTAAGAAGCAGAGCTTCTATTAGGACAACAAACAAACAAACAAAAACAACAACAACAACAAAAAGACCCTAATCATCTCTTATTCTTAGGTTGGAGACATGTCTAACTGAGAGTTCACAGATTAGGCCCTTTCCATATTTCCAATTAAGGTCCTAAATAGAGCGAGAGTATAAGTAGCTGATCAAAATCCAACACAGCTTGATAAAGTTAATACATCAGTACACAAGCTCAGGACACAAGCAAACTGCTTAAAACCCTGTCATAAATATAATTTCCATGCAAAGCAATTACAATTTAAATTTAAATAATTAAAATTTTTTCAGTGGCTACAACAAAAGAAACAACTGTCATTCAGATTATCTATTCTTTAAGGTAAAATAGTACCAATGCTCTGAAACCCATAGATTACTTAAAACAGAGAAAGAGAACAATGTAATTAGACATCTAAGGATAACTTACCCAAGGTCACAAAAACAGGAAATCCACATTAATGCCTAGCCTATTGTTTTTAAGCAAATACCAACAAATTCATTGATCATACCCACTGTCACAAAGGAGTCACTGAAGAAAAAAAAAAACAAAAAACAAAAAACCAAAACCAAAACCAAAACAGAACAAACAAACAAACAAAAAACCCTCAGTATCCTATTTCTAGCATCAACAGTAAAAAAAAGTTTAACTCTAAGAAATAATTAAAATACAGCATCAGCAATGCAGGCGATTCTGCACCAGGCTAAAGTTGGAAGGCTAGACAGCAGCATAGAAGTTTTAAGACTTTCCAATAATATACCATAGAGGAACATGGAGTAAATCTCCTTTCTCTTGATACTTAAGATTCCCAACCAAAGACTTATTAGACACTCACGGATCAACACTCTTTGCTATAGCAGCCATGATAAAGAGAACCGCTTCTGTCACCTCCCAGGGTGGGTTGCCTTCTTTCAGAGTAGAGTATAACTAGAGAAGAAGAGGTGGATTATGGATCCATTAAAGAAAAATAGAATTCCAAACAAAAAACAAAAAATGTTAGCTCAAAGAAATCTAGATTTTTGTTTCTAAGCCCAGTTATTGCTCAGAGCTGGCCGAGAACAGCACTTTCATGTTTCATATCCTCACTAACTATAAGTAACTGATTTTAGCACCTAAAATAAACATATTTAGAAACCCAAGAGTTTAACAAGATTATCATGTGTCCCCAGACAATGAATATTATGGAAAACCTGAAACATTAATGAGTGCCTTCTGGTCTTAACAGCAGATCTGCGTGTGCATCTGCTCTATACTTTCATTACTGTCTGCATCAACAGTCAGTCAAATTAAAGTGCTGAAGGCACCTGCTCTATACAACATATGCAATCACAATTCTTTTAAAAGCAAATCTCTACAGTCAAAAAAAGGAGACACGCTACAAAGAAAACAAAATAAAAAACCTCTCTTGTATGACACCACAGAACTTTTAATGTAGTATACAGATTTTTATATCATTTCCCAATTTCAAGTAATGATTTAGTTAGCTTGCTTTCTTTCATTTTTGTGAAAGAAATCTGGATCTGGAGCTCTACAGAATACATCTTGGCAACACTGACAGTTTATATAAATTTGTAAACTTAAGTCAAAGACACAAAGTCAGTGGGAAAGGAGTTGAAATCTGAGTATATATCATCTGCCCACTGAACTGCATTCTAAGAATCTCCAATTCTGCATAGTAGATTCAAAAGTTATGCTTTGTAATGAAAAGTTGTATTTCATGAACATTTCCTAGATTATGTCATACACAAGTTTTATATACAGATTGGTGTCAAACCTTAGTCTTCCCAATTTTTTTCTCACAGTTAGTTTGGTGTGGCTACGACACAGCATCCACACTGTCCCATCAGAGCTCACTAAGTGTGACCCAGCAGTACAAGTACCTGAAGCTATTCTAACAGTAAGTGATGTGGAATGACAATGGCTGCAGCCTCACAAGGTAAAGCGTCACTTACTGATCGCCTGGAGACCACAGGGACTATAACTCTTTTTCTCTAGTGTTTCCTCCTCTGGGATGAAGCTGCACAAGAATCTAACTCAACTGTGGACCAAGGAAATACCATATAACTAAAGAGTTGTCAGGATTAAAGCAGGAAAACCTGACCATTTTTCCCAGTGGGGTCTAAATCCCCCCACTGGGAAAGTTTCCTGGAGACTTCCATATTGGTCAGCTGCACACATGGAACAGCCCTCATCAGTAAGAGTAACAAAGTAAACCATAACTGAATTTATCTATCCACTGCAATTGGCTTATCAGACCCTAACGATTGCTACTATATGCCAGGCAGTGTGCTAGGCACCTACATATCTACTATCTCATTTGGCCACCAATCTTAGTAAAAAAAAAAAGATGGAACATTTACAAAAGATATAGAAGAAAGATAAACACAATGAATGTGATCACTAAGATTGGCCCAGGAATGAACTTACCTGAGCAAAACACTCCATAGATCCAATCAAGAAAATCAAGTCCTTCACCAGGTCTGATACTCTCATTCGAAACTCCCCAAAGTCATCAGTCTCTTCAGGAACTCCCTCCTGAAATTCAAAAGCATGTAACACTTGTTTAAAACTCAACGAACCTGTCAATGTCCTTTATAAAATCCATAGAGAAGAAAAAGCCATCCAGTAGCCAAATGCCAACGAAACAAGTACAAAACCTTAAGGCTATGTTACCATGATAGAAGGTCTCCCCAAGTGCTAGGATGTTTAGTCATCAGTCTATATACTCCACTCTCCTATGAAAAATTCTTCAGTTTATGTGTGTGACTATGTGTGTTTAGTTTGCATTTTCATTTACACATCTTGTTTGTTTTTAAGAAAATCACAGAGGAGAGAAGTGACTGGAAAGAAGCCGAAATAGTTACAGCCGATCTAGAGAAGGTCAGCTCCCTAATACTGTACAAGTCTGAGGCTTTCTTCTTCAAAATCTTAAAACAAAAACCAAACATCACAACAACTTCACAAAGAAAATTTCAGATCCTTCCTATCCCAATGCCCTTCTCTAATCAAGAGTTACCAGTTAATTTTGAGATGGTTAAAGGCACATGTGAAAATCTTGGGCTATAAATACCTAGAAATATCCCTTTAGTACCACTGAGGACTGCTCCCCTAGCTCAGCCTCCTTGTTTTACGATGAAGAAACTAAGATGGAAAAATACTGAGGAAATGATGGCTTTCCAGATGAAATAGTGAATAAAATACAAAGGTACTATCAACTTTCAGGGTAAAAAAAATACTTGTGAGGGAAATGGTGCCACAGAACTGACAAACAACAGAGGATTCACTTACGTAAGCCCTGAACTAGAGCAGCTTATGTGGGAGATCCAAGCAAAACATGGCTATGACTAGGGATCCTCAGCTTAGAAAAATTAACAGATTAGCAAGTCAGATTTAATTTCACAAGCAACTAAGTTTACTCTAGGACCTAGACCAAAGCCACCCAGCAATCAAGCAGAAAGGTAAAATAACGGAGGCCGAAGAGTTTTCCAATGAACTCTTTCACGTGTCTAGTATGTTTTCTTCTAAGCAAATGTCTACATATTGTCTTTTAAATTACCAAATGCTTATAAGGAATATAAAGAAAATGTACACACATGTGAAGGAAAATGAAAATTCTCAACACTCTTACACAATTTTTCCACTTTTTTCTATTAGTTTTTACCTAACCACACACCCTATGTTATTAAAAGCAGTATGAACCAAATGTGGTGGTGCAGACCTGTGATCCCAGCCATCAGGAGGCTGAGGTAGAATTGAGAGCTCAAAACTGGTCTTAGCTACATATCAAAACACAGTCTCAAAACAAAACAAAACAAACAACAAAAGAAAACCCCAGGGATAAGGCCGGGTGTGGCGGCCCACGCCTTTAATCGCAGCACTCAGCCGGCAGACCTCTTGAGCTGGAAGCCAGTCTAACCTAAATAGAAATTCTAGGCCAGCCAGCCCTGCACAGTGGACCCTGTCCCAAAGCACAACAAAACTGAAAACCAAGCAGCCCACCAAGGGTGTGGACTGAAGCTCAGCATGAGCACTGGCTGGGCATGATCAAGGCCCCGACACTACAAGACAACAAAAAGGCTCAAGCAAACAGTACAGCACTCAGCACTCTGATCTGTACTGCTCATCATACCTATTACTACCACAGAAGTTACCACTTTTGATTGTTGATGTTAATTTGTTCAAGTTGCTGAACACAGTTAATCATTTTACACACACACACACACACACACACACACACACACACACACACACACACTGCTTTGTACAAAACAATAGCTTTTCTTCTATAACATCATTTACAACAAATTCCTAGGTAAACAATTACTGGCTCAGGAGGAACAATTTGCCTACATAGGTCTAATTTTATTAGTAGTGACTTCCTTGCTGTAAACTGAAGTAAAAAGGATTGAAGATCGTTAGATCTAGTACCTACTTTTTTCAGTTTTTCAAGTTTGACTGAAAGGTGGAGAGTGGATGTAGAAAAGGGTACTTACGTGGTCTGGTTCCAGTTGGCAGTGTCGAGCCAAGGCATGAAGCAGCCTCTGAATGTATGCTTTGAAGATGCTGTGAATAACCTCATCGTTGGTTTTGTATAAATGTTCTCCTAGTCGATACCAAAAGTTAAAGGAAATTTCTACTACCTGTTAGGTAAGACAGGGAATGGTTTATTTGTACAGGAAGAGAACGGAGGAAAAACAGCTTCATTACTACTTACCATACAGGGAAGGAGACACACTTTCCACAATGTATACGTAGTAAGTTAGGAAGCACCTTTTCAACAGAAGTACAGATTTGTTATGCTACCTCCTAAATATCTTCCCAACGCAGGTCTCAACATCCACTTAGATGACCAGCTTTACATTCTCTATTTATATGTGGGGAAACTTTTCCCAAAGCATATTAGCATCTATAGAAAACAAAGACATCCAAGTCTTCTAAGGCACAGTTTTCCCCAAATTCTGGAACATTCAATAATGCTCACATCAGAAGATTTCCTCCCAGGTGAGACAACTGTAATTCCTTTACCATAAGTCATTTTAAGCATTCCTCCCTTCTCTGATACAAGGTCTCATGCCGTCAAGGCTAGCCTCAACCTCACTGAAGTGGCAAAGGATGACTCTAAACTCCCTATTCTCCTGCCTTTACCTCTCAAATGCTGGGAATGTAGCCACCATGTCCAGCCCTCATTTGGCTGTTTTCATGAACATGAATGATGGCAGTAACAGACTGGAATTTCAGTCACAACTAGCTTTCAGACAGTGCTACTTCCCTGCACAGGACTATACTGTTCTGGATTTTACTCCTTAGGAGATTCTGTAGATAAGTAAACTGCACCTGTTTATACTGAGGACCACGGGAATAAGAAAAAGCAAGCACAAAAGAGGGGCCTGCTATTGCTCCTTTACATTAAGGATCCAAAGGAAAGCTGTTTAAAACAATGTCAAACCCAGGAACACTTCTTTACTTTTTTTCCTTTATTTTGTCTTTTGGATTTTTTTGTTTGGTTGGCTTTGCTTTAAGACAGGGTTTCTCTGTGAAGCTCTGGCTGGCCTGGAACTCAAGAGATCCACCTGCTTCCGCCTCCTGGAGGCTGAGACTCAAGGCATGGGCCAAAACACCCTGGCTTTTTTTTTTTTTTAAAGTAAACAGAATTTAAAGGTTTATTTTAACTATGTAGGAGGTGGGGAAAAATAAATGCATATGAGTACATATGCCCAAAGATGTCAGAGGTGTTAGTTACTGGTGGTTGTAAGTCACCAGACATGGATGCTGGAAACTGAACTCAGGTCCTTTGAAGAGCAGTATGTGTTCTTAATTACTGAGACATCTCTCCAGCCCATTTATTTATTTATTTATTTATTTTTGGGTTTTCCAGACAGGATTTCTCTGTATAGCCTTGGCTATCTTAAGACTCCCTTTGTAGACCAGGCTGGCCTCGAACTCACAGAACACCATCTGCCTCTGCCTCCCAAGTGCTGGGATTACAGGTGTGCGCCACATGCCCGGCTCCTTATTACTTCTTAAGTGATAAGTAGGCGGTATAAGTTCTCAAATAAATGAAGAACTTTCTAAAAATCTAGGAAGAAATTTAAGTTTCTTACTTATCTTTATGTGTGTGGATGTTTGCCTACACGTGCGTCTGTGCACCATGTGAGTGCAATGCCCATCGAGGCCAGGAAAGGGTGTTGGATCCCTAGAGACTGGAGCTATAGCTCTAGTAACGTGGGTCCTAGGGAAGAACAGCCAGTTCTTTTAACCACTGAGCCATCTCTCCAGGCCCTAAAATCTAAGACATTTTTAAGTAGGCATAGTAGCAGATGCCTATTATCTCAGATCCTGGGGATGGAGACAGGACCCCTATCAGGCCAGTCTGCGAGCCAGGAATATACCTGGCCTAAAAGCAAAGAACAACAAAAGCAAACAAATCCAAGTGCTGTCTGGGGCAATTTGCCTAACATGTGCAAGGTCCTGAGACTGATCCTCAGCACCACAAAAGGGTAGGGTAAAGGACAGTAAAATGTCTTAAATTATCACTGCCAGGTGTGGTGGCACACACCTTTAATCCCAGTACTTGGGGGCAGACACAGGCAGATCTCTGTGAGTCAAGGACAGGCAAGGCTACACAAAGAAACCTTGTCTCGAAAAAACAACAAACAAAACTAACTAAATAAATAAAAATATTACTTTAATAAATATAGACTCCATGTAGTCCAGCCTAGCCTGGTGTTTACAAGTTAGCCCACGTTGGCCTCAAACACATGATACTCAGTCTCAGCCTCCAAGTGCTGGGATCACAGACACTATAGGCATGTGCCATCATATCCAGCTCATAAAAACCTTTAAGGATTAAGAAAAAAAAGAAAGAAAAAAAAAAAAAAAAAAAAAAAGAAAGAAACTCACTATGTAGACCAGCTGGCCTCAAACTCACAAACTTCTTGCCTTTGTTTCCTTAGTGCTGGCATTAAAGGCATGTGCCACCATTCCTGAATAAGAAGGAAATGTTTTTTCTTTTTCTTTTTCTTTTCAAGAGTTTCTCTATGTAGCCTTGGCTGTATTGGAACTAGCTCTGTAGATTTTTGGGGGGTTGGGTACACGGTGGAAAAATAATAGGTTTTCTTTCTGAGTCAACTGTCTACAACTGTCAACCTAGACAAGTAAATAAGGAAATATTAAAGAATATAAAACAGAAACCCAACATAATTCTTAAAATATATCCCAGTGATAAGCTGGGTATGGTGGCTCACACCTGTAATCCCAGCCTGGTTTACAAAGGCAAGTTCTGGATACGCAAGGCTTCACAGAAACCCTGTCTGGGGTGGGGGTGGGGGATGAGGGCACCAAAAACTCAAGTATGGGGTCAATAAGATGGCTCACTAGGTAAAGGTACTTCTAAGCAAGTTATGTTCAATCCTTGGAACCAACATACTAAAGGGACCCAACCCCAGGGACCTAAAACCCCTCAATGACCCCAGTTGCTTGACTAGACCACAGTTTTCACTCTGCCTAACTAGGCCAAGTTTCTAACAATTCCTGGAAAAACAAAAACAAACAAACAAAAAACCACAAGTCATAGACAGCTCATGGGCTGCTAATCAGCTTATAGAACAAAATGACTAGATACCATGTTTTTATTACTTCTTGGCCTTGGTAAAGAACACGGCTATCACTATACAATCAAATTAAAGGTCAGCTCCTGAGTAAGAGCCAAAACTTCAGTGACTCAAGACCCTAATAACCAAAGAGCCAGTCCTGAATCCCCTGGTACACTCTGACTCAATTCTGTTGTCACAGATCCCTCCAACTGTCCATAAATTGAGCCTGCATGCACATTTCAGAGGTCACCCTCTAGAGAGAGGTGATCCTAACATGCTAGAGTAATACCACTCTATTTTTACATACTGCCTTTGGGTCTTTCTTCAGCAGGTCACCTTTACCCTAACAATACAAGTAGGAGAGAACGGACTGTACAGCATTGCTGTATTTCACATTCACAGTGGAGGCATGTGTGCTGTACCCTCAACTCCATATACAAATAATAAAGCTGAAAAAAAAATTTCCAATTAGATGCAAGTTCCAGATCACATTAATTAAAAACAAGACTGTAATTTCTTAAGAAAGAGAATATGCTATATACAACTGGAGAGTAACAATCTCAGCACAGGACAAACATTACCTCATACTGAGGGTGGCCTGCACAGATAAGAAGCAGTTCCAAAGTTCGAAGGTCTCCCAGACCTTGACCTGGAGTACAAACAATTTTTTCCAGGAAAGTTTCACATAGTTCAGTGAAGATACGGCAGTAATTCAAAACTCTGTAGGAGGGAAATGAGAGTACTAGGTCAAGAGTCTGGGCTTTATACACACAGTCAAATGAGCAAAAGGCTCCTAGCCTGAGGGCCATTCAGTAGGTACTCACTATGGGCATCACAGTCTCTGTGGTAAATGCCTGTGCTTAGGTTGCTCACGTCTGTACAGGTAAGCATAGGATGGTAAGCCAATTAATACTCTCTATTACAAACATATGAATTAAAAATTCCAAATTAGGGTGCTGGTGATGGCTCAGTAGCTAAGAGTACTTGTTTACTAGGGAACTTGAGTGTGATTTCCAGCACCCTTATCAGATGGCTTACAACTTTCCATAACTCCAGCTCCAGGGGATCCAATGCCTCTGGTTTTTGTGGGTACCTGCACTCATGTGCATGTGCGCGCACACACACACACACAGACACACAAAATTAAAAGAAGAAAAGCAAAGCTTTTTTAAAAAAATATTTATTTATTAGTATGTATAAAGTGTTCTGCCTGTATGTACACCTGCAGGCCAGAAGAGGGCATCAGATCACATTACAGATGGTTATGAGCCACCATGTGGTTGCTGGGAATTGAACTCAGGACCTCTGAAAGAGCAGGCGGTGCTCTTAACCTCTGAGCCATCTCTCCAGCCCAAACAAAGCTTTTTTTAAAAAATTAAAATTATTATCATTTTGGTTATTGCTGTTAAATTATGTATATCTGTGTGGGCATTAACATATGTGAGTGCAAGTGCTCACAAAATACAGAAGGCGGCATTGGATACCCTGGAGTTAATATTACAGGCAGTTGTGAGGGGTTATACATGGATGCTAAAAACCAAAATCAAGCACTCTGTAGGAGCAGAACCTATTCCTAACTGCTGAGCCATCTCTGAAGCCCCTAAACTAGGTAAGTTTACACCTATTTCTTATGGTCTTCTCACTTTAAGTGTGGAAAGCCAGTACAGTCAAGAGCTGGTGGTGATCCCCTCTCCTAGATCCAAGTTGCTACTCCAAATGCAGGGACATATCATCTATAGCATACACTTACATTAACAAAGTCACAGAGAATCAAAAAACGATGGATGATTTATAATAAAGATTTGGAAAAAACACCAGACTGTAGGTAACCCAGAGCTCCAGACTTCAAAAATAACTTACTTGTCTAAGTCTTCCCGTGCCACAGCCATATGATAGGCAGTCTCCAATGTCAGGACTCCCTGAAAAAGTTGCATGGCTAATGGCAAGTTAGTCTCCACATTTTCAATAGCATAGAGAGCTGAGCACACACAGTCTGAAGCAGCTTCGTGTAGGTTAGATGAAGTCTTGTCCTGTTGCTGGAAGATAAAAGGAATACAGGCAAAAAAATCAGAATCATTGTAGTCCAAGGAAAACAATTACAACCTTCTTATGAAAATTATTTTTCGTTTCTCTTATGACATTTCGTTTGTCATGTAGTCTAGACTGGCCTTAAAGTCACCAGCCTCCTATTCCTCCTGTTTCTACCCACCATGTGCTAGGACTACAGAAATGCACACCAATGTGCTCCTGTGTCTGGCCAGCTAAGAGTACACTATCAATAACCCTGTAATTGTGGACCTCGCCAAAACATCTTCCTTATCTGACTTCTATTTCCAGACATGTCAAGAAAATGAAAAGTCTTTATCCCTCAGATACATATGAATTTTTCTATTTATTTATTTGTTAATTTGATGTTATACCACCACACCAGATTTCTTCTGTTTTGTAAAAACAGATTATTGCCTAAGCTTTCTTGGAAGCATGGCAGTCTGTCTGTCTCAGCCTCCAGAGCACTGGGGTCCTATGTATGAACTGCCATGCCTGGCAGTTACCAGATTATCCCCATGTTTGTGTTTATACAATTTCTTCCATAGGGAATGGCATGCTTCTGCCCTAGTCATATCTTGAAAGCTATTATTTTTTTAAGTACTACTTAAAATGAAAGGGCTCAACAACTCTAAAAGTCCCATTACATATCAAAGTAAAATCCCAGAATACAAAAGTTGAGCAGAAGTTCTTAAAACTTCTGGGGTGGAGAAAAGATATAACATATAAATGACAGCGCCTCCAAATTTCTCATTAGCAATGATGCATGTGAGTACATGCAAACACAGCATTTGATATTTTTAAGAAAATAACAATGAAACTAAAACTACACCTAGCCAATGTATTAATCAAAAATGAAAACAATATTCTTTCTTGCTGGGCACACTTATAAGTCAAGCACTTTGGGAGTAGGAGGCAAGAGGAACTAGTACAAATTGAAGATCATATAGAATAGTGAGTTCCAAGCTAGCTTTGACTATTAAGTAAGAACTTGATTTTAAAGGAAAAAAAAGTCAGATTGGGCGTGGTGGCATACACCTTTAATCCCAGCACTCACAGGCAGAGGCAGGCAGATAGGTGATTTTGAGGCCAGCCTGGTCTACAAAGTGAGTCTAGGACAGCCAAGGCTACACAGAGAAACCCTGTCTAAAACCCAAAAACCAAACCAACCAAACAAACAAACAAAAAATCCAAAATGCATAAGGGAAATCTAAACATCATACTGGAAACAAATCTAAAAAACAACTTATAAGAAAGTAAGAACATATCCGAGGGTCCAAGGTGGAGCCAACATGGTAGCACAGGCTGTAATGTCAGCACTCAGTGGGTGAGAGTGGCAGAACCTTGAATTTGAAGATGACCTGGGCCACACACAGTGGTAAGCCAGTCTGCTACATAGTTGAGATTCTGTCCCAAAACAATAGCAAAAAAAGGAGAGATGAGGCAGGGTTCTTATTTACCAATATAATTAAGAGCTTCTGTAAATTTAGTGAACCATCACTGATAAGTCTCTAATAACAATAGTAACAGATACTTAGAATCTCTCTACTACGGAAGTTATTTAAGTTAGGAGAGCTAACAAACGCAAATCATCCCAATAGATTCTTACCTCTTTTTAAAAATGTTTTATTTTTTTAAGATTTACTTTTCGGGAGGCAGAGGCAGGCGGATTGCTGTGAGTTTGAGGCCAGCCTGTTCTACAAAAGTGAGTCTAGGACAGCCAAGGCTACACAGAGAAATCCTGTCTCAAAAAAAAAAAAAAAAAAAAAAAAAAAAGACTTATTTTATGTGTATGGGTGTTTTACCTGCATATATGCATATGCACGGCATATGTTTCTGGTGCCAGCGGAGGCTAGAAGAGAATGTCAGATCCCCCAGAAACAGTTGCAGGTGCTGGGAATCAAACCTGGTTCCTTTGGAGGAGCAATCAGTGCTCTTAACCATTAAGCCATCTCTCCACCACCATCACCCCTGCTTTTTAAAGTAGAGACATTTTATTAGGAAAAGAAGGGCAGGGGCAGGTAGATGGCTTGGGAGTAAAAGTGTCTGCTGTACAAACCAGACAGCCTTAATTCAGATCTCCCAGAACTGTGTAAGAACACTCCTGTGGCAAAATGGGAGACAGACACAGAAGAATCCCCAGGAAGCTTTCAGGCCAGCTACCCTGGAGTATGCAGGGCAACAGTAAATAATGGGAGAGATGGTGCCTCAAAACCTAGATGGAAGAGGAGGACCTTACCAGAGGCCTCTAGCATCCACATGGGTGGTATGATATATGTGCACACCTTCATACAGGAAACACACATATACACAAAATAATGAAAAAAATTAATGCTTTCAAACAGCCATGTACAGGTCTGGGATGTCAGGAGCTCAGTGGTGCCCATGCCCAGCCAACCCGAAACCCTGACCTTTACAGGGCATTTGAACAGTAGCACACACTTTCTTCTGAACATGCTGTTACAGGTCAGCCTCAGTGGGCCTTTTTCCTTCCCTAAGATGGGGTTTTATTTAGCTCAGGTTTGCTTCAAATTTGCTATTTAGCAAAGGATGACTTTGAACTTCAAATTCTCCTGCTGCCTACCTCTCATGTGTTGAGAGTATAGGCATGTGCCATCAAGCTCAACTCCTTGTTATTCCCACAAAGTTTTTTTCTCAAACAAAACAAACATTGAGATGGCCCGGAAGGCTAGTTATTAAAAGTGGCAATGGCAGGTACAGCCTTACTCACCAAAACCTCAAAAAGAAGTGCTAATAACTTATTATTAGCCATGAAGTTACTGTCCAAAACTCCCAAGTTAAACCAACTTCCCAAACAGCGGAAGACCTTCATAAGCATCTTCTCATCAGTTGCTGCTTTTTCTACACACGTCATCTAAAGAAAAGAAAAACAGTTAAAAAAGGAATCAATCTTCATACTTAAGTCAGTATTGTGAGCACCATGCCTATGACAATAGCAATAGGCAGTCCTAAGTTCTTTGCAAGTGCCACTGTTCTAAGTCTGATTACCACATAATTACCAGTAAAATGCTACAGTATGTATTATCTCCTTTTTTGATGGGGAAGCTGAGGTACAGGGATGCTAAAGATCCCAAAACAGACATTAAAAATAACTAAGGCTCTCTGTTGAGCGGTGGAACACAACTTTAATCCCAGCAGTAAGGAGGCTGAGGCAGGCGGATCTCTTTGAGTTCGAGGCCAGCCTAGTCTACAGAGTGAGTTCCAGAACAGCCAGGGATGTTGTTACACAGAGAAACCCTGTCTGGGGATGGGGGCTTTTGAGTTTCTGCTTATACACTAATATATTCTTAAACTACAACTATTTTTAAAATATATCACTACTTATTATTCCCCATGTAAAAATCAGGACCCAAGGTTCGGCAGATGGCTCAGTTAGTACCGTGCTTGCTGCCCAGGCATGAGGACCTGAGTTTGAGTTGCCAGCTCCCACCCCAGCCAGGCATAGTGGTACATATCTGTAATCATAGTGCTGGGAAAGGGGAGACTGATGGATTCCTGGGGCTTGCTGGCCTCCTGCAGCTAGTCTGACCGAATCAGTGAGTTGGCCAGTCTCAAAAACAAAGACAAAAATGGGGTGCTGAAATGGCTTATCAGGTAAAGTTGCTTTGCCACCTAACATGATGATGACTTTAGTTTAATTCCTGGAACCCACATAGTAGAGGGAGAAAACCAAGTCCGTCAAGTTGTTTTCTGATCTCCACATGTGTGCCATAGCATTGAAGTGGAGACACACACACAGACACAAAACAAATAAACACATACATGTTAGATGTAGGGATTCTGCAATGATGGTTCAGCAGTTAAGAACATTTGCTGCACTGGGCAGTAGTGGTGCACGCCTTTAATCCCAGCACTCGGGAGGCAGAGGAAGGTGGATTGCTGTGAGTTCGAGGCCAGCCTGGTCCTCAAAGTTAGTCCAGGACAGACAAGGCTACACAGAGAAACCTTGTCTTGAAAAACAAAAACAAACAAAACAAAAGAACATTTGCTGCCCTTGCAGACGACCCACCTACAGGATAGCTCACACCCATCCGTAGCTCCATTTCCACAGTACCCAGCACCTTTTTTTAGCCTCAGAGGATACCAGGCATGCACATGGCACACAGACATAAATGCAGGCAAAATACCCAGAAGATTATATATAAAAATAAATCTTTTTTAAAAAGCGTTTTAAAGCAAGTTGGTTTTAAAAGGACGATCTGGAAATATAGGAAATAACTTAGTGGTGGAACACTAGCTTAGCATGCACAGAGACTTTGGGTTTAATTTCTAGTACTATGAAAAAAAGAAACAGGTCTGAATAAAACTCACCACTGCCTTTATTGAGCCTTTGTGCTATATTTTAACCAAAGTGAAGCATAATGCAAATTTTTCTAGATAAGAATGTTTCAAGGCAGCTTATATAGGTATAGGCTGAAGACATCATAACTGCCACAAGGCCCAAGAAGCAAGGAGAAAAAGGGCTACATCCTATGTATCCTATACATCAGATCTAAAATCAGGCAGCTGAAGTCTGGAATTCTCAACATTTAGAGACTGGACCACAAATGCGATTGCTAGCTTGTTTAACCATTTCCCCAATTTTATTTGGACCCCTACTAGGTATTATTCATCTCAAATTAGCCAGAAAAAACCTTAAAAGAATGACTCCCCACTTCCTTTAAGGGGGTGGGGGTTGGGTAGGTTTTTGGTTGCTTTCTTAGGCAATAGAGGGTTATTATCAATGGGAGTTGGTTACAAGTTATTATTGGTCTTAGTTAGAAAGAAAACAAGGTTAGACTCAGTGATGTTTCTCTTTTCCCTTATCTTACATTCTTAGGTCTGGAGATAGGGGTTGAAAAGAAAGAAGGGGGGAATATAGAAATATATAGGGAAGATATAACAAAAAATAGATTAGTGAATCTACTCAACTTAATACCTCAATTGTCACTAACAAGGTTATTTTTAATTCACTGGTATAGAATTTTGTATACAGATGCAAAATAATTTTTATTCTAGATACAGTGGTATAGAATTCAAATGTAAGTTTATTCTTCATATAATGTATGTGCATATATATGTGTGTGGATATATTTCTACTCTATTATGAGATATTATACCCTTATAACTCAATTATAATACAAGGTTTACTTCCAATACTTTTAAAGTGCTATTGCAGCTGTTTAGGATAAATAAGTCTTATACAAGTTAATTATTAGCTGATCAAATCATGGTTATGTCAACCACTAGTCTAGTTTTATCACAAGAATATATATTTTATGTGTGGCAGATAGATATGATTCTATAGAAAGATAAAGTAGGATAGTTAGATAAGGTCTTCAAAAATCTCGGAGACATGCAGAATGTGGCATTTAAAAATGTTTTTATTATTTTAAAGATTCACTGACAATGAAATAGGTTAACTCCTGGCAATACCTGGCCTACCTCAAAGAGGATGATGAGCATCAAAGAACCTCCTTATGGAGATGGCTTCAAATGTGACAAACAAGCCACTGGAGCAAAATGTCCTTATTTCTACCACATACAGAATTCTGCCTACAAAAGGGCAAGCTTGGATACAGGCACAGTCGACAGCCAAACTCTGCCAAGACAGGGTAAGCAAGTCTTCAACAGTTCCTGCCTCACAAATACGTCTGTCAGGTATATTGGGCCAGAAGGCTGAAGAAGATGCTCTAACATAATAGAGAGTTTTGAGTGACTATCCAGGTCACTGTCATCTTCTTGTTTGGAAAGCTACTAACTTGCACTCCTGGCATACTCAGGTAATCAAGTTTATTCCTTCTCAAGTCTCTGGAGTTGAAGACCAGGTAGCTTAGTTTTACAATGAAGCTTAGTTGTTTAGGGGTTAAGATGTTTGTAGGTCTAGATAGATGTTTTAAGTTGATAATAACAAGATGTGATGGAGATTGATTTACATTCAGAATTTTAGATGCACCAAGATAGGAAAGATGTTTTCTTCAAGGCTGTCAAATACAAATAGCCAAAACACTGAGAATATAACATTTATATAATTCTTGATTGTGCCATGGTTATTCTTGCCATAGGTAATCTATTATATATGTGTGTAATAATATAAATGTATCTGTAAAAAATAAAAATAAATAAATAAAATAATAAAATTAAATCAGGCAGCTGGACTTCCAGAATTGTCTCCATTATCACAAGATAATGCTTCTTTATTCATTGCCTTTAATCAACTGATATCAAATCTTAGAAATGGTTTCAGGCTGGTGGCAACCACAGTTTAAAGAATACAATTCTTGGGGGCTAGAGAAATGGCTCAGGTTAGGAGCACTGGCTGTTCTTCCAAAAGTCCTTAGTTCAATTCCCAGCAACCACATGTGGCTCATCTATAAAGAGATCTGGTGCTGTCTTCTGGCATGTAGTCATACACCCTGGAAGAACACTGTATCCATAATAGAGAAATATTTTTTTAAAAAAGAAAGAATACAATTCTGATATGTATGTTTACATTGGAAATATAAACTACATGGGAAAATCCTCCAATCTCAAAGCTTCATCTACAATACAATCTGCAATGATGCTTTTTTCTGTCCTTCTTTTTCTGAGAAGTTTTCCTCCCCATGCAACTCTGACTGGCCTGGAACTCACAGAAATCTGCCTGTCCTTGCATCTGCCTTTGGCGTGCTAGGACTAGGTGTGCACCACCATGCCCACTGATGGTGGCTGCTGTCCTCTGAGGCTAAGGACTGAGCCAGGGTCTTATGCATGTGCTCCAGCAACAATGTACAGTCTCCAGCCCTGGGGACTCTTCTCATTAGTGCCTCCAACAGAGCTAGACTTCTTCAAAAGATGAGAAGTCAAAGTTTAATGTTACTATACACTACTTCCTCCCCATAGAACAAGAGAGATTTAGAATTGTTTGTCTGTTTAGAGACATCTTGTTATGTGGCCCAGGCTGCCACAAACTCACAATCCTCTGCTTTAGCTTCCCAAGTGTTAGGATTACAAGTGTGAGCTTCCACACTTGGCAAAAACATTCATTTTTTTAAATCAAAAATTTCCTTTAAGATGACAAACAGGAAACAGAAAGGCTATACAAGTTTAAAAATGGGCTGGCTTATATTTTTCTATTTTTTCATGGGCATTACATTTTATTCAAAGAAGGAGCATATAACTAACAAGTAAGTGATGAGTCATAATGTTTACTGAACCTTATTATATGCTACACATGATTTTAATAGCTTTATATGCATTGACTCAGTCTCCACAAAATGAAATAGATATGATTACTCTTAATACACAGATGATGAAACTCAGGCAGAAGACTTAATGATCTTGCTTAGTATGTCATAGCAAGGACTCGATGTCACAAGTCTTGCTTCAGGGCCTATGAACCAGGCTGGAGAGATGGCTCAGCAGTTAAGAGTACTGGCTACTCTTCCAGAGGACCCTGGTTCTATTCCCAGAACCCACTAGGCAGCTTACAACTATTTGAAACTCCAGTTGCAAGGGATCTGAAGCCAGCCAGAGATACACAGTGAGATCCTGTCTCAAAAATAAAATATTGAATGTTCATAAAATAAACTACTTTCATACAAAATGCACTGTAAAAAAAAAAGAAAGCACACTAGACATGAAAGAACTAGACTGTCATCACTGATTCCAGTGGACAATCCTAACATTACTAATGATGTATCAATTAGACATCATAATATTCGGGTAAGAGGCAGCATGAAATAATTATTAAATGTGTATTATCTAAAGCTTAATGTTTTTGAAAGCCACCAAGCCTCTTGGTTTATCTCTATCAGGATGCTAAAGGGAAATAAACTAAATCCTGCAGAAGAGAATCCAAGTAACTATTTTCTCAGTTATCTTAAGGATAGGATATAGGGAGTAACACTATGAATGCCCTAAGGCATTAGGTTTAGTTGAATAAGAGTCCTTATTCAATTGGGCTGAGTATGTTAAAGGGTTAATAGCATTCAGTGCTGCTGTGTCTGCAGTCGCAACTATTCAGAAGCTAAAGCAGAAGGCCACTGAGCCCACTGGCCCAATGAAAGCATATCTCACAAACAAAATGGCTGGGGGATGAAAATACTGCTCAAGACTGAGGTTAAGAGCACTTGCTGCTCTTCTACAGAACCAGAGTGCAGACACTGAAACCCATACTGAGTGGCTCAAACTGTCTATGAACTCTAGTTCCAGGGAAATATACCATCTTCTGATTTCTACTAACACAGAAACACAAAGAAATATAAAAACCTCCAAGAGAAAATAAGGAAGTAGCACACACCTATAACCCTGCATTTGAGAGGCAGAATTAGAGAGAAGAGGGAGGGAATCAAGTTCAGAGCCATCCCCAGCTGTGAAACAAGTTTGAGGCCATCTTAGGATGTAAGCCACCCTTTAAAAAAGGGCTTGCTGGGTGGCTTGAAGATGTGCACTACTATGACTGATGGCTTGATCCCTGGAACTCACATGGTACAAGGAAAAAATTAACTTGTACAAGCTATCCTCTGACCTCCACACACATCCTATGGCACACAGGTATGTATGTTCCCTCCCACAATAAATACATGTACTCTTAACAAATTAAAACAAGCCAAGTGGTTGCTGGCACACACCAACACTCACTCAGAAGGTAAAGGTCAGCCTAGACTACAGAGTGAGTTCCAAGACAGCCAAGGCTACAAAGAGAAACCCTGTCTCAGAAACAAAAACAACTAACACCCCTCCCCCGCCGCCAAAAAACAAATAAAAGAGAACTGTGATTGCAGTTCAGTGGTAGAACACTTCTAGTGTTTATGAGGTCGAGTTCAATCCCAACACAAATAAAACAAATAGATGGCATGTTTTCCAAGTTATTGAATTGTTTTTATTTTAAAATTTTCTACAATACTATTTTCTTTAAAATAAATGGGCAATTAAAAATTTTAAGATATTTATTTTCTCTTTTTTGTTTTGGTTTGTTTTGGTTTTTTCGAGACAGGGTTTCTCTGTGTAGCCATGGTTGTCCTAGACTCACTTTGTAGACCAGGCTGGCCTCAAACTCACAATGATCCACCTACCTCTGCCTCCCGAGTGCTGAGATTAAAGGCGTGTGCCACCATGCCTGGCAAGATATTAATTTTCTAAACAGGTTTTAATACTAAACTGAATATAATTTTAAACTAAGTTTTATTTGATGTATGATATTGCAGAAATACTAAAGCAAATGATTGAAAAAATAGCCACATTATTGAAAATAAAGCTGGATAGTAGAAATCTAAAATTAGCTGGTTGGGACTATAGTTCTATGATAGATTGTTGCCTACCATGTGGGAGGCCTTGGGTTCAATCTCCAGCACGGAGAGAAGAAAAAGAGACCTAAAAATAAGATAAGCTAGGTAATTAATTTAACACAATCTAGTTCAGGAACCAGTAGACATTTTAAGTTAAGGACCAGACCATAAAATATTTCTGGCTTTGCAGGCCATATTGTCTCTGTGAAAACTGTTCGGTTCTACTAAGACACTAAAACTCCTATGTATCTCACCAGCTCATAAACAGCAAATCTACCCACTCCCAATCTAAACTACTAAAAATTCCAATTCTGATATTAGCTAATTTATAATTAGCCAAATAATGTCTTCTATTATCTCTTTATCAAAATGTCCATTTTCTTTATCTTTTTCCTAGTAAATTCATATGCACTTCCTTTAGTGTGGTCCTTTATCAACTGCCAAAAGCTTTTATATATCATAAGAACTGAGTTCAAGGGCTGGAGAAATGGCTCAGAGGTTAAGAGCACTGGCTGTTCTTCCAGAGGTCCTGCGTTCAATTTCCAGCAACCACATGGTGGCTCACAAGCATCTATAATAAGATCTGGTAACCTCTTCTGGCCTGCAGGTGTACATGCAGGCAGAACACTGTGTACATAATACATAAATAAAACTTCTTAAAAACTTGAGTTCAAGTTCTAAGTTAATAAATAACACTAAGCCCATTCCCCATTAGATATAGCACCCTCATAAGTTTACAAAGACTTCTCAGGAAGTACAGATTAAAAGTATTTTGTAGTATAAAAGTGCTGTATAAGCCAGGTAGTGGTGGCAGTGCATACCTTTAATCCCAGAACTCAGGAGGCAGAAGCAAGTGAATCTGTGAATTATTGGCTGGCCTGGTTTACCGAAAGAGTTCCAAGGAAGCCAGGGCTACACAGAGAAACTCTGTCTTGAAACATCCCTCCCCTCCGAACAAAAGGTGTTGTATAAGCGCCAAAGTAGTATCACAGACACATTTGCAAAAAAAGCTGCTTTATACTATTGCAATCAGGTCACAAAGTAACTATACCCTTGGCTTCTGCCCTTCATCAACAAATGACTATTTCCAACTTACCAATAAAGATACTACTGTACTAGAGTAGAAGGCTAAGTCTTCTATAATTTCTGTGCGCCTATTGGCTCCAATCCGCAAGGAACGACTGTGTACTTCTTCAGGTAACACTGTAAGGATCTCCAGCAGAAAAGGCAATGAAGTCACATCATTGCTGTATCTGGAACACAAAAGAGGAAGGGCGCATCATGAGTCATTGAGAGCCAGTGACTGAGAGCCAATCACATGCTACCTGTCATAATAGCTCAGAACAAAAAAAGCAGCTATAATCTTGTTTTATTTAAATTTTGGATCTTTTGAGACAAGGTTTCTCTGTGTAGCCCTAGCTGTCCTAGAACTCACTTTGTAGACCAGGTTAGACTCAAACTCACAGGGATTCACCTGTCCCTGCCTCTCCAGTGCTGGATTACAGGCGTGCACCACCATTATCCAGTAAATGACTGTTTCATTGAGATAAGGTTTTACGCATCCCATGCTGGCCTCCACTTTGTTATATGGCTGAGGAAAAACAGGAAAGGAGGGAAGAAGAGAGGGAAAGAGCATAGATATGTAGGTAGAAAGGAAGGTAAGTTAGTTTTAGTCTTTTTAAAAGATTTATTTTGGGGGGAGGTAGATGCAGGTACATCTCTGAGTTTGAGGCCAGCATGGTCTATAAAGGGAGTCCAGGACAGCCAAGGCTATACAGAGAAACCCTGTCTCAAAAAAACAAAACAAAAACAAAAATACAAAGATTTATTTTTATTTTAATTATAAGTATGGGTGGGAGGTATGCACATGAGTGCAGGTGCCCACAGAAGTCAGAGGTGTCAGATCCCCCTGGAGCTTACAACTGCCTGATGTGGGTGCTGGGAATCAAACTCAGGTCCTCAGAAGAGCAGTATGTGCTCTTAACCACTAAGCCACACCTCCCTAGCCCCCAGATTGGCTAATTTTAAGCGCACACACACACACACACACACACACACACACACACACACACACACACACACACACACAAACAAACCTCGGGCTGGAGAAGTTGAAGTGTGTAAAGGTGCTTGTTAACAAGCCTGATGACCTGAGTTCAATTTATAGAATCCACATGGTGGAGAGAACCAACGCCTCCTTCAAGTTGTCCTATGAACTTGACATGAGAATGTAACGTGCTACTCACAATATACAAACAAATAAAAATTTTATTGAAGAGAAACAAAAATTATGTCATTTGGGAATGGGGAAGTAGATGAGTCAGTGGCTAACAGAACTGGCTGCTCTTCCAAAGGACCGAAACTCAGTTCCCAGCACTTTTATCAGGTAGCTCTTACCCATTTATAACTCCAGCTCTGCCCTCTTCAGGTACCTGCAATCATGTGCACATACCCACATGCAAATACACATACCTATACATAATTAATTTTTTAAAATCTTTTTAAAATATGTAATTTTATACTAATTAGAAAATAATCGAATAGTTACAAATAATCCAGTCTAGTTACTGGAACAGTTTACTCTGTGTAGATTAATGGTAATCTGAATGCTAATATACCGCTGACACAAATTACAAGTTACTTACTTTTCTACCAATGTTTGTACGCATCCCTTCCAAGAAGGCATCTGTAGGGCAAGGTCTGCTATTGCTAAAGCCAGCTAAACAGGAAGAGAGATTAAATAAATGAATAGACCAGATAAACAGAATCTTCAATGCTAACAGAAAGCAGAGACTGTCTCTTCCAAACAATACGACAGCTAAGACGAGCAACCTTCTTCTTCCTTCCCACATGAAAGTCTATTCATTTATCTAGTTAGCTACAAATTGCTTGGATTTAGAAATCAAATTATCAAAAACTAAAGACAAAAACCAAAGGAAACAACAAAATATACTTGATAGAATATCTTTTTTTTCCTTTCTTTCTTTTTTTTTTTTTTTTACTGTTATTTGATACAACACTTCATGTAGCTCAGGTTAGCCTTAAACCCACTATATAGCAGAGGCTAACTTTGAAATCCTGATTCTCCTTTCTCCACCTCTCAAGCTGGGTTTAAATCACTATGCTTAGCTTAAAAAATAACAAAGTATGTTTAAAAATATAATTTCCTTAGAACATACTAATACTTACTTTTACTTGGCAATACCATAAAACTTCATGAATTATACTTTGTCAAAAGGCCAAGGCTACTGACAAAGTTAGGCCTGTGACTCAGCCCTCAGCAATGACTGCTATTTCCCTCCTCTTTGCACTTTCCACCTTGAAGCCTTATCCAAGAGCACTTCTATGTCAGGCAAAGGACACACACATGTACTTTACTTTCTAATCTATTTCTCTGGCTAAAGGGGTTTCATTTATAAGTTTCATTTATAAGACTTTTACTAACCAATCTTCCCAGAAAAGATTTTTTTAAGAAGTTAACTACATAGACCTCTGACCCAGAATAGTACAGATTTTTTAAAAAAATCATCTTCAATTTTAATAGTGGGGAGCATGTGCTAGAGAAAGTATACTCTTACCTCCCCACTTCCAATATTTAATGTTTGAAGCTTAATAAACTCAAAGACTAGTACAAAAGACTAATATTTTATTCTGCTATAATTATGAAATAAAAGCAATAAAGTTAATATTACCTTACATGGCCAGTCAATGCTAACCAAAATGAATGTGATATATCCAAATTGCAATTACAAGTTGCCTTAGTGAGTACAGGATTTACCTGTGTTACAATGACAGGTGACAAGTCTTTCAAGTTCTGAATATGAGTGAGCAGTGAGTCCCTTAGAGAAGCATGAGAGTCTGTGGGCAGCTCATAAAATGAGGTCTGAATCTTCATTTTCATGGTCTGGGCAGCGAAATAGCATGATTCCACATCCTGTCGGATCTGTAACAATTGATCAGAAATTTCCCAGGCGTGAACCTGAAAGTAAATAAAAGATATCTTAAAGTATATTCTTTTCATATATAATTTTAACAAATATAGTTAGACTAAGCATAATGGAACTTCAGTTTGTGGGGCCTGTTCAACAAAAGTATTCCCTAAAATGCTGTGGTTTACTCTAGAATGCCTAATCCTAAGACATACTAACTGAGTCAAAAGACAGAACCTGAAGAATTAAGAAAAAAATTGTTTGCTTTTCAAGACAGAGTTTCCCTATGTAGCCCTGGTTATCCTGCACTCACTTTGTAGACCAGGTTGGCTTCAAATTCACAGTGATCTGGTGCCTCTGCCTCCCAGAGTTCTGGGATTACGGGTGTGCACCAGAATGCCTGGCTTAGAATAATCAATTCTATAGGGAAGTTATAAAGGAAAAATGTCTCAGAAATTTCTACTAAAACTAAAACGTTACTATAGAGTTTCTAACTCTATTTGTATATTCAATGTTTCTTCTCTTTTCTCCTTTAAATATTTTGTTCATTCTAAGACTTAAATCTTGAAACGTTTTAATATATGTCTAAATAGAAAAATATATTCCATTGGTCTTATTGGAAATACTTTTCCAATTTTAGTACCTCATAAAACATCAGGAAACAAATCTTGGTCCAATATTCATTTATTTTTTTATATGCTTATATTATGACAGATTTTTGACAAAGCTACTAAAATCACTTTCAAAAAAAGTAAAGTAAGCTTGTCTACAGAAATAATAAAAAGGGCCAAGGTGGTGGCACACGCCTTGAATCCCTGCACTTGGGAGGCAGAGGCAGGCAGATCTCCGAGTTTAGGCCAGCTTAGTCTACAAAGTGAATTCCAGGACAACCAGAGGTACCCAGAGAAATCCTGAAACCCTGTCTCCAACGAAACAAAACAAAACATCCAAAAGGAAAAAAAAAAAAAAAAGACAAAATACAACAAATCTAATCACTAATAGCTAGTCACAGGGGGAGTTCTATTTTAAAAAGAACTCTGGGAGAAAAAGCATATAGCATATAGCTGATTAATGATTGATAAATTCTAATTTGATTATGCATCAAACCACCTCTAAGACAAATCTGAAACAGACCAGCAATAATACAATGAAAGAAAAAAAAATTAGCCTCAATTTTGAAACAGTGCCAATTGTAAAGCTTTGTTTTGTTTTGTTTTGTTTTAGTGTTTTGGATTTTTGTTTGTTTCTTTTCTGAGACACATGTATCCTGGACTGGCTTCAAATTTGCTATGTTGTGGAAGATAACCTGATTCTCCTGTCCTTATCTCTTGAGAGTTGGAATTACAGGTGTACAACACCATACCCAATTTATATAGTATTGGAGATCAAACCAGGGCCTCGTGTATGCTAGGCAAGCACTCAACCAGTGAACTAAATCTCTAGCCACATATAAAATTTTCTTGTCAATTTCTTCTCTCCCTCCCTCCTCTCTCTTCTCCTCTTACCTAACCCCAACAACCCTCACGTCTGAGAGGTCTCCTACATAATTCAGGCTAGCCTGGAACTCATTATCTTTATCTTACAGCGCTGGGATTACAGGCATGTAGCCCTGAAGTCCATAGCATCTTAAACTGTGCATCATCTAAGTGAATGTGAGGACCCCAAGAAGAACACTGGCAACAGTAAAAGGCTTGTGAACAAACAATGACCAAAAGTCAATTCAAAACTAAACACTTGGTGAATCCGAGACATTTTAGGGAATATTCAGGTGTGTTGAAAATGATAACTTCATTGTAGCCTTTGTTCTGAACACATAGCATGGCACCAAGCACACCTTCCCACCATCCAATGTCAATAACACCTAAAAACACTTAGTCTCAGACTTCAGATTATTCTAGCATGAATTATGTTTTTATTAAACACACAAAATTTTCTGCTCTTATAGAAACATTCTAGATTAAGAAAACAAAGACAATATTTTCAAAGTATTTTTCCCACCATGCTGTAAGAATTATCAGTGTAACTTTAGATAGTATTGTGTCAGAATGCTTAATTTTTAAAAACTGTTGTTTGAAGGGCTGGAGAGATGGCTCAGAGGCTAAGAGCACTGGCTGCTCTATTAGGGGATCCTGGTTTGATTCCCAGCACCCATATGGCAGCTCACAACTGTCTCTAACTCCAGTTCCTGGGGACCTGACACCTTCACACAGACACGCATGCAGGTAAAACACCAATGTACATAAGAATAAATAAATCATTTTTTAAAACCTGTTGTTTAAGGCTGAAAAATTTTACTTAAAAAGATATTAAATGATTAAATTAATTTTAGCTTAAAAGTAGGACAGAATTTCCAACAACTTTTGAAATAGAACTAAACGTCTGCTATTTTTATATTATATGCTTTACTGAATAAAGCCTTCAGCATTGGAAATCAAAATCAAAACACTGATCAGCTCTAGCTGAGCTTGGTGGCGCACGCCTTTAATCCCAGCACATGGGAGGCAGAGGCCAGTGGATTGCTGTGAGTTTGAGGCCAGTCTGGTCTACATGGTGAGTCCAGGATAGCCAAGGCTACACAGAGAAACCCTGTCTCAAAAAACAAAAACAACAAAAATACTGACCAGTTCTGAAAACCATTGAAGATGTTCTATGTCTTACAATATCAAATATGCAGCTAAGACTTGTATTTTAACACTTACTTGTGTGTGTGTGTATGTGTGTGTGTGTCTATCTACAGGCATGTGCACATGTACACACACACAAAATCCTTCTATATAAAATGGCCAGACAGGAAATTATTGCCTATGACATTTGACACTGTGTTATATGTTAAATGTAAGGACTTTTCTTTCCCATACTTTAAGCAGGGAAGTAATACACTGTTGTTGGACCCTACTACTAAGGTTACACACAGCCCTTCATGACTGGAAAGCCCTGAGCTCAGCAAAATGGAGGGCTTCCTCTTCTCTGCCTGCCTGATCTGGGGAGCCCAAATCCTCACAACCTTTACCTTAGTGATGTCATGTAGTCCTTAGGGAAACTACAGGTCCAACTCCCTTTCTCCTGACAGAACCTGTTCAGAAAGCACCTGGGATTCCTAGAATGCCTCTCCATGCAAATACAATACCTTGGCCCTTTGACCAATGACACCAGCCAACCCTGGATCTCCTTAAGCCCTCCCCAGAGTTCTATAAAACCCTCCTTCACCCCAAATAAAATTCATCTTCCTCCCTGAAGTTGGTGGTTATTTCTATTCCTACTCATGGGCCACCAAATCCCCAGTTCGCTACCTTCTGCTCCTTTGTTCCTGAGGCCTGGTGGCCAATGACCACACTATCAGTGAAAACTTAATAACACAAAAGAACTTTGAAGAGATTGCTTGATTGATGCTGCTAAGACATCCATTTATTCCATTAGTAGATAAAGTGGTGGTTTCATCTCTAATACAGTAGTAAATACTATCCTTGTTATTCTTTTAATACAGTTTAAAAAAAAAGCAATTGAGGGTTTTTTTCCCTCCTGAAACACTTCAGAAGAAAACGAAATATGATATGCTGAAGATATTAAGAAAATGTTAGAAGATTTTCTATATGGGAGAGGTGTGGCTGCCATGGCGCTTAATGTGTTGTACCCCTCTACCAGTTGGGTGGCCCCCAGCTCTGAGTGTTTCCAACCAACTTCTTCACTCAGCTGGTACGGCCTGGTACTGCCCAGCCTGAAGGTTCTGTGCAACTGCGGATCCCCACGCAGATGACCCGCATGGACCTCCAGAATTATCTTGAGCAAATTGACAATGTTCCCGTGGCTGCTCTGCAGCCTGGGTGCAGCATGGCTCTAACAGGAAGAGGAACGACAAGAATGTAAGATTCAGGAAGCCAGACTACAAAGTGGCCTGTGTACAGCTGGCCACAGGCACCTTCACCTTCCCAGATCTTTTTCCAGAGAAAGAGTCCGGTTCTGCAGACCCTCTGGAAGAGGGGCTAGAGCAGCAGAGGCGGCGCCCTGGTGTCCCCTCCTGGCTTGGCCTATGACCTATGACAGCAGGGGACTAGGCCACAGACCTAATGAGCACAGGGGTTCTGACAAGCCGCAATAAAAATCCTTTCTGGAGAAAGAAAAAACAAAACAAAACAAAAAACCAGGTTTTCTATCTGGTCAAACTAAATTCCATTATAAAAGCCACAAACTGTTACATGCAAGAATTCAGAAATTAAAAAGAAAAATTCAAAGATCATTCCCCTGAGTCCTTTCAAAGGAGTATTTAATAAAATAATAGTAACAATAACAATAATAATATCCAACAACAAACTTCAGGATGAAGAAGGTGGCTTAATGGGTAAATACACTTAACACCACAAATCTGATGGCCTAAGTTTGGATCTCCAGAACCCACAAACTCCATATAGTCATGACATATTTCTATAATCTTGATACTCCTGCTGCAAGATGGGAGACAGAACCAGGGGAATTCCCGGGACGCTCCAAGGCCAGAAAGCTGACAGTACACAGCACAGTGTCAAATGGCTACAGAGGCCCTGCTTCAAAGAAGATGAAGCTGAGGATCCACACCAGAGGCTGTCCTCTCACTTCTACATGAATGCATGGCAGGCATAATTAAGCATACACACACACACACACACACACACACACACACACACACACACACACACGAGAAATATTTTCTTTTAGAGCAACTTCTGTACAGGCAAGACAATTTACTGTTAAAAGGTGCCCGCTGTCAAGCCTGACAAGCAGAGTCCAATAGCGAAGGTCACCCAATGAGAGAGAACCACTCCCACAGGCTGTCCTCTGCCTTCCCAAAGGCCGTATGGCCCACACTCACATGCATGCACACACACACACAAATTAATTAACTTTAAAAAGTCAAACTTCAGATAACCAAATGATTACAGAGTAAGGCTTCAACATTGATGGTTAGTTAGTAAAGAGCAGATGAAGTCAAAGTAAGATAAGTGGTATGCAATGTTCATATTGACAGTTTACAGTCTAACTATCAAAGACTGAGGAAGATAGTAGAGTGCATTTTAAAAAATTCAATTAGGGGTACAGGGTTGAGAGTGTATATCTGATAGCGCTATTTTCCTTCCTGTACAAGGGTCTGGATTTGCTCCCCAACCCTGTAAATAAGTTAATAATTGCTAACTCTTCCCATATGTGCACTGACAGAGGTAGTACTGGCACTATTAGTGTAAAGCTATTAAAAGTTAACATGGGGGGCTGGAGAGATGGCTCAACTGTTAAGAGCACTGGCTGCTCTTCCAGAGGTCCTGAGTTCGATTCCCAGCAACCATATGATGGCTCACAACCATCCATAATGAAATCTGGTGCCCTCTTCTGGCCTGCAGGTATACATGCAGCAGCGAATGTATACATAATAAATAAATAAATCTTTAAAAAAGAAAAAAGAAAAAAGTTAACATGGGATAAAGCAACTGAGAATGGGCTGTTTTAATTCTACTGTTCTCTATGTCTTGTCAATCCAAAATTTAGAAGAAAATACAGGTGTAATACAAAATGGACTTTAGGTAAAAACCTATGGCACTTAATTTGAATAGAAAAACACACCCATTAGGAATATAGCTTAGTGATGAGTGTTCAATCTCCAGTGTCCTCCCCACCACCAAACAAAAAAGAGGGGAAAAAGAAACAGAATGGCTAGGGAGATGGCAATGTCAAAGTGCAAGCATGTGTTCTAACCCCACCAAGGTCAAAGCTGGGTATGACGGCACATAGGGAAGCAGGAATGTAAAGGATCCCTTCATAGAGGTATTCTAGCAAGTACAAATTTTATTTTTTGTTTTTTGTTTTTGTTTTTGTTTTTCAAGACAGGGTTTCTCTGTGTAGCCTTGCTGTCCTGGACTCACTTTGTAGACAGGCTGGCCTTGAACTCACAGCGAGCCACCTGCCTCTGCCTCCCAAGTGCTGGGATTAAAGGCGTGTGTCATCAATGCAGCCAGACTCGGCGCGCATGTCTGTAATCCCAGCACTCCACAAGGCAGAGGCAGGTGGACTGCTGTGAGCTGGTCTATGAGTGGTCTATAAAGCAAGTTCATGACAGCCAATACACAGGAAAACCTTGTCTTGGAAACAAACAAACAAACAAACAAAAACAGCAACAAAATCAAATGCATATATTTAGTGTAGACCATCATACCAAAAACAATGGATTTAGCACTGACAACAGAGTATATAACTAAAAATAAATGAGGAAAAGAGAGTTGCAGTTCAATGCTATTTCTGGATTAAAGATCAAATCTATTTTTCCCCTTCTTTAATATGGTCTGGCCTTAAGTAATTTGTGTTAATGACTGAACACAGTAGAATTGATGTTGTGGAACTTTAAAAATTAGGTCAGGGGAGCTCAGAACTTCTGCCAAATTGTCATGTGGGAATTCTCAACTACTCACCTTCCTATTGGGTTGACTTGGAAAGGTCATGAGACTACATGGAGAACAAATGGGCCTGACTAACTGTCTAGGCTTTCCTAGCTGTGTCTGACAACTTATAAACTAGCCCAATCACTACATGGATACCTTGATGGGCATAACCATAAGTCAAAGAGCCCTACAAGAATTCCCAACCTACAAAGTCATAAGATACAATAAACTAGATTTGTTTTAGAATAATGGGTTTCACAAACAAACAAACACACAAACAAACACAAAAACAAAAACCCATAAAAAAAAGAAAACAACAGTAGTCCCTCTGTATCCTTCCTTGGATTGGCTCCAGGACCCCCAGAAACCAAGATCTATAGATGATCATGTGTCTTTTATTAAAAACAAAAAACAAAAAACAAAAAACGGTGCAGAGTATTTGCATGCAACCATACTTACCTTCCAATACACTATTTTCTTTTGAGTATTTATTTATTTATTTGTTTGTTTGTTTATTTAAGCTGCTTGTTTTTTGGAACAAATTTTGCCGAATTGCCCAGGTTGGCCTGGATCTCTTAACACTACTAGCTTAGCCTTGAGTGCTTAGTTATACAAACTGTTTTTCTCCTAGTGGCCTAATGTTCATGGGCAGTCTGTTTCTATGGTACATGGCTTACAACAGGCTTGGTCATCAGTCCCATTGAAATATTTAAGAAATACAAGATGATATTTTTGGTTACAAAACAACCACCCAAATTTAACTAATGACTCCACTTATTAAAAAAAAAAAGTCACTAATGACCAAAACCACCATCCCATTAGTTAGACACCATTTTCATTCTGATCATATCCAAAAACTGAGAAACAACTAAAAAACTAGTTTGGCCAGGTAGGTGTCTTGCCTGTGTAGCAGTTTGTGTATCATCTCCTACCAGGCTTTGATAAGACAATGCTTGGATATAAGAAAGTAAGGTGAAAGGGAACTTTGCTACCACTCTACCATCAAATATGGAATTAAACATTTCCATTAAGGCAGTAAACAAAAGCCAACTGGAAACATGGATTTCATTCATACTACTGACATACCGCTACTGCTCTTCAGTTCCTCGTCTCTTTGTTATGGCTGTCAGCCAGCTGACTGTTATAATTTCCTACTTTTCTAATTTTTTACTTTGTTTTCCACTTCTGCCTTTAATCTCTTGTATTTGTCCTGTAAACCTCAGCCAGCAACACAGAGATAGAAATGATGAGCAACCTGTCTGCAGACATGGTACTCATTCATTGGTCTGCCCTGCCCATCACAAGAAAAGTGCTGAAGAGCCATCCAAAGAGACCTGAAGAGGCTTCTCAGGACTAATCTCCGAGGAACACTCAGAAACTTCTTTTTAAAGTCTTTCAGGCATATTGAATCCCTTTTCAAAATCTTTTTCAGAAAGATTAACCAAGTGGACTGTTTGCTTTGAAGTAAGAAATAAGTGCTCATTCAACACTCCAATCTCTCTGTCATTCCAATCATAAGAGAAGTGAACATGTTTCTTTTGATCTATAACCCAGAATTTGACATTGCATATCATAATTTGGCATCAGTTTCTCTGTCTGTCTCTGTCTCTCTGGCTTCAGTTTTGCCTGAAGCTCTTATTATTTCTGTATCTGGAGTGGGATATACATGTCCTTCAACATGCACACTATCATCATCTTCAAAAATACATGTTAGATTAAGAATCCAATCACAGACACTAATGTAAAATACAAAGGCATTCCAAGCTCTTCTCCTGTGAGCTCACTTCACAAGGCTAGCAATATCCATTTCATTTAGGAAAGCAGGAATCTTGTTTGCTAGTCTGTGGTACTGGCAAAATGGAACCTTTCACCTGGCATGGGCCTCTGCTCTCTTTGGGGTAAATGGTACAGAATGAGAAGTTTTCTACTAAAGCCTGACTATTGGCTAACATGTTGGAAAAAGTAGACTTCCCAACATTTGGCAATCAACAATACCACTTCTGGTGCAGTTCCAAGTCTTCCAATGATGGGGTGGCTTAATTCCACCTCCTCCCTTTATTGGCAGCATCTTGCTGAGGATCCTGGACTGCAGAGATTGGTGTCTCTGGCAGCTGGAGATAGGAAGGAAGTTGGGTTGTTTTTTGCTTTTTTGAGCCAAGTCTCACTCTGTAACACAAACTGGCCTTGAACTCATGGCAATCATTTGCCTTACTCTCTCAAATACTGGAGTTGGTGCATGCACCATTGCATCTAGCTTTAATTATCTATATTCCTGACTTAACTATTTCTACCTCTTTAAAAGTAGAAATTTAAGCAGGGCATGGTGGTGCACACCTCTAATCCCAGCACTCAGAGGCAGAGGCAGGCAGATTGCTGTGAGTTAGATGCTAGCCTGTTCTACAAAGCAAATCTAGGACAGCCAAGGATACACAGAGAAACCCTGTCTCAAAAAAAAAAAAAAAGTAGAGATTTAAAAAATAAAGGAGAGAAGGGGCTGGAGATGGGTCAGCAGTTAAAAGTACTCAATGATCTTCTAGAGGACTGAGGATTAATTCCCAGCATCCACACTGAGGCTCACAACTGTCTGCACTCCAGTCTTGGGGACTCTGATGCACTCAGGCCTCTGCAAGCACCAGGCACATGTGATGCAGACATACATGCAGGCAAAAGACCTATACACATATAAAAATAAATAAATGAAAATAAAGAAGGGAACCAAAACAAAACAAAAAATAAGCTGTCTTAGGCGAATTGATGAACTTGTGAGCAGGAATACAAATTAGCAAACATACAAAAGTTTACTTTTCCAGAATCTTCACTAATACTAGAATTTGGGGAGGGGGGTTTGGTTGTTGTTGTTTTGGGTTTTTTGTTTGTTTGTTTTAATATCTTTGGAGAGCAGGCAAGGTGGTGTGTGCCTAAAATATTAGCGCTTGAGAGACTGAGGCAAGAGAATGGAATGTTCAAGAGTGCTTGACAATTTAAGTAAGACCTAGTATCAAAATGAAAAAAAAAATTTTTTTTTTTTCGAGACAGGGTTTCTCTGTGTATCCTTGACTGTCATGGACTCACAGAGATCAGCTTGCCTCTGCCTCCCAAGTGCTAAGATTAAAGGCGTGTGCCACCACGCCCGGCTCAAAATTAAAAATTTTAAAAAGGAAAGGTAGATGACCTGAGATTACTCTCCAGAATCCACATCAAGATAGAGAACTGACCTTATAAAGTTGTCGTATGACCTCCATACATGTACTGTGATCCACAACTGCATTCACATTCTCTACACATGCATGGACGCATGCAAATAATAATATAAAAAATAAAAAGGATTTGGGAGAGCTCCAGCCTTACAAAGCTTTCCTGACAGCCTGTGAACAATCTTGCATCAAGTAGAAAACCAACTTCAAGAAGCCAGAGTAATGAAGATCTTGTTGTGAGGGTTTGTCCTATATACCCTGTAACTACCTGTCATTATCTCATCTTTTACCCAGGATTTGATTTTGTTATAACAACTAATGTATCAATTTCCTAGCCAAAAGAGCTGAGAAGCTGAAGAACTTTAGGCAATTCACAAGACTGAGAAACTAAATTAAGAAAACTAAGATTTGAAATTCCAATTCAGGGCCCAAATAATAAGGGTTCAAGTTTGAACCCAGATCCCACAAGGCAGCAGGGGAAAAGTCATCCTCTGACCTCCACATGAGCATGCATGGTGACTCTCACACAAACACTCATATATACACTCTCACCGCCCTCCTCCAGAAAACAAAATTAGAATTCAGAAATAACAAAGGAAGAGATATCTGATAAATAATCTAAAAACAGTGTAACCCAGTGAAGATCAAGAAATATGGAATAGCAAGATGGGTCAAAAAAGAGCTCACCACACAAGCCTATGACTTCAGTTCAGTCCCCAGAACCCAAGGTGGAAAGAAGGGACTCCCAATGATGGTTCTCTGACCAACACACACACACACACACACACACACACACACAATAAGAGCTGGACAGATGGCCCAGCAGTTAAGAGCATTGGCTAATCTTCCAGAGGACCTCAATTCAGTACTCAGCATCCACATGGTAGCTCCCAATCACCTGTGATTCCTGTTCTAGGGTATCTGACATTGTATTCTAGCCTCTGAGTATCAGGTGAGCACATGGTGTATTTATATACATACAAGAGAAACAAACACCTAAAAACAAACAAACAAACAAAAACCCAAGTGCAATCTTTTTTAAAAAAGCAATTTATAACAAGTATTGGTGAATTTAATAGACTGAAATCACAGAAGGGCTAGTGGCTCATGCTTGCAACCCCAGCAATTGGAGGCTGGGACAGAGGACAGCTGCAAGGTCAATCCCAGACAGCGCTACCTAGCAAAGCCTAGATTTGTTAGTTTATTTTTAAAAACTTAAGATCAGAAGCAAAACTGTATTCAGTATGGTACTATAAATTCTAATCAGCACAATTAAACAAGAAAAAGAAATAAAAGCCATCCAGCAATATTTAGTTTAGAGGTGGCATCATTGGTAGACAACTGGAACATAAAGATTCTATGACACACATGTGCTCCCACACCACACAAAACAAATGAATTTTAAAAAAAACATGGTGGACTATTGGGAAGTGATGGAAATTGTAGGAGGTTATGCCTGGCTGAAGGAAATAGGAGGGCAAACATGTATACTTGAAGGGCATCCTTTATCCTAACCCTTGTCTTTACTTTTTCCTGTTTCCAGTGACCATGAGAAGAGCAGCTTTGTTCCACATGCACTCCCATCACAAGCTGACAACTCCAGAGCTATATGACCATGAACTGAAAACTCTGAAATTATGGACCCAAATAAATCTTTCCTCTTTTGTTTATCTCAGGTATTTTGTCACAGTGATAGTAGAAAATTGGCAAAGGAAATAGGCATTTGCTTTTTAATTAAACTATAGAGGGCAGCTATTCACATTCCTATGACAATTTTCTGGGGAACTGATCTTACAAAAATCCCAAACCACTACTGTAAAATTATGTAGAGCAGAACCAAAAGGAAAGAAGAGCTATTTTCTAATTCCAAGCGCCTATGTATTTAATGTTAAGACAGAGAAGGTGCCTCACTTTGTAGCCCAAGATCTTAGGCTTGTGACTATCTCCCTGCCTTAGACTACTAAGTGCTGGGATTTCAGGTGTGAGCCACCATGCCCAGCATCATTTCATTTTTTTTTATCCTATATTCTAGAGCCTGGGAGGGGGTAAGACCTGTTCCTCTATAACAGTAAGAAGTTACCTTGTTTTCGTCACCAAATCAGCCAAATTCTGACCCCACAGAAGCTAGAGTGCATTGCTCACCATCCCTCTTGCTAAGCTGCAGAAAGAAAAAGAGGACTCTTTACAAGGAGAGAATAAAGCACTTACACTTCAAGGACTTTCTAGCCACAGATGCCAGGTGCTACCCACTGAAATCCAGGCTTGGACTAAGCTCCACATTCTCAAAGGGCCATCTCAACCGAAGCCTGGGGCTCAGAGTCAGCAGGAGGAAGCTGCAGCTCCCACTAGCAGCATATTTCAAAGAGACTGCAACAAGAGAACATGTTCCATTTAAGGTCTAATTCCGATCTACTCTTCACACAGCAGCAGCAACAGAACAAATCTTTACATCAGTCTTTTCTTTCAAAGGATATTTCCATGACCCTGTGATGAATTTGGGACAGGCTATGGCCCAATCATTCATTATACTTGACAGCCTATCTGCAAAGTACTTGCCTCTTTCCTTAATGATGAACTGTTTTTCCAGGACTCACTGCTATACCAACAGCTCTAAAAGTGCCACATCAACCAAAATCACTGAGCGGACCTCAACAATGCAAGCACACACCCAAACAGCAGCCAAAGGAGTCAAGTTTTAGACTCAGATCAGGGCTGCTAATTAATCCTGCACAAAATCTTAAACAGAATTACTTAAAATCCTTCAGAGAACCCAAGAGCTCTGACAAACAGAAAATGAGTTTCTGGAAATAAGACATTCAATGAGACATGAAGAATAACATTAGTGTCTGGTTGCTGCGTATTGTTTTGTTTTTTGAGCCAGGGCTTCTCCATGTAGCCTTGCTCATCCTGGAGCTTGCTCTGTAGATCAGGCTGGCCTCAAAGAGATATACCTGCCTCTGGCTCATGAATGCTAGGACTAGAGGTGGTGTTATGACTGCTCAGCTGGTTGCTGCCTTTAAAAACAAAACAATAACAGACTTACTTAAAGAGAGTTGCTAGGAAATATAGGACAAATAATCTAAACTCAACTTCCTATAGATATTAAGTTCAACAGAGCTGGTGTTGGAGAGATGGCTCAGTTAAAAGCACTTGCTACTCTTCAGAGAATGTCAAAGTAGAAGAGACCATTTGTTTCGAGAGCAAATGGTTAGCCCAGGTAAGAGAGCCAAAAAATATAAAAACCTTATTTACTTTCACTCCTACCAACCTAATTAAATTTGTAACAATTCAAATATTAGATGAAATTTAAAATTTTTATCACATTTTTATTTGCTGTACATGCATGTGTTTATGTGCATTTGTCATGTCATGTGAGTGGAGAGTAAAGGACAGCTGTGGGAGTCAGTTCTCTCTTTCCATTAGGTAGGTTCCAGAAACTGAACTCAGGTATCAGGCCCATCTTATCAGCAGGAAGTTTTTTGTTTTGTTTTGAAGCATCATTCCATTGTAGCCCTGGGTATCTGGAACTCACAACAGAGCCAAGGTTGACCTTGAACTTCTTGCTTCCATGTAACCAACCAGTGCTGAGACTACAGACATGTACTTCTACTGCTGGTTTTATGCACTCCTGGGATTTGAACCTATGCCTTCTTTGTGCATGCGAGGCAAGCACTCCACAACTGAGCTATCTTCTGCTCAACTGATAAGTTTATGGTGCATATTAATCATAATAACAAATTTGAAAATTTAAAAATTTAAATATAAGTCTAAGATTTGAAATTCTAGTACTATTTATGAAATTAATGTATTTCTAAACAGCCCTGCCTAGTAGGGCCTGTACATTCACTACTTAGGAAGCAGAGGCAGGAAGATCTTTGAATTCAAGGGCAGCCTTGTCTACAAAGCTAGTTCCAGGCCAGATTGGGCTACAATGAGAGACTCTGTCTCTAAATAAATATGTAAAATTTCAAAACTGTGCATTTTCGAGTTCACTCCTATATCCTCTTGCTTTGGGGATGACTGTTCAAATGCCATTACACCACTGATAAGACACAAAGTACAAAGAGACAATGCACACACACACTGGATAAAGGAACTGTGCTGTAGGATCAAGGAAGAAATATAAGTAAAAAGCATTAAATAAATTCTGATAACAGAATCTCACCAAAAGGAAGATTTGTTTCTTCTAAAAGGGATTCTGCCACAACAAAATTACCCCTTTTAAAGGGGTTTTGAACAAATTAAGGAATGAGGTTTCTCTGTGGTTTCACCATAAACCATAAGTGACAGTCCAGCACTATGGTGCAAGTTGTAGAATACAGGCAAGAGTGTGTGAGTCATCAAAACTTCCTATACTCTGTTAGTAAGTTAAACAGAACTTAAAACTCTAAAAAAAATCTAAGAAACAATTATTGAGATTAAAAAGCAAAACACATGTGATTTCACAATTCTACTTCTGAACATATATCCCAAAAGAACTAAAAGCAGGGATGTCATGCTTAAGCCCTGAGAAAGAAAAGTTGTAACCACAAAACTGATTCCAGAAAGCAACAGAAAGCTGGGGGAAACAGAGCAGGGACTGGTTGTGTCTTAATGAGTGTAACTTAGCTTTTATAGAAAAAGTTCTAAAGATGTAAGGTAGTAACAGAAGCACAATGCCACTGAACTACACACTTAAAATAGCTAAACGGCGGGCTAGAAAGGGTGGCTTAATCTTAGGAGTGCTTGCTGCTCTTCCTTGCACCCACATCAGCAGCAGCTCACAACCACCTTTAACTCCCTCTCCAGGGAGCTGATTCCCTCCCTGGCTTCTAGAGGTGCACACACACATATAACATGCCCATATGGCTTCTTTTTAAGTTAGGCTGTGCCTGTAATCTAGCAATGGTGATGTTGAGGAAGAAAGATCATGGATTCAAAGGTAGTCTTGGCTCTATAGTGTAACTTTTGTCTCAAAGCAAAACAACAAAAATGGCAAAAATAGTAAGTTTTGTTTTGAAATATTTTCTTACAATAGCTGGGCACAGTGGCATATGCCTTTAATCTCAGCACTTGGGAGGCAGAGACAGGAGGATCTCTGTAAATTTCGGTCAGCCTGTCTACATAGTAACTTCTAAGTCAACCAGGTCTACACAGTGAGACTATGTCTCCAAAAACAGGAGATGGACAGATAACTCAGTGGTTAAGATCAATTCTGTTCTTCCAGAAGTCCAGGGTTCAGTTCCCAGCAACCACACCTGGTGCTCCCAATCACCTGGTAACTCCAGCTTCCAGGAATCTAGCACCATCTTCTGGCATCTCCAGGCACCTGCATTCACATGCACAACTCATACACAGAAGCACACACATAAATAATAAAAATAAATAAATATGCATTTTTGAGACAAGGTTCCTCTATGTAGCATTGGCACTCACTGTGTAGACCAGACTAATTTCAAATTCATAGAAACCTGCTTCCTCCCTCCTGAGTGCTGGTATTAAAGGCATGCACTACCACATTTGGCATAAATATTTTAAAAATCTACAAAATCTGACCAGCAACATTTCTCAGTGGCACAGCTTGCTGCACAAGCTTGACCAGCTGAGTTCTATCTCCTAATCACATTTAAGGCAAATATCAAACCCCCAGAAGATGTGATCAGAGCTATTTTTGAGTGCCCATATATATACAGTAATATTTTTTAAAATCTATATAATATACCTTTCATTTCCCTATAAACATCAATGTACTAAAAACTGAATAAACATTTGGAAGTTTGAAAAATCTGTGTTGGAATTAGAAATTGTATCAGTGCCTTGATGATTTTATGTCCTAGATCAAACTATCAACTACACCAAGACAAGGTGGGCAAGAAATAAATGGACCCAGGCAAGTACGTATGGCACCAGAAAACAGACAACCATCCCCACAAAACACCATCACAAAGCCTCCAAAACCCCAGAGCCATGTCTGCCCTGTCCAATTAAATAAATCCATTTAAACTTTCATTTCACAGCCGGGTGTGGTGGCGCACGCCTTTAATTCCAGCACTTGGGAGGCGGAGGCTGGTGGATCGCTGTGAGTTCGAGGCCAGCCTGGTCTACAGAGTGAGTCCAGGACAGCCAAGGCTACGCAGAGAGACCTAGTCTTGAAAAACCAAAAAAAAAAAAAAAAAAAAAAAAAAAAACAAAAAAACAAAAAAACAAAAAAAACCTTTCATTTCACTTTATAGCCACGCCTGGCTAATCACTCTATATGGAGTGACACAAGTACATCAGTTATATCTTAGGTTGGCCGTTCCTCTTTATTGTTTACTTACATACTCAGTCTCTTCCAGTGTGAAACATACAATATTCATTTGTATATTCATTAATCTAAGTGACCCTCAGAAGTTACGTGTAAAAAATTTTTATTTTCTAAAAAGGCTTCTTTTCAAAAATCAAGGTATGTTTTAAAGGTCTATTAACTAGAGGATGCAAACATAAGCATGAAAATAAGTAAAATATAAATTAGTAAGCACAACTGCAAAAGACACACCAAAGGTCTAGGTATTAGAGCTAAGCAGAAGAATCAAGGAACCCAGGTGGCTTCCTCTGTGTGGCTATGGGGAAACCATCATCCATGCTAGGTGATGCCTTTCCAGGACAGCTGCTTTGGGCAAATCCATCCTCTACAAAGAACTCAAGGTGGAAGAGGTCTGAGTAACTTAGAGAGTCACATACTTAAAATGATGAAACAGGTATCAATCTTGATTATCTGTCTTTGATCTGGTACCTGCTGAGTATGATGAGAAGAAGCCTGGAAGAAACACAATGGGCCAAAGGAAAAGGAGCCTTCCAGGGACCAAAAGGAAAGAGGCTCTGAAAATGTCTGTGCATGAATATCAGCTGACAAGTCCAGGTGCTACACCATATAAGCAGAAAGGTTGGCTTATACTATTTTGCCTCCTAAATGAATGTCTTAAAATTCCAGAAGGGAGGCCAGGCATAATGGCAACTTTAATCCCAGCACTTGTGAAGCAGAGGCAGGTGGAGCTCAGTGAGTCCGAGGCCAGCCTGGTCTACAAAGTGAGTCCAGGACAGCCAATGCTACACAGAGAAACCCTGTCTCAAAAAACCAACCAACCAAACAAACAAACAAACAAAGAGAGTTATAGGACAGTCAATGATACACAGAGAAATGCTGTCTCGAAAAACAAAACAAAACAAATCCGGAAGGGAAGCCTGGCATGGCACATGCCCTTAATTCCAGGGATCAGGGGAGGCAGAGGCAGGTGGATCTCTGTGAGTTTAAGTAGAGCATGATCTACAAAGTAAGTCCATGACAGCCAAGGCTACACAGAGAAACACTTGTCCTGAAAAACAAACAAACAAAAACTAGAAAAGAAATCAGAAACAGATAGCCATGGTCCAATTAATCTGACATGCTACTTAAGAAAATTTCTATGGACATGTGACAAATTATACCCAAAAAATATCAACTGAGTTCATTAAAGCAGTACTTTACTTCGTCGTATTTAATTTTTTTATACTTTTTATCATATCATCTCAGTTTCCAGATAGGACTATACAGAAACTAACTTCCCCTGACATTGTTGGTTTTTCTCCCCCCCCCCCTTTTTTGAGACAGGGTTTCTCTGTATAGCCTTGGCTGTTCTGGGCTTGCTTTGTAGACCAAGCTGGCCTCAAATTCACAGAGATCTGCCTACCACTGCCTCCCTGAGTGCTGAGATTACAGGTGTGCACCATCACACCTGGCTTCTCTGGCAGGCAGGCCTCAAACTCTGTATGTAGGTGTCTTCTTGTCACCCCCTTCCAAATAATTAGCATTATGTACATGCACCACCAACCTGATTTTTGCAGAACTGGGGATCAAATCCATGCCTTCAAGCATCCTAGACAAGCAGTCTACCAGCTGGGCTACACCCCCAGCCCTAAACTACAACTTTTAAGATAACTTCTAGCCCACAGATTGTCTCTGTAAAAAGAACCAACTTAAAACAACTAATCTGCATAATTACTAACCCTAGAAAGAGACAGTCTTTGTTCCCCATAGCTTTCTAAATTATCTGCTAATTTTGTATACACATTGGAGGTGGCCAAGGGAAACTACTAAATATTCAGAACATGCAAGCTGCTGTTACATAAAGATTCCCTTAAGGTCTGATTCAAGATAACTTAAGTTTCTTTTAAAACACCTTGCAGTTGACAGTGACATCTGCTTACCACAGAGAACATAATTATGGCTGCAGAGTCTCAAAAATCCTGGTGAAAAAAGTAGCATAATGAATAAAGGTTCTTCAGAAAACACCTATTTTAGCTGGACTTGAGAAAACACACCTGCAATTGCAGCCTTGTCCGACAGAGACAGGAAGAGCAGGAGTTGCAGAGGTTTCAAAGCATCCTAGGTTACAAGAGATACTGTCCAAGAAAAGAAGGCAAAACTCCACATGACAAAGAAAAAGGAAACAGATAACACCAAAACTGTAGAAACCAGAAAGATATGTAAACTGGTTTTTGTAGACAAGATTTTGTGTAATCCTGGCACACATTCTGTAGAGCAGGTTGGCCTTGAACTACCAAGTGCTGGGATTAAAGGCCACTACCACCTGGCACATAAACTATCTTACTGGACAAAGTTTAAAAAGGTGAAATCTGGCTGGGGATAAGATGAGCTGAGATGGGGAAAGCCAAAAATAAACTAAATCATGTAGTTCAAAATTATAAGCACCAGGTACAACTAAAGGCAGAGACTCAGATTTTCTACTTGATTCTAAGCAAATGGACTACTATCCCCCGTCCTAAAAGAGGATTACTCCAACAAGACTCAAATAGGGTCTCTGGATACCAGGAAAAACTCAGACAAGGAGTGGAATAGCATCTAAAAACACAAAGTTAGATGAAAACCTACACATTTAAGTTCCATCACTTGTCCTCAGTCTGCAACCTACAAGTTGGGACACTGGTAGCCTATTTTATAATCTCCAGACAGAAGACTAGAGGACTCTGCTCAAAGTAAAAAGTAAAAGCGGCCCAGGAAAATTTGAGCATAGGAAGGCAGTAAGGGACACCATTGGTGGTAGACCACCCTAAAGCTGAGGTAGAAGAAACTCAAGTGCAAGGCTAGTCTAGGCCACAAGATCTATGCCAGTCTCAACTATGTAGCAAGATCCTGTTCTAACTACCACACCCCTTCTCAGTTTTTCTTACAAGCAGGGGACAAAATGTTAATATAAGAGTTAAAGGAGGTAGCACACTATAATTCTAATAGTTAGGAGGCTGAGGCAGGAGGATCAAGATTTCAAAGACAGACAGCCTGGATTACACAGTGAAACTCTGCCCCCTAAAAGGAAGAAAGAAAGAAAGAAAAAAGCTGGAAAGATTTCTCAGCTAAGGAAGTACTGACTTTAAAAGAATAAGGGTCTAGCCTGAGGCACACCTTTAATCCCACCCGTGCAGAGGCAGGGGATCTACCATCAGTCCAGGGCAGCCAGGACTGCTACACAGAGAAACCCTGTCTCAAAAACCCAACTAATAAAAAAGAATAAAGTTCTAAGTTGAACCCTAGAGCCCATAATAAACAGATAAAAAACAAAAAGCCAGGCACCAGTTTGTTACTGCAGCACAGGGGAGGTAGGGCTCAGTTGGCTAAGCAGTATAGCCAGCTGGTGAGCTCTAGACCAACAGAGACTTTTTCTCAAAGGAGATGAACATCAGTTCCTGAAATTACACTCAAGGTTGTCCTCTGGCCACCATCTGCATTCACTCACATTCACCTCCTCACACATAAACATGCATATAAGAGAAATAGAAAGACAATAAAAGAGGTTTAAGGTACTCTTCTCATCCACCAAATGAAGGAATTTTTTAAAAAGTTATGAAATCCAGTTATCGCTGGGCGTAGTGGGGCAGGCCTTTAATCCCAGCACTCAAGAGGCAGAGGGAGGCGGATCTCTGAGTTCCCAGGCCAGCCTAGTCTACAGAATGAGTTCCAGCCAGGGCTTGTTTCAAAAAAACAAAAAACAAGAACAAAAATAAAAACAAAAACCCATGCCTATATTAAAGACTTTAAAAGGGTAAACTGCTGATTAGAACTTCTGATCATAAAAAGTTAGAATGTTGCAGCTACAAAGCCAAATTATCTTGAACTATTTTTAGCCTATATAGCCATTCATTGTCCTTCAACCTTCAAGGTGTATTCTTAGCAAACTACTAACTTCTACCAATCCAAAGGCTAAAAATGTTATTAGATAGACCTAAAACCTACTTAGAGCCAATTGTGGTGGCACACGCCTTTAATCCCAGCACTTGGGAGGCAAAGGCAGGAGGATCTTAGGGAGTTCAAGGCCAGCCTGGTCTACGAAGTGAGTCCAGGACAGCCAAGGCTACACAGAGAAACTCTGTCTGGGGGAGGGGAGGGAACAACAACACTGTTCCAGAAAGACAGAACTGACTTCCACAAGTTGTCTTCTGACATCCACAAGTGTGCCTGCACACATTCACACAATTAATATGTTTAAACATTGATGTTGCCCAATGTTGATGTGTAACTACGCTAGTTGTTCTCTTACCCCTTTTCTACTGCTTTCTGCTCCAGTAGGCTCTCTTCCACCACCTCCCCACTACGCCACAGGAACTCAGAGATCCACCTGCCTCTGCCTCCTAAATGCTGGGTTTAAAGGTGTCACTATGCCCAGCTACAGTAGGCTGTCTTGCATAGACTTCCTCAATGTCCCCTGGCTTCTGACTAGCTTGTTCAATAAGGAATCCCAGAAGAACAGAATCAGGAAATTCATTCTTCCAGCTCTCCCACTGCAAAGGACCTCAAGTTCTGTCACCAGAAACTCATTCTCCTCCAAAGAACCCAAGTAACTTCTCTCTCTTATTCCTTCCAGAAAAAAATAAGTTTGGCTATAGGCTACCTAGAATACTATTTCTTCTGGGACCTGCAACTTTATAAATAGTATCTTTTGGTTTGTTTGTTCTTCTAGACAAGGTTTCTCTGTGTAATAGCCTTCCTTGGCTGTCCTAGACTCACTTTGTAGACCAGACTGGCCTTGAACTCACAAAGATCCCTGCCTCTGTCTCCCTGGGTGCTGGGATTAAAGTTATGCACTTCCATGCCAGGCTTTATAAATAGTATCTCTATAGCAAACTCATCTCAGGCATAGTAAAGAAAAGCAAGGATTAGCTACTTAAAGGATGAAGCAGGAAGATCAAAGGTTCAAGGCCAGACTAAGCTTACAGAGTGAATTAATTCAATGCCAGCCTAGAGAAATTAAAAGGTCATTGTATCAAAAAGGACGGGAATATAGCTCAGAGAAGAATAACTTGCCTAACATGTGTGAGGCCCTAGGTTCAATCCCCAGTACCTCTAATTAAAAAGACAAAACAAAACAAAAACTCTCCGGGCTAATTATTCTGTCAAGTTCTTCCTCTCTTCCTGTTGAGATATAAAATCTCATCATAGGATGATGAAAAGATACAACATAGTATAATGGGAAATAAGAAGAATAAATTTAAGTATATTCTAACATACTTTTAAATTTTATGTAGAATAACTTCTCCAAGCTCTTGTAAGATATTACATTTAATCATCATGAGTATACTATGTGGTCAGTACAGATTTGTTTATTTTGTTTCCAATTACCAACATCTAGAAGTTGTCCATGATAAGCACTCCAGCACCAACTTAAAACACAATTGGGAAATTTAGCAGGGAAGAGCTGACTTGGTAAGTTATTTATATTTTAGAAAACTATAAGATCAGAAACTGTATCTCCCTTGACTACAGAACTAAAAAGGACAGGAGGCCTATAAGGGGAGCCTACAATGAACTTTTTCCCCTCTGGGTAGACCAGGCTGTCCTGGAACTCAGAGAACAGCCTGCTCTCTGCCTCCCCAGTGCTGTGATTAAAGTGCACTGCCATACCCAGCAAAATCTTATTTCTTTGTCTTCCCACAATGTAAACAAGAAATTGGGTCTCACATTTACATGTAATGACCAAAGTTAAAGCGGAAATGTCTTAAAATTATGCAACCTAGCGGCTTGTATTACAGCACCATTAAATATCAGTTATGAACTGAACAGATAAAAGAGAAGGAAGAACAAACAAAAATATGCTTGTGAGTATGAAATACAAAACTAAAGGGAGAAGGGAGTGCTAGTGATGTAAGTTGAACTGGATCCCGAGTCAGTACAGATTTCAAGAAAAAGAAAAATAAGGCGGGCGTGGTGGTACACGCCTTTAATCCCAGCACTTGGGAGGCAGAGGCAGGTGGATCACTGTGAGTTCGAGGCCAGCATGGTCTAGGCTACACAGAGAAAAACATAAAAAAAAAATAGAAGAGGAAGAGGAAGAAGAAGAAGAAGAAGAAGAAGAAGAAGAAGAAGGGGGTGAGTGTTTAAGTCTGTCTGTGCTCCTTAGTTTTCAAAGAATTTCACAGTTCATAGACTAAAACCTAAATACTCTCAGCGAAATCGCCAGCTATAAAAACTCATAAAAATAAAATATAGCAAAGGTGAGTGTGAGAATCAAGGGACAAAATATAAAATGTTAGTCAAAAAATGAAATACATGAACCAAAAATTTAAACATGAGGAAATACAATAGATATTACACAAACACTCCACCACATGCCCACATAATTATATGGGTTAATTAAAGTAGTTATGATACCCATCTTATAAATAAAACGTACAGGTGGAGGAAATACGGTAAGAATCCAATATCAAACCAAAGAACTACAAAGATATCCTGAAACCATAGTTAAACTTTATATTACGTTGCACTCCAAACGAGAGGGAAATTCATACGAATATGAATCTAGAAGCCTGAGAATAACATGAAAATCGGCAAGGAACGCTGGGGTGTAAGGCAACCACAGGGAAGGTATTGCCAGATGCAACACTTGAATACCGAAGGCGCATCAAAAGCATCCTTACATGAGAAGTGAGAAAGCATTTGGGGCTCACTTTGGTTGAAGAAAACAGAAGAAGCATGGCCTAAGAAGCAAAAGCGATGGTGGAACTTAAAAGGAGGACTAGATCCCCATGCCACAAGCGAGAGGTAAAGAACTTCAAACTGGATTCTACGTGATAGGTAAAGAGCCAATTTGTGACTGATCAGTTGCCACTAATTTACGAAAGATAGCCCCCCACCCCACCGCACCAGACCCTTCAGAAAGAGGATCTCCCACGGCCAACCGCCCAGATCCGGTTCTTAACTCAAGCCTAGATGCCACTCGGCCCAGGCCCCGCGGCGCAGAACGGTATCTCCTCGCCCCTCACCGAACGTTGCAGCTCCCCAAGCCAAAACGAGGCGCGTTCCTTTCCGCTGGGATCTGGATCGTGGTAAAGCGCCTGCACTGCCTGGTACACGAGCTGCAATGTTGGCTTGGCTCCTTCCATGGTGGCGGCGGCAGGGATGACAGCGAAGACTCCGATACTTCTCCAGAGGCTTCCCGCTTGCTCCGCCGTCAAGCTTCCTTACAGTCTTGGCCACAGCCTCTCCCTGACTGGCGCCATCTCCTCCTTTCTGGCCGTTACCAGGGAAGGGGAGTTCCTCGTGGAAGTTGCCCCCTCGGAAACAGCGGTAGGTCGTTTCAGGTTCCTGGCTCCTTTTGGTCTTGTCTTTCCGCTAGAAGCCAGACTCTAGGGTCGGACGAGATTTCTTGCTTCCTCACCTCCCGCCTTGCTCTCAGAGGCCTTCCTCCGCGTGATACGTACCACGCAGCATACCAAAGCAAAGCCTCAGCCGACCGGAAGCGGCCGCCCTTATACTTTGGCACACTTCCGTCTGGTGCACCACAAACGTCTCCTTCCCGGCACGCCTCCTCTTGTTTCCCCCGCCTCCTCCCGGAAGTGGCCCTCTTGGACCAGGACGACCGAGAGGAAATGGGTACTAGGTAGTTTCCTAGGTGGTAAGTCAGTCTTACTTGAGCTATATATAAGGCGTGCTTGTGGCCGGGCGTGATGGTGTACACCTTTAATCCCAGCACTCCGGAGGCAGAGGCAGGTTCATCGCTGTGAGCTCGAGTCCAGGACAGCTACACAGAGAAGTCTTGTCTTGAAAACAATCATAAAGACTGGCTGTGTCAGTTCTCTGACTGCCAAGAGCCGCCCTGTTGAGGGGGCTCACTAGGCATGTGGGCTGTCTAGGAGGTGATCTGGTGTTTGCAAGGTCTTATACCATGATGTACCTCGAAACTGCTCCCAGCCTCTAACATGCTGTCAGGAGCCATTGATTTGGGAAAGTCCAGGAGGCATGAGAGATCTCTGGAGGTGATCCGATATTTGCAAGGTCTGTATCGTGATGTGCCCCAGAATTGCTTCCAACCTCTGACTACCCTGTCAATTGTGCACTGCTGCATCTCTCTGAAATCTGGCATTAGAGCCGGGCATGGTGGCGCATGCCTTTAATCCCAGCACCCAGGGAGGCAGAGGCAGGTGAATCACTGTGAGTCTAAGGCCAGCTTGGTCTACAAAGTGAGTCCAGGACAGCCAGGGCTGTATTCATGGCCAGCCCGGTCTACAAAGTGAGTCCAGGATAGCCAAGATTACACAGAGAAACCCTGTCTCGAAAAACCAAAAGTAAATACATCTGGCATTGGTGTGAATTGTTATTTTCTGGGTACTGACCAGCTCTGATTGAGCAAACTTCCTAGAGGATCTTATTGAAGATGTACTTTTAGTTATCCAGATGAATTAATCCCTGATTATGGAATTCCTGATTTGGCTCAAATAGTTTTAAAAGTTAAAGTTAGTTTATGGCTGCAATAAATACCTTTGTGGACCTCCAGATGCCTCACTAGGATAGCCTACCAGCAGATTTGTGGCTTCAGATAAGCCTCCACCACAGATGGCACCACGAATCCTGGTATTTGACCATAAATATAGCCAAATTTGTTTAAACTCCATGTGAACCTATGTGGAATGAAGTTACCTAGAGATGTCTGAATTTACTCTGTTTCTTAGAATGAAAGACAGACAAAATTATTGTCCTGAGCTCATAACAAACTAAGAGATAGCTGGATAATGTATAGTCAGGTCCATCCTAACTGATAAGTTGTATACTCTTGTAAGTTTCTGACTCTATTAACCTTAGACCCTGTCAATCTTTGTCATTCTGAGCTCACCATGAACTTATGTAATGGATACATAGATAAGAAATGTTTAGATTTAAAGCATGTAACCTGTTGTATTTTAGAATTCATCTGCTTTTGTGATTAACTGTACTCTTCTGGCTATGAGGTAACTCCCTTTTCTCAGAAGTATAAATATGGGCTACAATAAACGTGAGGGGGAGAACAGAGGAGAAAAAATGAAGCAGCTCAACTTCAGTTGAAGTTAAGATGCCCAACTTCATCCACTTTTTCTCCTGATCCTCTTCTCTTGAATGTATGTGTGTGAGTGGTTTATTTTCTATCTCCCTCTTACTTCTTATTTCTCTGTAGATTCGCAAATAAGTTAGCAGACTCAGGGCTATCAGCCTTCTATAGCTAATAAGCCTAAGTTTACACCAACTTATTGGAGATCTCCGTAAAGAGGCCTATCTACAGATCAAAGAGCCTCCTTTTACGACCCGTGCAGTTTCTAGCCAAAAGCCACTTTTACAGCCTCAGCCATAGGAAAAAAGGTGGTCAGTTTAAGTTCTCCTCAGCCGCAGTACAGCCAGTCCCTAGAGAAGAAACCTTGGGCTCTTTTTCCCTTTCCTTCCCTTTTCTTCTTTCAATCCTGATCGGTTGCCTGAGCCATCAGCTCTGGCCATCCAAGAGATAAAGTGAACAAGAAGGGCACCTGCAATCCAACACACCAGAGAGAATCTATCCTGGACCCTCTCCAGAGCACCAGCCGGGCATTAACATCTGACTAAATCTTATCCGCAGTGAATCCAACCTGTTTTCTACCCGTTCCTACACCCTCACCCCTTCTCCAGGGAGTGCTTTCTGTGCCCTGTGGACATTTAAGAAACATTAAAAGTTCAGCTGTCTCTTGAGGTCCAACTAAATGTCCCATTGTGTAGAGGGAGCCTGCAATCTCAGCTCTTGGAAGATAGCCACAAAACTATCAGGAGGCGTTCAACACCAACCTCTACTACGTGAAGCCCTGTCTGTAAAAGACATCAGGGTGGTGGTGGCGTCACACACTTTTAATCCCAGCACTTGGGAGGCAGAGACAAGCAGATCTCTGAATCTTAGCCCAGCCTGGTTACAGAGTGAGTTCCAGGACAGTTAGGAATACACAGAAAGGCCCTATCTCAAAGAAAGAAAGAAAGAAAGAAAGAAAGAAAGAAAGAAAGAAAGAAAGAAAGAAAGTAAGTGTGTGTGTGTGTGTGTGTGTGTGTGTGTGTGTGTGTGTACACCAAACAAAACCAAATCAAAAGTCTAGCAATTCTCAGTTCACACACAAAGGCATTTTCCAACATTGCTGCTGCACTAAAAATAACTTACTATTAGGTGAACGCAGACACTGTGTAAAGCATTGTAGTTACAGATTAACAACCTTCCAAGATAAATTCTCCTTTTTATGAAATCATTTCAAATATTTATTTTTATGTTTAGGAAGTGTTTTATGTGTGCATGTGCAGCATGGTTTATGCCTGGTACTGGGGGAGTTACAGTTGTGAGCTGCCAAATAGGTGCTGGGAACTGAGTCTGGGTCTTCTACAAGAGTAGGAAGTGTGTCCACTCTCCAGTGCCTAAAACCTCATTTTAAATGATGAGACTTTAAGGCTATTCACGCTGGATTACACATGTAGTCCCAGCACTTGGGATGCAGAGACAGGAAGGAGGATTGCTACAAGTCTGAGGCCAGCTGGCTCTTCATAGTAAGCTTCAGGCCAGTCTGCTACGTAATGGTCTCAGAAAAAGGAATAAATGAATTAAAGGAGACAAGATAATTTAGTTTGTCCAAGTATTGAGGCCTACTCTTTGACATAGTGGCAGCCATTTCTGTAGTCACCTTCCATTTTGTTTATAAGGTGAAATCAAGTTTAAAAAGTTTTAGCGTGTTTGTTTGTTTGTTTGTTTTTTGAGACAAGGTTTCTCTGTGTAGCCCTGGCTATCTTGAACTTGCTTTGTAGACCAGGCTTGGCCTTGAACTCACAGAGATCCGCATGTCTCTGCCCCCAAGTGCTGGGATTAAAGGCATGCGCCACCACCGCCTGGCTAAAAATTTTAAACTTTTCTACTCTGCTTCCTAGAAGCAGTTATTCAAAGCTGACACTAACATTCCCTGCCGGAGGGTCAAGTTAATCTACACTAGATGATTCAATGGTGTAATAATTCAGACTTGGTTATCTACACACTTTCCTGCACTCTGGTTGCACTTTTATTATCTACACACCTGGCTACAATTTGGATGTACTCTGAAAGACCATAACCACCACCTCACCTCCCTTGGGCCCTATCATCTTAAAGGTTAGTGGATCACGCTTTGTCTAGTCAGCCAAAAATGTCTTCTGCTCTTGCTTTTCCTATAAAAGACTGCCCTAAGAACAAGTCAGTGTCACAGTTAAGCTCATGAATCCTTTCTGTGGCCCTGATTACAATCAGCTTTGTCTTGAGTGTGTGTTCACTCAATAAACCACCCATATCTGACTGAGACTAGAGTCTGAGTGCCCTGTGCACTCAGTAGCTACTCTTGTACTATAACTCCAAGATTACAAGGATCTTTTTTTGTTTTTGTCTTTGTTTTGTTTTTTTTGAAACAGGGTTTCTTTGTGTAGTTCTGATTGTCCTAGAACTAGCTTTATAGACCAGGCTGGATCTACATGCCTCTGCTTCCTGAGTTCTGGGATTAAAGGCATGTGCCACCACTGCTCAACTAGTCATAAGATTTATTAAATGAAAGTTAGAATTTGAGGGCTACAGAGATAGCTCAGAGGTTAAGGGCACTGAACTCCTCCAGAGGTCCTGAGCTAAGTTCCTAGCAATCACATGGTGGCTCACAACCATCTATAATGTGATCTGATGCCCTCTTCTGGCCTGCAGGTGTATGTGCAAGCAGAATACTGTATACATAATAAATAAATAAAGCTTAAAAAAGAAAGAAAGAAAGTTGGAATTAGAGTTGGGGGCCCAGGGGTGGGGTCGAGTAGAGGTGGGGGTTGTGGCACATGCCTTTAATCCCAGCACTTTGGGAGGCAGGGACAGGCAAATCTTTGAATGAGGCCAGTCTGGCCTACACAGTGAGTTTTAGGCCAGCCAAGACTACATAGAAACCCTGTCTTGAAAAACAAACAAACAAATAAATAAATATTAAAAAAAGAAAATGAATGGAAAGAAAGAAAAGAGTTAATACTCTAATATTCTTAGATGAAATGGCTTCTCAGCTATGCCACCAAAACCAGTCAAAAAATAGAAAGTTCACCAGACTTCATCAACACTGAAAACTTTAGGAGCTGCAGAAATGGCACAGCAGTTAAGAGCATACGTTGCTCTTGCTGAGGACCTGCATTTGGTTGTCAGCACTCATATGGTGGTGCAGAAGGATCTGCAACTACACTTCCAGGACCCTCCTCTGACCTCCTGAGGCACCAGGCATGAACATGATGCACATACCTACATGCAGGCAAACACTCATTTACATAAAGTAAAAATAAATAAAAGACGTATTGAACCCTGGGCTACAGGGCAGAGAGCTCTCTAGCATGCACAAAGCCCTGGTACTCACCTGTTATCTCTAGAATTAGAGACAAGATCAGAAGTTCAAGGTCATTCTTGGATACTTAGTATGTTTGAAGCTAATCTGGGATTTATGAGACCATGTCTCAAAGAAACATGGAGCAAGAGGTGGAGCAAGAAACCAGCCGACAGGGATTAAAGAGTAGTAAAGACTTTGAGTTGAGCAGTATTTAAGACTGTAGAAGCAGACGTAGCTCTTGGGCTTTTAGCTTTTAGCTCTTCATCTTCTTCAGCTTACTGGCCTTTGGCTTTTGAGCTAGCAAACCTTTGACTTTTTTTTCTTTAAGATTTATTTATTTATTATGTATACAGTGTTCTGCCTACACATACACCTGCAGGCCAAAAGAGGGCATCAGATCACATTACAGATGGTTGTGAGCCACCATGTGGTTGCTGAGAATTGAACTCAGGACCTCTGGAAGAGTAGTCAGTGCTCTTAACCTTTGAGCCATCTCTCCAGACTCTGCCTTTGACTTTTGAGCTAGCAAGCTTTGGCTTTGGTGGGTTTTTTTTGGTTTTGTTTTGTTTTTTGTTTTTTTTTGGCCTTTTCCTCCTAGGCTGTCATCTGAGCTGGTGAGCCTTTGGGGCCCTTTCCATTGGGATGTGAACTGAGTTGGAAGGTAAGCTGGGTACTTTTTCTGTCTCTCTGAGCTAGTAGGTTTTCACCTCAGCATCTGGCTTCTGAGTCTTCATTGGTAAAATAAAATGATCTGGGATGTTCATTTTAAAACTACATTTAGAAGAATGGAATTGGCTATAGTGGTGATTGTAGTTACAGGGAGGAGAAAGAGTGCTCAGCTCTTTGAAACATAGACCACAGAAACTATTTTTATAATAGTAGAAGGAGAATGTCAGATATGTACTCCAGTTCCCTGAGGTGCGGTCATAGGGATTGTCATAAAGCTTAGGTCTGTCCTAGGATGACAAACATAACTTTCAACGAACCTCAAGTTAAATAACAAACTGACTCCACAGACTCTTGCTGTCATGAGTGAGTCATGCCATCAACACAGACTGACACACTTGTGTCTTTACACAATTCTACATTGTAGTAAATGCCAATAGACTTTGAGAATACATCGGTTTCATCACTGACTACCCCTAATTTCACCTGGAGTTGTGGCTATGGAAATTGCAAAATTTTTTTTTAAGTCCATCCCAATCTTAATTACTAATATCTATTTCAAGTCAGATACCATGCTTCATACATTTATAAATATATGCTACAGAGAGCTGAGAGGAGTGAAGAGATTACAGAACTTTCTTTTTAAAATCATATTAGGCCAGATGATGATGGTACATGCCTTTTATCCCAGCCCTTGGGAGGCAGAGGCAGAAGCCAGCCTGGTTTACAGAATGAGTTTCAGGACAGCCAGGGCTACACAGAAAAACCCTGCCTCAAAAAAAATCTTAAATAAGCCAGTCTTGCTGGGTATGGTGTGGCTTTAATCTCAGTACTCTTGAGACAAAGGTGAGAGGATCTCTGTGAGTTTGATGTCATAATGGTCTACATAGTGAGTTTCAGGACAGCCTGGGCTATGTAGAGAAACCCTGTCTCAAAAAGCAAAACAAAACAAAACAAGCTGGATGACTGCAGCAAAAACAGAAACAAAACTTGAAGACAAGGACCAGGGATCCAGCTCATGTGTAGAGCACCTGCCTAGAATGTACGAGACCTGGATTCAGTCTCCTGACTGTGTAACCCAGGCCCAGCAGCCATGCCTGTGATCTTCCTGCCTGTAATCATCTTCCTGCCTGTGATAATCTTCCTCTAGAGAAATAAAAGCAGGAGGATCAGAAGTTCAAGATTATATTCAGCTACGTAGCACATGTTCAAGGTTAGTCTGGGTTATCGGAAACCCTGTCTGAAAAAAATTACTGAATAATAATAAATCCACAAGCTACCTCCGATTCATTTGTAGCAATTTCCCAAGTAGTCCCAATGTCCCTTGACAACATTTGCAAGCATTGCTTCTTTTATTCCAGTCTAAATTACTAACGTTAACTCTCAGGTTACTCATTATGCCTCACACTGTAATCACACACACACTCCAGACAAGTTACAGAGTGGCTATAGAAAAATTGAAAAGGCTTTGATAGAGTTTAAGCATCCAAAGATGTCTTTCTATAGTCAGAAGCAGAGTGTTCATACAGATGAAAATAAAAGGGCACAGGAGTGTCCACAGATAGGAGCACTTTTATATTCTCTATATTTATATTCTATGTCTGCCTCTCAAGTGCTGGGATTAAAGGCATGTGCCACTATGCTCAGTGGAATAAAGACTTTCAATTAACCATAAATTGTGTCTGAGTAGTCATCTCTGGTGGGCTTCCCATAACACTAGTATATGTACATATATGGAGACAAAACATTCACACATATAAAATAAAAAATAAATCCTTTTTTTTTTTTTTAAAGAAGAAGAAGTCGGTTATGGTGTCACATGACTTTAATCCCAGCACTCAGAAGGTAGAAGAAGGAGGACCTCCATGAGTTCAAGGCCAGCCTGGTCTACAGAGTGAATTTCAGGACAGCCAGGGCCACAGAAGAACCCCTGTCTCAAAAAAAAAAAAAAACCAAAACAAAACCCAAAGATGGGGAGGAGGAGGAAGAAAGAGAAGGTGGAGAGGGAGGAGGGGGAGGAGGGGGAGGAGGAGGAGGAAGAGGTATACAGCTTCAGCTTCTCCAGGCCCAGCATTGGTGGAGGTTTATAGAAGGAGGACAACATCTGCCTTTGGCTTTCCAGCTCAGAGGTCACATTGACCTTGCAAAGCAAGTTGAAGCTGATGGGAGGAACTGGAGTGGGGGATGGTAAACAAGGATTGTGAATATCTCTAGGATCGTGAGAGCACAGAGCTCAGCCTGCAGCCAGTCAGAGGCAGCTTTGCTGAGGGATACGTTTGTGAAAAGCACTGGAAGGTTGATATCTTTTGATTATGAACAAAGCGGAATTCATTTTAAGAAAACAAAAACAGATATGGAGAGATGGCTCAGAGGATAAGAGCACTGGCTGCTCTTCCAAAGGTCCTGAGTTCAATTCCCAGCAACCACATGGTGGCTCACAACCATCTATAATTAGATCTGGTGTGCAGGCAGAACACTCTATACATAATAAATAAATAAATCTTTTTTAAAAAGTCTAAAAAAAGAAAACAAAAACAAACAAACCAAAATTACTATAGAGAACCCAGGGGAAATAGAGGAAAAAACTTGCAAAATTCAGGGAAAAGTGGCTTTCTTTCAGCAAGATTCATTGTTTACTTTTGTGGTACTTAGGAACATTCATGTTAGGCAAGCACTCTAACTCTGAACTAAGATTAATTTATATAATTCATGTTACATTCAATGTACTAACACTTCACCTAGTTTTACTTCAGGGTGTTTTAAGGGTGACACTGTTGCCCAACCAGCAAGGCTGGTGAATAAATGGGCTTTGCTCATGAGCCAGGAAGAGGGGAGGGACACCTCTTTCTGTTTCTCTCAGAAACAAGGTTGTCCTAATGATCTCACTATGTTGGCACCACACCTCACACTCCTTCTAACCATATGAGACCAGTGCAGCAGCTGGATTCCTGGGCATTTTATTTTTCTTTTGAGACAGAATATTGCACTTGAAAATTCTCCTGCCTCAGCCTCTCAAGTAGCTGAGATTACAGTGTATCTAATGAGAAAAGGAAGCAGGAAACCAGCCAGTGGCTTGACTGTTGGGGCAACCTTTTGTACTTTGGTAAAGGTCGTCTCTGTATATTCAATTGTTAATTGCTAAAGCAGCTATGATCTGGACAGATCTTGGTATTGTTGTTTTTAGAGCCCATCTCTGACCTAATATTTTGTAAACATTCATCTTCCTCACTCACCTATTGGCTATAATAAAGAGCTGACAGCCAATAGCTGGGCAGGAAATGGAGTACAGAACTTCCATACATAGAGAGGGTTTCTGGGAGAAGAAAGCAGATATGCAGATCCAGAAAGCAGGCAGAGAATAGAACAGACAGATGTCAGAAGGAGCAGAGAGACTGATGGGTTGCAGGTCGAATAGTTGGGTTAAGTCTAGATGGTAGCTGAGAATCTGCCCCAGCTAAAAGCCTAAGCTTTACACTATCTAAAAAGTCCCTGTGTCTTTATTTATACCATGGCATCTCTGATAAAGCCCCACTATACTTGACTACCCAGCCTCAGCCCTCAGTCACAGTCACAGTCACTTGGCTTTACACACTGCTGGATACTTAGATGCACTGATGACTTCCCTTTTCCCTGCCCTCTGCCTGGTCAGCACTCAGGGTATACCTACTTTAGTTCCACGCTGTGGATCTAGACCTTTGACTCAGCTATTGCCTTTGTTATCATGCCCCAGTAATCTAGATTTTTCTATAGAGTGAGACTCTAATTTCCTCTTCCCCTAGTGCCCAAATATTTCACCCTCTAGGACTCTAGCTTCCATGACTGATCTCCTTCTATATGGCTCTGTGTTGTCCATTGCCACAGATGGGGCAGGGGTGGGCTTCTAAGAAATTCTATTGCCCAACTGCCTTTCTAGCCTCATTAAATCTGGGGCTCATCTATGTCAAGCTCTCAAATCATTGCAACTACACATGGGATGACAACCATGTCTTCATTTTGCTACAGAAGTTTCTTTTCTTTCTTTCTTTCTTTTTTTTTTTTTTTTTTGGTTTTTCAAGACAGGGTTTCTCTTGTAGTCCTGGCTGTCCTGGACTAGCTTGTAAACCAGGCTAGCCTCAAATGCCTTTAATCCCAGCACTCGGGAGGTAGAGGCAGATGTCTATGAGTTTGAGGCTACTGTGATTTCTTAGTGGGACAGCTATTGGCATTTGGGGTGGAACACTCCCTTTTCATGCAAGTCTAACCCAACTATTGCGGATTGTCACCCTCCCTCTCTCTCTCTCTCTCTCTCTCTCTCTCTCTCTCTCTCTCTCTCTCTCTCACACACACACACACACACACACGCACACACACACACACACGCACACACACACATGCACACACACGCGCGCGCACACACACACAGCACCCTATATACCATTTCACCATACTTCAATTCTTAGGGGGCCAATTGTCCTTTGTTCAATATTAAGGAATTTTCCTGATCTAGAACTTCCAGTATTGTCCTAGAAAAGTCCCAGGAAAACTGGGATGGCTGTTCACTCCAGATTGTCTTCTAAGAGATTCCTATGCCCTAGGAATTTGACAAGAGATTCTGCTTCATCTATAATCCCAGTATTTGAGGAGGCTGAGCCAGGAGGATCTCTGTGAGTTCAAGGCCAGCCTGGTCCACAAAGTGAGTCTGGGACAGCCAAGGCTAGACAGAGGCACAGAGAGAGACAGAGACAGAGATTCTGTCTCTAACACTTTTTTTTTTGAGACATTGGTCCTTTGTTTCTCCCATCCTTTCTTTCCTATCCTTCCTCCATCCAGGGTTATACTGGGAACAACCTTGAAGAGGATGCTAACTCAGGATATCCAAGATGGTCACCCATGTCCCTCTCCTTTCTGTGCTGGATGATGGCCTCAATTTGACTAATGTTCCAAGAGATTTAAGGTTAGGATATAGACATCATTGTACAAGCCTACATCCCAGGCAGAGGCAGGAGAATCAGAAGTTCAAGACCATACTCAGCTATATAGCAAGTTTGAGGATAGGCTGGACTATGAGATTTGGTCTTTAAAAAGGAATTATTAGCTGTCTTTAATGATAAAGTCTACCATAGAAGCATGAGCAGTACAGGAAGCTCATCAGTAACAGAGGAAACACATCCCCAGGAAGAGCAATGATGGAGGCAGCACCTTCAGGCTGGTCCACCATGGTTCTCAGCCCTGGGTATGCAGCACTGTGGTATGACCAGCTTTTCTACTGTTTGTCTTTGTTTTGAAGGGGTTGGGGGAGGAATTCTGGCAGCATCACTCTGTAGCTTCAGCTGGCCCTGGAACTCACTGTGTAGCCCAGGATGGCCTCTAAATCAAGGTGATCCCCCTGCCTCAGCCTCTCCAATGTAGAAATGACATGCATGAGCCATTATGTCTTGCTTAGAGCATTTTTTAAAAAAAACACAGAGTTCCACTCTCAGAGTTTTGGATTCAGTAGGCATGTTATGTACTCAAAGATTTCCCTTTTTAATTTATTATTATAACCATCATCGTTCTCTTTCTCTCCCCCCCCCCTCTCTCTCTCTCTCTGTGTGTGTGTGTGTGTGTGTGTGTGTGTGTGTGTGTGTGTGTGTGCGTGCAGGTGTGGAGGTCAGAGGGCTGAGTTCTAAGCCATCTTGCCAGCACAGATTTGCCTTTGTAAGGCATCTCCGGGCATGTGACAATGTCCTTTGAAACACAAATATTTTTCATTTTGGTTAAGTCCAGTTTACCTATTTTTTGGTTGTATTACTCCTGTTTTTGATGCTACCTCTAAGATGCTGTATGTTAGGGACATTGCTGCAGGGCCTTCAAAGGCCTGGCAGGTCCAGGCCCTGCCTTTAAAAATATGGTGTAGTTTGAGAGGTCTTTTCTAGTCACTTGTTCTAGCTCTTGAAATAATGAAACAGAGACCACTTAGATTTATTCAACAAGCCTTAGTGTTGCAAGATATTTGATCCAGTTGTGAATTCCAAGATTTCAAACTGTAAAAACCTGTTTTTTGTTTGGCTCAGCCCTAACACACACTTTTAACCCAAGAGTTTTCTGTTTACTCTAAACAAGTACTTGTGCTGTGGCTAAGCCCTAGTACATGCCTTTAACGCAAGAACTTTCTTTTTTGTTGTTTTGTTTGTTTGTTTGGTTTTTTGAGACATGGTTTCTCTGTGTAGCCTTGGCTGTCCTGGACTCACTTTGTAGACCAGGCTGGCCTCAAACTCACAGCGATCTGCCTGCCTCTGCCTCCCAAGTGCTGGGATTAAAGACCTGGGCCACCATTCCCAGCTGTTTGTTTGTTTTTGTTTTGTTTTAAGACAGGGTTTCTCTGTGTATCCTTGGCTGTCCTAGACTCACAGCAATCCACCTGCCTCTGCCTCTGGAGTGCTAGGATTGAAGGCATGCGCCACCACGCCCAGCTATGTAAGAACTTTCTGTAAACGGGATTAATAACATTAACCCTAGGTCAAGAGCCATAGCCAACAGCCAGCTGACAGGGATTAAACAGAAGGGAGCGACATTGAGAGAAGGGTATTTAAGACAGCCTAGAGAAGAAGAAAAGGCTTTTGGCTTGCTTCTTCCTTCTGGTATGGGAGCTGAGAGGGAAGGTCAGCTGGGTGTTTTCGCTGCCTGTCTGAGTGAGCATGCTTTCACCCCACCTTCTGGCTCCTGAGTTGTTTTTGGTAAAATTGAACAATTGAGGTTTTTTTTTGCTTATAAAACATCTTAGTGAACGAAAACTAGGCAGATACTCATTTATTCTAAGCCCCTATGCTAGTCTGGCTACTTTCCAGCCCGACATACCTAATTACTTGCCATATTGGTCCTGTCTGGGCATCTGCTCTATCACTTGCGCCCTCATGACCATGTCCTCTCTATCCCTCTTCCTTCTTTCCCTTCTATGTGGTTCCTACTTGAGACTGGGAATGGAAGTCCTGCCTTCCTATCTCCTCTGCCCAGTCATAGGCTGCTTAGCTTCCTTATTAACCAATCAGAGATAAGTGGGGAGCAATGTTTTACCACACTGATAAAGGAGATTCTTTATAGAAATGATGATGCCCATGTCCGGACTATAACCAAATCTTGGGGCACAAAAATCAGCATCTGAATGCACAGTGCACCAGGCCAACCTGCAGTACCTGTGTTAGAGCTTTGTAAGTTTGTATCTTCTTGGTTTTGTTTTTTGAGACAAGATCTTCTATGAAGCCTTGGGTAGCCTGGTGCTATTCATATAGTTCTAGCACTTAGGAAGCCAAGGCTGAAAGATCTTGAGTTGTAGGTCAGCCTGGGCTATATAGTGAAACACTATTCATTTCGGGGTAGAGGAGGGTAGACACACATGCAGGTGGGGGGGGGGAGAGGAAGAAGGAGGAAGGAAGGAAAAACAAAGGGCCAGTGTGCCAGCTAGTTTTATGTCAATTTGACACAAGCAATAGTTATCAGAGAAGAAGGAGCCTCCGTAAGATCAGGCACTAGGCAAACCTGTGGAGGGGCCCAGCTCATTGTGTGTGGTGCCATCCCTGGGCTGGTGTCCTGGGTTCTGTATGAAAGCAGGATGAGTAAACCATGATGAGCAAGCCAGGAAGCAGCACCCCTCCATGGCCTCTGCAACAGCTCCTGCTTCCAGATTCCTGCTCTCTTTTGAGTCCCTATCCTGACTTCCCTCAAAGATGAACAGTGATGTGGAAGCATAAGCCAATTTCCTTTCCTTCCCAATATACTTTTGGGCATGATGTTTCATCACAGTGATACAGCTCTAACTAAGAGAGCCAATGAGATGGCTTACCTGACAGATAAAAGCACTTTCCACCAAACCTGACAGCCTAGGAAAGAACTGGTTCCTAAAAGCTGTTTTCTAGTTTTTACATGCATATCATGGCATGTGTGTAGTCTTACACACACACACACACACACACACACACACACACACACACACACAGAATGAGAATTAGTTGTAAACGGATATGAATATTCTTAATATTTTTGAGCTATACTGTATAGAGTTATTTGTTTCCTTATGTTTTTTGTTTGTTTGTTTGTTTGTTTGGTTGGTTGGTTGGTTTTTTCGAGACAGGGTTTCTCTATGTATCCTAGGCTGTCCTGGACTCACTTTTGTAGACTAGGCTGGCCTCGAACTCACAGCGATCCACCTGCCTCTGCCTCCCGAGTTCTGGAATTAAAGGTGTGTGCCACCACGCCTGGCCCTCCTTATGTTATTTTTTTGTGTTGTTATTTTCTTGGGTTTGGTGGTGCTTGGCATTGAACTCAGGGCCTCAAGCCTACTAGGCAAGCATTCTACCACTAAGCTACACCCTTAGCCCTGGGCATTTTTGATGAACTAATTCAGTACACACACACACACTTAAGTTCACTATGTAATCCATGCTGGCCTCTTACTCATTACTTTAACAATAATCAATATTATAGGTATGAACCACCAGGACAGGCTTTAATTTACTATTTTAAGTGGATGTTCACTATATTTCCCAGGCTGACCTAAAACTCCTAGTTTCAAGTGATGGCCTAGCCTCAGCCTCACAAGTGCCACCATCCCCAAAGCCTACCTATATATTTCACTCTTTGTTCTATAATAAAACACAATATGATACTTAAATGCTTTTCTAAATAGCAGACTTGTTTTAGTCAAAGAAAGTAGTTATATTTGGAGTCCCCTTAGTTTAATCTTGCTGTAATTCCCAGCAGGGCTTTGCTAATTCTTTACTTTCCTCAGACTTTTCTAGCCTCATCCTCAGGCCAACACCATGCAGGGACTGAAATGGAGGGTGGTTCTGGGTGGCTTTTTGTATGCTTCTCTTATAACAAATGGGCCTGTATAGGCCACTGTCTCATTTCTCCAGGATTTATGATAAATTCTAACTCCACTCAGTACCAGCTTTGTTCAGGAAAGAAAAATCTCAGAATGTTGAGTCAGTAGGTGAAAAGGCAAGAGATAGAGGTGGAAGGGTCAGAAGTTCAAGTGATCCTAAGTTACATAGCTAGTTCAAGGCCAGCCTGGAAGACAAGAGATTCTGTCATAAAACAAATAAAGTAAAGGACATCAACAAGTGGAAAGGAATCAGGAGTCTGCCATCTCTCAATCATTCCACAGGAAGTGGTGCTGGGGCCAGTGCCCTGATGGGCCAGTTATCATGCGTGAGAATTGATGTTGGTTATAGATTTTTTAAAAAAAGAATCTGTGATTGGCAAATGCATGCATCATGCCTGTAAAAGGCACATAAGGTGGCCAGGTGTTCAGAAGGGATGTCAGAGCACCTGATTCCCAGTACTTGGAGTCGTCTGGAGCCAAGGAAGGTGCATTCTGATGGAGGAGGAGTCTTCCCAACCTTGATCAGCTCCTGTAACGCCCAAGTCGTGAAACCCCTAAAGACCACCATGAGTCAGCCGGATGCAAATCACACAGACTCTTGTTTATTAGTCAAGCTTAGAGCCTCGACCATCAGCCCCTTCATGAGGAGGGAGGATGGTGGCCCCTAGTGCTAAGGGAAGAGGGTTTTTAAAGGAAAAAACAGGGAGGGGGGGTTCCAAACCATTTCCAAGCCTTGCTGTTACATGATAGTTAGAGGGGAACAGGAAAGTTGCCCTTTAAGCTGATTGGCTGGGAGACCAGGGCTAAGCGAGGGAACCAGGGCCAGAGTGGAGGGAGAATTTTTGGTTTGTTCTGGTCACTTTGCCCTGTAGCTCTGATGGGTTGGCCCCAGGTGCAAGCTCCTAGGAACGGTTGCTAGCTGTGGCTCTCCCTGGAAACTCTGGGGGGTGAGGGGTGGAGGGGGTCAAGATCTCAGGCCCTGAACACAAAATAGCATTAGTTTGGTCTCCACACTCCTTTATCTGGAGGTATGCCGGGTTCCAGCTGTCTGGTTCAAATAACCTGCAGTGGACTTCTGGGGATGCTTACCAGCAGTTTTACTCATTTCACCACTAAGAAACATAAGATGTTGTTGTGCCACGCAATGTTATTTTTGGTGTCTTCTCTCCATATAAAGAACAATAATAAGGCACCTTAATAAGGCTTTGTGCTATCTTTTTAAAGCTCAGGTCTTACTAGGGATATGAATGAACTGCTGGTAAACTGAAAACCACCCCCAGTTCAGAAACAGGTACTCCCCCAGCAACTCAGCACCAGCAGCCATGACAAATGCAGCACATTTCCACTGTCACCATGAGTTACATACCCTTTATAAAGTTCATGCCATCACAGCGTTCTTTCCCTCTTCCTTACTTATTATCTATTACGTATTTATTTATTATTTTCATTTGTTTGTTGAGACAGGGTTTCTCTGTGTAGCCTTGGCTGCTCTGGACTCACTTTGTGGACCAGGCTGGCCTTGAACTCACAGAGATCCACCTGCCTCTGCCTCCCTGAGAACCTGGGAATCCCTCTCCCTCTTCTCTTTGCTCAGAAAGCAAGGCCCTCACCAATAAATCTCTTGCATGAGGTCTGTTGCAGTGTGATCTCTGCAGCATTCCTTGACCCTCTGATCACTGCTGAAACCTAACACAAGCTATTAGAGAACTACACATGACTAACACATACAAGAAGAAAGAAGTTAAGCTTTTTTTTGTTTGTTTGTTTTCAAGATAGGGTCTCTCTGTGTAGCCTTGGCCGTCCCGGACTCACTTTGTAGACCAGGCTGGCCTCGAACTCACAGCGATCTGCCTGCCTCTGCCTCCCGAGTGCTGGGATTAAAGGCATGCTCCACTACACCCGGCAAGAAGTTAAGCTTTGCTAGTGTTTGATTTAAAAGCACCAAGGAGTTATTGGTTATAAAGTTTGTTGGAGAAAAGACATTACTTTTGGTTTCTGTTGCAGTAATAAAACACCATGTCCAAAAGCAGCTTAGGAAGTGAAGAATTTATTTGGTTTCCTATCCCAATTTAATTATGGTCTATCACTGAAGGAAGTCAGGGCAGGAACTCAAGCAGAGACCATGAAGAAATGTTTCGTATTGGCCTCTCTCCATGACTCGCTCAGCTTGTTTTATTATACAACCCAGTGTTGCATATTTGATCACACTCCAAGATTGTGTACTGGAAAAACTGTTTCTAGTTGTGGTGTGACTCATCTCTGATACGCACCTTTAATCCAAGAGCTTTCTATAAACAGGATTAAATAAAGTCAACCATAGGTCAAGAGGCAAAGCAAATAATCAGATGATAGGGTGTGGACAGAGGAAAAAACCATAGTAAGAGGAAGTCTGGAGAATGGGGAGAGGCACAGGAAGTAGAAAGGAGGGACAGTCAGTGTGAAGGGTTTTTAAGACAGCGTGGAAAAAGAGAAGGAGCTTTTTCCCTCTGAGATGTGGGCTGAGTAGGAAGGTCAAGCTGGGTGTTTTCTCTGTCTCTGAGCTAGCAGGCTTTCACTTGAGCATCTGGCTCCTGAGTCTTTCTTGGTAAAATTCAACTTTTGGCATGTTGTTTAAAAACAACCTGCCCAGGGGCGGCACCACGCACAGTTGACTAGGCCCTCATCCATCAAGAAGATGTCCCACAGACTTGTCAATTCGATGAAGTGTTCACTCACTTGAAGTTCCCTCTTTCCAGGTGACCCTAATTTGTGTTCAGCTGTGTGGGAAGGGAGTGTATCCTTATGTAAATGAGCATTCATGAAATGAGAATGGTCATGCCAAGGATGCTGATGCTTAAGACTCATGGGAATGGCAAGGTCTTCTCCTGGTCAGAGTACAGATGTTGACCATCAGCTGACCATTAGCCAAAAACAATATGTGCAGAAAGTATAGGCCCCAACTTCCACCCTTAGGGATGACTGCGTGATCATGCTCCCTGAGGCTACTGAGATCGGTACCCCATATCCTCCTTTAAGATGTCTGGCTGCTGGAGAATCTCTATCCTAGCTTTATATTACTCGTGTCCATCTTTCCTCATCTTCCATTACTCCTGGTCAAGCTTCCAGGACCTAGCTGTGGGGGCTGTGGCAAAATTGAAAAAAAAAAACAAAGCAAACAAATCCCAAGCAGCACAGGCATCATGAAGTTTTGAAGGCCTTCTGGCAATAGATGCCTAAAATTTGAAACTCTGTAACCTCTAAGCCAGTGAATCTTCCTTTGGCTCTTTTTCAGTCCTGGGAAATGAACTCAGGCCATGCACATGTGAGGCAAGTACAACTGAACTAAAACTCCAACGGGTTCTCTGTCCAATAAAGAAATGATCCAGATCTGGTTTTTGTTTGTTTGTTTGTGTTTGTTTTTGTTTTTAGAGACAGGGTGTGGTCCTTCCCAAACATTTCATCATCTGGGAACTAAGCATGCAAATATATGAGCCTCTGGAGGCCGTTCTCATCCAAAGTACATCATACAAGCACTGACCTGAGTGACGTGTAGATTTGTCTTGCTCTGGGAAGAGTCTAATTTTCTCAATTCTACAACTCAGTTATCCTGCCATGAGAGTCTTTTATTAGCAGATGTCCTAATGACTTTTAATTGCCTAGCCCATGCCTGCTGATTGGCAGACAACATAAGTGGTAAAGATAGGAGAAGCAGTCAAGCAAGGGCACAACAGAGGGAGGTCCCCCTTGTGGGCAGCAATCTATTTCCCGGCTGGATAGAAGTCTGGTATTAACACCTTTAATTTGTGTTTCTTTTCCTTTTAATCATCTGCTCAACTCTGTAGGCAAGCTTGTGAACTACTCAAGCAAAGCCGCAGAACAAGCAATAAATTGTGTTCTTAATGTTTGAATGTTGGGGCCAGACATCTGTAATGTAGACACATGTGAAATTAAAAGAAAACAAGAATACAAGGGGGAGGAAAACATTTAAAATTCAGATAGCTGCATAATTAGGTTCAGTTTCAGAGAACAGAAACAAAACAAGGGCAAGACCTAGCAAAATGACTTGAGATTCCTGTATGATTAAATGGAAAAAGCAGGGGAAATGGAAAGGGAGAGAGGGGGAAAATGGCAAGTCTCCGGCAGCTGCAAGAGCTTGGCTTTGGTCTACAGGCTTGAAACAACAGTAGAAGGAGGAGACTGCAAGGGATTTAAACTTGTTCATGCCTAGAGAGGGGCACCTACTTCTCTTTTGCTTTGTCATAATTTTCACTTTGGGTGAAGGGCATCCATGTGCAGCGGCCTGCTTTCCCCCAGGAACTGAGTCCTGGTGTCCAACCACCTCACCTGTGCATTCTCTACTGCTCATGAGTCAGGCAAAGGAAGGGTCAGGCTGTACATTAATCAATGGCTCTCTGACCACATTGACTAGCTTAGCTGGCTGTCAGCTATGGATATCAGAATGAAAGGAGTAGAAAATAGTGAAGAATTTTTTTTTTTTTTTTAGCACTAAGACAGAAAATAAAGTATTTTCTCACCTCCTGGATGACCCTACATCAGTGGCCAGTCAGGGGGTCAAAGTGGAGTGCTTCCAGGCTTTTGGCCGCTTATCCAAAGAACTGAAAATGAGGGCTCACACAGATTTGCAAAAGTAGCAGGGTAACTTTATTTGTAGCAAAGTGATGGCACTGATTGTAGAGGAATACACTGTCAGGTTAACAGAGGACTACATACGGACCCAACTACTGCTTGGGTCTTCCCTTTTGGGGTTTTAAGAAAAGGATGAGTTTGGTTACTAAGGGACACAAGGAGGGTAGTTCTTTGTTCTGACTGATAGAGTAAGATCATGTAACAATATTTCTACTGTTCTCGTCCATTCCCTGAATCCATCTGATTTTTAACATATGCTTTCCCAATATGCATAAGCATGAGATGGCCAAATAGGGGATTCTCCTCAAAAGTTTACTTTGAAGACACAGCTTTGCCTTACTGAGCTTACACCCCAAAACAGTTTGGGCCAGACCAGCCTTTCTTGTCTTTCTATTTGGATGTGTTGGGTGTGTACCTGAATAGAAACTGTCTAACACTAGTTGTTTTGTTTAGTTTTGTTGGTTTTTCAAGACAGGGTTTCTCTGTGTAGCCTTGACTGTCCTAGACTCGCTTTTGTAGACCAGGCTGGCCTTGCACTCACAGTGATCCACCTGCCTCTGCTTCCCAAGTGCTGGGATTAAAGGCGTGTGCCACCACGCCCGGCTACACTAGTTGTTATTAGTGTTAGAGAAGCTTACACTTTTGTTCAGAGAGGAGTGCATGTGTATCCCAGAGCAGGCAGAGGCCCAACATTGCCAGGCACACTGCTCCAAGGGGATTATTAGAAGGGGGAGTGCATTGCCAGCTGCTGACCCCCTGACTTGCCTGGCTTATAGAGGATTTTACACTGTGACTGGGGAGGTTCCTTTTTGTTTGTTTTGGTTTCTGTTTTTCAAGACAGGGTTTTTCTGTATGTAGCCCAGGCTGTCCTGGAACTCGTTCTGTAGACCAGGCTGGCCTTGAACACACAGAGATCCACCTGCCTCTGTCTCCCAAGTAGTGTGGTTAAAGGCATGCACCTCCACCACCCACCTGACTGGGGAGGTTCTTACAGGAATCTGAAAATGTGTTAAAACTCTTAGGACTAAAAAATTTAAAGGTGTCAACATTACTGTATATTCATGAATAAAGCAAGGATGGTAGGGTTGCTCTCCAAGAGGAACACAATGAGAATGATGCAGAAGACCCTAGAAGCACTGGTTGGTGACTCCAGAATAAGAAGAAATGAGAGAAAGACCACCTCTTGGTGGCATACCACCACTAAGGCAAGGTGGTTTCACTATACTAAGCACACCATCACCAATGGTTCATCTTTAATGTCAATAACACATGGCACCCCAGGGAGCTGCTACATCTGGGTACCACCTATGTAGAGTTTTACTTAGTGTTCATCAGTAACTGAGATAAAGTGAGAGTTAGACGCTCTTCATTGTTCAGATGACTTAGCATATATATATGGCCTTGTAGAACATGCATATGTTATCTTTCCTGAAAAATGAAGCATATTTAGATATCACTGCTCACAGAGGGATGCTTGGCTTGCCTCGTCATGTCCTGATAATTCCAGTCTGTCCCCCTCCTTACACTAGATGAACACATCTAAAGAAGTCACCATGGCTAGACAGTGCTCCACATGTTTGCAGTGATTGTCTCAGAGTAACTACATTTATGGGGATTCTGGTGTTCTTGCTATTTTCCTATGTATATTGGCTTTTAGTTCTACAAGCTTAAATTTTGTTTATAGTCTTTAAGCAGTTTATTTTCACAATGGAAAGAAAAGAGTACATTGCATGGAACTTACATGCTCCCAGAGGATAAAAATGTCCTTCAAATTCCCTTGGCACACTATAAACTCTTTATCTGACATCAGGCAGGCACAGGGTGTTCTGCTGAGTGAACCATTTTAGAGGCTTGGGGAGATGGGAGTCAGCGAAGTATCTTCCAGACAAACTCAAGTATTTCAGTTTGGATTTCCAGCACCTACATGAAGTTGGGCATTGAGACTCAAGTCTGTAACTCTGGTGGTGAGGGTGGAATGGGGGCGGGTGGATATAGGCAGATGAAGCACACGGCCAGTCGATCTGACAAATCACTGAGCTCCGAGCTCAGAGAAAGACCCTATCTTGAAAAATATGGTGGAGAGTGATTGAGAAAATTGCCTTCACACTTACATTCAGACATATGCAAACACATACAATCACGTACATATGAGAGAGAGGGGGGAGGGAGGGAGGGAGGGAGGGAGGTAGGGAGGGAGGGAAGGAGGGAGGGAGGGAGAGAGAAAGGCAGACAGTTTGAACACATAGGGCAGTGCCAAAGCAGGAGGATTTCTGTGAGTGTAAAGCTAGCATGGATACTAAATAGGTTCAAGCCTTGTTAGTGCTACAGAGCAACACTGTGTCTCAGAAACCAAACCAACCCTCAAACTAAACTAAATCCAAAACTTGGAGTTGGAAGTTCCAAGTAAGTAGTAGCTTTGATGGGCACCATACCATGGCTTCATGTTCAGCTCCTACATGCCACGTGTTGTCGTCACACCTTGACCAACCCGAAAAAGCACCAAACTGCAAGGCCAGTGAGGGGCTTTCACTGTGTCCTCTCATTAGTGTGCAACAGAGGTTGGGGGTACAGCTTGGTTGCCCAGTGTTTGCCTGCCTAGCATGTGTGAGCCCCAGGGCTTGATCTTCAGCATTCCCTGAAGGTTGGGTATGGGGCTCAGAAGGACTGTCTGGCAGTGACAACACTGACCTTCAGGATTCACACTATCTCTGCAGGTTCTTGAGGAATTACATACAGTCCAGTGAAATGTAACCAAGGCTAACACCATCCTCCTATCATCTGCAAATAGTGATACTTTGACTTTTTCCTTTACAAATTGTATCTCCTTAATCTCCTTTAGTTGTCTTATTGCTCTAGCTAGAACTTCAAGTACTATATTGAAAAGATATGGAGAGAGTAAGCAGCCTTGTGTTGTCCCTGATTTTAGTGCAATTGCTTTAAGTTTCCCTTCATTTAATTTGATGTTTGGCTATTTGCTTGCTGTATATTGCCTTTATTGTGTTTAGGTATGAGCCTTGTATCCATGATCTCTCCAAGACTTTTTTTAATGGTTTTTCAAGACAGGCTTTCTCTGTGTTGCCGTGGCTGTCTTGGAACTCACTTTGTAGACCAGGATGTCCTTGAATTCATATATATCCACCTGCTTCTGCCTCCTCAAGTGCTGGGATATCAGGTGTGCACCACCATGCTAGGCTCTAAAAAGCTTTTAACATGAAGGGTTATTAGGTTTTGTCAAAGGCTTTTTTTTTTTTTTTTAGCATCAAATGACATGATCATGTGCATTTTTTCCCAGTTTGTTTATAAGACGGATTACATTAATGGATTTTTGTATATCGAACCCTAACCCTAACCCCTGCATCCTTGGGATGAAGCCTACTTGATAATGATGGATGATGCTTTTGATGTGTTTGGTATTAGCTCTTCTTTGAATGTCTGGTAGTATTCTGTGCTGAAACCATCTGTCCCTGGACTTCTTTTTGGTTGGGAGACTTTTAATGGCTGCTTCTATTTCCTTAGGTGTTATAAGTCTATTTAGATTATTTGTCTGATCTTGATTTAACTTTGGTAAGTGGAATCAATCAAGAAAATTATCCATTTCATTTAGATTTTCCAATTCTGTGTAGTACAAGTTTTTGAAGTAAGGCCTAATGATTTTTTAGATTCAGTTTTAATAACCCCCTTTTCATTTCTTATTGTGTTAATTTGGATATTGTATCTCTGCCTTTTAGTTAGTTTGGCTAAGAGTTTGTCTATTTTGTTGATTTTCTCAAAGAACTAGCTCTTGGTTTCATTGATTCTTTGTATTGTTCTCTTTGTTTCTAATTTATTGCTTTCAGCCCTGAGTTTGATTATTTCCTGCTGCCTACTCCTCTTAGGTGTGTTTATTTCTTTCTGTTCTAGAGCTTTCAGATGAGCCTTTGAATTGCTCATATGAGATCTGTCCAATTTCCTTATAAGGCACTAATCACTATGAACTTTTCTCTTAGCACTGCTTTCATTATGTCCCATAAGTTTGAGTACCTTGTACCTTCATTTTCTTTGAATTATAGGAAGTCTTTAATTTCTTTCCTAATCCAATTGTCACTGAGTAGAGAGATGTTCATTTTCCCTGAGTTTGTAGTCTTTCTGTTGTTGAAGTCCAGCTTTAATCCATAGTGATCTGATAAGCGACAAAATATTTTTTCAATTTTCTTGTATCTGTTGAGGCTTGCTTTGCAATCAACTATATGGTCAGTTTTGGAGAAGGTGCTGAGAAGATGGTATATTCTTTTGTGTTTGGGTAAAAAGTTATGTAGATATTTGTTAAGTCCATTTGCTTCAGGACATCTGTTAGTTTCATTATTTCTAAGTTTAGCTTTTGTCTTGATGATCTGCCATTCACGAGAGTAGGGTGTTGAAGTTGCCTACTAATAATGTTAGCATTCAATATGTGAGTTAAGCTTTACTATTATTTTTTTTTAACAAATGTAAGTGCCCTTGTATTTGGGGCATAGAAGTTCAGAATTGAGACATTATCTTTGTGTATTTTTCCTTTGATGAGTATGAAGTATCCTTCCCCATATCTTTTGATTAATTTTAGTTGAAAGCCTGTTTTATTACTATTAGGATGGCTACTTCAGCTTGCTTCTTGGGTCCAGTTGGTTGGAAAACTCTTTACTCTGAGGGAATGTCTGTCTTTGTTGCTGAGGTGTGTTTCTTGTAAGCAGCAGAATGATGGGTCCTGTTTGCACATCCATTCTGTTAGCCTCTGCCTTTTTACTGGGAAATTGAGTTCATTGGTGTTGAGAGATATTAATGACCCATGATTGTTAGTTTCTGTTATTTTGCTATTGGGGTGGTAGTGTGTGTGTGTGCATGTGCGTGGGTGCGTGTGTGTATGTGCTTCTCTTCTTTTGGTTTTTATGCAGTGGAGCTATTTATTTCCTGTGTTTTCTTCTGTGTAGTTAACTTCCTTGGGTTGGGGTTTTTCTTCTAGTATCTTCTGTAGGGCTGGATTTGTGCATAGATATTGTTTAAATTTTGTTTTGTCATGGAATATCTTGTTTTCTCCATCTATGGTGATTGAAAGTTTTGCTGGGTATAGTAGTCTAGATTGGCATCTGTGCTCTCTTAGAGTCTCTAAGACATCTGTCCAGGGCCTTTTGGCTTTTAGAGTCTCTTTTGAGAAGTCAGGTGTGGAAGGGGTTGAAAAGTCTAACCTGGATGATCCTGGGGCCAGCAAGTCTCCTCAGAAGGCAGGTAGAGGGGACAGAATTATTTTTTAAGTTTTAGGATCTAAAGAATCTAAGGCAAGGTTGTTGTACTTGTATGCTACCAAGTCTTAGAAAACAAGCAACTCTTACAAAGGGAAACATTAAATTGTGGCTGGCTTACAGTTTCAGAGGTTTAGTCCATTATTGTCATTGTGGGAAGCACAGGAGCATGCAGGCAAATATGGTGCTGGAAACAGAACCAGGAGTTCTACATCTTGATCCACAGCCAGCAGAAGACTGTGTTTCACACTAGGTGTAGCTTGAGCATATAAGACATCAAAACCCACCCCAACAGAGTCACATTTCCTCCAATAAGGCCACACATACTCCAATAAGGCCACACTTCCTAATAGTATCACTTCCTATGGCCCAAGCATTCAAACACATGAATCTATGTGGGTCTTTCTTATTCAAATCACCACAGTTTGAGAAAATGTAGCAACAGGGCCTGGCTGCAACGCCCCCCCCTTCCTATCTTGCCCTGACCTGCGGGGTTTCGACTAAAGCTTGAGAGGTGATTCACCTGTATGAGAGACAGAACACAAGACATGAAGGAGAGCAAGTCTGATTGGCCAAGCTCTCAAACTTTATTAGTCAGGCAGCAGTATTTATAAGTCATAAGGCAAAAAAAAAAAAAAAAAAAAAAAAAAGTCATAAGGCAGGGAAGCATGTTGCTATAGCAACCCAGTTGCATACTTTTCTCAAAACACAGGGAATTCCAGGCAGGGTCATAACGTCCTGCCACACAGGGTATCTTGCTCTGTCCTCATCTAGCTTTAGTCTAACTGCTAAACCACAACAGGGTTGCTCCATCTCTATCTGTCTTTAGTCTAACTGCCGACCCACAACAGGGTAAGCTCTGGGAAAAACAGAGACTTAAAGGTGCAGACTTGGACAAGATGGCTGAACATTGGCCATATGGCCTACTGCCCCCAACACTATCTTACATAACAAATAGCTTTGCCAGGACCAAGGATGGACTTTTTCTTTCTCTTGGATAGCATACAGATGGGTCTTCTCCATGCCTATCTCTTACCTATAAGTCTCTGTTTTCAATGGTCTAGGCTAAGCAATGCTCCTTTTGGCCAATAGATTAATTTTTCTTCAGATCTTTTCATTATCAACACAGTCTAAAAGTAGTCTTTTCCATTATGTTCTAATTAAGATATCAATCTTAATGAGTTAATGTCTCATGATCTTGTCGTTGAGGTTCTTCAGGTTGTGAAACCCTGAGTTCCCTAATGTACTGTCCTAATATAGCACACTAACAAAATTGTTAGCATTTGGTTAATCATAAAGACTACATTTCCCAGCATTCCTTATGGCTGAACGGATGAATGAGATTCCCACTGTCCCTACCTACTATCCAGCGAAACCACAGCCAAGGGAATGGGCTTGGCAGAATCAGCAGGGAAAGAAGACCTGTTGAGCTTGACTCTATTCTGGCATGGTCAAGAGACATGAGAGGTGAATAATAAGTGGGAGGCCTCCCTCTCCCCCCCGCCTCCCCCCCCCCCCGTTCCCTGCGAGGGGTCTGGGTGGGGTCTGCCGGCCTCGTGGGCCACTGGTGAAATACCACTACTCTCATCATTTTTTCACTGACCGGGTGAGGCATGTGGGGCAAGCCCTGAAAGGCTCTCACTTCTGGCACCAAGCGCCCCTCCAGCATGTGTGGGCAGGCACAACCCACTCCAGGGACAGTGCCAGGTGTGGAGTTTGACTGGGGCAGTACACCTGTCAACTGGTAACACAGGCGAGCTCAGGGAGGATAGAAACCTTCTGTGGGCAGAAGGGTAAAAGCTCGCTTGATCTTGATTTTTCAGTATGAATATAGACCATGAAAGCGGGGCCTCACGATCCTTCTGACCTTTTGGGTTTTAAGCAGGAGGTATCAGAAAAGTTACCACAGGGATAACTGGCTTGTGGTGGCCAAGCATTTATAGCGATATCGCTTTTTGATCCTTCGATGTCGGCTCTTCCTATCATTGTGAAGTAGAATTCACCAAGCGTTGGATTTTTCACCTACTAATAGGGAACATGAGCTGGGTTTAGATAGGTTAGTTTTACCCTACTGATGATATGTTGTTGCCATGGTAATCCTGCTCAGTACGAGAGGAACCGCAGGTTCAGACATTTGGTGTATGTGCTTGGCTGAGGAGCCAATGGGGCAAAGCTACCATCTGTGGGGGTATGACTGAATGCCTCTAAGTCAGAATCCCGCCCAGGCAGAACAATACGGCACTGCCGAAGGAGCCTCGGTTGGCCCGGGATAGCTGTTGGCCCCGGATAGCTGGGTCCCTGTCCGTCCCCGCCAGCAGTCTTTCAGGTCTTCTCTGGTGCTGGCTGGTTCCCCACCGCACGATGGGACCGGGGAGCCATTTGTCCCAGGAAAAAGGGAGCCGCATTCTCGCCTGTTGCAGTGGTGTGACCACGGGTGTAGGTTTCCCGGCAGATGCACGCCTGTCCCGCCGAGGCTAGGGGCACTCTCTCTGGAGGTGGAGGGGGGGGGGCGACAGAGAGAAATTCCTGTTTTCTCTCTTGGCGTTGGGGGATCAGTCCCTTCCGTGCCCCACACGCTCCCCGCCCTGGCGGAGGGGTCCCTTGGTCCCTTCCGACCCGGGGTCATCGCCAGGGTCACTGGAGGGTTTGGGAGATGCGCAGCGTTGTCGGGGGTGGGGGGCGGCGCTCAGGTTTTCCCCGCACCGCCCCCCTTCCATCTCTCTTTCCTGGGGGAGGGTGGAGGTAGGAGACGCACGCAGGTAAGCTTGACGGCCGCCTCCTTCGTGGGCTGTTTTCTCGAGTCTCTGGGGCAGCGGGGAACCATGCGGGGTCTCGGCAGCATGCCTCTCTATGCCTCGCCCTCCCGGTGACACTTGGGCGGTCCCTCTCCTGGCCGCCTCCCAAGAGGCCCGGTAGACCACTGCTCCCAAAGGGAGTCTGCTCTTTATCCTGGATCTAGGGCGACCGGATATCCAGGTTGGTCTTAAATCTTTTTTCCCCGTTGGGGAACAGAGGTCAATCAGATGACCCTCTTGGATCTCCATCCTGGAACTGGAGGTCGACCAGATGTTGGCTCTGGCCTTTTTTTTTTTTTTTTTTTTAAATATACACACGTATGTATGTATGTATATAAAATGTTTCTGGACTATAAACTATCACCTTATGAGTCTCTTTTAGACACTTGGGAACCCAAAAAAAGACAAGCGAAAAGAGAGGTCCTCACTGGACTGTTTCTCTCTTGCTGGGACTAGGCATAGCAGGAGCTGCCACTAACTTCAGCTCTCATTATACAAGACAAAAGCTATCAAGGTTTAAGGACAGCCATAGATGAGGATATTAGACATTTAGAGCAGTCAATATCTCATCTAGAAGATTCCCTCTCTTCCCTAGCCGAGGTAACCTTACAAAACACAAGAGGCTTAGACTTGCTATTTTTGCAACAAGGGGGTCTATGTGCTGCTCTCAAATAAGAATGCTGTTTCTTCACAGACCATTCTGGAATAATTAAAGATTCCATGTCCAAGGTGCGGGAGTGACTAGCCAAATGGAAAAAAGAACGTGAGGCTTCCCAAGGTTGGTTTGAATCCTGGTATAACAGTTCGCCTTGGCTGACCACACTGATTTCCACCCTGCTGGGCCCCCCTCATTATTCTACCTGTGGTGGCCTTGGGGCCTTATATTTTACATCAGTTACTTGCCTTTATCAAAGAACACATAAATACAGTACAGGTCATGATCTTAAGACAACAAGATTTCAAACTTGATAATGAGGCTCATCTGTAAAAATTAGCCATAACTTCTATTTCAAGATTGAAAAAGTTACAATAGAAAATGGGGGAAATGGAGGGTCCAGGAAGCAATATTGATATTGAACCACGGTATCAATATCAAATCACTATGTGTGCTCTGTAGCTGTTTGGCTCCTTGTAGGGTTCAGCTTGAGTCAAGGCCAGCCAGCCCATGCTGAGGGTCCAACTGTATCTAAAAATATTCCACTACCCCTACCCCTGGAATGTACTTACCCCTCCTTGCTAGCCTGCTAAATTCTGCTTTTGCATAAAGATATAAAAAGCTCTTGCACCTGCTTTTGGAGGTCGGCAGCTTGAAAGAGCTTGTCAGACCTTGATGCTTATCGACTCAATAAAATTCCTGTGTGTATTGCATTGACATCAGACTCCGTTTCTCTCTGGGGACTCCGGCTATATACTAGAGATCTCTCTGGCGGTCTCAGTCTTACACTGTGATAGAGAGATAAACCTGTTTTTTATGATCTCACGTGTGGGATTAGAACGGTCTTGTGAGAGAACAGGTGAGGTTAATCCACTAGAAGACCAATCACCTCATGTGGGAGCTTGATTGTTGCCAGCTGAAAAGATCTCATGAACAGACTCTGGGAGGAGGTATATAAATGAGCCCAGAACTGGAGGTGGGGCCTTGGGAGACTTGTGATAGTTTTGCCTGTTCAATGCTCCACCTCGAGAGGCTCCTAGAGAGAACCGCTTGAGGGAAGGCTTCCGGTTCCAGCTCCTGCTGAGGTTCTGGGTTCTGGTCACTCCAGGTTCCAGCAGAAGAAATCCTGCTGATTACGCCAGGAGAATCGCTCCTCGGAACTGATATCCTTACGGTATTGTTATTGTGTTCTTTAATCCTCTCTTCCTATTGTTTTGGTTAGTCGGGTTATAAGTGATGTAGGTTTCGTTAATAAGTTGCAATAAAATAGATTGGTTAAGAGAACTGAGCCTACAGAGCTGTGTGGCCTGCAACTTGAGAAGTGGTGGGAGGGGCCAGCAGGGTAGGGACACATAAAACCAGGAGAGTGACAAGGAAGAGAAAAAATCTGGGTGGCCCTTGAAAAGGTTTAAGGGAATCATGTGACTGGAACTGAGGGATAGTGGGTGGCATTATGAATATGCACAATTTCCTTCTGTGGATGGGCAGCATGTTTACGGAAACCCAACAACTCTGCTCAGACACAGTTTCCTGGCTGCCAGCCTGGGACAGTCACCAGTCAGCAGCACAGCAGAGGGAACCTCAGCCCATTGGCCCTGGACCCTCCCAGGTCAGAGGGGCTACGGGATGGGAAACGGGGGGGGGGGGGGGGGGGGAGCGGAGCAGGTGTGATTTCCTCAGCTGCCTTTTTTTGTTTGTTTGTTTTGTTTTGTTTTTCGAGACGGGGTTTCTCTGTGTATCCTTGACTGTCCTAGGCTTGCTTTGTATACCAGGCTGGCCTTGAACTCACAGTGATCCACCTGCTTCTGTCTCCTGCTCTTAAGGACTCCACTCTCACAATTCTGTTGAGGATATCTCACCATTGTCAGGTAGGGGGCTTATTGTGAGTTTTTTTTTTTAATATCTTTTATGGTTGCCAGAATAATTTTCATAAAATCATCTCATGGAGCATTTGCAGTATGTGTATTTGGACACCGGGTTCACTGCTACAGCACTTACAAATCTCCTTGAATTCAAATTCACCCATGCATTCTTAACTGCCCTATTCCTCTATTTACCTATTCAAGATCATGTCCTTTGTCCTGGGGAGTAGGCATCCACAGAAAGCTTTGTACATGTTGGTCATATGTGGAACCAGTGCAGATTTGATTGAATCAGAAAATATAATTTATAAAGCACCATAGTTATGGCTGGAAGCATTAACATCTTGAATGTGAGCACAGCATTCAGAAATGTGTCTTCAGTGCTTAGTTATTAATGTTATACTTTGGGTCTGATGAAAACTGCTCCAGGGTATGGTTGGAGGGGCCAGCAGGGTAGGGACACATAAAACCAGGAGAGTGACAAGGAAGAGAAAAATCTGGGTGGCCCTTGAAAAGGTTTAAGGGAATCATGTGACTGGCCACCCACTATCCCTCAGGGTATGGTTTATTCAATGTTCATTCTGAGATTCCCTGGAGAAAAAACAATTTCACCTATGGAGCATATACTATTATAAATAGTAAATATTAACCAAGAAATGGACTTTGGTCAAGAGCTGCAGGGGCTTGTGAACACTAACCTATATTCCACCATACTTTCCCATGTGGCTTTGTTATTTTTGAAGAACTACAACTCCCAGCATTCCAGGTAGCTAATCTGGTTCTTGGGCAGGTGGTATTTGCAGGTCAATTTTGGGTTTCACAGTATGAGGGAGAAAACAGCCAAATATATCTAGAAGGGTCCAGACTGAGCTAGCTCATGAGAGGACAAAGAGGGAAGGAGATGGGGGACAGAAAGAGAAGGGAAGAGAGACTAGAGTTTAGAGAGGAACCAGGCAGCAAGAAATCACCTCTCCAAAAATGTCTCCTTTAACATGTTAATCTCAGGTAGCCCTTTGTCCTGAGTCTCTTTGAGAGCCCAGCCCACTATGCATGCTGTGAGAGCATGACATCAGGCCACACTGTTGTTATAGATAGAAAACTCACTATAGATTACAACAAAATTAGAATACACCTTTTGAGTGATTGTGATTGCTAATTTAAATCAGAAAAATGTTTCCTTGGTTCAAGGAAATCACTGTGCCTGTGCACATGTGGCCAAACTCTTGTTTTTAAACTCATGGCTTGTTAACACTGAGTTTTTTTCACTGTAGACTTCTTGTAGGAGTGGGAATGCCTGGACCCTGGCCTCAGGGCTTTTTTTCAGAGACCTCTTGTTGTAGTGGTGCAGCAGATTCTGACCCACAGAATCCAGTTTTCTTGCAGTCTTCCTCAGGCTGAGAAAATGGCTCTGCATGTGTGTAAATTGTGTGTGAATGAGTCTCACATTCCATAGACTAAGTGAAATCCTCATTGAAGAAGAGACATTTTTATGATATTTTCTTTTTCCTTCATGGCTATCCTTTTGGCAGGTGCTAGTATTTTTCAGTTTTGTTCCAATAAAGTGCTTTGCGCCTCTTTCCCATGGGCAGGTCTCCCACTGCTCAGCCAGATCTGCTCACCTGTGAGTGACAACTAAGAGCCCTAGATAGTGAGGACAGAGATTGTAGCAAAGGATCCAGGTATGTTAGACAGATTGAGCATGGTGTGGGGTGGCTCTGAAGTGACAAAAGGAACAGGACATGAAATTGATTTTGCAAGATTCTGTTTCATTAGTGATTCTGGAAATTTTCACTGAGAATAATGTTAGGTGTGGTAAAATGGATTCCTCATTATAGGCGGTACAGTAAGCATTCAGTAGTCCCTGTATTTGATTAGTTTTGGGTCTCTGAAATAACTGTTGCTCATTGAAGACAAAGTCTCTGACTGAGACTGAAAGCAGCACCTGGTCTTGGTGTGAAGTGAGCCATTTGTGTGTGTAACAAATGTCGTGGTGGATTCCTTTTTAGGGCCTGTGACCTTCCTTATCATTTGCTTTGGTCAAGTTCCAAGTGTAATCTGTGTATTTTTCCCCCGTGCAATTACCCTCATAATGAACCAGAAAACCTGTTACTAATAATAGTCTTGCCAGTATGGCTCCAGTGGGCATGTCTGACAGATTGGGATTGTAGCACACAGGATCCCAATTGGGGTGTGACCACTGATGACTCTGCCCTCCTCAGTCTGCATAGCTATTACTATGTAGTCCAAGATATCTGAAGACAGTGTGAGTGGTTTGATTGAGGTCTCTCTTCTTCTTCTTCTTCTTCTTCTTCTTCTTCTTCTTCTTCTTCTTCTTCTTCTTCTTCTTCATTTTTTTTTCAAGACAGGGTTTCTCCGTGTAGCCTTGTCTGTAGACCAGGGTGGCCTCAAACTCTCAGAAATCCACCTGCCTCTGCCTCCCGAGTGTATGCCATCACAGTTGGGCTGAGTTGTTTTTTTCCCCTTTATGGAGATCCATTTGCTTTCTGACTCTATTGTTCTCTTAAATTTTTCTCTGTCAGAGAACCGTGTACTCAGTGATGCACTGTGTTGAGTTAGTCCTGATTATAGTGGAATTATTCCACGTGTCCTTTTTTACACTGTTGGCTTTAGCTTTGTGTCTGTTTGTATTATTCTGAGGTTTGTTCCTTCTGTCCTCATACCTTGAGAGGTTTTATACTGTTTGAGTTTGCAAATATTTTTTGAGTATTTTTGGATCTATGTCCATGATGGAAATTGATCAGCAGTGTTCTTTCTTTGTCAAGTGCTTAGGGTGTCAAGGTAACTGTGGCTTCATGCAGTGAATTGGGTAATAATCCTTCTGTTTCTATTTTGTAGAATAGGTTGAGCAGTATTGGTGTTAAGTCTTCTTTGAAAGTCTGGTTGATTTCTGCATTAAAACCATCCAGCCCTGGGTTTTTTTTTTTTGGTTGGGAGTCCTGTAATGAATTTTTCTGTTTCACTAGCAGTTATAGGTCTACTTAAGTTGTTTATCTGATCTTGTTTTAACTTTGGTTAGAGTTGCCTATCAATTAAATTATCCATTTCTTTTAGATTTTCCATTTTTTGGAGTACAGGTTTTTAAAGTGCGTCCTTAACTATTCTCAGGATTTACTCATTGTCTGCTTGTATGTCCTTTCTGTTTCTGATTTTTAAAATTTGCATATTCTTCTGTGTTTTAGGTAGGTTGGATAATGGTTAGTCTATTTGTTTTTTTGCAACGAATCAGCTCTGTTTCATTGATTCTTTGTTGTGTTTGTTTGTTTTCTGGTGCAATATAGTTTAGTTTATTCAGGGTTGGGGGATCAGCCTGACTCCTGAGTCTGGGAGTTTCTTGCTGGGGCAGTGGGTGCTTGTGTCTGGGGGAAATCCACGTGGATTCAGGCGGGCGGGGGGGAGGGGGGCAGATCTAGCCTCATGATGCCCTGAACTCATGACCCAGATCTCCATCTTTATCTTAGAACATGGAGCCGGGCACGTGAATAGAAAGGGAGGCTAGTGCTCCAGACTGCACCAAAGACTGCTCAGTGCCCTGCCTCAGGTGCTGCTGCTGCTCCCTGATTCTTTGTATTCTTCTCTTTGGTACTTGTTTTTGAGTGTGTTATGGGTTCCTTTATTGTTTGTTACTTTGGGAACTCTCTTCGGAGAAACAGTGTTAGTTGTCTCTTGATCCTAAAGGTTTGCCTCTCATTTCTTGGCAAGTCTGTGTTTTCCAGTTGAGTGAGTGATATGGTTAACATATTGATTTGTGGTTTTTCAAACTTTCTCATATGTTAACTTCTCTGTGTCCTAATTAACTTCAGCTTTCAACATTTCAGACCCCACAGCCATGTGAGGGAGCCTCAATTGACAGCATGCTCTCATCAGAATGGTTGCTATGTCTGTGAGAGATTGTGTGACTGACAATTTATTTGAGAAGGCTCTTCCAGTGAGGCAATATTCTTAAGCAAATGGGCCTGGGGCAGCCGAACTTGACACGGTAACCTTGAACGAGAGCAAGCCAGGAAACAATGTTTGTCCATGGTGTTTGCCTTGACTTTCTATCCTGAGCTCCCAAAATGATGGACTGTGATCTGACAGAACCATCTCAAACTCCCACTTACTACCTGAGATGCTTTTGATTAGAGGATAGAGCAAGTTAAAACAAAAAATGGTATGCAGAAAGTGATTTTGCTGTTGGACAGATCTTGGGAAGTTCTCTTTTGGAGGAATGTGGAAAATATCAGAAATTGAGCTTAATCGGCTGTTCTTGTAGGACCTGGAAGGTCAGAGTGTTTTGAGTAGTGCAGAAAGAGGAAGTTAAGGTCACAGGGATTCAGCAGAAAATAGACCCTGGGAAAAATTTAGCTAGAGGACATTTGTGTGGGGTATTTCCCAAAATGTTTCTTATTCTGCTCATGCCCTGAGACAGAATTGAAAATCAGTGGGCTGATTCTTAGATGGAATATTGAACCTTTTGAATGGGTAAAACCTGTGACTCACTCAGGACTACATTTAAAAAAAGTGAAACATGAGCCAGAAGTAAACACAAAGTCTGCGGTTTGTAGAGAAAAACAGCACAAGGCAGTTCCAGATGGCAGTCAGATGCTGAAACAGGCAGGACTTTTCAAGGAGAAAAGAAAGAGGGCCCTTGATCTGGTTGGAAGCCTAACAAGGTGCCTTAAGGGCAATACTTCCTCCTGCTAAGCCTTAAATAAGTGGAAAGAGTATGCAAAGTGAGTCCTAGTCCCAGGAAGAAATTTTATATAAAACCTGCTGCTACTGTGGTCCAAGCGTGGCAAGGTCCATCCCAACATAGAAGCCAATCTTGACAGGATCACCTTATTGTGCTGCTTCTGGAAACAAGAAAGATGCAAGATTCAAAGAATCTTCCTCTGTGGTTTCAGTTCAGCAAATGTGCCAGCTGTTTATGTTTGGCAGCTTCATAGTCCCAGTGAGGAGACTGTGAGAGTTCACTGCATTGAAGCTGTGAGGATGAAGCCTGAGTTGCATTTGGAGACCACAAACAAGATGTTGAGACACCCAAGCCATCGAGAAATCTGCATGGAGAGATGCAGATAGGGAGAGGAAGTAACCAAACTGAGGGATGCATGAAAAGGTACAGGAATAGGGCATCTAAGCCCTTTGACGTGGAGATCCATGTGTGTGAGACAGAGCTGCAGGGTTTGGTGTTTGCCCTGCTTAGTTTCTTGCCTTGGTCTAATCTTCCCTCACTGTGTACACATTCATATTTCTCAGAATGAGAAGGATTATTTTGTGCCATTGTGTGTTGGAAAGATAGAACTTGTGTAATGATTTTTATAAGATGTGTGAATCAAGAGGTTGTTGTAATCCTCAGAAGCGACTTTGGGCATTTGTACAGTGAATAGGCTGTTGCTTTGGGCACCTGCACAGTGTACAGGCTGTTGTTTTGGGCATTTGCACAGAGTACAGGCTGTTGTAGATTATTAGGATCATTACTGTTATACTAAATGCATTTGTATCACAGGGTGGCCATAAACCTATAGTAATCAGGGTGAGAATGCAGTTGTTTGAGTCAAAAAGCTCCTAGATTAGAGGCTGTCTGTGAACACTTGTCTGGCCTTTGTGTCTTTCTTTGTGGAGCTTATGGATGCTTTTGTAGGAGGAGCCTTTCTAGAATCTGTTGGTGTATTGTGTATAGTTTACTCCTGTTCATTCAAATGCTAATTTCTCTACCCCACTATCTAGTTTGCATTGTGATGTTTATTTCAAGTATCTCTGGTGTCAAGTTTGTGTCAAGTTGTGTCACCTTTTGTTCTCTTTATTGCCAATAAAAGTCAACTAGCCAGTGCTGAGCAATAACAGAGACTAGGTGGGACTTCCTGGTCCAGTGAGGGGAGGAGAAGGATCAGAAGGGAAAGGAAGGATGCCTGTGGACAGGACCAGGCAACACGAGGAGAAAAGAACTGGACCTAGGAGGCAGTAAAAAGCAAGTATAATGTGGGAAATCTGAATTGGAGGAAGGTACACTAGCTTGGAGGTTTAGGATAGGGTAATTATTGCTTAGTATTATGCTCTCTGCTAATTAAACAGATCCTAGTCTCTCTGTGTGGTGTTTTGGTTAAGGGATAAGCACTGATTATCTTAAAATTGTAAATATTAATAAATATTCAACAAGATTCCTTATTGGGGATGAAATTTGGTTGTCTATATACTCAATCCATTTCCTGTTCTTTGTGTCTACTGTGTTGTGGTTAAAACTGATCAGTCAGCTTCCTTCTCATGCTGTCATGCCTGCATCAGTATAGACTCTATCGCTAAAACACATAAGATACAGTAGAAGCAATTGCTACCCAATGGAAAGCTAATTTGCTGGGGTTTTAATATTTTTAAATTTGTTGTTTTTGTTTCTGTTTTTGAAAACAAAGTTTCTCTCTATAGTCCTAGCTTTCCTGAAAGTATGTAGGCCAGATGGGTGTTAAACTTAGAGATCCACCTGACTCTGGCTCCAGAGTGCTGGGATTAGATGTGGGCCAACATGTGTGGCTGTTTTTTATTTTTAAAAAATTATTATTTATTATTATACATACAGTGCTCTTCCTTCATGTACACCTGCAGGCCAGAAGAGGGCATCATATCACATTATAGATGGTTGTGAGCCACCACGTGGTTGCTGGGAATTGAAATCAGGACCTCTGGAAGAGCAGACAGTGCTCTTAACCTCTGAGCCATCTCTCTAGCTCCCTGTTTTTTTTTTTTTAATATTTATTTATTTATACAGAAGAGGGCATCATATCACATTATAGATGGTTGTGAGCCACCATGTGGTTGCTGGGAATTGAACTCAGGACTTCTGGAAGAACAGTCAGTGCTCTTAACCTCTGAGCCAGCTCTCCAGCCCCTAGCTCCCTGTTTGTTTTTTTTTTTAAGTAAAGTTAGTGGAAGTTATTGGAATGTAGTTTTTTGTACAAGGAAGCATATGCTGTTGTGCTGATCTTCATCCACATATTGAATTTTGAAATTTTGCAGAATATATTATGTTTTTTAGGATGGCATGTCTTCATGATATTAATATGACCTGAGCCTTCTGAGTCATTGGATTGCAGGTATGTGACATTCTTCCTACATATGTTTGTTCTGAATTTTTGAATGAATATGAGTATTTTTCCTGTATGCATGAACATGTATATCATGTGTACCTCCTCCTCACTGCTGTCAGAACTCCTGAACTTGGAATAATGAATAGTTGTGAGCCCCATGTAAATAATGACAATTGACCTCAATTATTTTTTCCTTCACTTTTCTTATTCTTTTTTTTATTATTTTTGGTTTTTCAAGACAGTATTTCTTTGTGTACCCTTGGCTGTCGTGAACTCACTTTGTAGACTGGGCTGGCCTCGAACTCATAGTGATCTGCCTGCCTCTGGCTCCCAAGGGCTGGGGTTAAAGGCGTATACCACCAATGCCCAGCTTACCTCAATTATTTTCAATACCAGCAAGAGCTTTTAACTGGTGAGCCATCTCTCCTGTCCTATTTTGTTTATTTATATTGCTATTTATATTTATTACATTTATATTGCTATTAATTCCTTCTGTTCATTTATAAATGTTTAAACATGCATTCCCTTTTAGTAAAATCTTACTAATATTACAGTGTAAACTGGGGTACCTCAGGGCTATGGAAGATGAATATCAAACAGGAGTGAATGTATAATTCTTTGTAGGAACTTCAGTAAAGACCTCTGAGTTCTTTCTGTCTTTTTGTTTGTTTGTTTGATTGATTTTTTTTTTTTTGAAGGGAGTCAGGATCTTAATATGTACATCATGGCATAGAACAGGCTGGCACCTGACTCTGCCTACTGAGTGCAGGGATTAAAGGCATGAGCAAGTATACCCAGCTTGTCCATCATTTTTGTAGTTAGTAATTGTTCCTACAATTTCTCTGATGTGTGATCTGTGTGCTTCTCTCTCTATGTCTGTTAATTGGCATTTCTCTTGCGAGGCTATTTCCTGTTCAAAGGGCACAGAAATGACAAATGCCAAGAGCTATACAGGATTGGCAAAAGCAAACCTATGAGCCTCTGGAGGCAGCCCATTCATTTTTCACAGCTGTATCCTTGGTTTAGGAAAAGCCTAAGTGATTTTGCCTCAAAACTGCTTCCTATTGTTACACTGTCTTTCCATGCTTCTCTCTTGTGTCAGGCATAATGCATTATGCAGATTTCCTGCATAATCTTATGAAGGTGATTATATAGTTCCTGAGAGTGATTTCTGAATAGATTCAAGTAATGATTAGCCCTCCTCCAAATTATCAAAAAACTGCTAAGAGTTCTGCGAACCACATGAGTTACACCAGAAAGAAAAGCAAGATTGAACCACATTAATGATCAAGGGAATGCATTCATTCTAGGTTTAGTCCAGGCTGAGTCCTAGGTGTTCACCACAATAAGAAAGACCATATGAACATAAAAACAAAGAACAAATGGGTTTCTATACAAGATAGGACAGACACCTGTTTCTTGATAACAACCTTGACACCAAAAACTCTTGCTTGCAACACATAATGTACATATGAAATAAGAAAAGATAAAGCTTCTGCTTGGAACTCTGAGCTTATAGATAAAACTACTATTTAAACTATAATGAGCAAAAAATGTTCAGTTAGATATAGTTCTAATGAAATAACTTAAAATCAATAGTCCCATTGTCATTCTTTACTGTAATTATTGTATAGGGGAGATAAAAACCTAGGACAAGAATAAAAGAGGGGCTTGCTAGAGCCTGTTCTACCCATTTACTATGTGTCTGTGTATATATGTTCTCATGTGAATAGATATGTGTATGCATGTGTAAATGTCTACATGTGTGTGTGTGTAAAGTTTTGAAGCCCCTTGTGTGTATGAATGTGTACCTGTCTGCATGTCTCATTGCTTATGCGAGCTGATATAGTGGAAGAGCCACAGCCAGGGTCGGGTTCCCTGAGGATGGCCTGGATTTGCTGCATTCTTCGCAAGAAAGACTGCTAAAATCAACACCATCACCACAGGAAAGCTTGTGGGAATCTGCTATTCAAAGCCCATGTTTATTTTACTTGTATGAGTGTATGTGTAAAGTCTTTTTTTCCTCTTTTTTCTCCCCTCTCCTTGTCTAGCTGGCCACAAGAAAACCAGTCCAGAACTGTTCCTTGGCCTTTTTCAGGTTTCTAGCTTCCAGCAAGCCTCTGTTGAATGCCTAAGTCAGCCACTAAGCTTAAAAGCAAACTAAAGTTTTTCTTTTACAACCTCCTGTTGTTTACAGCAGGAAACTGTCAGAGTCACCTGCTGTTAAACAATAGACTCCTTAGCTAAGGAGTGGCGTTGGCAGCAGAAGAGCCAGAAAAACCAAATAGCTCAATTGATAAAGCATCAGATGGTTCTTTGGAATTGCCAACACTGTGTCCTGTCCAAATACTAAGCATGTGTGTCAAGGCTGGCCCATGATGGAGATGAACCTCATTATTCAGTTTCCTTCTAAAATGACTTTGTGGTTACAGTAGAACTTCTGTGTCTGGAAATGAGTGGAGGAAGCACCAGAGTTATATGACTATGTTGTCAATGGCGCAGACATGTACAGTGATGTCAGTATCCTGCTTTCCGTGTACACATGTACAGCATACTTTAGGATGCAGTGACCTCTGATGATGTGCATGTGAACTTCACTCGGGAAGAGTGGGCTTTGCTGGATCCTTCCCAGAAGAGTCTCTGCAAGGATGTGATGCTGGAGACCTACAGGAACCAAGCTGCTGTAGGTAGGACTGAATTATCTTTTTCTTTTTAAAGTCAGGGGACAAATGTTTCTCTGTTACTGATGTTCTTCTGTAATTTCAAATGAGAATGAGGAATAATGAGGTGAATAAATCAGGCATGGTTCTGAGAGTCTCTGAATATAATAACTTCAGTTTTCCTAATTTCCAATAATATATAATATATTTTCTAGTACTATATTTTAAGCCACAATTTGGGAGACCATAATATTGAAGAACGTTGTCAAGTTCTAGAAGACATGGAGGGTAATTTTCATGTGCAAGCTGATACATGTCTTCTAGAAGAAATTTTAATGTTCCCTGCAAGTTTTAAAGAAAAGCAACAGTGTTAAAAAAACGAAAACACCAACCAGCCTCTGCGTGCCCTGTCTCTGTGGGTCAGGGGGACCCAGGGGAGGGTGGCAGGTTGCAGGAACCCCGCCCCCCCCTGAACCAGCAGTGGGAGGGGTTTGAACCCCGGAAATGGTGGGGAGCCCTGGATCTTTCCCTGGACTTCTAGACAGTTGGAGCTGGGAAGGTGCCAGTTAAGGGTTGGGGGGCTTTGGGGAGAGGTGGGGTTGGGGAGCTGAGACTCGTACCGGGACTGAGTAGGGCCTGGGCAGAAGCTGAGCACCCTGCACCCAAGAAGCCCCTCGTTGCCTGGAGTGGCTCAGTGACTGAGCCCCCCCAGAGCAGGACCTTCCCTTGGAAGGGCCTTGCAGTATCCGGTGGGAGGGCCTGGCCCCCGGAGCTCCCGACCTCCACTCGCTGTTGTCCCGCCCTCCGCTGGAGGGAGGGACCGATCGCCCTCAGGAGGCGTGGACCGAGGCGTTCTGAGCGTTTCCCACTCTGCGCCGCCAGTGGCTGTCAACCCGCCAGGAGATGGCTCCCGGGACACGTGAGAGTCTTCGGTGGTGTTGACACCCCCAATGTCGTCGCGCAGCCAGAGCCCTGGGGCTGGAGCGGACCAACGTGGAACCTGCTGCCGCCGCTGCCAGGCCTGTGTGGGAACTGAGTGCGGGGACTGCCATTTGTGAGGAGACATGAGGAAGCTGGGGGCGTCGGCTGGGCAGGCGCATGAAGTGGTCTTGCCTGCTTCGGCAGTGCGCTGTGCCCGTGCTCCCACACACAGCTGTGTGCATGTGCGAACTGAGTGCGGGGACTGCCATTTGTGAGGAGACATGAGGAAGCTGGGGGCGTCGGCTGGGCAGGCGCATGAAGCGGTCTTGTCTGCTTCGGCAGTGCGCTGCGCCCATGCTCCCACACACAGCTGTGTGCATGTGCGAACTGAGTGCGGGGACTGCCATTTGTGAGGAGACATGAGGAAGCTGGGGGCGTCGGCAGGGTGGGCACATGAAGTGGTCTTGCCTGCTTCGGCAGTGCGCTGTGCCCGTGCTCCCACACACAGCTGTGTGCCTTCTGTGTTGGAGAGCTGGGAAGGAGGAAGGTGGATGGAGAGGAAGAGAAGTTTGGTTTGAGCCTCATGGAGTGTACAGTCTGCAACGGGATCATCCACCCTGGCTGCCTGATGATGGGAAAGGCTGAAGGTGCTATCAATTCAGAGATCCCCAACTGCTGGGAGTGTCCCCAAGGTACCCAGGAAGGATGGACAAGGATGCAGGTGAGGGTCCAGGGCACCACAGGGTTGACAGTGGTGAGGGGTGGATGGAAGCTGACAGAGGAGCCACCACTTCCACCTCTGCCCAGAAGAAAGAAACCTTTACCTGCTGGCCCTCTCCCTGACCATGTGTCTGGGCACCCAAGCAGAAGGAGTGGGAGGCAGGGAATGAGACCCCCACCCCAAGGAAAAAGGTGAAAGGAGGCCAAGAGAGGCACTTGAAAAAGGTGGTGGTGATGCCTGCCTCCTCCGAGGAGCAGACCCAGGCAGCCCTGGCCTTCTGCCCCCCCCCCCCCCCAGGTTCTGAATCCCAGCCAGGCATTGTCATCCTGCCACCCTGTGTTCCCTCCCAAGAACTGGGAGAAACTCAAGCCACCTATGGCTTCTGCTGAGGGCCCGGCAGTGCCATTCCCATCACCACAGAGGGAGAAACTTGAGTGTTTAAAGCATATGTGCCAGCTGCTGGAGCGGGTACCTGATACCTCTTCTTACTCCTAGGACTCAGACACAGACTCAGACTCCTAGGGCACATTGCTTAGTAAGGACAAAGCTCCTGGGGAGGCCTGGAATGTCCTTCAGCCAGCCTGGGGCAGCTCTGGCGAGAAGGAAAACCACGGGGTGGCGGTGGGCTAAATGCCCTGGCAGTGGGGGACCACAGTTCTATTGGCCCCTGGGCCCTGCCCCTCCACCATAGCCTCCACAGTTATTTGCCCGCCCCCCCCCCCCAAGCCCTGAGTCTGACACTCTGCCTTTGGCTGCTGCTTCAGGCTGCATGGCTCCATGTCTTCCAGCACCTTGGATCCCGAGAGCAATGTGTCTGCATGCGAGTCTGCCGGACTTGGAGCCGCTGGTGCTACAACAAGCGTCTGTGGCCTTGGATGGAACTAAGCCGGAGGAAGTTGATGACCCCACCCATGCTTAATGTGGTTGTTTGCCGCCAGCCATGTGCTCTGGACCTCAGCTGCACAGGCCTCTCCACAAAAAGCAGCTCATGGGCTTCTGAATCAACTGCAAGGCTTGCAGGAGTTGGTGCTTTCTGGGTGGTCCTGGCTCTCCGTCTCTGCCCTGGGCTCCACCCCACTGCCTGCACTGCGGCTCTTATGGATGTTAAAGACTCCCAGATCCTGGACCTCTTGCCCTCATTTCACCCCCTAACGTGAGGCCAGGTTATTTTCTTCATGACTTGACACTCCTCAGTTTAATGTCTTGGGATTTCTGCCCAGGGACTTGAGCCAACCTTCCCCTTTCCCACCTGCACTGTTATCTTTGGGGATCTTTGCTTCCCATCTCTGCCTTCCACTTGCTTTGTTGTCCATCTCCTTGGGGATGTGGGTCAAGAGGTACAGGGGAGGTGCTGAGCAAAAGGGGTGGTGGGAGGGGTAGTGAAGGTGCAAGTCTTGAGTATGGAAGAGTGAGGGGGCAGGATCCTGGGAGCCACGGGGCTGTGGGAGGTGATGGATGGGTGCGGGGAGGGCAGAGAGCAGACCAACAAGGGTTCAGGGAACAAAGGCCACTGGGTGTGATGGGGGTCCAAAAAGGGGAAGCCAGAGCAGCAGTTGGGGATCCAGGAGTCAGAAAGGGGGCTCTACAAACCAGGAAATGGCAGGACTGGGGCTGGGAGAGGAGCAGATGTGGGGCTCGTTCCCTCTCTGTGGGGTTACCCCTCTCCCTTCCCTCTGCCCAGATTTCAGTTCTTTCCTGGACCCTGACTCCTTGAACGTCACTGAAAATGGCAGCTATTGCAAGGAGTGGGGGCTGCGAGTAAACCTGCTGTTCAGCTCGTGGCCCAGGGTAGTGGTGAGGGGTAGCCCAGACCCCTGCCTGGCTCTCTACACAGTACTTGAACACTCATCTGTACTGAACCAGGGGAATCTGGGACCTGTGGGACTGTGATGTGAGGGGACCAGCTTGACCTAAACTGGGCTAATGGGCACCCCGTTTGGTCTGTCCCACCCCCCAGATCTCTTGCATTACTGTCTTGAACAGCTCCACCACTCCGACCTGGTGGGGGATGTCAGCTTAAAGATAAGCGATATGGAACTCCTCCAGCTTGACTCATCCCATTCTTTCATTGTCATGGATACTTGTGTCCCATTTGCCCAGGGAACTGCCACTCCTAGTTGCCATGGAAATAGCAGCCAATGGACCCTTCCAGAAATCAGCGCTAAGACTGGAAACAGTCCCTCTTAGTTGCTGTGGGAACTTAGTTAACAGACTCTTGGCACCTCCCCTCTCCACTCTCCCCACCCCTTTCCTTCTTCCAGTGTGAGGGTGGAGTCTCAAGAGCCTGAGGGAGGAGTTGGGTCCAGGTCCCACTCAATTTAGGCCAGGGGGAACTGGGTTGTACCACATGGGGGTGGGGGAGGGGAATCTATCCACCCACCTCAGGTAACAGGAAGGTGACAGGTTGGGAGTGGGGGCTGGGCAGACCAAAGGCAGATGGGCAGGCTGGGCCTGGGGTTGGAGAAAGGCTTGACCATGGGGGCGCTTGAGGGAGGGAAGAAAGCACCCCGTCAAGGGGCAAGTGTGGGACCCAGGTGGTCTGGACCCCTAAACCCCCAAGTCTGTACAATATGGTTTGCTATAAAACTCAGAATTGTCAAAACAACAAACAAAACAAAAACACAACCTAAACCAAAAAACAAATGAACTAAAACACCTGAAAAAACCAAAACCCCACTGCTTTAAGTCCAGTGATGATTATTATATTCTCACAAAACAACGCACCTCAGTGTCAGGAATCTGATTTGTGGTCTTTTTTTTTTCCTCCTCGATTTATTTATTATGTATACAGTGCTCTGCCTGCTTGTACACCTGCAGGCCACAAGAGGGCGCCAGATCTCATTACAGATGGTTGTGAGCCACCATGTGGTTGCTGGGAATTGAACTCAGGACCTCTGGAAGAGTAGCCAGTGCTCTTAACCTCTGAGCCATCTCTCCAGCGCTGATTTGTGTTCTTAAGGCGTTCATCTAAGAACTGAAACAAGGAAGCAGTGACTTAACAGATGTCACTATTTGAATCGTAGCCCTATTAGAGCCGTGCTGTAGAACTGCCAATCGGTTTAGTTTCATACCACTTAGATATTGCAAAAGAAATACACATTGAATATGTGACAGGCATATGTCCAAAACCTTCTGTAAGCAAAAAGTCCACAGCATTGATAGTGTTAGACATAGACTTGTAGTAATGTTGCTAATACCAGTGAGAGGGCAGTTTATGATAATCATGAGTTTTGTGGTGGAGAAACCTTAATCTCATGTCCATGAGGAACAAAAATCAAACTGAATACAATGTGGAAACCTTTCATTTTTTATTCTTAATGGGTGTATCCTAAATGGATACAAGCCATGTGAGCATAGTGATATTGAAAGAAGCAACATACCTTTCTCCAGAACAATGAGAAGATATGTAGGAGTTCCAATTTGATTAGACGTTATGAATGTGATACAACTTTACAATTAATTGGTTTTCCAACATCATCGTGAACCTCACAAACTCACACTGCAGAAAATCTCTATGAGTACTAAGAATGTGAAAATTCTGTTTGTCCTGGTTCACTTTTCAAATGTGGTATGACTCACACTATAGAAAAATTTGTGAATGCAGTCAGTGTGGTAAAGCTCTGAGTTCTTCCAGTTCTCTTCAAATATATGAAAAACATCATATAGAAAAACGATGCTATAAATGTGAGCCATGTAATAAATGCTCTCACTACCATAGGTATCTTTACAGACTCAACACATGAAGAAGGGGAACACCATGAACGTAAACAAAGTGATAAAACCTTAAGATCTGGTTCCTCTTTACCATTAGACCCAACTGTAAAATTCATAGGAAAATTAATTCAGTGTAATGAATGTGGGAAAGCTTTCACATGCTCTAATTATCTTTGCAGGCATGAAAGAAGTCACATAGGAGAGGAACACTCTGAATGTACTCAATATGGTAAAGCCTTCACACATCAGAGCCATCCTCAAAGGTAAGAAATAATTCACTGTGGAGAGATACTCTAAAGGTATTTAATATGGTGAAACCTTTGCACATCACAGTAGTTTCCAATATCATAAAAGAACACATACTGGGGAGAAACCCTATGAATTTAATGAGTATAGTAAAGGCTTCACATGTCCCAGTCATCTTCGAAGGCATGAAAAAGTTCATACTGGATAGAAACCCTGTGAGTGTATTTAATAAGGTGAAGCCTCTGCACATTTCTGCTGAAGGCCAGCTTGAACACTACAGGGTAAATTGAGGCAGGACATAGAGTTGGTGACTGATCACCCACCAGACTTTTCTCTGATGGAATCTGGCTTGATTTACTGGAGCCAGTTCTCCCTTTGGCCAGCAGCTGGGGTCCAGTATTGCTTGTCACTAGCAAAGAAGAAAAATAAAAAAGGAGGGAGTATACACACACACACACACACACACACACACACACACACACACACACACGGTAGATGAAGCAAGGCACGTTCCAAAAACCTTTATTTTTTCTTATAGCTTACATATCCCAACAAACAACTTCCAAGCATTATAAAGTGATTACATTCTATTTTTCTTTTAGTGAATGGCCATGTAAAAACACTATATACCCCAATATTTTTACACGAAAACCTTTTTCACATTGCAGGTGAAGAAAATAAATTGTTCTCAAGAACCTACATATATTCACAACTAAGCAGGGTGTTATAGATCAACAAAGTGAAAGCAAGCAAGATAATTTTTTAGCCAGTTCCTGATTTTCACTGACAGACTGCAATTTGTGATTACAAAGAAAGGATCAATTATCTTAAAAGCAATCTTTTTATTAACATTTATTTTTATTTCAATGTGCATTGCTGTTTTGCCTGCATATATGTCTGTGTGAGGGTGTCAGATCTTGGAGTTACAGACAGTTGTAAGCTGCCATGTGGGTGCTGGGAATTGAACCAGGGTCCTCTGGAACAGCAGTCAGTGCTCTTAGCCCCTGAGCTGTGCGGTAGAACTGCCAATCATTATAGTTTCATACCAATAATGAAAGTATATAAGAAACCAGTCATACACATATTTGAATGTGTGACAGAACACATTGAAGAAAAAACCTTAAAATGTAACTAATGTTACAAACCCTTTCCACAACACAGTTACCTGCAAACATATAAACGAACACATCCTTCAGAGAAAACGTGTGCAATGTGGTAAAGACTTGGTGTGTGGCAGCAGTTTTAGTCATCATGAGAAAAAAAAAATCATACTGCAGAGAGACCCCTAAATGTAGTCAGTGTGGTAAAGTTTTGCACTTTGTTTTCTTACGGAAGAGTAAAAACCTTTACTGTGTAATCAACTGGTGAAAGCCCCTGTGTGTCACAGTAGTCTTCGAGGACCTGAAAGAACTCATACACAAGGGAATCGAGGGCTGTCAAGGGTTTGGTAAAATCCTAGGCCAACACACTTACCACTTACATTCAGTTACACAAGATTGTTCACTGAGAAGAAACATGACAAGTGTCAAAATCTATTCAAACATTGTGATGTCCCTCTTTATTTTGACTTGCAAAGTCTTCTAAAAATATGAATTCAAATGGTTATGTATCCCTTTTAGATTTCACAGTTTTCTTTAATTATAGGTATAAAACTTTATGGATGTGTTTAATTACATTTTCTTTGCTGTGATAAATCAAAGTCTAAGGCAAGCTATACAAGTTTAATTTGTTTTAAGATGGCAAAAGGGATCACCATTAAAGTGGCAATGCCACAAGTGTCACACTTGGCAGCTACAGCAGGAAGCTCAGAGCTCACATTTTCAACCTGCAGCATGAAGCACAGAGTAAATCTGGACATGGTGTGTGGATCTAAACTTTCCTATTTGTTTTTTCTAATTTTATTTATGTATACAAAGTTTTGTCTGCATGTACACCTGCACACCAGAAGAGGGCGCCAGATCTCATCACAGATGGTTGTGAGCCACCATGTGGTTGGTGGGAATTGAACTCAGGACCTCTGGAAGAGCAGACAGTGCTCTTAACCTCTGAGCCATCTCTCCAGCCCCGGATGTAAACTTTCTTTTCTTTTCTTTTCTTTTTTTTTTTTTTTTTTAAGATTTTATTTATTATGTATACAGTGTGATCAGATTACATTATAGATGGTTGTGAGCCACCATGTGGTTGCTGGGAATTGAACTCAGGACCTCTGGAAGAGCAGTCAGTGCTCTTAACCACTGAGCCATCTCTCCAGCCCCTCTTTTCTTTTTTTTAAAACAGAATTAATCCACTTTATTTTTCTTGTAAAAACCCTTATATGGTAGCCACAGCTGGAGCCTGGGTCCTCTGAACAGACACTCTGGTGTGGGTTTTCACAAGAGACTTGGTGAACACAGTTTCTTTCCAGAGATCGGGTGTCAGGTAGCTGTACATCTTGGAAATGGCATCAAAAGTGGCCTTGGCAAAGTTGCCCAGGGTGGCAGTACAGCTCCTGGCTGATGTGTAGCAGTCATCAATACCGGCCATCATCAGTAGCTTCTTGGGCACAGGAGCTGAGACAATGCTAGTGCCTCTGGGGGCAGGGATGAGACGCACCAAAACAGAGCCACAGTGGCCTGTCACCCACCCCCAATGACATGTTTCCACCATCAGGGCAGCATTTCCTAAATCTCTCCAAATGATATCCCCAACTGAGAAGAACTAGTTTCTCTGGCTTCAAGCCCACATGCTTTCTTCCTGTTACACGAACCATTTCATGATATAGAAAAACTCTTTAAGCCTTTAGATGCCTCAGCATCTGCCAGGTGTGGTGGCGCACACCTTTGATCCCAGCACTCAGAGGCAGGCAGATCACTGTGAG